>NC_071619.1:31489285-32189910 GCF_014839835.1 Dryobates pubescens | reverse complement strand
TTTACACAACTAGGACACAAAAAGCAGGCATCTTCTGAAGTGAGGGTCATCTGTAAGTAATGTGCAAAATTCAGATATAGCTAAACTCAGCTAGGGGAAGGGAGAGCAGTAATTCTCAGGGTACTGCCAGGAAGTAAATCATCAGGTGAAAGAAGGGAGCAGAGGAGAGGGGGCTGACAAAGGCTGACTTCGCAAGCTGTGAAGCAAAGTGTGATGTCTACAGCTACCTGAAGGGAGGTTGTGGCCGGGTGGGGGTTGGTCTCTTCTCCCAGGCAACCAGCACCAGAACAAGAGGACACAGTTTCAAGTTGCACCAGGGGAGGTTTAGGCTGGATGTTAGAAAGAAGTTCTTCACGGAAAGAGTGATTGGCCATTGGAATGTGCTGCCCAGGGAGGTGGTGGAGTCACCATCACTGCAGGTGTTTAGGAAGAGTCTGGATGGGGTGCTTGGTGCCATGGTTTAGTTGATTAGATGGTGTTGGATGATAGGTTGGACACGATGATCTTGAAGGTATTTTTGCCACCTGGTTAATTCAATTCAATTCAATTCAATTCAATTCAATTCAAGTCAAGTCAAGTCAAGTCAAGTCAGTTCTGCTCTATTCTATTCTATTCTATTCTATTCTATTCTATTCTATTCTATTCTATTCTGTTCCATTCCATTCCGTTCCATTCATTAGATTTTATCAGTATGGCACAGAAACAATAGAATCCTAGAATTGTTTTGGTTGGAAAAGACCTCCAAGATCATGAAGTCCAATCATCAATGCAACACCACCACAACCACTAACCAGTGTCCCAAAGTGCCATGTCCACACATTTCTTGACCACCTCCAGGGCTGATGATTCCACTACCTCCCTGCACAGCCTGTTCCAATGCCTTCCCACTCTTTCAGAAAATTTTTGTTCCCTAATATCCACCCTAAACCTCCCTTGTACAATTTCAGGCCATTTTCTCTGGCTTTAAACATAGGTGATACTATAAAGCTGTGCAGTAGGAGAAGACAAAAGCAGGAGAAGGCAGAACCAGCCCCTCTGCAAATTGGTGGGAGGCTGACCGGCAAGGTCATCCAAGCTAATATTGGTAGCACAGCCTCTTCGTTGTGCCTTCTTGGTAAATCTATACCTTTATACCTTTCCTTACTTCTATTTCTCTATTTCCATTTCCACTAAATTGATTTTTCTTTCTATTTCTGCTCCTTGGAAACTTAATTCTCTGCCACCAAATACCCTCTTAGTGCAGTCCCTGTACAGACACATTAGGTCAGAGTTGAAATATACAGATGCAAGGCACAAAACCTGCATTGAAAAAGCTTTTTGTTCCTCTCTAAATTGGGACTGAAAATGTGGATTTAAGGAAATAGGAAACAAGTCCATCACCAACTCACAGCAGTAAATGGTGCATCATTAAAAATTGTTCCCCACAACTTTTTGGAATGGAATGGAATGGAATGGAATGGAATGGAATGGAATGGAATGGAATAGATGAGACCAGGTTGGAAGAGAACTTTGAGATCATCAGGTCCAACCCATCATCCAGCACCACCTAATCAACTAAACCATACAACCAAGCACCCTATCAAGTCTCCTCCTAAACACCTCCAAGAAGCTGTCAGTTTTAATTCATTTTTTTTAATATGAAAAGCCAGCACTTTGCTTTCAAACACCTTCCAATTCCTTCATCTCTGCTGGCCTTTTTTTGGACCAGAGCCTACCAGGCTGTACCTTCGCTAATAGGGAACAAACTCATTCCAATGCTCACTTCAGGTGTGATTCCTCACAGTCACTTATTTGAGTCATAGAATCATAGAATCAGTAAGGTTGGAAAAGACCTCAGAGATCATCAAGTCCAAGCTGTCACCCAACACCTCCTGACTACTTAACCATGGCTTCAAGTATCACGTCCAATCCCCTCTTGAACGCCTCCAGGGATGGTGACTCCACCACCTCCCTGGGCAGCACATTCCAATGGCTAACAACTCTCTCTGGGAAGACCTTTCTCCTCACCTCAAGCCTAAACCTCCCCTGGCACAGCTTGAGACTGTGTCTTCTTGTTCTGGTGCTGGTTGCCTGGGAGCAGAGACCAACCCCCACCTGGCTACAACCTCCCTTCAGGTAGTTGTAGAGAGCAAGAAGGTCTCCCCTGAGCCTCCTCTTCTCCAGGCTAAGCAACCCCAGCTCCCTCAGCCTCTCCTCACAGGGCTGTGCTCAAGGCCTCTCCCCAGCCTTGTTGCCCTTCTCTGGACACGTTCAAGAGTCTCAATGTCCTTCTTAAATTGAGAAGCCCACAACTGGACACAGGACTCAAGGTATGGCCTTTAGAAAAAAGTTCTATACAGAAAGAGTGATTGCCCATTGGAATGGGCTGCCTGGGGAGGTGGTGGAGTCGCCATCACTGGAGGTTTTTAGGAGAAGACTTGACAGGGTGCTTGGTGCTGTGGGTTAGTTGCTTGGGCGGTGTTGGATTGGTGATGGGTTGGACGCGATGATCTTGAAGGTCTCTTCCAACCTGGTTTATTCTATGTATTCTATGTATTCTAACCAGTGCTGAGTACAGGGGCACAATGACCTCCCTGCTCCTGCTGGCCACACCATTTCTGATGCATTCTTGTTCCTTTGAACACCCCTTCTTATAATCCCATGTGTCTTACTTCCCTGAAGTAGATCCAGCTGCAAATTCTTCTTGTCTTTGTCTAATAGATTCTTTTTGGAAAGGTGCTCAGCAGTACTGGGTACCAAGTCATAATTTATTTTTCAAAATTTGAAATAAGGCAAGTCAGCAGATCATTAGAAGGTTCCTCTGGGCACCTCTCTGGGCAGCCCAGGTCTTGGAGTGCATCCAGAGAAGGGTAACAAAGATGGTGAAGGGTCTGGAGAAGAAGTCCTAAAAGGAAAGGGTGAGGAATCTGGGGTTGTTCAGACTGGAGAAGAGGAAGCTGAAGGGAGAACTCTTCGCACTCTACAACTCCCTGAAGAGATTAGAGTGAGGTGGGGGTTGGTCTCTTCTTCCTTGTATCAGTGCTGGAAGGAGAGGAAATGACCTGCAATTGTGCCAGGGGAGATTTACATTGGATATTAGGAAATATTTCTTTCCTGAAAGAGTGGTCAGGCATTGGAATAAGCTGCCCAGGGAGGTGTTGGAGTTACAGTCCCTGGAGGTGTTCAAGAAATGTGTGTCCATGGCACTCTGGGACATGGTTTAATGGCTATAGTGGTGTTAGGTCAGTGGTTGGACTCAATGATCTTAGAAGTCTTTTCTAACCAAAGCAATTCTGTGATTCTAAAAAGATGGCTTAGTTGCTTGGGTTTCTTTAGACCTAAGTGTTAATTGGCTCCCTAATAAAATCATCTAGTTAAACTCTCTGCTCAGTGGTATAACACTGCAGTGCAGGAATTTTTGAAGGCACCCTGCTAAGTTGATTCTGCTGCTAGATAATTAATTGAAACAAGGAAAACAGCACACACAAAGAAATAATACATTGCAGATTTTCATCTGTTCTTAGACACACCTTCAACCTAACACCACCATGGCCATTAGACCATGTCCCAAGGTGCCATTTCCACAAGCTGCTAATTCTATTCTATTCTATTCTATTCTATTCTATTCTATTCTATTCTATTCTATTCTATTCCATTCCATTCCATTCCATCCTATGCTATGCTATGCTATGCTATGCTATATAAAAACTACCTGAAGGGATGTTGTAGCTGGGAGGGGGTTGGTCTCTTCTCCCAGGCAACCAGCACCCGAACAAGAGGACACAGTCTCAAGCTGCACCAGGGGAAGTTGAGGCTCAAGGTGAGGAGAAAGTTCTTCCCAGAGAGAGTTGTTAGCCATTGGAATGTACTGCCCAGGGAGGTGGTGGAGTCACCATCCCTGGAAGTGTTCAAGAGGGGATTGGACATGGCACTTGGTGCCATGGTTTAGTAGTCATGAGGTGCTGGGTGACAGGTTGGACTTGATGATCTCTGAGGTCTTTTCCAACCTTATTGATTCTATGATTCTATTATTCTATAATTGAACAAACAAGATCATTTCCATTCTCTCCTGCTCATTTCTGGTTCCTCATGTTTAGGTTTTGCCTTTCTGCACAGCAGTCCTCTTGACATATATCAACCCAGGATCATATAGTTTTCTGTGTGATTGTTTTCTAAGTGTTTATATTTATTTTGTTGCTAATCCTGCACTGGGAACTCTTGCCCATTCTTGGCTATATTCTAAAATTGATTTTGTTTCCTTTTCTTCTTGTCTTAGTTACAAATTAGATCTTGGTTGGGTTTTTTTTCACTTGATATGTTTTAGGGTGATTGATTACAGAATGAATCAAGTTCACCCACAAGCTAAGGCTTGATTTAATCCCTTTAGTGCCAGAGATTTCAGAGCATGTAAACTGAAGTTATAGGACACTCTGGAAATAAGGGTGGTGAATGTTTCCCCAGGAGATTGGACAGCTGTGCCTCTGGGTACCCAGATTGGGCTCAGGTACCCATCCTTGCCAAGGCATAGAGTTAAACCCCAATTTCTATCATGTCAGTGGATGTCTGTGGCTGTCACATGAAAGTGAGCTGTTTGTTTCCAAGCTCTTGAAGACATGAGATCTACAAATCAAAAGCTGGTTGGCCAGAAGGTTGAGAGAGGTGATTCTTTCCCTCTGCTCTCCTGAATCTCTATCTGGAGTACCACATCCAGCTCTGGACCCCCCAAAACAAAAAGGAGATGGATTTGTTGGAGAAGGTCCAGAGGAGGGCCACAATGATGATCCGAGGGCTGGAGAACCTCTCCTGTGAGGACAGGCTGGGAGAGTTTGGTCTCATAGCAGCCTTCCAGCACTTGAAGAGAGTCTACAGGAAAGCTAGAGAGGGATATTTTAAAAAGGACTGTTGTGATAGAATGAGAGGGAATGGTTTAAAACTAGAGCAGGATACATTAAGATTGCACATCAGGAAGAAGCTCTTTACTATGAGGGTGGTGTAGCACTGGAGCAGGTTGCCTAGGGAAGTTGTGGATGCATCATCCCTTGAAGACCCATCTGGATGAGGCTTTGAGCCACCTGGTCTAGTGGGAGGTGTCCCTGCCCATGGCAGAGGGAGTCGGAACTGGATGATCTTTACAATTCCTTCCAGTGCAAGGCGTGCTGTGATTGTATGATGATTCTGTGCAGTTTCAGGCTATTCAGGGAATATGCTTCTGTATATGCAGAGGACTTTGTTTTCTTTGTGAGAAAGAGGAGTGGGAGGAACGTTTGATAACAGACACTCACATGTATGTAAAACAGAGGCTTGAGAGCAGTAAGAAACACTGTGTATCCTATTGTACCAGAAACATCCTCTGAAGCCCCTTTCCTGAAGATAACTGAGCTTGTCTTTATCAGATGAACTCACTGTGAGCTTGACACTGCACACAGTGCACTGGAAAACATTTTGTCCCCTTCCAATCTTCCCTAGAAGGGTAACAAAAAGATGAAGCATGTGTTGCAGTGGACTTGATCAGATATCTGCCACTATACAAATCTCTGTGAACCTGAGCTTCAAGGTATGGTGAGCTGGAATTACCTGGGGCATCCGTTACTGGGGCTTCTGTACCATCAGGTGTGGAGTGGAAATGAAAGCTCTGCAAACAGCACAGCTTGTGAGGGCTTGTTGCTGATAGGCTTCTCATTCCTGAGGTTGAAAAACTCTTACAAACCTCCTGTCATCTGCATTCCTCTTCTGAGCTTTTTCTGGTTGTTGTAGCCACTCGGTACTGAGCCTTCTGTTCTGAGTGCCATAATTACCTCCATCTTCTTCTGCTGCTGCAGATGAGCAGAGAGGAAAAGTTCATTAATCAATTATCTGAATTTTTGGAGAGAACCAGAGTAATGATAGCCTCCTGTTTCCTGGAGGTTTGAAAAACGCCTTCTTCCTTCAGAAGCGGACACAGCCCCGGTTTAAACAGGAAGAGGGGAGAAAAAGGAGGGGGAGAGTGGATGTGTCACACATTTGACCTAGTAGCTTGCAAAAAGTAAGGCAAGATGTTTCAGGAACAGAGAAAAGCCTGAAACTACCCCTATCTGCAAATATTCCTCACAAAAAATCTAATGTGTGGATGCATAGGTGAGAGAGAACAAGTTTAGGTTATAACACATATCTGGAGATCTTTCTCCCTGTTACACATGATGACATGCCTTCAGGACTGCTTTTATGCATCTTCCCTGTCAAACTCTGTTGAACTATGTGGTTTGGGAAGTTAATCTTGTATTACTAGTTCTGTTATACAGAATCACAGAATGGAAGGGTTTGTAAGGGACATCTGGAGATCACCCAGTTCAACACCCACTGCCAAAGCAGGATCACCTAGGGCAAGTCACACAGGTATGCATCCAGATGGGTCTTGAAAGTTTCCAGAAAACAGACTCCACAACCTCTCTGGGCAGCCTGTTCCAGTGCACCAGCACCCTTTAAGCAAGGAAGTTTTTCCTCATGTTGAGGTGGAACTTCCTTGGTTCCAGTTTGTCTCCATTGTCCCTCATACTATCACTGGGAATCACCCTCTCAGCCTTTTCTGTTCCAGGCTAAACAGGCTGAACAGCCCCAGACCTCTCAGCCTTTCTTCATCAGGTAGATGCTCCAGTCCCTTCATCATCCTTCTAGCCCTCCACTGGACTCTCTGTTGTATATCCCCAGCCCTCCTGAACTGAGGAGCTCAGAACTGGACATGATACTCCAGATGTGATCTCTCTAAGGCACAGTAGAGGGGCAGGAGGACCTTCCTTGTCCTGCTGGTCACTCTTCTTAATGCACCCCAGGATGCCATTGGCCTTGGCCACAAGGACACATGGCTCTTTCATTGTCCACTTACTGTCCACCCAGACTCCAAGGCCCTTCTCTGTGGAGCTGTTTTCCTAGATGTTTCCCATATAATTTCTCCTACTGACTCTCTCCACCATTGTCCTGAGTGTCATGTTTCCACCTTTTCTTTGGTGACCACTATTGTGAGCACTACCACTACTTTCCTGTCATGTCCCAGCATCCCCTCAGGATTTCCACAGAAAGAATGTGTTTCCCAAGGATGTGTTTGCTGCAAAGGACTGACAAGGATGTGTTCACTGCAGAGGGTTGTGGGGAGAAGGTGTGGGAAGTTGGCAAAACTGCAGTTCAAAATGCAAATGAGCATTTCACTTGAAGAAGGAAGCAAGAACAAGGGTATTTATTTAGCTCCGTTTAAGACTGCTTCCAGTGGGATTACTGCTCATGGAGTAAGTTTTAAGGCCACAGAGCAACAGAGAGTGTTCCTAGAAACAGTAATAAATGCAGCAGTGGAAGCAGCCACAAAACAAATTAAAACACACTCATAGAATTATGAAACTTTGGAGGTTGAAGAAGACCTTTGAGATCACCAAGGCCAACTGCTCAGTCATTACTACTTCATCCGAGTTTTAACACAGCAAAACATTAAGGATGTGCTCAAACCCTGTAAGACTTCCAAGAGAGCTAAGAACAAGCACATTTAAGTGATTTGTTTTACCATATGTATGATATATGTTCATCTCTGTGAATGGATGGCTATAAAGGGGCACCTAATGGCTCCGTTGATACCAATCTCTGCTAGTTTGGCTCTCACTGTGTTTCCATATAGGCCAAATCCCTTTTATATAGTGAAGGGTCTAGAGAGCAGGTTTCATGCAGAGTGACTGAGCGAAATGGGATTGTTTAACCTGGAGAAGAGAAGGCTGAGGGGAGACCTCATTGCCCTCTACAGCTGTCTGAAATTAGATGGGAATCAGGTCGGGGTTAGACTCTTCTCCCTAGTATCAGGGGATAGAATGAGGGGAAATCACTGTATCACAGTATCACAGTATAACTAAGGTTGGAAGAGACCCCAAGGATCATCGAGTCCAACCTGTCTCCACAGACCTCAGGACTAGACCATGGCACCAAGTGCCACATCCAATCTCCTCTTGAACACCTCCAGGGATGGGGACTCCACCACCTCCCTGGGCAGCCCATTCCAATGATGAGCAACTTGCTCGGTGAAGAACTTCCTCCTCACTTCGAGTCTAAACCTCCCCTGACGCAGCTTGAGACCGTGTCCCCTATGGCCTGAAATTTTTCCAGGGGAGGTTTAGGTTGAATATTAGGAAAAAATTTCTTTCCTGCAAGAGGGGTCAGGCATTGGAACAGGCTGCCCAGGGAGGTGGTGGAGTCACAGTCCCTGGAGGTGTTCATGAAACATCTGCATATAACATTTTGGGGCACGATTTAATGGCCACAATGGTGTTAGATCAATGATTGGACTTGAGGCTCTTTGAGGTCTCTTCCAACCTTGGCGATTCTGTGATCCCTAACTATCTCTGAGATCTGTAGAACAGTGTGAAAGAACGAAAGCAACTCTTTTAAATGGTATAAATATGCACAGTCATTTGGAAGTCTTTGTAGACACAGGGACAAAATATCAGCTTAAATTTCAAAGTATCTAGTAGTCAGTGCAGATAGGGCTTGGGGGTTGGGTTTTGTTTGCAATTTAAAATTCTTCAAATCTTTTATTCTCTCTGTATCAAATAGATCGCTCCAGCTTCAATGCCCAAGACTTAATTATCTGCACTATAAAAAGAAATCCTCTTTAGCAGTTAAGAAAATATTTAAATAGCTCAGGTTTGGTCTTCCTTTTTTTTTCCTTCTTTTTTCTGGGGGGGAAAAAGAACTGATGGACAATGTGTGAGCTAATCTTCTACTGATGTGTACATGGAGGTCCAAATAAAGTTAAGAGAAATGTGCTTCCTCTGATCTTGGCAGTTTTTCCTTTTTTCTTTTTTCCCGTTTTCTTTTTTTCTTCTTTTATTTTTTTTTCTTTTTTATTTTTTCTTCTTTTATCTTTTTTCATTTTTCTTTTTTCTATTTTTTCTTTTTTCTCTTTTTTCTTTTTTTCTTTTATATCTTTTTCCTTTTTTCTTTTTTTTCTCTGTTTTCTTTTTTCTTTTTCCTATTTTCTTTTTTCTCTTTTTTCCTTTTTTTCTCTTTCCCCTTTTTTCTTTTTCCCCATTTTTCCCTTTTTTCCTTTCTTTCCCTTTTTTCCTTTTTTTCCCCATTTCCCCTTTTTTCTTTTTTCCCCTTTTTCTCCTTTTTTTCCTTTTTTCCCCTTTGCTCCTTTTTTCTTTTTTCCCCTTTTTTTTTTTTAAATTTTCTTTCTATTTTTCCCTTTTTTTCTTTTTTCCCCTTCCCCCCTTTTTTCTTCTTTTAATTTTTCTTTTTCCCCTTTTTTAAATTTTCTTTTTTCCCTTTTTTTCATTTTTCTTTTTTTTCCCCATTTTTCATTTTCCTTTTTTTCCTTTTTTTCATTTTTCTTTTTTCTCCTTTTTTCCCCTTTTTTCTTTTTTTTCCCCATCTCTGGAAAAGCAGTAATGAAAATGTCCAAGGATATGATATCCCATATTATAAATCCATAATTCTATAGCAACTACATATCACAGAATAACAGAATCACCAAGGTTGGAAGAGACCTCAAAGATCATCAAGTCCAACCTGTCACCACAGACCTCATGACTAAACCATGGCAACAAGTGCCACGTCCAATCCCCTCTTGAACACCTCCAGGGATGGTGACTCTACCAACTCCCTGGGCAGCACATTCCAATGGCTAACAACTCTCTCTGGGAAGAACTTTCTCCTCACCTCCAGCTTAAACTTCTCCTGGTGCAGCTTGAGACTGTGTCCTCTTATTCTGGTGCAAATCACTTCCAGATCGGGTAAAGAAGATGCCATGTTAATTGCTTATAGGTTATTACAGCCAAAGGAGACAGAGCCAGGAACAAGGTGAAAATAGAAGTTCTAAAGTTAAAAAAAAAAAAAAGGGGAAGATAAAAGAGAGAAGATTGATTACTTAAGTCACAAAAGGCAGAAAAATGAAGGGTGAAGTAAAAAGATTATTAAATGGAATATGTCTGCCCTTTTAGGGCATTGATAAAGGCTGGGGATGTGCAGTGTAAAGGCTGAGACATATCTAACTAGGGTTGCAGCTGATGAAACAATAATTTATGGTTAGAGAATAAAAAGGACTATTTGGATGATGTGAGTATCATCTCTAGACAATCAGGTATTAGGAGGCTGGAGGGAGCACACATCACTAGATACATGAAGCAGGTGTCTGAAGACCATCCAGCTGTGAAAGAAAAAAAGCCCCAACAACTCCTGTTTATTGCTTTGCTTGCTTCCCTACCTTCTCCTGCTTGCTGTAAGGAAATCAGATGAAAAACTAAGTCATGTTCTATGTTGCCCATTATAATTGACAATAGGAGAAACAATACCTTCATTATGCCTCAGATTGAAGCCTAACAAGCATCTTCATTAAAGGGCTAGAAATGAAAACCAAAGATTTAGAGGTGTTTGCTCTCCAAACACAGCCAAGCCAGGCTATGAGAGAGGTTTGGGCAAGCACAATTAAAAGAATGAAAAATGATGGGGAAAACTTGGATAGTGACAGAACTAATCAAGAGAAGGATGATTGTGCTCAGTGAGCAGGCTTCTTTATATGGTTATATTAATACATAGTAAATTGTCTCAGCCAGCATGGTGGCCCAGCCTCACAGTGGCTTCATGTTTCTTTCCTATCAGCTGCAGAGTCACAGTCATTAGGAAGCAGATGTGCATTCTCATCTACAGAGGGCATTGTACCATATCCACTGGAGCCCACAAAAAAGAGCTAGATCATTCCCTCCTTGGCTTGCAGTTCCCCAGTTGTCCCTCGATTTATGCTTTTTGCCTGCCACTGCTCAACTCTGTACAAACCTGCTCTCTAAATCCTTTTGAACCTTTTTGAATCAGTCTTTGAATCTCTTTGAATCCTTAACTCTTTTTTAATCAGTCTTTGAATGGTAGAGGTTGGAAGGGACCTCTGGAAATCGCTGAGTCTATCCTAGGCCAGCCCATGTGGATATTTAATCTTGAATTACAGTTTTCTTTTTCTCACATGTTCTCTTCAAGCCTCCTTGCCACATGAAATCATAGCATCATAGGATTGTTAGGGGTGGAAGTGACCTCAAGGATCATCTAGTTCAAATCCCACCTGCCATAGGCAGAGACCCCTCACTCTAGATCAGGTTGCTCAGAGCCACATCCAGCCTGGCCTTAAAAACCTCCAGGGATGAGGCTTCTACCATCTCCCTGGGCAACATGTGCCAGTGTCTCACCACCCTCATGGGGAAGAACTTCTTCCTAACATCCAATCTGAATCTACCCATTTCTATTTTCTTTCCATTTCTCCAGTCCTACCATTAACTGATACCCTAAAAGACCCTCACCTGCTCCATCTTTCCCCTTTTTCCCTTCAAACCCATAGCACCTGAGCTCTGTTGGAGTCTCCTCCCACCCCAGGTGTGGCCACTTGACCCTCCCCACCCACTCCCCTATTTCTTCTCTCCCAGGAAGGGCAGAGCCCCTAAGCTGAGCCCATCTGGGCTGGAGGATCCTCCTCTCATCACTGGTGAGTGCCCATGGCGCACACTGGGTGATGGTGGTGGTGACAACAAAGGCCGGGGGGCCTGGTGGCCCCCCGGTTGTTAGGGCAATGATTGATGACTCCTCTAGTATCATCCACGGGTGCTGGCTGAGCCTCCTTATGGGGCTGAGCTCCTCTGTGTGGTATCTTGGCTGGTGAAGGTCTTGGTTCTTGGTGAAGAATTTCTTCCTAACATCCAATCTGAATCAAGGTTGGAAAAGACCTCAGAGATCATCAAGTCCAACCTGTCACCCAACACCTCATGACTAACTAAACCAGAGCTTCAAGTGCACCCATTTCTGTTGTTTTTTTGCCATTCTCCCTAGTCACTACCTGACACCCTAAAAAGTCCCTCACTAGCTTTCTTTTAGGCCCCCTTAAGATGCTGAAAGGCCACAATAAAGTCTCCTTGGAGCTTAGGGAGAAACATGCAAACCCCAGAGTATAATTTGCAAATACCTAGTGTTGAATCTTTGATCAAAACTCTTTTTCCAGGAAGCCTATAATTTTATTCTGTGGAAAGCCAAACTGAATTTGCCTGTGAGAGAGCAGTGTGTTGTAAAAAAAAATTGAATCAGACTGCTGCACTGGATGACAGGAATAGCTCTTCTCCACCTGATG
Source organism: Dryobates pubescens (assembly GCF_014839835.1). Classification (NCBI taxonomy): domain Eukaryota; kingdom Metazoa; phylum Chordata; class Aves; order Piciformes; family Picidae; genus Dryobates; species Dryobates pubescens. The sequence continues at coordinate 32,177,819 of NC_071619.1, read as the reverse complement.
TAGAAGTGATTTGTAATATATGTAATTACTACAGAATTATGGATTTGTAATCTGGGATATCATATCCTTGGACACTTTCATTACAGCTCTTCCAGAGTCTCTCAAGTACTTGGTCTGGAGCAAGCAGTCCATCACAACTGTCTTTTTTACTCAGTGTCCCATCAGCACTGAAGGAAACAGACTGTAATTAAATGAAAATGTCTACCCCCTTCTTGCAATCACTGAGGATAGTGGGGTGGTGGTGAAAACTCCTCACCTTGCTTGCTCTTGCAGATTCATGAGGGAAAGCCCAATGTATGTGGAAAACGGATGACCTTGTGAATTAATTAGGCTTGCCTCTTATTTCCAGATACACCAATGATTTCCTGTGTGGCAACACTGGTGAGGATGTCTTCCTCTGTGAAATGGTACTGATAGCTGCTCACCTTCCTACTTCTCTGAGAAGGACATGGAAACACTCTGTCCTCTCTGAGTGTTTGGTGTTACTGATAAAAGCAGCCACTCTGTGCTCCCATGCAATGGATTCTTCCACGGTGCTCTGCAGCTGACAGTGGTGTTCAAAACATCTCACTGTGCAATCAGCACTTCATTGAATGGTGATGGAGCTGAGCATTGCACGTGGATCCCCTTCTGCATAAGGAATTAAGGCTTTTCTACAATTTATGTTGGACATCAGGATGAAATTCTTCCCCATGAGGGTGATAGAGCACTGGAATGAGTTTCCCAGGGAGACTGTGGAAGTGTTCAAAGCCATATTGGGACCTTGATCAACTCGGTATCATAGTTTAGTTGATTAGATGGTGTTGGACTTGGTGATCTCAAAGGTCTTTTCCAACTTATTTACTCTACTCTACTCTACGAAGGTGTCCCTGCCCACAGCAGGGTGTTTGGAATTAGATGATCTTTAAGGCCCCTTCCAACCCAAACCTTTCCATGATTTGGACTTGTTTTGACCCCAAAAAGCAGAAATGTGTGTATGTACAAACCTGTATTAATGTGCATGCATGAGAGAGATGATGAGGAGCATGCCTTTCTCCCTTGTATTACTCCAGGGATTTGCTGGATGCTGCGGTGAAGTGACTGTGAATTTTCGTGCCTCAAAGCTGGGATTTACATGGTGACCTATGCAAATGGGTTTTACTTGTCAGACCTCTGTGTTTTCATTTCTCCTTTCCTCAGGTGGTAGGCCCTTTCCCTTCCCTTTTTACTTTCCCCCTTTTTTGTTTTTTTTTGCCATTTCCCCTCTTTTATTTTTCCTTTCCCCCCTTTTTTTATCACCTGACCTTTTTTTTTCCACCCCTTCCCCCCCACCCCTCCCAAGTTTTTCCCTTCCCCCTTTCCTATAGCAGAGATTTTAGCCAAAAATTCCTGAAAGCTGATTTAGGTATTTCTGACCTAGCTCCAAAAAAATAATGTATTGGCTGAGCTAACCTCCAAGTTCTATTTTTTACCCCCCAGTCCTTGGAGGCCAGAAGTAAGCTGGCTTCCTGATGCAGGCTATTTCTCCTAGCAGTGTACCTTCTGCCTTGCTCTCAGGTGTGAGTGATTTGGTGTGATAGAGATTTGTTGCAGGACAAGCCATCACTTCCTGGGTTTTATGAAGTTGGGCCAGTTGCATTGAAAATACCTCCCAGAGGAAATAACCCTTACTTCTTCCAGAGTTCTTTCTGTCTGCTCTGAATTGTTCACCTCCAGGAGACCATTGCTCCTAATGTTTGAGGTTTCTGCATCTTCCAAGTGACTTCATTTTATCAGAAGGAGCAACTCCTTTACCTCACTCTGTTTCTAAGTCTTGCCCTGTGAAGTTCCTGCAGGCTTCCTGCACTTGTATATCATCACTGCCCTGCCTCAAGGGAGTCAGCAGCTTGAGATTCCCTCAACTGCTCCTTGTTTTCTTGTCCCTTGACCAGCTTAATTGCCCTTCTCTGGGTATGCCACACCACCTCAATGCCTTTCTTCCAACCCGAAAACTTATTCAGCTCTCTGCATTACAACTGAAAACAGTAAGCACAGTTTTTTCTTGTAGCTCCTTCAGCTCCTGCAGCTGTCTTCTTGAGTGGAGCTACAACTCCTCCTCTATTAATGCAGATTTACTACCTGCATTCATCAACAGGTTGCAAAATCCTGAAGGTAAACTCACTTTTCCTCCCTCCTGCCCACAGAACTAGGTGATCCTGGGGGGGGATGGAATTTAGATTGGCAACTGCTTTCCAAGATGTTTCCTATTATTTTCCTTATCTTCCTGTAAATGTATTCAGAGCAAATGTTTAATAGGCTGCAGATAATGTAGTTACTGATAATGGATCCTCGCTGCTAGGAGACGTGCAGTGATTTACCTTCATCAAATTAAATCAGAACAGGTGTTGCCAGCTCAATTCTGAATCAGAAGGTGAGCAGGTGCCACCAAGTTGCATCTGTCAGTGGGAGGAAACAAATCTAGGCCAGGGAGCTGGTGAATGAGATGATTTTTAATTTGCTGCACAACCTCAGTAATCAGAAGCAGCTTTCCAAGGGCTCTCCTGCACAGGCCTCTTCTACCTAGTTAGGCAGCAGTGGCAGAGGATCACTGTAAGGAAACAATATTTGGATTAGAGTGTGTTGTAAATATTGTCCCTGCTACTTAAGGCATTTTCTTTGTCAGGGATTTGTGCATGTAGATACAATCTGTGATTCCATGGTTCTGTGATGTGCTCCACAGTGAATGGCCTCATTTTGGAAAGGCTGAGGAGAGACCACTGGGGTGGAGAAGGAAGACGTTTATGAGGCACTGCAATGAGTACAGTCTTGGTAGACTTAGAATAGAATTAACCAGGCTGGAAGAGACCTTCGAGATCATCGCATCCAACCTATCATCCAGCACCACCTAATCAACTAAACCATGGCACCAAGCACCCTATCAAGTCTCCTCCTAAACACTTCCAATGATGGTGACTCCACCACCTGCCTGGGCAGCACATTCCAATGGGCAATCACTCTCTCTGTGTAGAACTTCTTCCTAACATCCAGCCTAAACCTCCCCTGGTGCAGCTTGAGACTGTGTCCTCTTGTTCTGGTGCTGGCTGCCTGGGAGGAGACCAACATCCACCTGTCTACAATCTCCCTTCAGGTAGTTGTAGACAGCGATGAGGCCTCCACTGAGCCTCCTCCTCTCCAGGCTAGGCAACCTCAGCTCCCTCAGTGTCTCTTCAGAGGGCTTGTGTTCCAAATCCCTCCCCAGCTTTGTTGCCCTTCTCTGGACACATTCCAGCAACTCAACATCCTTCCTAAACTGAGGGGTCCAGAACTGGACACAGGACTCAAGGTGTGGCCTAACCAGTGTAGTGTACAGGGGCAGAATGACCTCCTTGCTCCTGCTGGCCACACTGTTCCTGACACAACTTAGAGAACTGTTGGACAAGAACCATTCCATGATTCATAGTGGTGACCATGAGTCCCCTTCTACGCTGAAAGCTGCCTCCCATAAGAACAAAACATCACTGCAGAAGTGGAGAGGGTTTATTAGGAATGCTCTGACCCTGCACTGCAGTTCAGGGGTGGAGACAACATGAGATCCTTACTTCAAGAGGGACAGGGAAATGCTAGAGAGAGTCCAGTGGAGGACTATGAAGATGATGAAGGGACTGGAGGAAAGGCTGAGCACCTGGATCTGTTTAGCCTGGAGAATAAAAGGCTGAGAGGGGATCTGATTAATGTTCACAAATACCTTAAGGGTGGGTGCCAAGAAGATGGGGTCAGTCTCTTCTCACTGGTGCATTGTGATAAGATGAGGGGCAACGGACACAAACTGATACACAGAAAGTCCCAACTCAACATGAGGAAAAGAATTCTTTGCTGTGAGGGTGCAGGAGCATCCTAAAATGCTGCTGAGAGAGGTGGTGGAGTCTCCTTCTCTGGAGAATTTCCAAGCCTGCTTAGGTGTGTTCCTGTGTGACCTGCCCTAGGTGATCCTGCTTTGGGAAGTTGGACTCGCTGATCTCCAGAGATCCCTTTCAACCTCTGCCATCCTATGATTCCATGATTTCAGGGCTGGATGTGAAATGAGACCCATGCTTCTTCCTTGTAAGAACAGACTGAGCCCCTAATTTAGTAGTGATCAGAATATCTGTATCTGATTCTCCATATTTGGCTAAAGTCAGTGTTTTTTGCAAGAGTGGATTAGATCCTCTCCCTGCTGCATGTAAAAGCATTTTTGACTCAGTCATTTTCAACCAAACAGTGCTCAGCCAGGGCAGTAAATCACACAAACAATGTTAATCACTTTTCGGTCATGTTTAATGGCCTCAAATTGCCTTAGAAATTGCTTTACCTAATTTTATTTCACTGGGGCTCTACAAGGGGTCCAGCTGCAAATAACCACTCTCAGACTCAAGGCTGAATTACTGCAAAATACCTTGGTGGAAGGTAAGGCAGATCCCTCAGATGATAGAAATTGGTGCAGCCCTGCTGATGTCTGTGATGTTATGGTGATTGATACCAGCAGGGCCATAATCCAGCTAAAAGTAAATGGGCTGCAGTTTTAAATGCCTGCTGTTAATGGGGCCCATGATAAATCAATGGCTGACTTGTTAGCTTCTCCTTAAAATGGACTCAGAAGTTACATTAGTGGAAAGAAAAACAACCAACAATGCAAAACAAACAAAAAAACCCCCACAAAACCACGAGACGAAAATCAGGTTAGCAGAGCAGTGGCCAGAATAGGAAACCCTGTGGCCAATGTAGTTCACCTTTGCATTTAAACATAAGGGCCTGAATTCTTGCCATTGCAGCTGGCCAAGGGCAAATGCTGCCTGGCAAACCTGGTTGCCTTCTATGACAAGGTCACAACATCAATAGGTGAAGGCTGAGCAACTGACACCTGAACCTGATCAAAGCCTTCCACACTGTCCCACAAACACATCCTGGACCCCAAGCTGGTGCAGAATGGGTTTGATGGATGGACCATGCAGTGGATAAAGAACTGGCTTGAGGGCCACACCTACAGGCTGGCTGTCAATGGTCCATGTCCAAGTGAAAGCCAGTGACAAGAAGAGTCCCTCAGGGATCAGTACTGGGTCCAGGCTTGTTTAACATCTTTCTTGGTGCCAGGGACAGTGGCATTGAGTGCACCCTCAGCAGGTTTGCTGATGACACCAAGCTGTGTAGTGCAGCAGACACATTAGAGGGAAGGGATCCATCCAGAGGGACCTGGACAGGCTGGAGAGGTGAGCCCATGACAACCTCATGGGGTTCAACAAGACCAAGGGCAAGGTCCTGCATCTGGGTTCTGGCAATCCCAAGCACTGATATAGGCTGGGGGGTTAGAACTAGATGATCTTTGAGGTCCCTTCCACCCCTGACCACTCTATAATTCTATGAATGTGCCAGTATGTGACAGCTCTAAACCAAAACTTGACTCCTAGACCAGCCCAGCTGCTGTTCTGATTGCCCCAAGCTGATGTGATAACCTTCTGTGACTGGGACCAGACTTGAACATCTCTGGGCTCTGGAGAATTAAAGCCTGCAAATAACTTCATCACTACTTCTCAACCACTTTAATGCAAGTCAAGAAACAAATGGTCTTGGGTGATCTTCCAGTGGAACTGGAACAGGAGAAAATTACTGTGGCCAGGAAGGCCAAAGGCATCCTGGTGTGCCTTAAGAAGAGTGTGGCAAGCAGGTTGAGGGAGGTTCTCCTCTCCCTATTCTCTGCCCTGGTGAAGCCACATCTGGAATACCGTGTCCAGTGCTGGGCTCCCTGGTTCAAGAAGGACAGGAACTTGCTGTGGAGAGTACAGGAAAGGGCTGCAAAGATGCTGAGGGGACTGGAACATCTCTCTGATGAAGACAGACTGAGACAATTTGGGATTTTTCTTCTGAAAAAGAGCAGACTGAGAGGGGATCTCATCAGTGCTTATCAGTACTTAAAGGGTGGGCAGCAGGAGCATGGGACCAGTCCTTTTGCAGTGGTGCCCAGTGGCAGGACAAGGGGTAATGGGCACAAATTTGAGCACAACTAGTTCAATTGAAACCTGAGGAGGAGGGCACACAAACTTGAACAGAAGGAGTTCCATCTCAAGCTGAGGAGGAACACTTTTAATTTAGGGTGGTGGATCACTGGACCAGACCACCCAGAGAGGTGATGGAATCTCCACTTCTGAACACATTCAAAACCCATCTGGACTTGTTCCTGTGTGGCTTTCTTCAGCTGACTCTACCTTGGCAGGGGGTTTGAACTCAATGGTCTGCAGAGGTCCCTCCCACCCCTGCCACTCTGTGATTGTGTGATGGAAATGAGCTTCCTCACCCTGTCAGGGTTTTCAGGAATTCCAGCATTTGTCCTATACTCTTGAACGAGTCCGGAGAAGAGGAGGCTCAGGGGAGACCACCTTGCTCTCTACAACTACCTGAAGGGAGGTTGTAGCCAGGTGGGACTTGGTCTCTTCTCCCAGGCGCCCAGCACCACAACAAGAGGACACAGTCTCAAGCTGTGTCAGGGGAAGTTAAGACTCGAGGTGAGGAGAAAGTTCTTCCCAGAGAGAGTTATTAGCCATTGGAATGTGCTGCCCAGGGAGATGGTGGAGTCACCATCCCTGGAGGTGTTCAAGAGGGGTCTGGATGTGGCACTTGGTTCCATGGTCTAGTAGTCAAGAGGTGTTGGATCACAGGTTGGACTTGATGATCTTTGAGGTCTTTTCCAACCTTATTGATTCTATGATTCTATACAGGCTTCTGCCCAGTTAAATAAGCCAGCACTGGGCAATGGAAATGAAGGAAGTGTGTGTGGGGGGGGTTAATCTCATTTTTAAATGAATACTTTAATCTTTTATTATTTTTTTCCCAGGGCCCAACATGATTTATAAAGCCTCCAAGTGATTTATATTCTGTTCGCATGATTTAGTGTCCTCAGCGAATGCAGTTTAGCTGAAAATGGCTTAATGACAAATGGTTTCTTTATAGCAGAGATAGAGCTTAATCCATGTTTTCAAAAATCTTCCTGATTAAAGCCTTATAAGGATGAGACCAAGGCAGTGGCTGTTGCCAAGGTATCTGCTGGAAATGCAGCTCCCAAGGAACAACCTAAAGGCTTTGCGTCATGACAGAGGAAAGAGTTACTTTCTGAAACAGAGGGTGATGAGACAACTCTATGTAGCTCCAGCTCAAACAGCAAGATCTGAAGGGAAGAGCAGGGAACTGAAACCAACCTGATTAAATCATTAAGAGAAACTCCAGAGAAGACCAGATCACCTGTTATCTTATGCTAAGACAGACAACTGCCCTTGGATCCTGGTTGCTCAAAGTCTGCGTATGTGGCTCTGAGGCGAGGATGTTGAGATCCTGTCTGAAGACACAGAATCACAGTGTGTTACAATGTTGGGCATTGGAAGGGACCTTGAAAGATCATCTAGTCCAATTCACTACAAAGGCAGGTTTTGGGGAATAAAAAGAAAAGTCCTGGACTGGGTGTCCTGCAGGATTGTCCTGTCTGTGGCAAAGCGAGGCAGGAAAAGTTGGAGTTTGGACAAGTACAAGGAGGAATTTCTTCAATTTAAGGGTGCAGGAGCTCTGGAGCAGGCTGTCCTGAGAGGTGGTGGAGTCTCCATCTCTGGAGACATTCAAAACTCACCTGGACATGTTCCTGTGTGACCTTATCTAGGTGACTCTACCTTGGTAGGGAGGTTGGGCTCATTCTCCAGCGGTCCCTTCCAACCCCTGCCATTGTTATGCTTCTTTGAGACAGTGTCAAGTCTGTTAATTATGTGGATTTTATGTTGGTGGTGCAAATCATTACACAGGGTTACAAGTGGTGAAGAGAGAATAGAATAGACCAGACCAGGTTGGAAGAGACCTTCAAGATCATCGCGTCCAACCTATCATCCAACACCACCTAATCAACTAAACCATGCAACCAAGCACCCCATCAAGTCTCCTCCCGAACACCTCCAGTGGCCTGGGCTTGTGTTCACACTGCTTTCTAGTTTCATACCCTTTAGCAGCTGCACAAGGGTAACTCAGTGCACAGGAAGAGAAACTCAGAGCCAGATGGTAGAATTCCATTTGCCAGGTTAGACATCTGAGATGCATTTGTGTGGTTGTGCAGGAGAGGGACAGTCAGGTACAAAAGTGGATTTTCCATATATAACCAGAAGAAGCAACAAATAGGAGGACATATATAGAATCATAGATTTATTTTGGGTGGAAAAGACCCCTAAAATCATCAAGTCCAACCATCAACCTAATCCCACCATGGCCATTAAACCACATCCATATGTCAAAGAAAGAATTGTCTTCTAAAATGGATATGAAACAATGGCAAAACAATGCTAATGATTAAAAAGAAACTACAGACATTTTACCTTGGCATGCAATGTAGAGGCTCCAGTTCAGGTGTATGTTTGGTCATCTCTGAGCAGCTTTAGATGCTGTTCTCAGGGAAGATCTTAGAATGGTTTGGATTGGAAGAGACCTTAAAGATCATCTAGTTCAAACCACTACTGCCTTGGGCAGGAGCACCTCTCACTAGACCAGGTTGCTCAGTGCCTCATCCAACCTGGCCTTGACCACCTCCAGGGAGGGGGCATCCCCAGCCTCCCTGGGCAACACATCCAAGTGTCCCACTGCCCTCACTTTAAAGAATTTCTTCCTAATATCCACTCTAAATGTCCTGTCCTCAAGCTTCAGTCCTGTTCCCTCTCATCCTATTACTACAAGCCTTTGCAAAGTCTCTCCCCAGCTTTCCTGTAGCCCCCTTCAGTCACTGGAATGCTGCTATAAGGTCTCCCCTGAGCCTTCTCTTCTCCAGGCTGAATAGATGAAGGTACCTGCTTCAGTGTTGTCCTGGGGAGAGGTTTAGATGATGAAACAAATAGTGAGATTATTATCCCTCAGGCAGCAGAACTTCCATTCCCTTTTCACCTTCTTTTTCAGCAGCCTGTTTGTTTTCCTTGAGCCCTGGCTTGAATTCCTGTGTTTTGGCAATAACAGGCTTGACCATTGCTGCGGTTTTCTCCCCCACCACTGCCACCTCTGAAGCTAAATCTCTTTTTTGTTTTGTACTTTCTGTGTTTTGGAAGTGGGGGAGTGGAGGAGCTGCTGACAGAGGTAGTAAGTAATGGTGACTAGATGTGTCTGCTGGGTTGAATTTAAGGAAGCATGCCACAAATGCTAAAGGGAACCAAATGGATGATTTGTTATTCTTGGGGGGAAATTCTCCACTTTAAGCAATGCCCCCAAAGACCCATCTGGAATGTTAGTTAAATGAAAGCCAAGGAACCCCCACAAGTGTGTCAGCAGAGAAAACCTCCTCACAGTGAGGGCCTTGGAAAATTTAGAGCTGAAAAATAATATTCTGAGGGGGGAAAAAAAAAAAAAGAGAGAGAGAGAAAATTCTCCTAAGAAAACATAAAGCAAGGAAATTAAAAGCACAACAGGGACTGGTTGTGAAGGGTCTGTCAAGCACAATGCTGTGAACACAAAACACTGACTTTTTTTTTTTTACCACTGTACTAATTCAGATGTAGAATGAGAGGAAATGGCCTGAAATTGTGCCAGGGGTGTTTGAGGTTGGCTATTAGGAAAAATTTCTTTGCTTTAAAGAGTTGTCAGGTGTTGAAACAGACTGCCCAGGGAGCTGCTGGAGTCACCATCCCTGGAGTCGTTCAAGAAACGTGTGGACATGGCACTTTGGGATATGGTATGATGGCTGTGGTGGCCCTAGGTTGAAGGCTGGACTCAATGATCACAGAATCATAGAATCAATAAGGTTGGAAAAGACCTCAGAGATCATCAAGCCCAACTTGTCACCCAACACCTCAGGACTAACTGAATCATGGCTGCAAGTGCCACGTCCAGTCCCCTCTTGAACACCTCCAGGGATGGTGACTCCACCACCTCCCTGGGCAGCACATTCCAATGGCAAATTACTCTTTCTGTGAAGAACTTTCTCCTCACCTCCAGCCTAAACCTCCCCTGGTGCAGCTTGAGACTGTGTCCTCTTGTTCTGGTGCTGGTTGCCTGGGAGAAGAGACCAACCCCCACCTGTCTACAACCTCCCTTCAGGTAGTTGTAGAGAGCAATAAGGTCTCCTGTGAGCCTCCTCTTCTCCAGGCTAAGCAACCCCAGGTCCCTCAGCCTCTCTTCACAGGGCTGTGCTGGAGGCCTCTCCCCAGCCTTGTTGCCCTTCTCCAGACATGCTCAAGTGTCTCAATATCCCTCTTAAATTGAGGGGCCCAGAACTGTACACAGTACTCAGACGGTCAATGCTATTCAGTTTTCTTATGCTTTAATACTGAATTCTGTGCTTCTCAAAGAAAACAGCTTCTTGTATAATATTAAAACAGACTGTAAACTAAAAAATTCCTGGCTTTCAGGTCTAATAGAGTATAGGCACCAAGGCCAGGGAGAAAAATTATTCAGCCCTGGCAGAAGATTAAGCACAGAATTTGCATGCTGCATGTCCTTAGTATGTACTCTTACAGGTCTTTTCAAACCAAAACAGTTCTGTGATTATGTGTGGCAGGCAGATTCTTTTCAGGCAGAATTCAATTTCACTCAGCAGATGCACCACAAGGATGATGCCTCTGGATCTGGACACACGCCTGACACCGAGCAGTGAACTGGCATCGTCGATCCGTTCGGTGGGAGTCACGAACAAGGCTTCAGCTTGCAGGGGTGTTTTGTTATGGACCAAATTGAATCAGTTGATAGGACATTTGCAGTGCCTGCTCTCCATTTGCACTGATCAGATGACTCATCTGGATCCCTGGAATTAGCCATGTAACAAATCCTTGCGTAGTTACAATGCTCAGACTACCACAAACAGAGGAGGGTCTGTATGTGCTACTCCTTGTTAAATAATGCTTTAGTAACTTAGGGTGGTTGACAGAGAATTATTTAGGCTGGAAAAGAACTTTAAGATCAAGGCCAACTTTTAGCTCTACAAAGTCTACCACTGAGGCATGTCTCCAGATATAACAACTATATGGCTTTTAAACCTGATGGGATGGGGTGGGATGGAATGGAATAGAATAGACCAAACCAGACCAGGTTGGAAAAGACCTCAGAGATCATCAAGTCCAACCTGTCACCCAACACCTCATGACTACTAAACCATGGCACCAAGTGCCACGTCCAATCCCTTTTTGAACACCTCCAGGGATGGTGACTCCACCACCTCCCTGGGCAGCACATTCCAATGGCTAACAATAAGTTTGCCCTCCGGAAGTCCAAAGTGAGGCTTCTGTTAGTGCTCCTCTCTGTCTCCCTGCATATTGAAAACTTCACTGTCTCATGATCACTGCAATGGTCAGAGACACCTCCAGGTTGCTCAAGGCCCCATCTAACCTGGCCTTGAACAGCTTCAGGGAGGCAGCATCCACGACCTCTCTGGGCAATCTGTTTCAATGTCTCACCACCCTCACTGTAAACTGTTCCAGCATTTCACCACCCTCACTTCCTAATATCCAGTCTAAATCTACACTCTTCCAGCTTCAGTCCATTTCTGCTCATTCTATCACTACAAACTCTTGTAAAAAGTCCTTCCCCATCTTTCTTGTACATCCTTTCCAGTTACTGGAAGGCTGTTCTAAGGTCTCCCTGGAGTCTTCTCCAGGCTGAGGAACCCCATGTCTTGCAGCCTGTCCCCATAGTGGAGGCACTCCAGCCCTCTAATCAACTTTGTAGTCCATCTCTAGACCCACTCCAGAAGTTTGATGTCCTTCTTGTAGTAAAAAATTGCCTTCAGTAGAAGAAAAAAAAATGCCTTTAGCAGTAGAAAATTATGATGTCTGTTTAACATCTTCCCAACTGATCCAAACACAAGGGTTTAATCTGTTTTCTTATGCAGTTTGTTTTGGTTCTTTGGGTTTTGTTGTTGTTGTTGGTTTTGACAGGAATTAAACTTGGCACATCTTCATCTGTAGAACTTGGGAATCAATCAGAGGGTTTTTTAACTGAAATTTGGATGTATTTGGGTAGTAGATGTCTTGGGAAATGTCAGAGTGCTTAAAGAAATGTGTTGGTTGTTCAGTGAAATGAGCCACTGCTCTGCCAAACCTGTGAAGGATCAACAGCTCAGCATGAGTTTAGGTGTATCATAGAATCATACAATTGTCTTGGCTGGAAAAGACCTCTAAGATCATTGAGTCCAACCAGCAGCCTAACACCACCATGGCCATTAAACCATGTCCCACAGTGCCATGTCCACAAAAACTCCCCAGTGTTTTGTCATTGTTTTGACATAAAACCTGTGAATAAGCTGACTATTAGTCATTAAAGAATCCTGGAGAACTTTCATCACAGAGATCTTTTAACAGATGGTCTGGGCAAAATTCTAACTCATGTCTGATATTCATCTGTTTGTGTAACTCGCCAGTGCTGTCTTGGCTTTGCTAAGACAACAGAAGTTAGCATCAAAAGGCTTAGCTGGTTGTGCTTGCCTATGTGGTCCCCCATTCTTTTAACTGGGTATGCTATTCTTCTTTCTTCCCTCCTCTGCAAACAGAAAGCAGCTTCCAGCATCTACATTTCCAGGTGATGGGAAGTGAGTGTGTCTTCTGAAGGCCTCCTTATTACCTGTGGTAGAGTCATCACCTTAATTTTCTACATAATGTGGGAAACTGGACTGGAAGAAGTGACACACACACAAAGGCATAATCACTTGATCTTAAAGCAAGCTGGTTTTCTTTATATGCCAGTAGGAAAATAAAGGGCTGAAGTGAATGTCAACTTGTACTAAATCACGTTGTTAGCATTTTAATGCTCACTCATCCTGGCATATAAAATCCAGCAAGCTGCAGAGCAGGGCATAGTCAGCCCTCATATCTCATCTACTGCTTCTGAACAACTGTCACTCATAAGAAACTACCCAACTGCTTCTGACTCTGCTAGAGCATCCAAGATGCACAATTAATTACAGGGTAATCATTACAGTTACTCAGGTACTACTGCTGATAACAGAGCTTGATTTCTCAATAGCTGCTACTTTTCTGATCTGTTGGTACCCAGCTACATCACTGAGAGCCTACTGAAGGTAAAGCAACCCGCAAACAACTTGGCACTAAACCATCACTTAGCCTTAAGAGTGTAGCCTTCTGAGGCTTAGGTAAAAGTCTGGTGTCATCTGGTATTTTCTGCCCTTGTAGAAGTTCTTAGGGAGTCTTGCCAACACTTCCCAGGAGACAAAGTAGTTTAGAGGCATTACCTACAACCTGGCTTAGGCTTGCTTCACTGCACTGAGGGAGCTAACTCTTTCATGAGTACATACTAGTTACAGGTATTATGCAGGCTTATTCTACACCCACTTCTCCTCTTCTCTTGGGTTTATGATGCATTTCACCTTCCTTGTTGCTTTGATGAAATAGTAACAAACTTCTGTCTTCTGATGCTGTATCGATCATCTGGATGAGGAAATTGCCCGTACCTTCAGTAAGTTTGCAGAGGACACTAAACTGGGTGGGACTGTTGACCTGCTTGAAGGTAGGAGTTACTGCAGAGAGATCTGGCAAGGCTAGATCATTGGGCTGAGGTCAGTTGTATGAGGTTTAGCATAGCTAAGTGCTGGCTGCTGCACCTGAGTCACAAAAACCCCATGGACTCTCCAGGCTTGGCACAGAGTGACTGGAAACTGCCCAGCAGAAAAGGACCTCAGGGTTCTGTTTGACAGCTGGCTGAACATGAGCCAGCACTGAGTTCAGGTGGCTGAGAAGACCACCAGTATCCTGGCCTGGATCACCAATAGTGTGTCCACCAGGACCAGGAAAGTGATTGTGTCCCTGTATTGAGCACTGGTGAGGCCACTGGATTCAGTTTGGGGTCACTCAATCCAAGAAGGACATTGAGAAGATGGAGTGTGTCCAGATAAAGGCAGTGGAATCTGGTGAAGGGTCTGGAGAGCAGCAGCTGAGGGAACTGGGGTTGTTTAGTCTGGAGAAAATGAAGGTGAGGGAAGACATCATTGCTCTCTACGACTCCCTGACAGGAGGCTGGAGTGAGGTGGGAGTCGGTCTCTTCTCCTTAGCATAGAACAAGAGGAAATGGCCTGAAATTGTGCCAAGGGACGTTCAGGTTGGATATTAGTGAACATTTCTTTCCTGCATGAGCAGTCAGGCATTGGAACAGGCTGCCCAGGGAGGTGGTGGATTCAGAATCCCGGGAGATGGTCAAGACATGTGTAGACATGGCACTTTGGGACACAGTTTAATGGCCATGGTGGTGTTAAGTTGATGCTTGGACTCCATAAAGTCTCCCAACCACAGCAGTTCTATAGTTTTACAAGTGCTGTATCAATAGCAGAGAAGCTGCTCCTAGGATTCATTTCTTCATGCATGGCACTGTTACGCGAGGACCTTCAGGAGGTGAGATGGAGTTCACCCAAGAAGTCTCAATGTTAAACAACTTTCATGCTATTATTATTTTCCTAACTGTAGTGTAAGGAAGTTGTAGTAACAGGACAGACCCCCACTGTGCTAGGGACCTTACAAACAGAGTACAAAAAAGCCAGTGTTTTCCCCAAAGAGTTTCAAACTACTTAGCCTTCTCCTCCTGGATATGGTCTCTGTACCTACAGCAAAGAAAAATCTTGTTTGCTTATTTATTTTGACTGAATTCAATTTGGAACAGACAGCTCAGTTTATTTTTCCATTAAAAAGATGATGCCAAACTGAGTGCTAACATCCTTGAAGTACAATCCCTCTGTTTTTAATAGGAGGCAAATGCTCGTGATTCATTTGGCTCATCCTGGGTGAAAAATACAACAAAGATTTGTCTTAATTGGCCATGAGCAGAGTGGATCTTTTAAACAGAAGCAAGCTACCTCTCAAGCTGTGGGTGATGTATTATCTGGTATATGGTATGAAAAATTAGCCAGCACATTTACCATCCCCTCTAGGAAGCCCTGTGATTAAATTTAACGTGGCTGACCTTGTTGTCCTAAGTCTAATGAGCCAGAATGGATAGAAATGTCCTTGATCCAGCTGGTGTTTTTTTAGTGTCAGGCTCTAGCCTTATATAATTTATCCACCTTAACCCTACCAGTGGTGCAATTGCTTAATGCACTGACCTGTCACCTTTCAAATGGGATTTTTGGTCTGCTTGGTGGAAAGTGAAATTAGGCTCAGCTGCTTGCAGAGGCAAGGATACGTGGCTGCAGGCTGAGGAAGCAAAGCCCGGGTTTCGCTCTGAGAACCGTGTGGATACAAAGGTGAATAGAATGAATTCTGTTTCAAAAGTACCCAGTCTTGAGGACAGCTTTTGCAGGGCAGCTGCAAGCTCATTTGTGCTGTGATAAAGCTGGTTTGGGAACTTTCAGAGAATGTATGTGCTTTCCACATATTTTTGCATGCCTTGACCTAAATATTGTGCACCGTGCATCCAGCACACGATGTCCGAGACCAGCAGAAGCAAAGAATTCTCAAACAAAAGGATTAGGAAATGCATTTTTGGCTGCCTGAGTTACATTTCCAGTTTGGAGCTGTAGTCCCCACTGTTAAAACAAGCATGGCTTTTTTTTTTTGCTTTTTCTTTTGTAGCACACTTTTCAGCTCTTTCTGGCATGTCACATCTTTCACCAGGGAAAGAGATTCATCCCTTACTTGGTTAGATCCTTTCCCAGAGGTGCAGAAGACTTTGCCCAGCCAAAACTGGCCAAGAACCCCTAGGCTGCAATTAACTGGGATTCACTTCAACTTTGGTCTGTTTAACAGTATCTGAGGTTTGCTTTAGGAGGAGATTATGACAGGCTTTCAAAGTGCCTCTTTTTGTCCCAACGGCTGAGAAAATTGTTTGATTAAGAGCTTGTGTCATACACAGGGAGCTGCTTAAGCCCTGGCTTAGAAACCCAGTTAGGCACAAGGTTAAAAGCCAACAGCTCCCATAGATTACAGACATGCCTGTGCAGGCATAAGGTTGACTTTCACTGATATCTTAGTTCTTCCCATTCGTATTGTCTACCTTCAGACACGAAGGGATGGAAGAAGCCCTGAGGCCAGCAGGAATAGGGAAGTGATTATGCCTCTGTACTCAGCACTGGGGAGACCCCACCTCGAATTCTGTGTTGCCTTTTGGGCCCCTCACTCCAAGAAGGACATTGAGAGGATGGAGCATGTCCAGGGAAGGGCAACAAAATCTGGTGAAGCATCTGGAGAACAGGTCTGGTGAGGAGCAGCTGAGGGAACAGCAGCTGTTTAGTTTGGAGAAGAGGAGGGTGAGGGGAGACCTCATCATTGCTCTCTACAACCCCCTGAAAGGAGATAGGGTAGGGTAGGGTAGGGTAGGGTAGGGTAGGGTAGGGTAGGGTAGGGTAGGGTAGGGTACAGTAGGGTAGGGTACAGTAGGGTAGGGTACAGTAGGGTAGGATAGAATAGGATAGGACAGGACAGGACATGATAGAATAGAATAGAATAGAACAGAACAGAACAGGTTGGAAAAGACCTTTGAGATCAAGTCCAACCTATCACCCAACACCACCTAATCAACTAAACCATGCCACCAAGCACCCCATCCAGGCTCCTCCTAAACACCTCCAGTGATGGTGACTCCACCACCTGCCTGGGCAGCACATTCCAATGACAAATCTCTCTCTCTATGAAGAATTTCTTCCTAACATCCAGCCTAAACCTCCCCTGGCACAGCTGGAGACTGTGTCTTCTTGTTCTGGCACTGGTAAAGATTGGAGTGACATGAGGGTTTGGTCTCTTCTCCCTAATATGAGGTGATAGAACAGGAGGAAATGGCCTGAAATCATGCCAGGGAGATTTAGGTTGGATATTAGGGAACATTTCTTTTCTGCAAGAGTGGTCAGGCATGGGAACAGGCTGCCCAGGGAGGTGGTGGAGTCACCATCCCTGGAGGTGTTCAAGAAACGTGTGGCCATGGCACTTTGGGACACGCTTCGGTGGCCATGGTGGTGTTAGGCTGATGGTTGGATTTGCTGATCTTAGAGACCTTTTACAACCAAACCAATTCTATGCTTCTGCAAGTGCAGGGGGTATTTCTCTTGCTAGGCAGCATTTCAGTGGTGCTACTGCAACTGTCAAGACGAAGGAGATAATGGAAGGAGGGGCACTGAAAGTAAATGTCAGATGGATAAAACATGGGTAGAAGTAATTTAATTTTCCTTCTTTGTTGGGGAAGTTCATTTCATCTCACAACTAAATGCAGGCTCAGCTCCCAGATCTTTGCAAAATCATCTAGACATAATGTAATTTGGGAAAAGAAATGGTCTACATTTTCTTGATGTGACAACATATGGATATTAGCATTTTTTCATTCCTCCAATCAATATACATAAAGCATGCAGAAGGCAAACAAGTCATGCAATAAGACTCAGATTATTTTTTAATACTGTCAAGATTTTATCAGTCAGCAAATGAGATAAAGAAAGGCTAAGTCAATTTGAAGTAGCATTGGACAGAAGAGAAGCAGACTCCTCTTTATGGAGGCATTTGGATTGCTTCTCTGGAAAACTTCTGATGTGTTTGTAAGCCCAGGGAATGGAAGGAGAGGAGGACTCTGAGTTGCTTCTCTGCAATACAAGCCCAGAGAGTGGTGGTGAATGGTGCCACATCCAGCTGGCGGCCAGTCACTAGCGGTGTGCCCCAAGGATCAGTGCTGGGCCCTGTGCTCTTTAGCATCTTTATTGATGATCTGGATGAGGGCATCGAGTCCATCATCAGTAAATTTGCTGACAACACCAGGCTGGGGGCAGGAGTTGATCTGCTGGAGGGTAGAGAGGCTCTGCAGAGGGACCTCGACAGGCTGGACAGATGGGCAGAGTCCAACGGCATGAGATTGAACACATCCAAGTGCCGGGTTCTGCACGTTGGCCACAGCAACCCCATGCAGAGCTACAGGCTGGGGTCAGAGTGGCTGCAGAGCGGCCAGGCAGAGAGGGACCTGGGGGTGCTGGTCGATGGTAGGCTGAACATGAGCCTGCAGTGTGCCCAGGCGGCCAAGAGGTCCAATGGCATCCTGGCCTGCATTTGGAACAGTGTGGCCAGCAGGAGCAGGGAGGTCATTCTGCCCCTGTACACTGCACTGGTTAGGCTGCACCTTGAGTACCGTGTCCAGTTCTGGGCCCCTCAGTTTAGGAAGGAGGTTGACTTGCTGGAACATGTCCAGAAAAGAGCAGCAAAGTTGGTGAGGGGTTTGGAGCACAGCCCTATGAGGAGAGGCTGAGGGAGCTGGGGTTGCTTAGCCTGAAGAAGAGGAGACTCAGGGGTGACCTTATTGCTCTCTATAACTACCTGAAAGGAAGTTGTAGCCAGGAGGGGGTTGGTCTCTTCTCCCAGGCAGCCAGCACCAGAACAAGAGGACACAGTCTCAAGCTGCACCAGGGGAGGTTTAGGTTGGATGTTAGGAAGAAGTTCTATACAGAGAGAGTGATTGCACATTGGAATGTGCTGCCTGGGGAGGTGGTGGAGTCACCATCACTGGAGGTTTTCAGGAGGAGACTTGATGGGGTGCTTGATGCCACGGTTTAGTTGATTAGATGGTGTTGGATTGGTTGATGGGTTGGATGCGATGATCTTGAAGGTCTCTTCCAACCTGGTTCATTCTATTCTATTCTATTCTATTCTATTCTATTCTATTCTATTCTATTCTATTCTATTCTATTCTATTCTATTCTATTCTATTCTATTCTATTCTATTCTATTCCCTCTGCAAGAGCTACTCTTTTAATTTCTCAGAGGTTCCCAGCATCTTAACATTTTTCCTATTATTATCTGAGTTATGAAGAGGAGGGCTAAGCTGTTATTTTGCAGTATTTCCAAGCATTTGTCCACCTGAAATAATTGAAGTGTGGCAAAGAACACAGAACAAAAAATCCAACCCAAAGCAAGCAAAGAAAATAACCCCACAAAACCAGGAATATAATTTGACTTTGCTGTAAAGAAAGCATTAGAACACTCTTTTTACCCTCCAGCAAACAGCACAAATAGCAAACATGGCCCCCAAAAAAATGCTAAGGATACAAATAAGGAGATATAACACATCTCAAATTTGTGGTTAGGGCTGACTTAAACAGGATTTAATATACCAGCCACATTGCATTGCAAGTGGGTTCTCATCTTCTCCAAATACTAACAGATGTTTAATCAATAAGATGGACCATAAAGGGCAGCACAATTAGTAGGTCTGAGAAATGCTCTTGTGTGATGTTAGAAAGCTGTAATTATGGACCAGATCTCATAAGTGTTTGGCACAGATGACACATAATGCCCACATTCCAGCTCAGAGGAAAGTCTGCATGGCACTTTTAATATGGCTACAGGCACAGGGAGACAACAACCCTGATCTTGGGTAATGCATTTAAACAAATATCAAAACTGCCACAGGGAAGGGGAAAGAGAGGAAGAGGGAGGGAGAGAGAGAGAGGAAAAAATAACAAAAACCCCAAGAACAACAAAACAAACCAACCAACCAAAAAAAAAAACCCTATCTGACCCAGTTCTCTGGGGTCTTTATCTCATTTTTCCTCATTTTTTCTCATTTTTTTCTCAGATGGTCACAATGACCTCATGCAATGCTATAGGCTTCCAGCAGAGTAGCTGCAAAGTTGCCTCATGAGAAAGGTCCTGTGGGTGCTGGTTGATAGCTGACTCAATGAGAGCCAACAGTGACCGTGGGTGGCCAAGAAGCCAAAGAGAATCCTGGCCCTGTATCAGCAACAGTGTGGCCAGCAGGACTATAGAGGTGGTTGTCCCACTGCACTTGGCACTGCTGAGGCCACACCTGAAGTACTGGCTTCAATTTTGGGCCCCTCACTCCAAGAAGGACATTGAGGCGCTGGAGCATGTCCAGAGAAGGGCAGCAATGCTGGTTAAGGGTCTAGAGATAAGGTCTGTTGAGGAGCAGCTGAGGGAACTGGGATTGTTTAGCCTGGAGAAAAGGAGGCTGAGGGGAGCTCTCTACAACTCCCTGAAAAGTGGTTGTAGAGATTTAGGTATTGGTCTCCTCACAAGTCACAGCTGATAGAACAAGAGGAAATGAAGTTCCACCAGGAGAGGTCTAAGTTAGACATTAAGAAAAACTTCTATATCCAAGACTGGAACAGACTGCCCAGGGAAGTGATTTAAAAGCCATCTGGATCTGGTGTTCAAGGATGTTCTGTAGTAGTGACCCTGAAAGAGTTAAATAATAGTTGGACTTGATGACCTTGAAGGTCTTTTCCAACCACAATTCCTCTGCAATGACCCCACCATCCCCAACATGCTTCCCTGTATAAGTCAGAAGACTCAGAACTGCACCACCCTCCCCCTTGCTCTCAGCATAGGAGATCCTCACAGCATGAGACGAATCAGGAGGCCTCAGTGGGAAAGAGCATGACCAAAACAGGTGAGAGCATCCTGAGAGTACTCTAATCTATCTTCAGGAGACAAGACTTCTAGGTCTTATCGCTCAAGTGTTTTTACATTACATGCTCCATGATGATTTGGCCTCCAGTCCCTCCATTCCCTGTTGCCTAGCTGCAATGGTAGTAGGAAGAGGTTTCCTGCACTTTGAGCAACCAGGACAGTAGAGAACTTCCTCCTAATGTCCAACCTAAACCATTTCAAACCATTGTCCCATGTCCTGTAGCTACAAACCCTTCTAAACAGTCCCTTCCCAGCCCTCCTGTAGGTCCCCTTCAGATATTCAAATGCAGCTATAAGGTCTTTGTGGACTGTTCCCTTCTCCAAGTTGAACAGCCCAAATTCTTTCAACCTGTCTTCATAGGATAGGTGCTCCATCCCTCTGATCACTGAGTTCATCATATGTACTGTTCAGAGAATCAATAAGGTTGGAAAAGACCTCAAAGATCATCAAGTCCAACCTGTCACCCAACACCTCAGGGCAACTAAACCATGGCTTCAAGTGCCACATCCAATCCCCTCTTGAACACCTCCAGGGATGGTGACTCCACCACCTCCCTGGGCAGCACATTCCAATGGCCAATTACTCTTTCTGGGAAGAACGTTCTCCTCACCTCCAGCCTAAAATTCCCCTGGCACAGCTTGAGACTATGTCCCCTTGTTCTGGTTCTCTCCAGCAAAGAGAGACCTTCAGTTAGACTGGATGATCTTAGAGGTCTTTTCCAACCAAAACAATTCTATGATTCCATGACACTTCAGACAAGTGTTCTCCCATCTGTACCACTTTCAGAAACATAATCTTCCTAAACTGGAGGGATTTCAGAAATGTTGCCTTTCTGCATGGATTTGAACTTGGCTTGAAAGGATCAATACAGCAATGTTAAGTGATCTGGAATTTCTGCATTTAACCTGCAATTACAGCTCCCTACTGGATCTTCTAGCTAGTCTGAAACCCTCCAAAGCTTCAGTTGATCAGACTCTCTGTAACACCCCTAACTCCAAAGCCCAGCAATGTAAATCTCTGTCAATACTGTGAATCATGCAGGTTTCAGCAACAATTTGAAGAGTGTATTTTGTCCATGGGGAAGTGAGGGAAGAAATAGGGTTTGATGGATTGTATAGACAGAAGAAAAATCCCTCTTAAAGGCATGTTCTACAACTTAATTAATAGTCAACCGATTGGCTGGTGCAGTGATAGGCTTCATTGCAGTTAATGAAGCTTCATCATTGTATGCCAGCTGAAAAGCTGACCAATAATTCTTCATGTAGGGTTCATAAATGGTACAGAGGAAATAGATTGTCAAAAAAACTATGAAAAGTAGCCCTATTAATGCATGCTTTTAATTTAGTTATACCCAAAGAGCATGCATTTCCTTACTGTGAGTGTGAGCTGGTGCAGGACATTTGATCCCATGATGGATCTCCCAGGCATGTCCCATTCCATGTTACCCAGTGAGGTGATGGAGTCACTGTCCCTGGAGGTGTTCAGAAAATGTGTGGACATGGCACTTAAGGGCATGGTTTAATGGCTATGGTGGTGTTGGGTTGAGGGTTGGACTCGATGGTCTCAGAGGTCTTTTCCAACCAAAACAATTCTATCATGAGTGTCCCAGTGAGTGCAGTCACAGGCTAACCCATGCATACACACATCAGTGCTCAGCAGGGCTGAGGCAACCAAACCCCCAGTGATAGAATCATAGAATTATTTAGGTTGGAAAAGACCTCTCAGATCACTGAGTCCAGCCTAACACCACCATGGCCATTAAACCATGTCCTATATGTTCATCCACTTATCACCCACATCACCCACAGGCCCTTTTCTACTGGGCAGCTTTCCAGCAACTCTGCTCCAAGACTAGAGTATTTGTGGGGTGGTTGTGACACAAGTGCAGAACCCAGCACTTGGCCTTCTTAACCATCATACAACTGACCTCAGGATCTGAACCTGCTGGGCAAAGGTCCACGGCTTCCACTCAGCCCCGCTGACTTCACTCTGGATTTCACCCTCTTACAGCCATCAGGGATCCTTGCTACTTTTTGGATGGGGACCTTCATCAGCAAGACACCTAAAGAATGATACCTTGGTCAAGTAAATGTCTCAACTTCCAGCCATAAACCAACAGCTGAGGCATGAAGAAATGGAGGACAGTCCTACAGGGATAACTGAGGGGAATAGGAGAGGGGGCTGGGAAAAACATACCTTGTTTAGCCTAGCAAAATGAAAGCTGAGATGGGATCTAATTGCTATCTATAAATACATTGGGAGGATAAACACCATAGAGGGAGGAGAGCAATTTAAGCCCAAGGACAATATTGGCACAGGAACAAATGAGTCTAAAAAGGCAACTAATAAATTTTGGCTGTGCAGGAGAGGAAGGTTTCTGGGCATCAGGAGAGGGAGGCTGTGGAGCAGCCAGAGGTGACTATTGAGATCTTACCTTCTTCCAAGATAGGAAAGAATAGGGTAGGGTAGGGTAGGGTAGGGTAGGGTAGGGTAGGGTAGGGTAGGGTAGGGTAGAATAGAATAGAATAGAATAGAATAGAATAGAATAGAATAGAATAGAATAGAATAGAATAGAATAGAATAGAATAGAATAGAATAGAATAGAATAGAATAGAATAGAATAATCCAGCTCGGAAGAGACCTTCAAGATCATTGTGTCCAACCCATCATCCAACACCATCTAGTCAATTAAACCATGGCACCAAGCACCCCATCAAGTCTTCTCCTAAACACCTCCAGTGATGGTGACTCCACCACCTCCCTGGGCAGCACATTCCAATGGCCAGTCTCTCTTTCTGTGAAGAATTTCTTCTTAACATCCAGCCTAAACCTCCCCTGGCACTAACCTATTGACCCAGCACATCAGTGTGTATCAGCTGTGAGCTGGGCTTGGTAACACAAATGGTCACTTCTTGTCTTTTGCCTGGGCCTTTGAGCTGTCAAAGAGGTGCATGAATCTGCTCCTAGGTGTAAGCACTCTGTCAACTCAAAGTTCTGTCCTGTTCTCTAAGTCACATGTTGTCATTGGCTCTTTCATTGTGAATGCCCTTATTGACTGCCAGTAGCCTTCAGCTGTTAGGCATGCTTGGCATTGGTAGGAACTGTGCTGTCTTCCATATGTTCTGCACAAGTCACAAATTCCTGGATAGGAGAATATATATATATATATATATATATATATACACAGCTTTTAAAGATTATGTTATTTTAAATGGTATCAATTTTTGTTAACTTGAAGTAAAACAAACCAGTGACAAATCAGGTGTTTGAAAACCTGATAAGGAATCATTTCGTGTAACTGTGATACTGTTTTATTTTCATAAAAGCCTTTTTGGAAGCATTCAGACTGCCTGGGAAAATATTTTTGGGGTTCTTTTTTGTTGTTTGTTTCATGGCCTTGGATTTATTTTTCCTTTCCAGACAGTATATACAAGTATCACCTAATGTAACTCCTGAGAGCAGCCTTAAATTCAATTTGTGTGAATGTCAGCTCCTAATATTCCATAGAATCACAGAACTGTTTTGATTGGAAAAGACCTCTACGATAGGTTGGATTTGATGATCTTTGAGGTCTTTTCCAACCTTATTGATTCTATGGTTCCATGATTTAATCTTGGGAGGCTGTTGATGCCTTCTCCCTGAAGATGTCCAAAGCCTGATCAAATGAGGTCTTGAGCAACCTGGTCAAGGGGAAGGTGTCCAAGCCCATAACAGAGGGGTTGGAACTAGATGATCTGTAAGGTCCTTTCCAACTCAAAACATACTATGACCACTTAATAAAATCAGTATTTTTTCCCACTAATCATCTGTCAAACCCTACAAAGCATTCCATGCTGATGGGTGGTGGGGTAGCAAAAATTCTTTCGTAACTATTCAGTCCCATCTGGGTCCAGTCAATTGACTAAGTGCAGCAACTCCATACCCTTCCACATATTGTAAGGGACTTTGTAAGGAGATGCACAATGTTGTAGAGTAGAGAGACGTTTCAGCCAGCTTTAGTTATCTTGGGCACTGAAGCAGAATAGCCACATTAGCATTGATACCTCACAAAAGTAGAGTAAATTAGCCCTGGAAATGTTGCACCCATTACTGTCAGTCCCAATTACAATAATTAATGTAATTCATCTCTAGGCAGCAGATTAAAACTGAACTAACCCATTAGTAACTGAATGTCATTGCAACTGGAGGGTTGTTGGATGGGCTGCGTGAAGGTGGTGATTTCATTTCAGTTCCTGTTGGCAGTTGGCCATCTTCCTTAAATGAATAATAAATGAATATACAACAAGCAAAATCTCAGCTCCCTGAAGCTCTCCATTAATTGCAATGGTGCAGGACTCAAACACATCTCTGTCAATTATGGAAAACTTAATCATGATACCGGATGCCACAGTCTTGAGGAGAAGGGCTTGCAGTGATGGGGCGGGAGGGAATGGATTGAAGCTGGAAGAGGATAGATTTAGACTGGATATTAGGAAAAAATTCTTACAATGCGGGTGGTGAGACACTGGAACAGGTTACCTAGGGATGTTATGGAGGTACCCTCCCTGGAAGTGTTTAAGGCCAGGCTGGATATAGTCTTGAGCAACATGTTCTAATCGAAGGTGTCCCTGCTCATGGAAGAGGGGTTGAAAAAGATGGGATGGGATGGGATGGGATGGGATGGGATGGGATGGGATGGGATGGGATGGGATAGGATGGGATGGGATAGGATGGGATGGGATAGAAATAGAAATGGAATGGAATGGAATGGAATGGAATGGAATGGAATGGAATGGAATGGAATGGAATGGAATAGAATAGAATAGAATAGAATAGAATAGAATAGAATAGAATAGAATAGAATAGAATAGAATAGAATAGAATAGACCAGACCAGGTTGGAAAAGACCTCAGAGATCATCAAGTCCAACCTATCAACCAACACCATCTAATCAACTAAACCATGGCACTGAGCACCCCATCCAGTCTCTTCCTAAACACCTCCAGTGATGGTGACTCCATCACCTCCCTGGGCAGCACATTCCAATGGCCAGTTTCTGTTTCTGTGAAGAACTTTCTCCTCACCTCCAGCCTAAACTTCCCCTGGTGCAGCTTGAGACTGTGTCCTCTTGCTCTGGTGCTGGTTGCCTGGGAGAAGAGACCAACCTCTGCCTGTTTACAACCTCCCTTCAGGGTGTAGAGAGCAATAAGGTCTCCCCTGAGCCTCCTCTTCTCCAGGCTAAGCAACCCCAGCTCCCTCAGCCTCTCCTCATAGGGCTGTGCTGTGAACCCCTCCCCATCTTTGTTGCCCTTCTCCTGAAGTCCAATATCCCTACCAGCACAGGATCACCTAGAGAATGTACCACAGGAACATGTCCATGTGTATTTTGAGTGTCTCCAGAGATGGAGACTCCACCACCTCTCCGGGCAGACTATTCCAGAGCTTCAGTAACCTAAATTAATGTAGTTCCTCCTGCATTGATTCCAAAGCTCTTTGCCAGTGTTGAGTTTTGTTTCTTGAGGACTGCTTTTTGTTGTGGTGGGGTTTTCTTTTTCTTTTTAGCATGACTATTTTCAAACAACCTACAGGATTACCACTGGGACAGAATTTTAGCTCTAATGTGGAGCTGACAACATGTGACTGCAGAAAAGCTAATCAAACATTCATTGTTTGTGGTTTTAGAGTAGCAAGATGAGAGATCAACCTTGAGGTGCTGGCAGAGGTTTACTGAAGGTGAAAAAATGACCTCCCTGAGCCACATGCAGTCATCATTTGGATGAATGCAGAGGAGGAATGGATTCTTTTGCAGCACACTTGTTGGGTACCTGCCATGCCACTTCTCTGGGAGGAGTTAAGTCCATATGGAAGAAAGTCTGCATTTCACTTATTTTCCAGCTGTGGCAACAATTTTCTGTATGTTTGTGTCTTTTTGCAGCTCCTCAGCATACAGTCCTGTCCTGTCAGACTCTTAGGTTGTCTTGTGAACCAAGCCAGACGTGTCCAAGTGCAGAATCTGAGGGGAAAATCAGTAATACACTGAATAGTGCATATGCTCAACTTCCAGGCTGAAGTCATGGAATCACAGAATTGTTAGGGTTGGAAGGGACCTCAAAGATCAGCCAGTTCCCACCCCTCTGCCATGGGCAGGGAAACCTCACACTAGATCAGGCTGCTCACAGCCACATCCAGCCTGGCCTTAAAAACCTCCAGGGATGAGGCTTCCACCACCTCCCTGGGCGACCAGTGCCAGTCTCTCACCACCCTCATGGGGAACAACTTCTTCCTTATGTTTAATCTAAATGTACCCTCCTCTAGCTTGAATCCATTCCCCCTAGTCCTACCACTGCCTGACACCCTATAAAGTCCCTCCCCAGCTTTCTTCTAGGCCCCCTTAAGATACTAGGAGGCCACAATAAGGTCTCCTTGCAGCCTTCTCTTCTCCAGTCCACGAATTCTCAGAGACAGGATGAAGGAGCTGGGGCTGTTCAGTCTGGAGAAGAGAAGGCTCAGAGGTGACCTAATTGTGGCCTTCCAGTATCTGAAGTGGGCCACAAGAAGGCTGGGGAGGGACTTCTCAGGATCTCAGGTGGTGATAGGACTAGGGGGAGTGGAATGAAGCTGGAGGTGGGGAGATTCAGGCTGGATGTGAGGAGGAAGTTCTTCCCCATGAGAGTGGTGAAGCCCTGGAATGGGCTGTCCGGGGAGGTGGTTGGGGCCCCATCCCTGGAGGTGTTTAAGCCCAGACTGGATGAGGCTCTGGCCAGCCTGATCTAGTGTGGGATGTCCCTGCCCATGGCAGGGGGGTTGGAACTGGATGATCCTTGTGGTCCTTTCCAACCCTGACTGATACTATGAAGGTATCAATAGCGATCAGACTCCTACTTGTTCTCAGAAGCTTATCTCTGCCTTTTGCCTACAGTATTAATAGAGACATAGCCTTCTAATTGCATTATATACATTATGTTACATTTGAGTCCTGGTAAAGCAAATTAATCAGCCATGTCTAGGGATAATGACCGTGGCTCTTTAAGCTAACTGTGCATCTCAGTCACCCCAAATGGAACTCCTACGTGGTTTGCAGCATCGCCCATGCTCATAGACAAGCAAGATGTTCATGTTGCAATATTTAGACTCTGTAATGCTTGCAATATGTTAGGTGCTAATCCACTAAGATGCTCCTGATAATCATTTTTTCTATGCTTTATTTGTCCTTATTAAATCACTGAAAGCCCTGGGCTGGGATTTTTGAATATTTGCTTCTGCCCTACGCAATCCCCTTTAGCTGTGGGAGAATCATGGGATCAGTGAGGTTGGAAAAGACCTCAAAGATCATCAAGTCCAACCTGTCACCCAGCACCTCATGACTACTAAACCATGGCACCAAGTCTCACATCCAATCACCTCCAGGGATGGTGATTCCACCACCTCCCTGGGCAGCACATTCCAATGGCTAACAAACTCTTTCTGGGAAGAACTTTCTCCTCACCTTGAGCCTCAACTTCCCCTGGTGCAGTTTGAGACTGTGTCCTCTTGTTCTGGTGCTGGTTGCCTGGGAGAAGAAACCAACCCCTTCCTGGCTACAGCCTCCCTTCAGGTAGTTGTAGACAGCAATGAGGTCTCCCCTGAGCCTCCTCTTCTCTAGGCTAAACAATCCCAGCTCCCTCAGCCTCTCCTCACAGGGCTTGTGCTCAGGAGAACCCATGAGATGAATATTTACACCAGAGCCTCAGATTCTGAGAAGTCAGTCAAGGTGAGAACCATAGGTCTGTTCAGGAGGGCTGTGCAGGAGGCAGTTGAACAAGTGGCAGGAAATATTAGTGAGGCGCAGCTGAACAAATCAGTGTTTCCCAAGCTATGAAATAATTTTGGGTCTTCCTTTGTGGAGACTAGCAGCATGTAAATGACTTGTGTCCCACATGCTCTGCATTCATCATCTCTACAGATGTTCTGCAAACCTTCAAGATAGATCCAGCTTTAACCAGTGGCTTTGGCTATGCCAGTGAGAATATATTAGACTGCTGCAGGGAAGATGAGAGCAGAAGGGCATTACTTCCCCCCCTGTTTTGCAAGGAAAGGATGCATTTTACAGTCTATGTCAACTGGAGAAGTCTTCCAAGCCTGCATTCTGTAAAGGAGTTTAGTTTGCTTTTCAGCAAGGATCAGCAAGGCTCCTGACTCAGTTGCCATTCTTAGCACTGCCCTTTCAGATTGCTGCAGTAAAAAAGCCCTGGAGAGACATTGGGACAGCATGACTAAATGCAGATGACACTAAATTGGGTGGGAGTATTGATCTCCTTGAGGGTCAGAAGGCTCTGCAAAGGGCTCTAGACAGGCTGGATCAATGGGCCAAGGTCACTTGCATGAGGTCACTCGTATGAGCCAAGTGCTGGGTCCTGCATGTGGATCACAACAACCCTGTGAACACTGCAGGTTTGGGGCAGAGTGACTGGAAACTGCCTAATAGAAAAGGACCTGGGGCAGGCAAGAAGGGCATCAGCATCCTGGCCTGAAACAGTGTGGCCACCAGGATTATGCCCCTTTGCTTGGCACTGGTGAGACCACACCTTGATACCTGGGTTCAACTTTGGGTCCCTTACTACAGGAAGGGCATTGAGATGCTAGAGAATGTTCAGAGAAGGTCAGAGAAGCTGGTGAAGGGTCCTGAGAAGAAGTCTTATGAAGAGCACCAAAGGGAACTGGGATTGTTTAGTCTGGAGAAGGGGAGGCTGTAGTGAGGCGGTGGTTGGTCTCTTCTCTTTAGTATCAGGTGCTACATACAATGAGAGGAAATGGCCTGAAATTGTGTCAGGGGAGGGTTAGGTTGGAGATCAGGAGTAATTTCTTTCCTACAAAAGCGGTCAGGAACTGGAACAGGCTGCCCAGGGGGGTGGTGGAGCCACCATCCCTGGAGGTGTTCAGGAAATGTGGCTGTGACACTCTGGGACGTGGTTTAATGGACATGATGGTGATACATTGTCAGACAAACTCAATGATCTTAGAGGTCTTTTCCAACTGCAACAATTCTATGATTCTATGAAGCTCTGTCAAAGAGACAGAGAAAACTTTTTCAGCTCTTAGCATGGCAGTAAATCCCCTCTTGTACAAACTGCAGCAGCAATAGCAGTGGGATGGCACCCTACATCTCACCACAGGGCAGTGGCACACCCTAGTGAGTAGGGAAGCTCTTGCTAAGCTTTTCCTGCTCCTTCCTTCCCTGCAGACACCAAAATACTGCCGAATTCACAAAGTTCTTGTTGGGGCTTGCTTTTTTTTCCTCAGTTGCTTCTTTTGACAAGACACAGCTGGCACTTTAATTCAGCATCCATCAGCACACCAGTTGCATTACTGCAATCTTTTGTCTCCATTGTTGCCCAGTTTTCTGTTGTGCTGGCTGGAAATGAATCGATTTGTGCAATTAGCACTGGAGCTGTGAAGTGCCTAATAGCAGGGAGAAAAGAGGAGCTCGTGCACTGAGGAAACCAGACACACAAAATGATCCAACCAGACTGGGGGAGTGTCACATTGTCCAGCATCTGATGTGTTTTTCATCAACAGGAGCAGAACATACTCATTGCAGTTTCAAGGCATTTGGAAGTGTTATGGCAGTAAAACTCTCAGCCAGCAGAGTTTTCTAAGTGTCTGAGGGATGGCACTGATAATAAGTTTGACACAAATGACTGTGGCACATCATTTGGCTGGAATGTGATTGGGAGATCAGCAGCAGAAGTGTTTGAATCACAGAATGTCTTGGGTTGGGAGGGGACCTTAAAGATCATCTAGTTCCAGAGCCCCTGCTACGGGCAGGGACACCTCCTACCAGAGCGGGTTGTTCAAAGCCTCATCCAGCCTCATTCAGCACTTCTTGGGATGAGGCATCTATAATCCTGAAGTAGTCATTGACCAATTGACTAAAACTAAGACTGTCCATGGACTTTTTAACCCAAATGAACAGTCATTTTAAATCTGTCTTCAAATGAAAAACGGCAACCTGGGCACTTTAGTGGTACAGTGGAAATGATATGAGAGGTCACACAGGGAGACTGCAATTTGATGTTGACTTGGCTTGCATTTGAAATCTACAACAGCTGGAACTTAAAAAGAACAGCAAGCTAGACTCAAGATGGCCTGAAATTGTGCTGGGGAGGCTTAGGTTCAATATTAGGGAAAATTTCTTCCCTGCTAGAGTAGTCAGGCATTGGAACAGGCTGCTCAGGGAGGTGGTGGAGTCACCCTCCCTGGAGGTGTTCAAGAAACCTGTAGAAATGACACTTTGGTGCATGGGGCTACTGATTGACAGCCAGCTGGACATGAGCCAGCAGTGTGCCTAGGTGGCCAAGAAGGCCAAGGGCATCCTGGCCTGCATCAAGAATAGTGTGGCCAGCAGGAGCAGGGAAGTCATTGTGCCCCTGTGCTCAGCACTGGTTAGTCCACACCTTGAGTCCTGTGTCCAGTTCTGGGCCCCTCAGTTTAAGAAGAACATTGAGACTCTTGAACATGCCCAGAGAAGGGCGACAAGGCTGGGGAGAGGCCTGGAGCACAGCCCTGTGAGGAGAGGCTGAGGGAGCTGGGGTTGCTTAGCCTGGAGAAGGGGAGGCTCAGGGGAGACCTTATTGCTCTCTACAACTATCTGAAGGGAGGTTGTGGCCAGGAGGGGGTTGGTCTCTTCTCCCAGGCAACCAGCACCAGAACAAGAGGACACAGTCTCAATCTGTGCCAGAGGAAATTTAGGCTGGAGGTGAGGAGAAAGTTCTTCACTGAGAGAGTTGTTAGCCATTGGAATGTGCTGCCCAGGGAGGTGGTGGAGTCACCATCCCTGGAGGTGTTCAAGAGGGGATTGGATGTGGTACTTGGTGCCATGGTTTAGTCATGAGGTCTGTGGTGACAGGTTGGACTTGATGATCTTTGAGGTCTTTCCAACCTTGGTGATTCTTTGAGCCTGTGATTCTATGGTTTAATGGCCATGGTGGTGTTAGGTCAGTGGTTGGACTCAATGACCTTAAAGTTTTTTTCCAGCTGAAACAATTCTATGATTTGGGATCCAGCACCAATATCCACAAATGAAGAATTCTCATGGGTTTCCCCCTGAATTCAGTGGACTTTCTCAAGTGTGTAAGTGTTGCTCAGCTTTATGCATAGAGTCAGGACCTGAGACGTGATAGACATCTGAATTATAAACAGGTCACAATAAGATGAAGCTCAAGTTTCAGTTGTAAACTTTCCATTAGCTATTAAATATTCAGGGCTACTGTCATACTTGGACAGATTGCTCTAAGGTTCCTAAGCAAGCCTCTAATATTTATGACATGCCTTGTTCACTTCTTCTTTCTGACACCGTCTTGAATTGATGGAGACAAGGTGATGGGTTTTTTCTTTGTGTTTTTATTTTAAACCTATAACCCTTGTATTTTAATGCTTCCTTAGTACAAATGTGGAAGGCAAAACTCTGAGGACATACAGTTCAAGGCTGAAAAGCTCAGAAGCAAACAGCTCTTCATGGTACAGATACACATGCTCAACAAAGTGCCAGTGTTCACAGAATCACAGGATTTATTTGGTTGGGAAAGACCTCTAAGATCATTGAGTTCAACTATTGACAACCATGGCCATTAAACCATGCCACAAGGTGCCAGGTCCACACATTTCTTGAACACCTCCAGGGACAGTGCCTCCACCAGCTCCCTGGGCAGCCTGTTCCAATGCCTGACCACTCTTGGAGGAAAGAAGTTTTCCTAAATATCCAACCTAAACTTCCCCTGGCACAGTATTAAGCCACAATGTCAGGCCACAATTTCACTCAGTGTGTAAGCAGTCTCAACTGTGCTATTAGAGGACCTTTCAAGTTTTTCTTTGTTTTACTTCTTGTCTTTGTCATCCTTCCAGCACACAGAATTCGTTTAACTACAGATAATAAGGCATACATAGGAGGTAGATTCCTAGGCTGAGCTATCATTAACCAAATTGGAAAAGACCTTTGAGATCATCAAGTCCAACCTATCACCCAACACCATCTCATCAACTAAACCATGGCACCAAGCACCCCATCCAGTCTCTTCCTAAACACCTCCAGTGGTAGTGACTCCACCACCTCCTTGGGCAGCGCATTCCAATGGCCAATTACTCTTTCTGAGAAGAATTTCTTCCTACCATCCAGCCTAATCCTCCCCTGGCACAGCTTGAGACTGTGTCCTCTTGTTCTGGTGCTGGTTGCCTGGGAGAAGAGACCAACCCCCACCTGGCTACAACCTCCCTTCAGGTAGTTGTAGACAGCAAGAAGGTCTCCTGTGAGCCTCATCTTCTCCAGGCTAAGCAAACCCTGAATGCACAAAGTCTCACTTTTCATTTATCTCAAGACCTGGAGGCCCCATTATCATGTCAGCTCACTTACTCAACCTGCCTTACTGAAATCCTTATGAAGAGAAATTAAAATTATTTTTTAAAAAAAAGGCAAAAGAGGGAGTCACAGCTCAAATATCCCTTCATCAATTGCCCTCTGACATCTCTCACTCAGAGGTTGGAGCTTGCAAAATGAGTTAGTGTAATAAGCTCAATATGTACAGCAGATGGCATGGACATTAGAATAAAAGTAGATTAAATAAAACCTCAAATGATTTGCAATGATTTATAGCTATTGATCTCTCTAAAGCATTTCTCTCCCTTTGCTGGGGGTAGAGGAACAAAGGGAACATTAGCCAGCTGCTTTGTTTTATATTAGGATAGGATAGGATAGGATAGGATAGGATAGGATAGGATAGGATAGGATAGGATAGGATAGGATAGGATAGGATAAATCAGGTTGGAAAAGACCTTCAAGATCATCACATTGTCCAGAAATGTTGACTTCACCACCTCCTGGGCAGTCTGTTCCAATGCCTGACCACTCTTGCAGGAAAGAAATTGTTCCTAATCTCCAATCTAAACCTCCCCTGGTACAATTTCAGAGCATTTCCTTGTCATTCTGTCATCTGATACCAGGAGAAGAGACCAACCCCCACCTCACTCCAACCTCCTTTCAGGGAGCTGTAGGGAGCAATGAGGTCTCCCCTCAGCCTCCTATTCTCCAGAATAAATAATCCCAGTTCCCTCAGCTGCTCCTCACCAGACCTGTCCTCCACCTTTATTGCTCTTCTATGGACACAGTCCAGCAACTCCTCTGGTCCTATGATTCTATGATGATGTACTTTCTGCAGGCAATTAAGATTCTTAATTGGGAAGCAGCATCTCATTGTGCTGGGTGCTTTTCCAGGCCTTCAGAGGATCATCTGCTGAAGGACAGGACATGCCTGAAATGAGTTTTACATGCCCAGGTGGAACAAAAATCTGTGCAAAACCCTCAGGAACATAATTTCTTAGGAGTTTTTGGTGCTGGTTCCATTTTCTCTTCTTAAAAGGTGCCTGATGTTTTGTAAAATTAAAAGCATCATCTGCAGAGTTTTATCACTGCTTTAGTCCAAGTTTGATCTGAAGTTACAGCAGACTCATTCCACGTGCTGTGAATAAAGATAAAGCACCAAGAAATAATGGCAAATCCCCCACCTGGAACTCCAATGGAAAACCTTTGCTGGAACCATTTCCTGCCAGCTCCCTCAGTCTCTCCTCGGAAGGAAGATTGTTCCACTCCTTTAATCATTTTTGTGGCTCTGTGTTGGACTCTTTCAAGCAGTTCCCTGTCCTTCTTCAGCGGGACATAGATCTTTTAATTTAGAAGTCATGATGTGAATATAAGGGAGAAACAGAATCCAATTATTTCTATCTTTAATTAAAATAAATAAATAAAGCAAGAAACTCCTGGAGACTTTTGCCCCCAACACAACCAAGCAAAAAAAGGCTACACATGAACCTTTAGCTGCACCAGGGGAGGTTTAGGCTGGAGGTTAGGAAGAGGTTCTTCACAGAAAGACTGGTCATTGGAATGTGCTGCCCAGGGAGGTGGTGGAGTCACCATCATTGAAGGTGTTCAGGAGGAGACTTGATGGGGTGCTTGGTGCCATGGTTTAGTTGATTAGATGGTGTTGGGTGATAGGTTGGACTTGGTGATCTCAAAGGTCTTTTCCAACCTGGTCACTTCACTTCACTTCACTTCACTTCACTTCACTTCACTTCACTTCACTTCACTTCACTTCACTTCACTTCACTTCACTTCACTTCACTTCACTTCACTTCACTTCCATTTCTTATTCTATTCTATTCTATTCCATTCCATTCCATTCCATT
This sequence comes from Dryobates pubescens, assembly GCF_014839835.1. Lineage (NCBI taxonomy): Eukaryota > Metazoa > Chordata > Aves > Piciformes > Picidae > Dryobates > Dryobates pubescens. The sequence continues at coordinate 32,143,298 of NC_071619.1, read as the reverse complement.
TCTTATTCTATTCTATTCCATTCCATTCCATACAAAACAACAAACCACTCTAACATAAACACATTTAGTTATACTTCAGTGGAGCTAAAAGGTGGTGGGTTTATGATAAATCCTTGAAGATATATCATAAGAAGATCCTGGGACATTGCTCCCGAGAGGAGTGGCAGCTTCCAGGCTGATAATCTCTTTGTGGTACAATAAAAGCAAAAATAGCATTGGCTGAGTGCTGGGAGAGCTTCAGGATAGTTTCTGCGCCATCTAAATCCTCAGCAAACCCACTTCTCTAGAAGTCAGTCTTTCAAACAATGCAACAAGAGGTTAGTGGGAGGTAATTCCTGCTTTTCCAGGAGAAGGAAAACAAGACAAGACAAAATCACACACACACAAACCCCCCCTCAAACAAACAAATAAACAAACAAAACCCCCCAAACCCAAAGCCTCCTGTGGCTTGAAGACATGAGAACATTTTTGTTTTGCCTCTGCTTTGGGATTCTTAAAGGTTAGAAGAGGCAGAAATCATCAGTAGGTAGGAGCAACTGAAAACAAGGCACTGAAAAAGAATGGAAATAATAAGGTAAAAGGAAAGGAATCGTGGCTGGTTCTTGGATATTGTTTAGGTTCTTAAAGGTTAGGAGTGGCATAAATCACCAGTGGGTAGGAACAGCCCAAAAGAAGCTAGTGAAAGAAACAAAAAGAATTAAGGTGAAAGAAAGAAGTCATGGCTGGACCTTAGATTCTGACAAGCTTTTGCTGCTGTTTCTACAGGCTTGTTTTTCAGACCTCCCCCCCTCCAGCTGTGTTAATGAGGCATGAAGTGACCTGCCTACTTACTTTCTGGCTTCATACATAGCAATGGGACAGCATGCTGAACAGCTGGCCCTGTGCATCGTGTGGTGGATGGGATGCACACACTGTGCAACAGACGACTGCAACATCTCTGAGAAAGCAGGCAGCAAATTCCAGGCTTGTGTTTGCTTTGGGCAGATAATGACATTTTCCCCTCAAGCAAGCTTTGCTTTCCTTTGCTCCACAGCATGTTCAGCAGGCATCACGATGAAGTGGCACATACATTGTTCTAACTGAGTCTCTTAAATTTAAGGAGGAATGTCTCTGTAGCTACATGGGGCTCAGTAGAAATTCCCCATGAACTCCACACATTTCACTTCCATCAGTGTTTGCAAATGGCAAGCAGCTCACATATATGCCAGCTTCATTTGCAGAGCTCTGCACTGTTTGTTGAAGTGAGGCTTTTCTCCCTTGCCTCTTGTAGCCTTTGGCCATTCTCTCCTATGCTTCTCCCCATTTGGGTATGGTGGAATGGAATGGAATGGAATGGAATGGAATGGAATGGAATGGAATGGAATGGAATGGAATGGAATGGAATGGAATGGAATGGAATGGAATGGAATGGAATGGAATGAATTGGAATGGAATGGAATGGAATGGAATAGAATTAACCAGGTTGGAAAAGACCTTCAAGATCATCGTGTCCAACCTATCACCCAACACCATCTAATCAACTAAACCATGGCACCAAGCACCCCATCCAGTCTCTTCCTAAACACCTCCAGTGATGGTGACTCCACCACCTCCTTGGGCAGCACATTCCAATGGCCAATCTCTCTTTCCATGAAGAAATCTTCTCCAAAATCCAGCCTAAACCTCCCCTGGCACAGCTTGAGACTGTGTCCTCTTGTTCTGGTGCTGGTTGCCTGGGAGAAGAGACCAACCCCCACCTGGCTACAACCTCCCTTTAGGTACATGATGGTGTGAGGTCTGCAGTTGTACTTGATGATGATAGAGGTTTTTCCCAAGCAAAATGATTCAGCACCCAAAGGGTGCTTACAAAAACCCCAGGGAGGGAGTTTTTAAAAGTGTTGTTGTGACAGGATGAAAGGGAACAGATTGAAGCTTGAGGAGGGTAGATGTAGATTGGATGTTAGAAAGAAATTCCTTAGAGTGAGGGTAGTGAGACAGTGGAACAGGTTGCCCAGGGAGGTTGTAGATGCCTCCTCCCTGGAGATGTTCAAGGCCAATTTGAATGAAGCCTCAAGCGACCTGGTCTAGTGGAAGGTGTAAATGGATGGGGGTTTGGAACTACATGGTCTTTAAGGTCATTTCCAATCCAATCCCTTCTCTGATTCTCATTATGAATGTTGCTGGAGAGTCTTGAGGATAAACTGAGGAGGGCTTTTCCACCAGTAGTACATCTAGAAGAAAGTGTCTGCGCTGTTGGATCTGTGAGTTAGCACCACTTATGTGATTTCCTGCCCTGCTGCAGGGAGGTTTGTTTTTCTGTCCAGCATGTGTTCTGCATCCACGTTCCAATAGCTGCTGTGCTTGCCTTTCAAGTATCACTGTGGCCACAGTAAGTGTGCAGGTTCCCTGTGGTGAGAGAAATGTGGAGCCAGGCAATGGAATCTGTGGGCAGCTGATGTAGACACAGGATGAGGTGTGCTTATGATCTGTGTGAGCCGGTAGGAGAAATGAGTAAGAAACAGAGCAGGATGTAACCCCTGATTTGGAGTAATATTGCATCTGCTCCAGCTCTGTACACAACTGCATCTTCCTTTACCTCTTGAACAAAACCCTGCAGAGATTCCCTTGGAGAGCACAGTGGTCTAGGAAGAAGCAAAGCTTCACTGGAAACCAATTGCTTTCCAGTTATGAGCTTTCCGTCTCCTTCCAAGAGCAACACAGTAAAACAATACAGCTGCATACCTGCCTACAATGTAATGGAAGAGCAAATTACTCTCACAAAGGAGATATTGTGCTGCTGTAGCCCAGAAGACACTGTGAAAACTCTATGGGAGAGCTGTGTGGGTTGCTTTGACATAGCCAGGAAAAGCATCCTCTGTGCATAAGGTGAGAAGACAGCTTTTAAACTGTGAAAGCAGCTATTTGTAGAAGTGTTCTGAGACTCCCAAATCAAGTGGTGAGCCTTAAACTAGGGGACACAATCAGAGAGAGCTGTGACAGGATTCATAGATTCATAAAATGGTTTGGGTTAGAAGGGACCTTAAAGATCATCTAGCTCCAACCCTTCTGCTATGGGAAGGGACACCTTCCACAAGACCAGGTTGCTCAAGGCCGTTTCCAGCCTGGCACTGAACATGTGCAGAGAAGGGCCATTCACAACTTCCCTGGGCAACCTGTTCCACTGTCTCACCATCCTCATTCTCAAGAATTTCTTCCTAACATCCAGTCTAAATTTCCCCTCCACAAGCTTCAATCCAGTCCCCCTCACCCTATCACAACAAGCCTTTGTAAAAAGTCCCTGCCTGGCTTTCTTGTAAGTCCCCCCTCTTCAGGTACTGGAAAGCCTAATGCAGGATTCCTCTCCTTAGGCCATACCAAGTTACATTTCCCATCCATGGAGAATCATAGAATTATTTCAGTTGCAAAAGACCTCCAAGATCACTGAGTCTAACTACAACCTAGGACCACCATGGCCATTAAACTGTGTCCCAAAGAGCCATAGCTAGACATCTTTCAAACACCTACAGGGAAGGTGATGCCACCATCTGAAGCCTCAGAATTTCTCAGGAGCAAATGTACAGAGTGACTGCAGCCAGGAGGAAGTTGGTCTCTCCTCCCAGGCAACCTGCACCAGAACAAGTGGACACAGTCTCAAGCTGTGCCAGGGAAAGTTTAGTCTGGAGGTGAGGAGAAAGTTCTTCACTGAGAGAGTTGTTAGCCATTGGAATGTGCTGCCCAGGGAGGTGGTGGAGTCACCATTACTGGAGGTGTTTAAGAAGAGACTGGATGGGGTGCTTGGTGCCATGGTTTAGACGATTAGATGGTGTTGGGTGATAGGTTGGACTTGATGATCTCAAAGGTCTTTTCCAACCTGGTCAATTCAATTCTATTCTATTCTATTCTATCCTATCCTATTCTATTCTATTCTATTCTATTCTATTCTATTCTATTCTATTCTATTCTATTCTATTCTATTCTATCCTATCCTATTCTATTCTATTCTATTCTATTCTATTCTCATCTACTCTACTCTATTCTATTCTATTCTATTCTATTCTATTCTATTCTACTCTATTCTACTCTATTCCATCCTATCCTATTCTATTCTATTCCATCCTATCCTATCCTATTCCTAAAAGTATAGGCATTTGTGCTGGTTTCCCATTGTGATGGTGATTTTTAACTAGCAAGGGCTTTTTTTGTTCTTATCAATATACTCCTGTAGGAAAGGAAATTTCAGGGCTGCCTTTGGATGTAGTGTGTAGAAATGCTGTTCTGGGATTTTTTTGTATTAAGAAAAAGGAGACTCTGCAGGCCTTGCTCTGATTTTGTTCTCTGGCATCTTTGTGAGCAATAGTGCTGCAATTGAAAGGTACAGTCCTTGAAAGAGGCTCTGCCCTACTCATTTACAGGGGGAAAGTTGCACATACTGTATGCAATTCTTCATAGGCCTTTTACAGCTTTTCTACATACCAGTTTCCCTCAGAGACCACAAAGAAAAGGTCACAGTCATTGAAGTTTGAAGATACCTGAAGGGAGGTTGCAGCCAGGTGGGGGTTGGTCTCTTCTCCCAGGCAACCAGCACCCGAACAAGAGGACACAGTCTCAAGCTGCACCAGGGGAGGTTTAGGCTGGAGATGAGGAGAAAGTTCTTCCCAGAGAGAGTTGTTAGCCATTGGAACGTGCTGCCCAGGGAGGTGGTGGAGTCACCATCCCTGGAGGTGTTCAAGAGGGGATTGGATGTGGCACTTGGTGCCACAGTTTAGTCATGAAGTGTTGGCTGACAGGTTGGACTTGATGATCTCTGAGGTCTCTTCCAACCTTATTGATTCTATGTTTCTAATATACATTTGTAGTGAAGGTTGATTCATTTCCTGTCTTTCACAGGATTTCTGCTGCAAATTTCAAACTGTAGTCTGGGTGGTGGTGGTGTCTGTACTGGATTTGGGTTGGGGTGTTTTTTTGGTGGTGGTGTGTTTTGGTTTGTTGTGTTGTGTTTTGGTTTGTTTTGTTTCATGGCTTTTTTTCTTGTGTGCAAAATCATCCTGCTGGAAAGCAGGACCTTGGAGTCCTGGTGGACAAAAAGTTATCCATGGGACAGCAATGTGCCCTTGTGGCCAAGAAAGCAAATAGTTTCCTGAGGTGCATTAAGAAGAGTGTGACCAGCAAGTCAAGGGAGGTTCTCCACACCCTCTACTTTGACATGGTGAGACCACATCTGGAGTATTGTGTCCTATTCTGGGCTCACCAGTTCAAGAAGGACAGGGAAGTCCTGGAGAGAGTTCAAGGATGAAGAAGGAACTGGAGCATCTGCCTGGTGAGGAAAGGCTGAGAGACCTCCGGCTGTTTATCCTGCAGAAGAGAAGGCTGAGAGGAGACCTAATAAATGGTTACAAATATCTGAAGGGAGGGTTTCAAGGAGAAGGGGCCAGTCTATTTTCAGTGGTGTCCAGTCATAGGACAAGGGCCAATGGACACAAACTGGAACACAGGAATTTCCACCTCAGTATGACAAAAAAAATTACTCACTATAAGGCTGCTGGAGCACTGAACCAGGCTGCCCAAAGAGATTGTGGAGTCTCCTCTGGAGACTCTCAAGGCTTGCCTAGACACATTCCTGTGTGACCTGCCCTGGCTGATCCTGATTTGGCAGGGGCATTGGATTCCAGAGGTCCCTTCCAACCCCTACCATTCCATGATCACGTTTTCTCAACCTAAAGCTCCATTTTCACTTCCTGAAGCAAAGTGATTGAGTGTGCCATTTAATTATTTAACAAGTAAAAGCTAATGGACTTCCTATAATGTGGGTTTTAATAATTTCCTAAAGCATCCTTCTCTGTGTAGCTTTGTGTGGTTCCTTTCTGTCCTCATAAATCAAGCCTCATGACCAACTGCAAGAACACCTGGGGAACAGAATGCAATGCTGTCAAGAAATTTCTTTATACCAGGTAATCATTCACTGCAACTTAACAAAGAAGTAAATGAAAGAAAAGCAGAGAAGGACAAACAAGTTCTTTTTCCCATTGTAGTAAGACCTCACATCTTAGACTATTGCCCTTTCTCCTGTCAGCTCCATTTTTGGGGGATTGTTTTGCTTAAATGGAATAGAGCATGTTTAACTTGGTAATAGAAAATACAGCTGAAATCACAGAATCACAGAATCACCAAGGTTGGAAGAGACCTCAAAGATCATCGAGTCCAACCTGTCACCACAGACATCATGACTAGACCATGGCACCAAGTGCCACGTCCAATCCCCTCTTGAACACTTCTGGGGATGGTGACTCCACCATCTCCCTGGGCAGCACATTCCAATGGCTAACAACTCTCTCTGGGAAGAACTTTCTCCTCACCTCCAGCCTAAACTTCCCCTGGTGCAGCTTGAGACTGTGTCCTCTTGTTCTGGTACTGGTTGCCTGGGAGAAGAGACCAACCTCTGCCTCAATACAACCCCCCTTTAGGTAGTTGTAGAGAGCAATAAGGTCTCCCCTGAGCCTCCTCTTCTCCAGGCTAAGCAACCCCAGCTCCCTCAGCCTCTCCTCATAGGGCTGTGCTCCAAACCACTCACCAACTTTGTTGCTCTCCTCTGGACTCGTTCCAGCAAGTCAACCTCCTTCCTAAACTGAGGGGCCCAGAACTGGACACAGTACTCGAGGTGTGGCCTAACCAGTGCAGTGTACAGGGGCAGAATGACCTCCCTGCTCCTGCTGGCCACACTGTTCCTGATGCAGGCCAGGATGCCATTGGCCCTCCTGGCTGCCTGGGCACACTGCAGGCTCATGTTCAGCCTACCATCGACCAGCACTCCCATGTCCCTCTCTGCCTGGCCGCTCTGCAGCCACTCTGACCCCAGCCTGTAACACTGCATGGGGTTGCTGTGGCCAATGTGCAGAACCCGGCACTTGGATGTGTTCAATCTCATGCCGTTGGACTCTGCCCATCTGCCCAGCCTGTCGAGGTCCCTCTGCAGAGCCTCTCTACCCTCCAGCAGGCTTGCCACCAGGCTTGGTAGAGTTAGGTAATGGCTGGACTCAATGATCTTAAAAGCAGTTTCCAGCCAAAACAAACCTCTGATGCCGTGACATTGAAGCACTCCACACATACAGAGCATCAAGTAGTTTCAGGAGGATCCAGCAATCATTTACACCTCAAAACCCTGTTAAATTAGCACAATAGTAGAAAAAACAAACAATGGAAGTAGAAAGAAAAATCCAATGTAGTCATGGTCTAAAAATGGCACAATTCAAATAGTGGAAACAGGTGGAGATGGCTCAACGAGCAGCTCAGTGGATTACTCCTGGATTACACTTAAATCTGTGTTCAAATCCTAGTTTTAACTGCAACTGAAATAAGTCTGATGACGTGAAATTTGTCTGCAATAGGAGATAATCCAAACTGCTACAGACCTCAAGAGTTAGAAGAGGTTCTCTGTGTTCCTAAGTGACTTACAGGAGGCAGGCTCTGCGTCCATGTGCAGTCCCAGATCCTCCATCTGTCTTTTGACTTATCATCTTACCTCAGCAGATACACAAATCTGACCATGGCAGTTTGCTTACAGCACAGCTGGGGAGGGAAAAAAAAATGTAGGAATTGAAACAAACAAACAAACAAACATTTTCACATAATCTGGAGGACAGTAGAGTGTCTGTGAGGATGATTGAAAGAGGTGATCCAAAGTGTAATATTTATCTACAGTTCATCATGTCAAAGCAGCTGCTGTCTCAGTGAAACACTAGATCAGGTTGCCCAGAGCCACATCCAGCCTGGCCTTGAAAACCTCCAGGGATGAGGCTTCTACCTCCCTGGGAAACCTGTGCCAGTGTCTCACCACCCTCATGGAGAAGAACTTCTTCCTGACACCCAATCTGAATCTAACAATTTCTAGTTTTGTTCCATTCCCTCTAGTTCATTACCTGACACCCCAAAAAGTCCCTCCTCAGCTTTCTTGTAGCCCCCTTCAGATACTGGAAAGCCACAATAAGGTCTCCTTGGAGTCTTCTCTTCTCCAGACTGAACAGCCCCAACTCTCTCAGTCTGTCCTCAAAGGAGAGATGCTCCAGCCCTCTGCTCATCCTCATGGCCCTTCTCTGGACACGCTCCAGCACCTCCAGGTCCTTCCTGTAACAGGGGCTCCAGAACTGGACACAGTTCTCCAGGTGAGGTGTCACCAGCAGAGTAGAGGGGAAGAATCACCTCCCTCGACCTGCTGGCTATGCTTCTCTTGATGCAGCCCAGGATGTGATTGGCTTTCTGGGCTTCAAGTGCTCACTGCTGGCTCCTGTTGAGCTTCTCATCCACCAGCACCCCCAAGTCCTTTTCTTCAGGGCTGCTATCAAGCCAGTCCCTGCCCAGCCCATAGCAATGCCTGGGATTGCCCCAGCCCAGATGCAGGACCTTGCCCTTGGTCTTGTTGAACCTCATGAGGTTGTCATGGGCTCACCTCTCCAGCCTGTCCAGGTCTCCCTGGATGGATTCCTTCCCTCCAGTGTGTCTGCTGCACCACACAGCTTGGTGTGGTTAGCAAACCCACTGAGGGTGCACTCAATGCCACTGCCCATGGCACCAACAAAGATGTTAAACAAGACTGTAAGACCTTCTTAGTCAAAGTTAGGCTAGAAAGGGAAGGTAAGAGAAGACAAATCAAAGGAGAATGTCACTCTGTGTTAGAGCATTGACCATGATAACCCAAAGAAGGATCCCCTCAGATCACTCAGGAGCGGTATGTACCTGCAAAGAGAAGTGTGAGAACCTGACATGTAAGCATGACACTCCCTGACCATTGTACCAGCCTCCAACTGCATTCAGCTCAGGGGATTTCCTGTCCCTGATATGGTTTCCCTAGTAACTCTCAGTAGATCTGCTCTCCAGTGGCTTATCTCATCCATGTCCTTGGAACCACGTCAAATTTTTCATCCACAGACTTGCTTACATCTGTAACAGCATGACTGTTGTTATGCTTTGGGTCTCAGCATTGGCTGATTCCTTTGACTGGCTTTCTCCTGACCTGTTTCTGTGACCTAGCATAGGTTGGAAGTTGTAAGGGGTAAGGCATAGTTAAACAGAAAGCTTGCATGTTCTGACACAGAGTGCTAGAAGTCCCAAATTCTTCTTAACAGCTCTAAGAGGCCAAGAGGTACAAATTGAGGTAAGCTCAGCTTTGTTTGGCTCAATATTTGATAGATTCTGTCCAGAGCAGTTTTATAAACTGCTTTTCATGTCATTATTAGTGGTTTTACTCATGTTGTTATTATGGTTTTAAACTAGAGCAGGGTAGACAGAATGGAATAGACTTAACCAGGTTGGAAAACACCTTTGAGATCATCAAGTCCAACCTATCACCCAACACCATCTAATCAACTAAACCATGGCACCAAGCACCCCATCCAGTCTCTTCCTAAACAACTCCAGTGATGGTGACTCCACCACCTCCCTGGGCAGCACATTCCAATGCCCAATCTCTCTTTCTGTAAAGAACTTCTTCCTAACACCCAGCCTAAACCTCCCCTGGTGCAGCTTGAGACTGTGTCCTCTTGTTCTGGCTCTGGTTTGCCTCTCTCTAGTGCATTAATTTCTACAAATTGCTGCAACAAAAGCTTTAACCAGAAAGGTAAATGTGGGGAAGGAAATGTAGGCAAAATATTTGATAAAGGTAGTTGTAGACAGATGAAGATTAGACATTAGGAAGAAGTTCTTTGCTGTGAGGGTGGTGAGACACTGGAAGTGTTGAAGACCAGGCTCGATGAGTCTTTGAGCAACCTGGACTGGTGGAAGTGTCCCACTGGAACCAGATGATCTTTAAGATCCCTTGCAACTCAAGCCATTCTATGGTTCTATCATTGGTGTGTTTTTCGGGTGTGGCTGGCTGACAGAAAAAAAGTTCTGCTGCAAGGTGCTGTTCATTTGGCAGAGAGCTCCTTCTGCCAGCCTTCCTACTCCCAGCTACAATGACAGGCCGACTCTTTTGCAACTTAGTGCCTGAAACTTGAGCAATATTTATTTCTAAATGCTTGCCCAACTGTCAGTGTTGCCAAGCATCTTAAAGGTCAGGCAGATTCAGTGTGAAGAGGCTTTTCTGTTGCTTATAAAAATTATGTAAGGCACATCATACTTTTTCATCTTTGTGCTGCATTAGTTTGTACCTAATGGACTTCATTTAACTGATTCAATAATTACATGGCTATTATTTCTTGTAGTGGTGGTTTCAAGCAATGCAGAATCATAGAACTTTTGAGGCTGGAAGAGACCTGTGAGATCATCAAGTCCAATCCCTCACTTTTGAGATCATCAAGTCCAATCCCTCACCTTTGAGATCCTCAATCCAATCCCTCGCCCAGAGCTCACAATCCCACCCTGCTGCTAAGCCACTACCACTAAACCATTTCTGTCAGAACCACATCCACATGTCATTGAAATACCTCCAGGGATGGTAACTCCTCCACCTCCCTGGGCAACCTGTTCCAATGCTTGAGAACCCTTTCTGTGAAGACATTTCTCCTAATATCCAACCTAAACTCTCCCTGGCACAATTTGAAGCCATTTCCTCTCCTTCTATCAGCTGATAGTGGGGAGAAGAGACCAACCCCTACCTCACACCAACCTCTTTTCAGGGAGCTGTAGAGAGCAATGAGGTTTTCCCCTCCATGGCCTCTTCTCCACATTAAGCAACCCCAGTTCCCTAAACAGTTCTTCATCACACTTGTGTTCAAGGCCCTTCACCAGCTTAGTTGCTCTTCTTTGGACACACTCCAGCATCTCAATGTCCTCTTTGTAGTAAGGGGCCCAGAACAGAATAGAATAGGAGTAGCTGTGTTCCTCTGGAAAGCAAGGGGTTTTTAACCTCACATTCCTAGCTAGGGTAATGCTGTCTCCCTTTCCCTCTCAGAGAACAGGAGAGCAAACAACCAAATAAAATTGACATACAACCACGAGTGTCTTTTGACACACAGCTTGCTTGTTTTTGCTTGCACATGAGCTGATAACATGCCAAGACCACCATGGAGGTCCAGGCCATGGACTGATTGAGGAACAAGAGAGCGGGGGAGGTGGGTGTGAAATGTCCAGAGAAGGAAAAAGAACAAGCCTGCCTCTGTGAAATGGGAGGGGTGGGAATGACAGATAGAAATTGTTGTATTAAGAACCAGCTTCATTTTAAAAACATGGGGGCCCCATGGTTTTATTAAGTGTCCATACAGTGGTTTGAAGTGAGAACTGGCAAGGGAGGCCAGACCCTTAGGAGCTCAGACTGAATGCTGAGGATAAAACATGCTGATGAGAAGAAGCCAAAATATTGAGCCCTTGTATGATTTGGGAACATAAAGAGTTCAAGCAGAGAAAGGAGCAAAGTAGAGCTTTTTGAAGCCAGCAGGGTGCTCAGGTGGCAAAGAAAGCCAACAGCATCCTGGCCTGGATCAGGAATAGTGTGGCCAGCAGGAGCAGGGAAATGATCATGCGGCTGTATGGGGCACTGGTGAGGCTGCACTTCAAGTACCGGGTTCAGCTTTGGGCTATCCCTGGAGGTATTTCAGAAAAGTGTGGATGAGGTGCTGAGATCCATAGTTTAGTGGCAGTGGCTTAGCAGTAGTGCTGGAATTATGAGCTCTAGGTGAGCACTTGGAACCTGGTGATCTCATAGGTCTCTTACAGCCTTGACAGTTCTATGATTCTGTGTAAGTTCATGGCTTTCTCTTCGCCCTGCAAGCACTCTGGTACCACAGCCTCCTTCTGATGGAATGGAATGGAATGGAATGGAATGGAATGGAATGGAATGGAATGGAATGGAATGGAATGGGATGGGATGGGACGGAACGGAATGGAACGGAACAGAACAGAACAGAACAGAACAGAACAGAACAGAATAGAATAGAATAGAATAGAATAGAATAGAACAGAACAGAATAGAATAGAATAGAATAGAATAGAATAGAATAGAATAGAATAATCCAGGTTGGAACAGACCTTCGAGATCATGTCCAGCCTATCACCCAACACCATCTAATCAACTAAACCAGGACACCAAGCACCCCATCAAGTCTCCTAAACATGTTCAGTGATGGTGACTCCACCACCTCCCTGGGCAGCACATTCCAATGGCCAATCTCTCTCTCCATGAAGAACTTTCTAACATCCAGCCTAAACCTCCCCTGGCACAGCTTGAGACTGTGTCCTCTTGTTCTGGTGCTGGTTGCCTGGGAGCCCAGCCCCTGCCTGTCTACAACCTTCCTTCAGGTAGTTGTAGACAGTCCCCCCTGAGCCTTCTCTTCTCCAGGCTAAGCAACCCCAGCTGCTTCAGCCTCTCCTCATAGGGCTTGTGCTGCTCACACCCCTCATTCCATATCTGCATACTTCAGGGCTCTCAGCACACCTCATGTGTGAATTACTAATCCAGCAAGAGAAGTTCACAAAAGAGACAGTGCTGTGTTAGCAGAACTTGGCTCTTTATTCCCCCTGGTGACAAACACAGCTCCCTAAAGCCTATGCTAGATCTCTTTCAAGATGATTTACATGCATGTAGAGAAAGCTAGGCCATTCCTTGGGTGAAGCTGTAGACTTTGCTGGGGAGGATCTCACAGAAGATGGGGCTAGATGCCCCTCAGAAATCAATAAAGAACCACAAGATCACAAAACCAAAGTTGCATTCAAGCTGTCTGTGGCAAGGAGCGGGAGGGGGAAGAATGAGTCAACCCTGACAATGTATTCATCTTAATGAGGACAAATATTTATCCCAAACAAAATTAACATATCAGCAAATGCAAGAGAGGCATATCATTAACAAAAGGCAAGGGAATTGGCACAACGCTGATAAATTCTTTCATTAATAAAATAGATGTTTTAAACTGCCCAAATGAGTACATTTTTTATCCACAAATTGTGCATAATTTCACATGCTAATTAAAGACATGGGCTCCACAGTTATTTACATGGCAATTAAATCCACAGTGCCAGTGACCCAGTCGAGTTAACGTTCACCTCAAGTCAAAAGTAAGCTGCGCCAATAAGGAGATGCACACCATCAGTGGGGCCTTGGCTTAAGCAAACAGTGCAGTGGAGAAAGTTCTGGGAATTATGAATGACTTTGAAGTGTGTTAAAAAAAAATAAATGAACAGCAAAATGAAATGAAAAATAAAACACTCAAATGTTTTATTAGAGACTCGGATTCCAAGCTAAGTTAGGTCAACAGTGATGGGAAGAACATGAGCACAGCAGGTGATGGCAATACAGCTGGCTTTTGCAAGGCAACTTCATCTGCTCTACAAATTCTGAGGCAATGGAAGCTCTGCTCTTACAGCCCCATGCAAGAGTCCTCCAGATCCTCCAGGTATCATGGAATCACGGAATGCCAAGTTGGAAAGGACCTCAAGGCATCATCTGCTCCAATCTTTCTAGGCAATAGTGTAGTTGAAATGAGCTGGCCCAGCACCCTGTCAAGCTGAGTCTTCAATGGAGAGGAATCCACTGCTTCCCTTCGGAGATGATTCCAGTGTCTAACTGTTCTCATGGGGAGACATTTTCTTCTGGAGCCCAATGGGAATCTCCCCAGGAGTAACTTGTCCCCATCACCCCTTGTCTTTTCCATGTGACTCCTTGTAAAAAGGGAGTCTCTGTCTTCATGGTAGCCACCTTTTTTAGAATCAGAGAATCATTAAGCTTGGAAAAGACCTATAAGAGCATCATGTCCAACCATACCCCAACAAGCATAACTACTAAACTGTATCCTGAAGTACAACAACTACATGCTTCTTGAACACCTGGTAGCTGGTACATTGTAATAAGGTCTCCCTTAAGCCTTCTTAAGGCTAAACAAACCAAATTCAGCCTTTCTTCATATGGCAGGTCTTCCTATTTCAGTTGGAAGAGACCTCTAAGATCATTGAGTCCAGCTGTCAAGCTAACACCACCATGGCCATTAAAGCATTTCTCTAAGTGCCATGTCCACACATTTCTTGAACATCTCCAGGGATGATGACTCCACCACCTCCCTGGGCAGCCTGTTCCAATGCCTGAATACTCTTCCAGGAAAGAATTTTTTCCCTAATATCCAACCTAAACCTCCCCTGGCACAGTTTCAGGCCATCTTCTCTCATGCTTATTCATCCTACACAGAACAGACCACCAACATCTTATGGCTCAGGGTTACAGGAATGTAGCTTTTTAATATATTTTCTTTTGCAGTTACTTATTAGTGCTTAATAATGCAAAATGCTTCTGAACTAATGATTCACAGGATACACTTGGATATGATTGTAGGCCCTCCAGTTCCAGAAAGATATTGATAGGCTGGAAGGCATTCAGAGAAAAGCAACAGATGTGTTTAAAGTACTGGGGGGACTGATTTATGGAAGGAAATCAGCAGAAATAAATATGATCATTGTGGTGTGGCTTTGACCAGCTAGAATAAAAGGGGAGGGCTGATGTGACAACAATGGATGGGGTATCTGAAAGGTGCAAGTTCCATTTATGGAAAGGAATTTGTGTGCAGGTCATCCAAGGGCTAATACAGTGGGATGTAAAAATTGTGGGTAGAAGACTCAGGGTGGGGGGAAATAAATCCAAAATGACTAGTCAGCAGAGTTACATCCCTGGAGAAGTCAATTATTTTAGACAAGCTTTGGCAGTACACTGGGGGCTGTGCCATAAGGGAAAAGTCCTACACAATCAAGAAGAGAGAGCTGATAATGTGCTCTCTCTCTAATTTCAGTAACTCATCACCCCAGCTTCATCCTTTCTGCTCTCACAGCTCTCCTGCTCACCTTTTTCCTTTTCAGGTCTTTAATGTTAAAAAATCCATCTGCCACAACAAGAAGAAAGTTTGGGGCTGTGGTGTTGTTATGTTATTATTATTATCAGATGTTGTTGTTGTTTTTGTTGCTGTTGTTATTACTATCATCATCATCATAATCAGATACAGAGTTAAGGGTTGGTCTCTTCTTACAAGAAAAATAGAAACAGGAGAAAAGGAAATGGCATCAAGTTGCACCAGCAAAGCTTTAGATTGGACATGAGGAACAATTTCTTCCCCAAAAGGGTTGTCAAGCCTTGGAACAGGCTGCCCAGGAAAATGGTGGAGTCTCCTTCCCTGGAGATGTGTAGATGTGCTGCTGAGGGGCATGGTTTAGTGGTGGCCTGGCAGTGCTGGGGTTCATGGTTTCTATTGCTCAGTTAATAGTTACCAGGACTTTAAATAGTATAGAGTAGAGTAGAGTAGAGACCTTCAAGATCATTGCATCCAACCTATCATCCAACACCATCTAATCAACTAAACCATGGCACCAAGCACCCCACCAAGTCTTCTCCTAAACACTTCCAGCGATGGTGACTCCACCACCTCCCCAGGCAGCACATTCGAATGGGCAATCATTCTCTCTATGAAGAATTTCTTCCTAACATCCAGCCTAAACCTCCCCCGGCACAGCTTGAGACTGTGTCCTCTTGTTCTGGCGCTGGTTGCAATACTACCCAGCAAAATGGTTTCACAGCTTCTACAAATAAATGGATTATATTTATGTTTTATCACGAGTTATATCTGGTTCTTGGGAGCAGTGCATGGTGCCAGATACCTCTCTTCTCATCCAAGCTTTCCTCTGCAAGCGTCTCTAGTTGCAGTTAGCTCAGCTTCTCGTCCCATGTCAATGAAATGCTGAGTGTGCTTGGTTTAGATGCCCAGCATCCTTCATGACTGGCATTTCTAGCCATACTTCAGCACAGAGCCATGTCACTAAATCATAGTGTCACTAAATCAAGCCTGGCACTGAATTTATTTCATAATAAACCCTTCCTGATACAGCTCTGCTGATTTTGTCTCAATCTTTCCTAGGTTTGAATATTTTATCTGCATGATTGAAAGCTTTCATTTCATTTTTTTTTCCCTTTTTATATGGAATTTCCAGCATAAGAAAAGTGATCCTGATATTGGCTCCTTCTCTCTGCTTTCAAGCATGACATTTTTCTTGGAATAGACTTTGCCAGTAATGGAGTCAAGCAAACATCATTTCAGCCAAGGTCATAATTTTGGACTGAGCAAGGTAACAGATCTGTTTATGTGCAAGTCCAACAAAAGCTCTTACAAAGATAGCATTTTCTAGTGATTATTAGCAAAGCCACCTTGCAAAACTCACCCAGATCCTATGGCTTTGGCTGGAGTTCTTGGTACCTGAGGGAATCTTTCACTTCACAGTCCCAGTTAAAATGAGAATCCAGTTCCTGAATGGACATTAAGAGCACTCTTCCAGGATTATATCATCAGTAACAATCAAACTCAGTTCTTTATAAGAGCTTTGTAAAAGCATTTTAGAGAAGAAAGTCATTTCATTGCTTCTGTGTCCCCTTAAGAAATCCACTCCTTGTCCTGGAGGGAAGAGCAGTGAGTTTTCTCTCCTTTATCAGTGGTATTGTCTAATATACCCTTCAAGAATTCCAACAAAAATCATTGCCAAGAAATCCATTCTGTCCTTTCAGTACTCTCAGAATCTTGAAGCCATGGTTTAGTTAGTCATGAGGTGTTGGGTGATAGGTTGGACTTGATGATCTCTGAGGTCTTTTCCAGCCTTATTCATTCTGTGATTCTATGATTCCTGAAATTAATGACTTGTTTGATATGGTTTGTCTCTAACAAATCCCCACTGACTGTTAACTCTTCTTGTGTCCCATATTATTTACACCTAGGTTGTTGGCTTCTTCCTGTAATCTGCCTTCCTCCTCTTTTATAATGACAGCCGTTTTGTTTGTCCTTCTCCTGTCACTAACATATGTTGTTTTCTGTGAATGATTCCTTCCTTCAATCTCTTTTGTGAGTTCCTTTTATGTACCTTTATTTTCTTGTCAGATTTGTCACATCTAGACAAGCAAAGGCATTGTATGACTTGGAGCATGTTCTGTGTTGAACCAATTTCTGCATGATTTTGAGTAAGTAACATTAATGAAGAAGCTGTCACAAAGCTGGCTTGCCAGGAGCCTTCTGATTTTCCTGATATTCTTATACACTGGATAAAGCAGAAGCATTTGAAAGGAATTAGCTTTAAGCCACAAGCATAAAACTTCAGATTATGTTCAAGCATAGCTAAAACTCTTCTAGTATGTTAGAATGGAATGGAATGGAATGGAATGGAATGGAATGGAATGGAATGGAATGGAATGGAATGGAATGGAATGGAATGGGAGGAGAAGAGAAGAGAAGAGAAGAGAAGAGAAGAGAAGAGAAGAGAAGAGAAGAGAAGAGAAGAGAAGAGAAGAGAAGAGAAGAGAAGAGAAGAGAAGAGAAGAGAAGAGAAGAGAAGAGAAGAGAGAAGAGAAGAGAAGAGAAGAGAAGAGAAGAGAAGAGAAGAGAAGAGAAGAGAAGAGAAGAGAAGAGAAGAGAAGAGAAGAGAAGAGAAGAGAAGAGAAGAGAAGAGAAGAGGAGAGGAGAGGAGAGGAGAAGGATAGGATAGGATTAACCAGTTTAGAGAAGACCTTCAAGATCATCAAGTCCAACCTATCATCTAATCAACTAAACCATGGCACCAAGTGCCTCATCCAGGCTCTTCTTAAACACCTCCAGTGATGGACCTTGGTTTTTTCAGTGTCTGAAACAAAGAAGGCAAAGATTTTATTTTATTTTTTCAGGGAAAAGGCAAAAACTTTCCTAAAAAAAAAAATAAATCCCCAAATATTTAATTACTTTCTAGGGAGGAAAGGAAATAAAAAACAGAGAGGGAAAAAAATAATTCAAGTGTACTAAAGCACTGCTCTTTTGACAATGGAAGCGGTAATTTCACCCACGAAGTTACTTTTATAGTTTCAAAACTTGTTCTTGGCCACCTCCCAGATATTTATAGCCCTTCTGCAATATCTCTTTATAAGAAGTATCCAGCACATAGCCAACCTTGCAAACCCTTGCACGTGTGTTGAACTCTGTGGTGTAGTTAAGCATGGGAGTACTAGCAACACTGAAGCCCCAGCATAAGAAGGCTGGAGAAGAGGAGGCTCAGGGGAGACCTTATTGCTGTCTACAACTACCTGAAAGGAGGTTGTAGCCAGGTGGGGGTTGGTCTCTTCTCCCAGGCAACCAGCACCAGAACAAGAGGACACAGTCTCAAGCTGCACCAGGGGAAGTTTAGGCTGGAGGTGAGGAGAAAGTTCTTCCCAGAGAGAGTTGTTAGCCATTGGAATGTGCTGCCCAGGGAGGTGGTGGAGTCACCATCCCTGGAGGTGTTCAAGAGGGGATTGCACGTGGCACTTGGTGCCATAGTCTAGTCATGAGGTCTGTGGTGACAGGTTGAACTTTGAGGTCTCTTTCAACCTTGGTGATTCCGTGATCCTGTAGTGTACATGTAGAATAGTCACCAGGAGACTGAGGGTTAAAATAGAAACTGGTGATGTCTAAAAATCACAGAAGACGACAAGGAGGCACTTGAAAACCAAACAGAAAAAGAAAGCTTGCACCACAGCTCAGACCAAATTAAAGCAGACCCGCAGAACATCTGGTCAGGAGATGGTGAGCTAGCAGCTGAGTGGCAGCATGTCTCACATGCTGACAGGTAGTCAAGAGAAGGAACATTTCAGGTGTACTCAGAGGCTCCAGCTTAGCTAGCTGGGGTTACCTGCTCTGCTTCCCAGGCTTCAGCTGGGGTGCTTTACATGCCTGTGCTCTTAGAGAAAGCAGCCCGTGAAGAGGAGGCAGGAGACGATGGGAGGGAAGGTAGGGGGAGAAGACTGCAGCAGAAGCAGACACAGAAGTGCGTGGCATGGGGCATGGGGCAGCACAGAAGAATAGAATAGAAGAAGGTGGGTAGGTCACAAGTAGTTACAGATAGAAATATAGCAGAAGGCTTGGCTGTGTAAAGGAGCAGAAAAGTGAGGTCAAGCATTGATTGGACCAACTTTGGCTGCTTGACCAGGCTCCTCAGAGAGGTTTTCCTTCTCTGGAGAATTTCCAAACCTTCCAGGATGTGGTCTTCTGTGGCCTGCCCTGGGCGATCCTGCTTTGGCAGGGGGATTGGATTCAAAGTCTAGAGGACCCTTCCAACCCCTACTGTTCTGCCTGGGAGAAGAGACCAACCCCCACCTGGCTACAACCTCCCTTCAGGGAGTTGTAGAGAGCAATAAGGTCTCCCCAGCCCCAGCTCCCTCAGCCTCTCCTCACAGGGCTGTGCTCGAGAGTGAATGTGGTCTTTTTAGTGCGGAAAAAATGAATGCTTAGTGAGACTAAAAAAGATCTACTGGAACTTTTCTAAATGTTGCAAGATATGGGTTTGAAATATCTAAAGGACTTTTTCTCACCTAAATTCCCTCAAGTCTCTGAGTATCTAAGGGAGGCTTAGTCTTCTAAGGTGTAACTAAGGTGCCTTTGAATATTTGCAGGAGTTGCTTTTGCTCTGACACATCTGTTTGAAAGGAAAGGTTGCAAATCCATTATGCACTGACAAACCCACAGAAAAGAAAGCAGCAACAAGTATAGCTTCTGACAGACAGAAAAATGGTGTGGGAAGGGAATTTGCACCAGTCTTCACAGAATCACAGGATGACAAGGATTGGAAGGCACCTCAGGAGATCATCATGTCCAGCCCCCTTGCCAAGGCAGGGTCAGCTAGAGAAGGTCACACAGGAATGTGCCCAGGCAGGCTTTTAATATTTCTAGAGATGAAGACTCCACCATGTCTCTGGGCAGCCTGCTCCAGTGCTCTGACATCTTTCAGTTAAAGAAGTTCTTCCTCATGTTTAGATGGAAATTCCTATGTTGAAGCTTGTGCCTGTTACCCTTTGTCCTGTCACAGGGCACCACTGATAAAAGCCTGGTCCTGTCTTCCTGACATCCACCCTTCAAGAACTGATCAGCATTTATGAGATCCTCTTTCAGTCCTCTCATTTCCAAGGTATGAACCTTCATTTTTAAACCCTTTAGTTGTAAATGATCCCAGGATCCTTTTGAAAATGTTTGCCTTATGCATTTTTTTTCTGCCCAGTATTTGAGGCATGTCATTTTCTTTCCCCCCTAGTTTGTGGCCTTCACAGATGTTTAACATTTCTTTTAGTGGTGGAAGACTGACAAGTCTGGGAACAGCAGGTTCTAACCTAATTATTAAATGTTAACCTTTAGAGGTTAAATAAGCTCTCCTGGTGTCAATTAAAATGCCTCAGGAGTCCCAGTGTACCCTCCTCACATTTGCAACACATGTTTAAAGAGAAAAAATAGTCCAACTCTTCCCACTCCAGCTACCCTGTGAAGAGCAGTCAGACAAGAAGTCTCTGTGCCATCAACTCATTTCTTTTTCCTGCCCTGACAGACTCCTCAAACCATCCACAGTTCACAGGGATCATAGAATCATAGAATAGAATCACTAAGGTTGGAAGAGACTTCAAAGATCATCAAGTCCAACCTATCACCCAAGACCTCATGACAACTAAACCATGGCACCAAGTGCCACATAAAATCCCCTCTTGAACACCTCCAGGGATGGTGACTCCACCACCTCCCTGGGCAGCACATTCCAATGGCTAACAACTCTCTCTGGGAAGAAATTTCTCCTCACTTCAAGCCTAAACTTCCCCTGAGACTGTGTCCTCTTGTTCTGGTACTGGTTGCCTGGGAGAAGAGACCAACCCCCTCCTGGCCACAACCTCCCTTCAGTAGTTGTAGAGAGCAATAAGGTCTCCCCTGAGCCTCCTTTTCTCCAGGCTAAGCAACCCCAGCTCCTTCAGCCTCTCCTCACAGGGCTGTGCTCCAGACCTCTCCCCAGCCTTGTTGCCCTTCTCTGGACATGTTCAAGAGTCTCAATGTCCTTCTTAAATTGAGGGGCCCAGAACTGGACACAGGACTCAAGGTGTGGCCTAACCAGTGCTGAGTACAGGGCATAATGACTTTCCCTGCTCCTGCTGGCCACACTATTCTTGACGCAGACCAGGATGCTATTTGCCTTCTTCACCTGGGCACACTGCTGGCTCATGTTCAGCCAGCTGTCAGTCAGCACCCCCAGGTCCCTCTCTGTTTGACAGCTCTCCAGCCACTCTGACCCCAGCCTGTAGCTCTGCATGGAGTTGTTGTGGCCAAACTGCAGCACCCAGCACTTGGACTTGTTGAATGCCATCATGCTGGACTCTGCCCATCTACCCAGCTGGTCCAGATCCCTCTGGAGAGCCCTTCTACCCAACATACAAGATCCCAACATTCAGGATGCAGGAGGGTATATTGTGAAACACACAGTTACTACAGAAAATCAAGGTGATTTTCAACCCTTCTGACACTAATCCTGTAACAAGTTGTGGACAGCCCTGAACAGTTGACCCATGCTCTGAGATTCTGAAAGTGCTGCTCCCTGTGATGTTAAGAAGCATTAGAAAGAATTGGTCTTTGTAACTGTTGAGCCCTCTTTTTTTTTGTGAGTCTATGTTTGATCTCTTTTCCCCAGTATCAGGTGATAGAACGAGAGGAAATGGCCTGAAATTGTGCCAGGGGAGGCTTAGGTTGGGGATTAGGAACAATTACTTTCCTGCAAGCGTGGTCAGGCATTGGAACAGGCTGCCCAGGGAGGTGCTGGAGTCACCATCCCTGGAGGTGGTCAAGAAATGTGTGGACATGGCACTCTGGGTCCTGGTTTAATGGCCATGGTGGTGTTATGCTGATGGTTGGACTCAATGTTCTTTGAGATCTTTTCCAACCAAAACAATTCTATGATTTGTGTATCTCAGATATGAACAATTTAGCATATTACTCCCCCCCCTCCCCTTCCCCTTCAAATGATACATCTATAGAGTGACATTTAATGGTACATTCACCCATCAGAAGAGATGAGATGCCTGAAGCAGTTAAAGGAAGAGATTAATTTCTCCTAGCAGTGAGGATATTGGGAAAGGATGAGGTATCCATCAGCTAGGTCAAACAGATGGATTTTCATAATGCAGGACAGACTTGTGTTCCAGCCTCATTGACAGTGTTCAGCAAGCTCTCAATGAAGTGCACCACACACAGTAACTGACATGTGACCTTTCTGAGGAAGAAAATGAAGTCCATGAACACAAGCTGGCTGTGCAGGGTGGAACAGGGCTGTAGCTCCAGTCTCTCTGTTCATTTCCCTGGTGCATGCAAAGAGGGAACGCCTGTGATTGCTTGGCAAGAAGGACTTGTGGTTAAGGCTTCTTCTTCATGAAAGTGAGTAATATCAGAGTTTCCAAAATTAACTTTCTCCCTTCTGTAAGGACCCCCTTCATGAACTTGAATCCTGCTGTAGTGCTTCAGTGTACTCTGGGTTATTTCCCAGCCACGCAGTGGAGTCAGTGCCCTCTTCCTCCAATCAGGTCAGAAAGACCAAGGTGATGGAGGCAGGCCACATTTCACAGACCCAATCACAGAATCATAGTGTGGTAAGGGCTGGAACAGACTTCATTGAGTCCAACCCCCTACCAAAGTAGGATCACCTAGGGCAGGCCATGTGAAACACATCCAGGTGTGTTTGGAAAGTCTCCAGTCTCTCTGGGCAGCCTGCTCCAGGACTCCAGCACCCTCACAGCAAAGATGTTGAAGTGGAACTTCCTGGGTTCCAGTTTTTGTCTGTTGTCCTTCATCCCATCACTCACCACCTATGAAGAGACTGGCCCCTTCTTATTGACAATCACCCTTAAGGTATTTGTAAACATTGATCAGATCCCCTCTCACCCTTCTCTTCTCCAGGCTAAACAGGTCCAGTTCTCTCAGCCTTTCCTTATCAGACAGATGTT
This sequence comes from Dryobates pubescens, assembly GCF_014839835.1. Lineage (NCBI taxonomy): Eukaryota > Metazoa > Chordata > Aves > Piciformes > Picidae > Dryobates > Dryobates pubescens. The sequence goes on along the minus strand of NC_071619.1, from coordinate 32,120,635 downwards.
CCAGTCCCTCTTGAACAGGGAAACCCAGAACTGGGCACAATAATCTAGACAAGACTTCACCAGGGCAGATTAGAGGGACAGAACCTCCCTCAGCTCATTGGACAAACTCTTCTTAAGGTAGCCATAAATACCATCAGTCCTCTTTGTCACATGGATAACTTTTAGTCCACTAGGACTCCATGGTCCTTCTCCCTGGAGCTGCTTTCCAGCAGGTCAACCCCTAACATGTGCTGGTGGCTGGGGTTATTTCTGCCCAGGTGTAGGGTAGACACTTGTTCAAGGATCTACCATCTACACCACACTTGCTCAAGACTCATATCACCATGCATGGCTGAGTGCATGATGGTATCAGCTGAGCCTTTGTGAGCATTCTGTGACTGGCTGGTTTATTCTCACTCACCTCGCTCCTGTGCTAAGCCCCTGAAGCATGCACTGCCTACTTTTCACCTGGCAGGGCCTATATTAGCCTTGACATGCAGCAAAAACTGCCTTGAATCCCTTCCCTGTGATTTTCTTCTTGTTGCTATTTTTACCTGGGATGGCTCTTGCCTGGTTTTCACTCCAGAAGGGTGCTGTAAGCTTCAGACGTTGTGGCTGAGATGAGGGCTGCAGCAGAAGTGTGCCTCTTCCCAAGCATTCATGAGACTGAAGACAGTGCAAAAAGTACTGCAGAAGTGTTGCTTGGCTGGCTGACAGAGACACTGATCATTTCTTATTGTTGCAGCAGAATTACCATATAAGGTTACTTTAAACCCGTGTACTACATCTAACTTTCTATTTATAGAACAAGAAGAAGATAGAGAAAGGGCAGCTAGAAGGTAAAGAGACCACACCAAGGCTGTCTGGAATAATGTGGTTTATGATGTTTAGTTTTTGCTGTTGAAAAAGGAATCAAGCACCAGGTTTTTTTTTTCAGAGAGAGGCAAGAAAAGGCAACTTTCCATCTAAAGTATCTAAGGCCAGGGATCACCATCCCTAGAAGCATTTAAAAACCCATCTAGATGTGGCCCTCAGTGATAGGTTGTAGCAGTGGCCCTGATATAGTTAGACAAGGGTTGGACTTGACTATCTTGAAGGTCTTTTTCAACCATGGTAGTTGTGTGATTCTGTGAAAAGGTGACTGACTCTGTTCACAGGCATAGACACACTACTTCCCCTGTCTCCAGTGATGCTTGCTCCTTCATCTGAAGATAGCCCCTAGGCTCTACAAGTCTGATAACTTCTCAGCCAAGAATCATAGAATCACAGAAGGGTAGAGGTTGGAAGGAACCTCTGGAGACCAGCTAGTCCAATTCCCTTACCAAAACTGGCTCACCTAGAGCAGGCCATGTAAGAATATGTCCAGGAGGGTTCAGAAGGTCTTCAGAGAAGGCTATTCCTCTCTGGGCAGCCTAAATCTTAGGAAGCAGTGAGACTTAAGATGAACCTTAGCTTTCCATTATTATCATTCTTAAGAGGTTTCCCTCTCCATATTTTTCACATCTCATCTGTGGTGTGCACACCTGTGTCTCACACCTTGTTCTGTGATGTGGAATTCTTCCTGTGCACATACAAGATCCTTAGTCTGGACATCAAAATGGTCTGAAACTGTGGCAGGGGAGGTTTAGATTCTTTCCTATGAGAGAGGTCAGGCATTGGAACAGGCTGCCCAGGAAGGTGGTGGAGTCACTGTCCCTGGAGGTGCTCAAGAAATGTGTGGATATGGCACTTTGGGGCATGGTTTAATGGCCATGACGGTGTTAGGTTGACATTGTTTAGTAGTCATGAGGTCTCGGGTGGCAGCTTGGACTTGATGATCTTTGAGGTCTTTTCCAACCTTACTTATTCTATGATTCTATGACATGACTGCACCATTGGGAGGTGTTTATGGTAGGTGTTAATGTGCTAACATGCAAGGAATGTTTTCTCCAGCTCTTTGAATCCCGAATCCCAACTAACACTACTGTCAGAAACGATAGAAGAGAGCCTTGATGGGCCAAGGAGATTCTCAGCTCCTTGTCTGTTCAGTTTTTTACAGCTGGTGAAGACAGCTTGAAAGAAAAATCTGTGGGAGGCTTATTTTGTCACTGACTGTGTTGTGTCTGTTTCTTTGGCAAAAGAGAAAACTACAGTTTGCAGCATCTTCCACTAGAAGTAACTTAACATCAGAGCTTAAAAAACACATGGAAACACTCCGCTGGGATCCTTATTCATGTTCTCATCTCTGACTGCTTGCAGTTTCTTTCTATATGAACACTTGCATTTTTCTGTGTATTAGACAGACTTCATATCTTGTGAATATGAACAAGACATTGGGGGGAAAAAAATCACATCTTCTAAGACAAAATCCAAATGTCCACCCAAATATAAATAAAACCTGCATTCCATCTTTAAAGTCTAAAATTTCATAGAATCATAAAATGATTTGAGTTGGAAGGGACCTTAAAGATTATTTAGTTCCAACCCCACCCTGCCATGGGCAAGGACACCTCCCACTAGACCAGGCTGCTCAAGGCTCTCTCCAGCCTGGGCTTGTACACCTCCAGGCAAGGGGAATTCACAACCTCCCTGGGCAACCTGTTCCAGTGTCTCACTACCCTCACTGTAAAGAATTTCTCTCTAATATACTTTGTGTGTGTATGACAGACTGTGCATTTTACTGTCATATGGATAGCAAGCCAAGCAGTAAAAAAATCCCCCAGCAAGGAAATGATGGCAAGAGTTTGGAGGTAGTAAAGCCTACTAAAGCACACATCACGGCAGTAAGATTGTAAAAGTAGTGTAAGCCATCAATCCCACAGCAGTACAGACTTGTAAAGACTCATACTAAATACAAGAGTGTGTGCTATTAATCATAGAATCACAGAATCAATAAGGTTGGAAAAGACTTCAAAGATCATCAAGTCCAAGCTGTCACTCAAAACCTCATGCCTACTAAACCATGGCACCAAGTGCCATGTCCAGTCCCCTCTTCTTAAACACCTCCAGGGATGGTGACACCACCACCAACCTGGGCAGCACATTCCAATGGCTAACAACTCTCTCTGTGAAGAACTTTCTCCTCACCTCCAGCCTAAACTTCCTCTGGTGCAGCTTGAGACTGTGTCCTCTTGTTGTGGTGCTGGTTGCCTGGGAGAAGACACCAAGCCCCACCTGGCTACAACCTCCCTTCAGGTAGTTGTAGACAGCAATAAGGTCTCCTCTGAGCCTCCTCTTCTGCAGGCTAAGCAACCCCAGCTCCTTCACCCTCTCCTCATAGGGCTTGTGCTTGAGGCCTCTCCCCAGCCTTGTTGCCCTTCTCTGGGTGCAGGCCAGGATGCCATTGTTCTTCTTGGCCACCTGGGCACACTGCTAATGAGTGGGCACAGTGCCAATGAGGCAATGAACATCTTGTGTCTTAGTAAATCAACACCCATGTGGTTAAGTCACCAACTGTCACCTCCAGTCATCTCCTGCACCTATGGTAGATACCTAGTGAAGGCTCCTGACTCAAATAACTGGACAACTTTCTAAGGTCATATCTAGTCTCAGTCAAAAGGCAGCTTCATCTGGCTGGCAGGGAATTAGGTAGATCCTTCTAGCTGGTGAGTCAAAAGTGACTGGTTTTGATGACTGTTTCATTAATTCTAGCTAGCTAGAGAAGTTGGTTCAGCCTAACCCAAAGGTTAAATACAGTTCAAGCCAACCTTAAAGAATTAGGAATCCAGTCTCCTCTGAAAAATCCCTAGAAGATGAAGATCTGCTTGCTTTCCTGCTAGCCTTTACACTGACTACAGTGGCCTTTGATTAAGGTCCTGAGTGAATTTTATGCTAACACCAAGTGCATGCTGAGTCAACACTTGTACAGCAGAAGGTTAAGGAGCTCAGAACTTGAAAAGCTGAAGCCCTTGGGTTTGTCTGAATCAAAACCACCTTCCCCAGACAACACTGGATTTGAGCCCTGACTCTAGAGAGTCTGGCTACAGACCACATGAACTCTCCCCAAGCAGAACTGTTCACCACAATCCACCTACAATAAGCTGGTGAGGGGTTTTTTTGTGCTGTTTTTCTTAAGAGGGTCAGCGCTGGCTTTGCCTCTGCCTGCCTGCAGGAGCTCACTGTGGTGGCTTATGTCAAGTAACTTTCAAACTGGCTATTTTTGGTGCCAGAAATAGTAGCCTTGCTGATGGGTACCTCAGCTGGCGTGAGCATCCTTAGCATCTTTGCTTGGCTTTTGCAGCCCATGTTAAAGCCGTGGTGCAAGCCCTTCAGAATTATCAGCAAGCTCACAGAAAAGTCAATGTTACTGCCAGTTGCAGTATATACAGATCCCAAGGTTTCCAAACATATGCTGCCCTGTGTTCTTTGTGCTGGTTCCTTGGCAGCATTTCACTGTGAAAGTGCAAGGATACGTCCATCCCTTTTCAAACGAATCTGTTCTTCAGTCACGCTAATCTCCAAAGACTCTGAATCTAGAGAGCCCCTCATTGATTTAGCAGCTAGATCAAGGTACAGGGATGGATAAAAAGGAGAAAAAAAAGGCTGAAACCAGATGTGGATGAAATTGAAGAGCCATGTCAAAAGGATGCATACACAGTTACCATGAAAATGCAAAGAGCAGGCTGACGGTGTCAGGTCAGCTTCAGTGGTGGCACAGCCAGAAAGGTTAAAATGGCCAACCTGATCTAGTTGGGGGTGCATCAAGAAAAGTGTGTCCAGCAGGTCTAGGAAGATTCTCCTGCCCCTGTACTCTGCCCTGCTGAGACCACACCTGGAATACTGTATCCAGTTTTGGGGTCTCCAGTTCAAGGGAGACAGGGATTTAGAGTCCAACAAGAATCTACAGGGATGATTAAGTGACTTGAACACCTCTTCTGTGAAGAAAGACTGAGAGAGCTGGGGCTGTCTAGTCTTGAGAAGAGAAGGCTGAGAGAGGATCTTATTAATGTCTATAAATACCTGAAGGGTGGGTGTAAATATGAAGGTGCCAGTCTCTTCAGTGGTGCCCAGCATCAGGACAGGGAACAACAGGTATAAGCTGGAACATAGGAAGTTTCACCTCAACATGTGAGGGTGACAGAGCAGTGGGACAGGCTGCCCAGAGAGGTTCTCTGAAGACTTTCAAAACCTGCCTGGATGCATTCCTGTGTGGCCTGCCCTAGGTCATCCTGCTTTGGCAAGGGGATTGGACTCAAAGATCTCTAGAGGTCCCTTCCAACCCCTCTCATTAGATGATTCTATGTCTCTGCTCACTGCACAGGGGTTGGACAAGATGACCTTTGAGGTTCTTTCCAAACCAATGGATTCTGTTTGAAAAATAGATAAAGCCTCCTTGAGTACAGTCTGCTTTGGTCAGGTCTTGTGGAACCTCCAAAACTTGCCTCTTTCAGAGCTCAAGAAAACCTCAGACATGAGGCTCATGACCATCAAAAAGCACCACAGTACTGTTCAGGATACAGGAAGGACTTGGTAGCTCCAAAAGCCTTTCCTGCTCCTCTGATCATTTAGTACCTCTCAGCCATTTGTTTAAAATTGGTGGCTTTAGGTTGGATAACTGGACATAAGCTGTTTATGTGGGGAGACAAGGAGACACCAGGAGGGATCTGCCTGCATGCAAGCATTCCTAACTTGTTTGCCACCATAGAAAGATAGAGTTGTTTTGGTTGAAGAAGCCCTTAAGATCCTTGAGTTCAATCATAACCATCATCTCCTTGTAAAAAACTGATAGACCATCTCAGTGTTCAGGTGGCATGGTATTTACAGACAATTGCTTCAACCAAAGAGAACAATCAAGTGGAAATAAATGCATCTTCAGAGGAGAGTCCACAATCTATCTGGGCAGCCTGGTCCAGGGCTCCGGCACCCTCACCACACAGAAGTTTTTCCTCTCTGTGTTCCAGTTTGTGTGCATTGCCACTTGTCCTATCACAGCACATCAGTGAAAAGAAATTTGCCACATGCTCTGGGCACCCAACCTTCAGATATTTATATGTATTGGTCAGACCCCCTCTCAGCCTTCTCCAGGCTAAACAGCCCCAGGTCTCATAGCCTTTCCTCATATAACAGATTCCAGTCCCTGCATCACACTCAGAGCCCAAAGGACTCTCTCTAGTAGTTCCCTGTCCCTCTTGAACTAGGAAGCCCATAAGTGAACAGGATACTCCAGAGGAGCCCTCACTAAGGCAGAGTAGAGGGGCAGGAGAACTTCCCTTGACCTGCTGGCCACATTCTTCTTAATGCACCCAAGGAGACCATTTGCTTTCTTGGCAACAAGGGCACACTGCTGTCCTGTGGGTAACTTACCACCCACCTAGGCTCCAACTGAGATCCTTTCCAGCAGATTAACCCCTAACCTGTACTGGTGCATGATGTTGCTGCTCTCCAGGTACACTTATTCTTCTTGAACCTCATTAGGAAGGGTCACTGAGCAGGCAGAGAGAGGCAAAGTAGGCCACCAACGATAGCAAAAATTTAGAAGAACTTCTGATGCTCTCTGCAAATCAGTGACATTGCTCATTTGGATGTCAAGTAAAAATGTGTTACCATTTACAAGATAAGCTTGGAGAACAGCTTCAAAAAAAACAAACCTCAAACAAATTTCTTAACTGCTAGAAAGTATCATGAAAACTATTGCTGCATATCTTGCTGCATACAAACAGCACTTGATTTATTTCACGAGCTTCCAGATAAATCTAGTGATCATCTGAGTGTGCTGTTAGCCTGAAACGTGCTGCAGAAGCATGAGGAGTACTCAGGAAACAAAAACTCAAAGAAATATGTGTGAAATGTAATCCTGTTACCATTTGCCACATGCTGCAGGCATGTGTCATCAGGCCAGGAAATGAATAAGCTATAGATGAGGGATATCCCTTGGACCTAGGAGACAAGCTGGAGATGATTTTTCATTGAGCTAACTTCATAATCTAGACAAGCTTTCAAAATGTGTAGACACTGTTCTTTTTCCCCTTGCTTCATGTTTATTATTGTGCTAAATTGGCCAAAGTGATTGACAAGTTTCTGCCTCAGTAAAAATTCTCCCAAGTTGAGGGTTGGGGCTAAGCAAGGGGATTAGAAATAAGCCTTGCTTGATGTTAAAGGATTCCTGTCCAGTACAAAGCAAGCAAGGATGAAAACACTACTACTAGATTCCTTTTTTTTTCAATGTGGTCTTTCAAGTTTCTTCTCCTAAATCCCCCAAATGAAATATGTTCTCTCTAGTCCCATTTTCTGTGTGGCATTAAATCATAGAATGGTTTCAGTCAGAAAAGACCTCTGAGATTATTGAGTCCCACCATCCATGGCCATTAAAACCTGTCTCAAAGCGTCCACACGCTTCTTGAACACCTTTGCTGTGATGCAGCTCATAGTCAGTTGCACAGATTCACAGAATGGTAGGGGCTGGAAGGGATCTCTGGAGATCATTGAGTACAACCCCCTTGCCAAGGCTGGTTCACCTAGAGAAGGTCACAAAGAAACATGTCCAAGCAGGTTTTGTAATGTCTCCAGAGAAGGGGATTCCACCACCTCTCTGGGCAGCCTCTTCCAGTGCTCCAACACCTTTACATTAAAGAATTTCCTCCTCATCTTTAGATGGAACTTCTGCTGTTCAAGTTTGTGCTTGTTACCCCTTGTCCTGTCACTGTGTACCACTGAAAAAAACCACTGATCCCATCCTCCTGACACCCACCTTTAAGTATTGATCAGCATTTATGAGATCCATTTTCCAGACTAAAAAGATCCAATTCTTCAGTCTTCCCTCACAAGAGAGAGGTGTTAGCCCCCTTATCCTCTTGGTAGCCCTTTGCTCTACCCTCTCCAGCAAGTCCCTGTCCTTGTTGAACTGGTTCTTTCATTATTTAATGGAGGACTGATTTCTTTTTCCTCCACTCATATCTAGGAAACCATTTCTACATTAAATTGTTACTTTCTGAAGATGCAACTGACATGAGCATGTGGAGCACAGAGCACAAAGCAGATGGGATTGTCACCTGTGAAAAGATGGAGAACAACTTTTATTTCCCTTAAGGAACCTTCTGCCTGTATGCCACTATCAGGAATATGTCCATTTTCTCTCTCAAAGCTTAATGCAAAGGAGTCAGGTGCCAAGTGATTACCTACCTCTTTTGGCATCCACTGCTTGCTTTCTTAGTCAGAGCCTTACGTTCCTAGAGATGACACAGAGAGTTCACAGGCTGGAATTATCTAGGTGTGGCTGACAAAATCAACACTGTGCTTATTCTTCCTATTGCCAGTCTTTCCCCTTAGCAATTAGAGTTGTGCCACTCACTGAATTCATGCAGGAAAAACTCCAGTGCCACTATGATGAGGCACAGTTGCAGCACTAAATGCACACAGATGGTAAAAGTCAGCTTTGAGCTGAGGGGTGGAAGAACTACCTGACTCTATGGGGCTTGAAGTGTAGAGCTTAAAGAAATTGAAGATAGCTCTGTCAGCTACAATAACCAATTAAACCAGTGTCCTTGGTACTGCTTATGTTTTTTCTGCACACACTACAAGAGTATGTAGAATCTTAAACACAAAACTGTTGAGGTTGGAAGAGACCTTGGAGATCATTAAGTCCGCCCAGATCTCACAATCCAACCACCACCACTAAGCCACTACCACTAAACCATGGCCCTCAGCATGACATCCACATGTCTTTCAAACACCTTCAGGGATGGGCAGTCCTTTCCAATGCTTTTTGACCCTTTCTGTGAAGAAATTGTTCTTAATATTCAACATGAATACCCCCTGACACAACTTGAGGTCATTTCTTCCCATCCTGGCATTTGCTGCATGTGAGAAGAGACCAAACTCTACCTACCTCCAACCTCCTTAGAGAGAGCTGTTGAGGGTGATGAGGTCTCCCCTCAGTCTTCTCTTCTCCAGGCTAAACCAACCCTGGTTCCCTTCAGGCATTGCTCACAGGACTTGTGTTCTGCACTCTTCAGCAGCTTAGCTGCTCTTGTTTGAACATGCTCCAGCACCTCAGTATCCCTGTAGTGAGAGGCCCAAAACTGAACACAGTACTTGAGGTGTGGCCTCACCAGTGCTGAGTACCAGGGCTGTGCCAGGAGAAGTTTAGGCTCAAGGTGAGGAGAAAGTTCTTCACAGAAATAGTAATTTGCCACTGGAATGTGCTGCCCAGGGAGGTGGTGGAGTCACCATCCCTGGAGGTGTTCAAGAGGGGATTGGATGTGGCACTCGGTGCCATGGTTTAGTAGTCATGAGGTGTTGGGTGACAGGTTGGACTTGATGATCTTTGAGGTCTCTTCCAACCTTATTTATTCTATGATAATCACATCCCTAGACCTGCTGGCAGTAGAGGTGTGCTTGTATGGAGGTGAAGGTCTAATGTTTAAAATGCTATCAAAATCTTGTGACATTCAAACTGGAGCAAGGTATATCTAAGTTGGACATTAGGAGGAAGTTCTTCACAATGAGGGTAGTGAAGTACTGGAACAGATTGCCCAGAGATGTGGTGGAAGTTTGAACTTGATGGAGCCCTGAGCAGCCTATCTAGCTAGAGGTGTCCCTGCTCACTGCAGGGGGGTTGGGCAAGATGACCCATTGACCTTCTAACCTGATGCATTCTATGATTCTATGGAATCTCACAATAGCTGCAAGATGCTTGTTTTTCTGACTTTGTGAATCTCCCTTTTCATATGTGGAATCAAGTTAAATTCTCTTTGGCCATCTTGAGTTTGCACACCCCATGGGCCAAGCAGCAAGATGCTCAGAGAAGTCTGCATTTCATTTTATTTAATGAACAATAAAGGAAAAAAGGATTGGGGGTTTTTGCAGCACTTCCTTAGCACAGAAAGCCCTTCAACACACAGAAAGGAGTTTTAAGTCTTTAGCCCATTTTCCTGAGGTCCAGAGTGGCAAGATGGCTTAATGTGTCAGGATCTCCTGCTCCCTCCCGTTGGTCCCTCTTCCTCTCACTGTCACATTGCTCTCAGACAATAATTAGAGCCTCCAGCTACCTCACCCTGCCGTCCAAACTCCCAGCTAGAGCTAAGAGCTTTGACCTTTTTATTCAGAGCCTGAAGTGGCTGTATGGTAATAATAGCTCTTTAGGAAAGGTAAACTGCAGGTAGGCTGATCCTTGTCCTGCTCCACAGGTGAGCTGCAGCCTGAGAGCTCCATGAGACAAGCATCATCCTTCCTAAAGGAGGAAGATTTGGCTGAAGAAACCCCAAGAGTCCCCCTTTCCATAGAATGGAATGGAATGGAATGGTATGGAATGGAAAGAATAGAATAGAATAGAATAGAATAGAATAGAATAGAATAGAATAGAATAGAATAGAATAGAATAGAATAGAATAGAATTAACAAGGTTGGAAGAGACGTTCGAGATCATCAAGTCCAACCCATCACCCAACACCATCTAATCAACTAAACCATGGCACCAAGTGCCTCATCCAGTCTCTCCTTAAACACCTCCAGTGATGGTTACTGCACAACCTCCCTGGGCAGCACATTCCAATGGCCAATCTCTCTTTCTATGAAGAATTTCTTCCTAACAGCCAGCCTAAACCTCCCCTGGCACAGCTTGAGACTGTGTCCTCTTGTTCTGGTGCTGGTTGGCTGGGAGAGGAGACCAACCCCCACCGTGGCTACAACCTCCCTTCAGGGAGTTGTAGACAGCAAGAAGGTCCCCCCTGAGCCTCCTCTTCTCCAGGCTAAGCAACCCCAGCTCCCTCAGCCTCTCCTCACAGGGCTGTGCTCCAGACCCCTCCGCAGCTTTGTTGCCCTTCTCTGGACACCTTCCAGCAACTCAACATCTTTCCTAAACTGATGGGCCCAGCACTGGACACAGGATTCAAGGTGTGTTTTTGTCCTCTGCTGTAGTTTTGTTCTCTGCTGATTTTTTATTCCTGTGTTATCATCAAGCTGTGCCAGGGGGAGTTTAGGCTCGAGGTGAGGAGAAAGCTCTTCCCAGAAAGAGAGATTGGCCATTGGAATGTGCTGCCCAGGGAGGTGATGGAGTCACCATCCCTGGAGGTGTTCAAAAGGGGATTGGATGTGGCAATGTAGTCATGAGGTGTTGGGTGACAGGTTGGACTTGATGATCTCTGAGGTCTTTTCCAACCTTATTGATTTTGTGACTCTCTGAAAACTGGTCCTGGAGCCTACATTACTGAGACAGAACAACATCTCACCTGATTCAGGATGGCATATATTTGCACTCTTTTTGTTTAAACTGTGCTGCCTCATTGATGGCATTGTGATGAATAGTCCTAATGGCCCATTTTCACCTCTGCAGATTAACTACCCTGCTGGGTTTGGGTGTTCCAGAAAGGTAGGGTAAGGATTATTGAGGCTTTAGAAAGTTAAAGAGGAGATTAAGTGTAACCCACATAGATGGTATAGTAAAGAAAGCAGAAACAAAACCAAGCAAAACAAAATAAACAAAGGAAAATTACTGGGGGGGAAAAGGTGTGGGGTTTTTTGGGGCTTTTGGTTTGGGGTTTTTTTTGGGTTGGGGTTTTTTTATTTGGTTTGCTTTGGGGGGTTTTGTGTGTGTGTGATGCAAGAGGACTTAAAACAAATACACTTTCAGATTTAACAAACCCAAGTACCAGGTCCTGCAGTTGGTCACAACCACCTCATGAATGCTCCAGGGGCAGAGTGACTGGAAATCTGCCCAGCAGAAGGGGACCTGGGGGTGTGTTTGACAGCCATCTTAACATAAGCCAGCAGTGTGTCCAGGTGGCCAAAAAGGTCTGGGCCTGGATCAGCAATGGTGTGGCCAGCAGTGTCAGGGAAGTGATTGTGCACCCTGTACACTGGTGAGGCTACACCTCAAATGTTGAGTTTGGTTTGGGGCCCCTCACTACAAGAAGTACATTGAGGTGCTGGAGCATGTCCCCAGATGAGCAGCTAAGCTGGTGAAAGGTCTGGTGAGCAGATCTGGTGAACAGATCTGGTGAGGAGTGGCAGAGGCAACCATACTGTGGAGATGAGCAGACTGAGGGAAGACCTCATTGCTTCCTACAACTCCCTGAAAGGAGGGGGATCAGGAGAAATGGGGCAGTCTCTTCTCCCTAGTATCAGGTGGTAGAATGAGAGGAAATGGTCTGAAATTGTGCTAGGGGAGGTTTAGGTTGGACATGAGAAAAAAAGTCTCTTCTGCAAGAGTGGCCTTCTCCAACCCAAAGAGTTCTACAGTTCTATGATCTCATTAAGTTTTACTTCTCATTGACAGCAAGAATAGAAAGCCTCTGAGAAACTTCTGTGGCCTGAACAGTGCAAAATAAGCCAATAAATTCTTACTAAAAGGCCTCACAGTGCTTGATCACTTTAAAGTTTATTTCTTGTGACTGAGGGTTTGTGTCACTTGATCTGTCACACCTGACAGGCATTCTCCTTTGCTGTGGTCTGTATATTAATGTTCAAGTGGCAAGCAGGGGGAGCAGAGCTAGAGATGAATGTGAACAGGCAGGAGTCTCAATCTTTGAAATGACCTTCCCAAGAGCTTTAAGTGAAAACATATGTAGATCTTTTTTTTCAATATAAATAAATCCTTCATAATTGTTCTAGGATTCTGACCCCTTTTGGTTCAGCTTTGCTCCTAGCCAAGAAAGTGTCTACATTCTTAGCCTAAACAGATCCCTCTTGTCTTTTAATTTTTCATAATTAAACACATTTTCCTCAGTGTGCAATCCAGCTGGGGCAGGACTAGATGATTGCCTTTCCCTGTTGATAGAAGTTGAGGCCCTCGCTGCAGAAAGAGGGTAGAAATCTCTGACTGTGCTCAAGTCAAACATGAAACAAAACAGGACCCAAAACACATTTAAACATCTCCATAGTCTGTCTGTGCCTTCTCTGACTCCACAGCACTTGGCTGAGACCACAAACTGGACGTGAGGAGGAAGTTCTTCACCATGAGAGTGGTGAAACCCTGGAATGGGTTGTCCAGGGAGGTGGTTGAGGTGTTTAAGGCCAGGCTGGATGAGGCTCTGGCCAGCCTGATGTAGTGTGAGGTGTCCCTGCCCATGGCAGGGGGGTTGGAACTAGATGATGCTTGTGGTCCCTTCCACCCCTGACTGATACTATGATACTATAAACAAGTACAGGCACATCTGGTGCCTTCACTGCTGTCCTGGAGGTACCTGGAGGAGGTGGGCGGCTTGAAGGTTGTGAGTTGCCCTGCTGTGCTCAGTGCACATCTCTCCTCATTTGAGACAGGCAGGAGTGCCTCCAAAACTTCTGAAAATGAGGATTGTGGTTTGCAGCTTACTTTCATTTCTCCTTTGATGCCAGCAATGCTGTGGCTTTCCTCTACGTTTTACTGGCAGCATGCATGTGTCAGAATCTCACAACAGCCTGCGACAGAGGGGTGCAAATTTACCTGTAACTCAGGAACAGCTGAACAGCGATGCCCTCAAGCTGAGGGTAAGGGAGACCAGGATGAGCAATGCTCGTTTGTCTGCTAAAAAGACCCGACTTTCCTCATTGATCATGATTTGAATCTGAATACAGCTCTGGTTAGGATTTTGTACAAGTTGTGCAGCAGAGACTTGAAAACTTGCCAGCTGCCAACAATAGCTGCTATTTGCAGCCAGATAACTCCAGTGTTTGTAATATTCAAGGAATTTCCTGTAGTAAGCACAGAAAAGTACAGATGATACAGAAAAATTCTGAGACAGCTGTATCTGCTTATATTAGGCAAAACTGAGAAGCCTTCAGAGACCACTGCCCTTTGTGGCTTTTCACTTCTGTCACCTAAAAACAGAAGTACTAATCTAGAGGCTGGGACTGAGGTGTTTGTGGCATTTTAGGTTTGACTGAAAGCAGAGTTAGTTCTGGCTCTGGCCAGCCTGATCTAGTGTGGGGTGTCCCTGCCCATGGCAGGGGGGTTGGAACTAGGTGATGCTTGTGGTCCCTTCCAACCCTGACTGATTCTCTGATTCTATCATAATACTTTTCACAGAAATTTCAGATGAATTGAGTGTCTATGTCCATTCCCAACTGCTTCTCTAGTTCAAAAAAATGGCCCTTTTCTTGGGCACCAGAGCGCTGGAACAAGCTGCTCAGAGAGGTTATGGAGTCTCCTTCTCTGGAGACTTTCCAGCCCCACCTGGACACATTCCTGTGTAGCCTGCCCTAGGATCACCTGCTTTGCCAGGGGACTGACTTGGTGATCTCCAGAGGTCCCTTCCAACCCCTAACATTTTGTGATTCTGTGATCTGTTTATTTTCAGTGGAGCAGATTATCTGCATTGCTTTTATCTCCCTTACTAGTTAGCTCACTCTGTTTAAAGTTTGCTGACACAGAAGATGGTCATGTAAGACAAGGCAAGTGAAACAGCCTGCGACCCATTCTCAGGGAGTTGCTCATTTCAGAGACTCCTTCAAAATCATTAGATGTATAATCTGTAGGCTCATAATCTCCTGGGGAAACCACTGCCAGTTTTTGCCCAGCAATTAGACCTTGCTAAGAAAATACTTCAAGGGGCAAGATACAAGGAATACATAGAATACATAGAATAAACCAGGTTGGCAGAGACCTTCAAGATCATCGCGTCCAACCCATCAACCAATCCAACCCACCTGAACAACTATCCCATGGCACCAAGCACCCCATCAAGTCTCCTCCTGAACACCTCCAATGATGGCGACTCCACCACCCCCCTGGGCAGCACATTCCAATGGGCAATCACTCTCTCTGTATAGAACTTCTTCCTAACATCCAACCTAAACCTCCCCTGGTGCAGCCTGAGACTGTGTCCTCTTGTTCTGGTGCTGGCTGCCTGGGAGAAGAGACCAACATCTGCCTGTCTACAACCTCCCTTCAGGTAGTTGTAGAGAGCAATAAGGGTCACCCCTGAGCCTCCTCTTCTCCAGGCTAAGCAACCCCAGCTCCCTCAGCCTCTCCTCATAGGGCTGTGTTCCAAGCCCCTCACCAACTTTGTTGCTCTTCTCTGGACTTGTTCCAGCAAGTCAACCTCCTTCCTAAACTGAGGGGCCCAGAACTGGACACAGTACTCAAACTGGAAGCTTTTCTCAGGAGAGACATACAAGGTCTTCATGCTTATTTGCTGTGTGCTTTGAAAGCACCTGCTAACCTCTGCTATAATGGTTAGAAGGACCTTGTGACCAATATCACAGTCACTGAAGCATCTAAGTGCAGACCATGTAAATGCAGACCACTGTCCTTTTGAGATTATTCCATTATTCATTTCTTATATTTTTTTAACAGCTTGCTCTGTCTCATGATATTTTCTTACTTTGATTCCTGGGTTTATAGCTGTGGTTTTACAGAGATTAATTTCTCCTGCTGCCATTTCTGGGCTATTTGTCCTGTCCCACCCTAACTTCACAAGGATTTAGCCTTCCTGGTGTGCTGACTACGTGAAAGTTACACAGGATATTTCTAATGTTTACCATAGAACTGCTGAGGTTGGAAAAGACCTTTGAGATCATCAAGTCCAACACCTCACCTAGAGCTCATAATCCCACCACTACTGCTAAGCCACTAGCACCAAATCATGTCCCTCACCACCACATCCATGTGTCATTTAAATACTTCCAGTGATGGTGACTCCACCACCTCCCTGGGCAGCCTTTTCTAATGCCTGATGATCCTTTCTGTGAAGAAATGTTTCCTCATATCCTATCTGAACCACCCCAACTTGAGGCCATTTCCTCTTGTCCTGTCATTTGTTGCATGTGAGAAGAGGGAGACCTCCACCTTGCTTCAACCTCGTTTGAGGTGGTTGCAGAGAGGTTCCTCAGTTTCCTCTTCTGAAGAGGCATCTTCAGAATGAAAGGATTTGCCTCCTAATTTGTGGGCTATTTATATTCTTGCTTGCCTGTAATATGTCTTTCATGACTTCCTCGGGGAAAAAAAAGCAAAGGATCTACAATGTAGCTTGGTCCACTGTGGATAAACTTCTGGTGTGATCAGAGATTAAATGATGAAGTGTTTAAATTGGAAAATAAAAGCCTTTGTGACCACATCTGGCTAACCCACCTTTTTAACCAGAAGACTCACCACCCCTCATGGTGTTTATGCACAGCAACAGATGTTACTCCTGTCCTGTTGGCAACGCTAACATCCACCAAGGTAGAGGTCATCTCTCTCCCACACTTTTCAGCCTTCACACCATATTTGAGATCTGGCTTATATTTGATGGCCCTGTTTGCATTGTGCTTTCCAAATTTTCAGTGCAAACACGAGTTACAATAAGCTCCTTTCTCTATACACAGCTCTTCTTTTCACCCCAACATGCTGCTAAGGAACCAAACAGCCACTCCTTGCCCCATGAAAGGGGAAAATGCTCTTCAAGCAGCTTGTAGTCCTGTAAGAGCAAACAGAATTGCCTCACCAGCTGCTGTGGCTGTGCTGTGGGGGGGAGGGATGTAATCTTGCTTTGGCATCAGGTGATGGATTTGAGAGAGCAGACTTTTAGATACCTAGGTCATTCTACAAACAAGTGTGGTGGTTTCCACCCCCACCCATGTAAGCTAAGCATGCACATAAGTGTGCTGAAACCAAGGGGGGGTATTGATTAGATCCCAGCACTAATCTGGTTTCCTTGCATCACTGGAAGTTCCTGAACTGCTGAATGATGGTAAAGAGAAGTGAATGCCAGGGGAAAGGAATGACAGCAAAGAGAAGTGAATGCCAGGGGAAAGGAATGCTCTGTTGCTCTCTCCTTCTCATAGGTTTTGATTACTCTGGTCTAACAATAACATGACAAAGGGCAGCACTCTACAATCTGTTAAGCCAAACCACATGAACCAGGTGATTTGCTCAGCTAGAACAGTCCTCTTGATCTCTGCAACTCTAGTTCTACCAGTGTAATGAGAAAGAGAGTGAAAAATCAGATCCTCTGATCAATATTTAATTTGCTTTGCTGATCCAAAAAGACAATAAGGAAACACATGGGTAATGAAAGGCTGGAGAACAAACAGAAACTTAGAACAAATGGGCATGAAAAGCATATTTTCCAGCCTCTCTTTCCCTCTGCAGGTGTTGGCTGTTACCTGTTTTCATTCTGATCTGCAAACAGAAAAGTTACCACGTTCAGATCTACAATTACCTTGTGCTCTTTGCAGTGTCCTGGTCCCAGGAAGCCTAAGGAGCTTCAACCCAAACCTCCTGGCTCTCTCAGTGCACCACTGGAGAGGATCACAGGTGACTCTTCAGTGGAAAGTAGTATCACGGGACCATTCATATAGACACAATGCTCAGGCCAGTACTAAAGAACCCTTACAGAGACTGAGGCCAACATTTGACACAGTCTCAGGCTGCACCAGGGGAGGTTTAGGTTGGATGTTAGGAAGAAGTTCTATACAGAGAGAGTGATTGCCCATTGGAATGGGCTGCCTGGGGAGGTGGTGGAGTCACCATCATTGGAGGTGTTCAGGAGGAGACTTGATGGGGTGCTTGGTGCCATGGGTTAGTTGTTTAGGTGGGTTGGATTGGTTGATGGGTTGGACATGACGATCTTGAAGGTCTCTTCCAACCTGGTTTATTCTATGTTGAAAAGCAGCAATTGCTTTGCAACCCAGGAGGAAACATGGAATGATGAGTGAAAAATCAGAGAAATCTAGCAGAGGAATATAAGGAGCACCCAAAACTCCTGCCCCCAAACCAACCAGACAAGAACCAAAAGAAACCCCAAGAAACAAACAAAAAAATCTGAAATGTGACCTTGTTAGAAATATAATGAGGTCTTGGGTGAGAGGTTGGACTTTCTGATCTTTGAGGTCTCTTCCAACCTTATTGATTCTATGATAAACTTCTTTTCTTTAGAGAGGGGATTAAAGAAAATCTGCAAGACACCAGCTTTTTTTCCTCCCCTTTTAAACAATGACCCATAAGTTCCAAAAGAAATGAAGTGAGTTGTCTCTCCTCTTCATTCCATTTGCTAGCTGTAGCTTAATCTGTCCTTTCATTTACCTGAATCTTGCCTTTTCAAGCTTAATTTACTGGATTAACCTTGTTGCTCAGATAACAGTGTTTAACTCCAAGATAAGCCCCACAAGGGGATTTGTGTGAAAAATAACTTTTCTACCTCCAGCCTCCCCCACCTCTGACTCCGTCATAGAGAGTCTGTATCAGCTGACCTGGCTTGGTGTCTCTCCATAACTCTCATGGTCCTGTGTAGCGGCCAGAGGAGTCTCTTAGAAAGCAAAAACACTTGCAAACCTTTTCTTTCTGAACTGTGGGGCCTGAACATTGAAGCAAGAGGTCTAGCAAACACCAATGCAACACAGCTTCAAAGCACTAAAGAAAATCAGTCTCTCATCGTGCCTGACAACTGCTGTGGTAGAAATAATGCAGAGAATGAGCATCAGGAATTCTGCACTCATGCAAAAATTGGCTGGTTTCAAGCTGATTTGTGCACTCAAAAAGGCCAAGCTGCTGAAATGAAGGGGACTGTGAGTGACTGCAAGTTAATTTGTGTCTTGATTATACTAGAAACAGAGGTTAATGTTTCACATGGTGAACTGCAATGGTTTCGCTAGATCTTTTGTGAGTTCCAGGAGAGTGACAGATCAATGTTGTAGCACAAGCCAAAGTGAAATAGGATGGATGTTGAAGAAATAGCTCTCACCAAAAAAAAAATCCCAGCAGTTGGAATGCACCAATATGATGGTAATCTCTCTTGTGAGGAAAGGCCAAGAGACCTGGGGCTGTTTAGCCTGGAGAAGAGAAGCCTGAGAGGAGATCTGATCAATGCTCACAAATACCTTAAGGGTGAGTGTCAGGACGAAGGGGCCAGTCTCTTTTCTCTGGTGGTCCTGTGATAAGATGAGAGGCAATGGACACAAACTGGAACACAGGAAGTTCCACCTCAACATGAGGGAAAAAATCTTTGCTGGGAGGGTGCTGAAGCCCTGGAGCAGGCTGCCCAGAGAGATTGTGGAGTCTCTTTCTCTGGAGACTTTCCAAACCCACCTGGACAGATTCCTGTGTGGCCTACCATAGGTTACCCTACTTTGGCAGGGGCACTGAACTCGATGATCTCTGGAAGTCCCTTCCAAACCCTTCCATTCTATGACATGAATTGCATTTCTCAGCCTGTGAAATGTCCCTGAACATCCTTGGGCACCAGTGTTCTGTCTACAGATGCTGATCTCAGGGAAGCAGTTTTTACTGGCTTATGCTCTGGCTGCAGATGTTCTGATTAAGATGATGTCTGCTAAAAATTGCTGGATTTTGGAGTGGGAAGGAGGAACAACTATCTGCAGTTCTACCCAACTCCAGTATTCTGAACTGAATAACATCTTCCCTTCCTCACACCCTCTCCTTTCCCCAATCAATCACAGGACTGACTTAACACCATGAAAGCAGACAATTTCATTTTGCAGTCTTTTTATATGTGTTCTGGTGCTGGAGCATTTAGGACTTTCATTTCCAGGCGCTGTGGGTGAGAAACATACTCCTTTAAAAAGAAAGTGAGATTTTGCAGGCAGTAATCTCAATGCAGCAGCTTTTTTGGGGGGGAAAAAACACTCAGACTGAAACTACAAAGCCTGTGACTGCTCATAGACTCCCTGTCTGCACTGGACCTTATGCAATACAGCCCCAGTCTGGCTGAGACCTCAAAGCATTCCTGCCTTTAAAGCTATAGAATCACAGAACTGGTTTGGTTGGAAAGGACCTCTAAGTCCAACCATCAACCTACCAGCGCCACATCCCCAAGTGCCACGGCCACACATTTCTTGAACCCTTTCAGGGATGGTGACTCCACCACCTCCCTGGGCTGCCTGTTTCAATGCCTGACCACTCCTGCAGGAAAGACATTTTTCCTAAAATCCAACCTAAACTTCCCCTGGTGCAATTTCAGGCCATTTCCTCTTGTTCTGTCACCTGGTACGAGGGAGAAGAGATCAATTCTCACCTCTCTCTGATCTTTGAGGTCTTTTCCAACCTTGTTGATTCTATGATTCTATTCTTTTTTAGGTACAGAGAGCAATGAGATTTTCCTTCAGCCTCCTCTTCTCCAGACTTGACAAGCCTATTTCTCACAGCTGGTCCCCACAAAGCTTGCTCTCTGGACTTTTCATCAGCTGTTTTTCCTTCATACAGAGGGGAAAAAAAATCACCAAAACCACCTTACTCTAGGAAGACCTACAACCCCTTCTGGTCTAAATAGCATTTGCTGGTTTGGGGGGTTGGTTTGTTTTGTTTTGGTTTGGTTTGTTTTGTTTTGGTTTGGTTTGGTTTGGTGTGGTGTGGTTTGGTTTTGGTGCCATGGTTTAGTCATGAGGTCTGTGGTGACAGCTTGGGCTTGATGATCTTTGAGGTCTCTTCCAACCTTGGTGAATCTGTGATTCTATTTTGGTTTGTTTGTTTTGTTGTTACAAGCAAGCAAACCAATATTCAAAGCTCTCTATAAAAGGCTATTTCTAGTCAGGGTGCTAAAAGCACATTGGACTAGATGGTCTCCAGAGGTCCCTTCCAGCCCCTATCATTCTGTGAATCTGTACCACATATACAGGACTGATTATCCTTTTTTCACTGCATTAAAGCAACTTACCTGGACAATATTAGGAACATTTATGTGTTCCTCTGAAAGGGTGAAAGGCTGAATATGATTCATTTCCTCTGGTTTGTTTCTGCTGCCTGAAGAGCCTGAAGCAACCCTGTGGCCTGTTGCACCTATTCCCCAAATGCAGCTTTTAATTTATGGTGTTGTCCTGATGTCAGGGCTAGTAGACCGCATCACTTAGTGAAACAATGGCTTGTTCTCCACAGGAGTGAAAGTACTTGGGAAACTTTCTTTCTGCCCTTCACTACTTCTTCCATCACAGGTGGGTTCCTACTACAGCAGCTTCATTTCAGGCATCCACTTCACCTTGGCTCTACACTTAATTCATTCACATTTATTTAAGCATCTCCGAAATCAATTCCTTTATCTTCTCCTACAATATATATAAAAATATCTATTTTATAAAGACATTTGAGAAGATGTTAAATACCTGATGGAAGTAAAAAAAAAGGTATGGAAATGTGAAGATAATAAGATCAGCCTGCCCTTATTGCATCCATAGCTCCAGCAGATCATATAGATCACTGCTGGGTAGTGTGCTGCAATAAAAGAGAACACAAGGTGCATTGGGTAGTGGCAAGGGATTGATTTAACCAAAAATATCTGAGCTTTTACTCTGACTTTCACCCCTTTTGGCAGTTTATAGAGAGAATATAGGGCCTCCAACCAGCTTCCACTTACTCGAGGCGTGTGCATAGTTGTGGCTGTCTCTTGGGTATCGCTTCTTTCAAACATCATAGAATGAACTTCAAACATCATAGAATGATAGAATGCATTGGGCTAGAAGGGATTCTTGAAGGTCATCTTGTCCAACCACCCCTGCAGTGAACAGGGGCATCTTTAGCTAGAATCATAGAATCAATAAGGTTGGAAAAGACCTCAAAGATCATCAAGTCCAACCTATCACCCAACACCTCATGACTAACTAAACCATGGCAACAAGTGTCCCATCCGGTCTCTTCTTAAACACTTCCAGTGATGGTGACTCCACCACCTCCCTGGGCAGCACATTCCAATGGCCAATCACTCTTTCTGTGAAGAACTTTCTCCTCACCTCAAGCCTAAACCCCCCCTGGCACAGCTTGAGACTGTGTCCTCCTGTTTTGGTTCTGGTTGCCTGGGAGAAAAGACCAACCCCCTCCTGGCTACAACCTCCTTTCAGGCAGTTGTAGAGAGCAATAAGCTCTCCCCTGAGCCTCCTCTTCTCCATAGTGTAATGGCCATGGTGGTGTTGGATTGACAGTTGGACTTGATCTTAGAAGTCTTTTCCAACCAAAACAGATCTATGATTCTATGAGCTTGTAACTTGTAGCTTGCTTTGAGAAAAAGAGGAAAGTGAGCTGAATTTCACATTGAAGTGGCCTCCTTCCCTTAGCTGGAGCCTAAGGACAACTCCAAACCTCATGGGAAGCCTAGTAAGTCATCTTGCATGCTTCCAGATTTGCAGTGATGCAAGAAGTCCCAAATGGAGGGTTTCACAGAAGCAGCAAGAGGTGTATATCTCTGAGGCACCCTCTTCTCTTCTTGACCCCTAAGGAGCTTTTACCTTTTACTGTTGTCTCCAATTTTTAGATTATCAGACATGTAAAGATTATGTCCTGTTTTTCTGTGTTGAAAGCTTAACAGCAGGCAGAATTCATAGTGCCTGAAAAACAACAACAACAACAACAATAACAACATGAAAAGCACCTAACCATTTGACCACACTAAAAGCTCTCGTGTGCTCGAGGTGAAAAAGGCCTTTGTGCATTTGAATGGGGTGTGAGGAGGAAAGTGAGTGGAAAAGGAAACCAGGTGCAAAGGACTGACATGCTGTTGCATTTGCAGCCTGTTAAAAACAAGACTCTTTTTTTTGCACATTAGAAACTCAGGAGAGCCAGAGAGCAGTAAATACAATGGCACTTTTTAACTTAGGGAGTTAAAAACATGGTCAGATTGGATGAAGTCACATCTTCAAATCCTTAGCTTGTATTTCTGCTAATATGGAAGCAAGAAGGCAAGCTACCATCTGATTTGGGTTGACAGGTTTGCAGCCAATACTATTTCCCTTCCTGCTACTATTTTCTAACCTATTTTTGCCCCTGAGAGTCTCTCTAGAGCAGTGTGCTGGCAATGGCAGTAGCCAGAAGAAGGGATTTGGCTGCTTGCAGTAAAGGATCATTCTCATTAGATGTCAGCTGCTGGCTGGCTGTTGAGATTTACAAGAGCTGGTTCCAAAACTCAAATGCTAAGTGTCTCTTTCTTGCTCCTTCATGCTGCTTCAAACTGGAGCAATGAAAGTTAATTAAAATGGAGGAAGAAAACCCCTCCAGTATTGATTTGTTGAACAGAGTTGAAAACATGAACATAAAACCAGAATCAAAGAAGCATCTCAGTGGATGCTGGGAAATCTGGCATTTATAATACAATCATTCAGGTTAGAGAAGACCTCTAAGACCATCAAATCCAACCTTCTAACCAACACTTCCATGGCCACGAGACCATGTCCCCAAGTGCCACCTCTAGATTAAAAAAAATATCAGTTTTTGCCCTTCACCTGAGAAGTGATAAACCCATTTACAAGTCAGGCCAAAATCCTGTTGCCATGCAGTCAGCCTCTGCTTCACTGCACTTACAGGCTGGGGTCAGAGTGGCTGGAGAGCAGCCAGGCAGAGAGGCACCTGGGGGTACTGGTCAATAGTAGGCTGAACATGAGCCAGCAGTGTGCCCAGGTGGCCAAGAAGGCCAGTGGCATCCTGGTCAGTATCAGGAACAGTGTGGCCAGCAGGAGCAGGGAGGACATTGAGCCCCTGTACACTGCACTGGTTAGGCCACACCTTGAGACCTGTGTCCAGTTCGGGGCTCATCAGTTTAGGAAAGATGTTGAGTTGCTGGAATGTGTCCAGAGAAGGGCAACGAAGCTGGGGAGGGGTTTGGAGCACAGCCCTGTGAGGAGAGGCTGAGGGAGCTGGGGCTGCTTAGCCTGAAGAAGAGGAGGCTCAGGGGAGACCTTCTTGCTGTCTACAACTCCCTGAAGGTAGGTTGTAGCCATGGTGGGGGTTGGTCTCCTCTCCCAGGCAACCAGCTCCAGAACAAGAGGACACAGTCTCAAGCTGTGCCAGGGGAGGTTTAGGCTGGATGTTAGGAAGAAATTCTTCATAGAAAGAAAGATTGGCCATTGGAATGTGCTGCCCAGGGAGGTGGTGGAGTCACCATCACTGGAGGTATTTAGGAAGAGCCTGGATGAGTCACTTGGTGCCATGGTTTAGTTGATTAGATGGTGTTGGGTGATAGGTTGGACTTGATGATCTCAAAGGTCTTTTCCAACCTGGTTAATTCTATTCTGCTCTTTAATAATAAACCAAAAAATAAACAGTTAAACCCATAATCTATAAATGTTGCTAGACCTTCCTGAAAAGCAGTTATCTCACTAGCATTAATCCAATCACAGGACTGAGAGGGAAGAGAAATTCTAAGTCATAATTTTAGAAATAGCTGCAGGATGCGCTGTGTGTGCCTCCGAGCCAGGAAAGCCCCAATGGGCATAAGTCTGGGCTATAGCAGTTGGCTCATTCCCAGGCAGAGAGCTGCAGTCTCACTGAAAGCCTGACAGACACACTGCAGTTCATCTGCACCAGTGGCACTTCACCATTCAAATCTGAATCTCAAAAATAACTTGAGCTCAGGTGAGCAAAAATGGCAGATATTTTGAGGATATATACAGAACACAGAATTAACCAGGTTGGAAAAGACCTCAGAGATCATCAAGTCCAACCTGTCACCCTACACCACGTAGTCAACTAAACCATGGCACCAAGTGCCTCATCCAGTCTCTTCCTAAACACCTCCAGTAATGGTGACTCCACCACCTCCCTGGGCAGCACATTCCAATGGCCAATTACTCTTTCTGGGAAGAATTTCTTCCTAACATCCATTCTGAACCTCCCCTGGCACAGCTTGAGACTGTGTCCTCTTGTTCTGGTGCTGGTTGCCTGGGAGAAGAGATCAATGCCCACCTGGCTACAATCTCCTTTCAGGTAGTTGTAGACAGCAATTAGGTCTTCTCTCTAGGCTAAACAACCCCAGCTCCCTCAGCCTCTCCTCACAGGGCTGTGCTGCCACAGTTCAGCATCTTTAAGCTGGAAGAGGGGAGATTCAGACTGGATATTAGAAAGAAATCCTTTACAGTCAGGGTGGTGAGACACTGGAACAGGTTGCCCAGGGATACTGTGGATGCTCCCTCCTTGGAGGAGTTCAAGGCCAGGTTGGCCAAGGCCTTGAGCAACCTGCTCTAGTGGAAGGTGTCCCTGCCCATTGTGGGAGCATCCACAACTTGCCTGGGTAGCCTGTTCCAGTAAAAACAATGTTGTAAATAAGTTTACAGTTGAGTCTTTTCAAATTGGCAAGTGTTCCCCCTTTAAAGGATGTCATAATAGATATTGCCCCTAAATTTATCATAGCACAGGGACTCTGTAGCCTTTAGTGGAGCTCCTCTTCCACTTGTAGTTTCTAAAATAATCCCCAGGTATGTGTAATTGCTTAGAGCTGCTGCAAAAATCAGTCTCTGGGAGAGGAAGATATTATCATAACTATATTTTTTACAAGATGTGGAAGCAAAATTATGCTTATGAGGTTGTGTTCCTTGATTAATCTCAGTGCTGACCTGTTAAACAAATTTAACTTTCCTGTTTACATTAATAGTTTTGTTCTGTTTGCTTGAGGTAGGGCTTCAAACACTAGATTTGGGCAGTTGATTCACTTCAATGGTGCTTATACAATTGAGGTCACAGTGTGGTTTCCTCCCCCTGAGCTCACCGGCCCTACTCACTGATTAAGCTGTTCTGTTTTGTCTCATAAAGCTAACAAAATGAATTCACAGGATCACAGAATGCCAGACTAGAAGGGTCCTCAAGGATCATCTGCTCCAACCTTTCTAGGCAATAGTGCAGTTGAAATTAGCTGGCCCAGCACCCTGTCGAGCTGAGTCTTCAAA
Organism: Dryobates pubescens; assembly: GCF_014839835.1. Classification (NCBI taxonomy): domain Eukaryota; kingdom Metazoa; phylum Chordata; class Aves; order Piciformes; family Picidae; genus Dryobates; species Dryobates pubescens. Next base: position 32,095,189 of record NC_071619.1, on the reverse strand, counting down.
CTGTCCAGTGGAGAGGAATCCACTGCTTCCCTTGGGAGATGATTCCAATGTCTAACTGTTCTCATGGGGAAAGATTTTCTTCTGGAGTCCAATGGGATTCTCCCCAGGAGTAACTTGTCCCCATCACCCCTTGTCCTTTGAGATGACTCCTCATAAAAAGGGAGTCTCCATCCTCCAGGTAGCCACCCTTGATGTGCTGGTCCATGGTAATAAGGTCTCCCCTAAGCCTTCTCTTCTCAAGGCTGAACAAACCCAGTTCTCTCAGTCCTTTCTTTGTAGTGAGTTTGGTAAGGAATGTGCATATTTTTAGCCCTCCATAGGACTTGTGGAGTGAAACCAGTGAGTGTGTGACTGTAGAAGACTTGGAAGTCTGAGGTTTGAACTTCTTTTATTATCTGAAGTTTATAGTTGTTGTTTATTATTATTATTATTGTTATTATTATTATTATTGCTCTCTACAGTTACCTGAAGGGAGGTGGTTGTGAGGTGGATGTTGGTCTTTTCTCTTGAGTAACTAGTGATAGAACAAGATGGAATGACCTCAAGCTGCACCAGGGCAGGCTTAGTCTGGATATTAGGAAGAAAGAATTCACTGAAATTATTGTCAGGCATTGGAACAGACTGCTCAGGGAGGTGCAGGAGTCACCTTCCCTGGAGGTGTTTAAAAGCTATGTAGATGTGGTGCTTGGGGATATGGCTTAGTGGTGAGCTCTGTAGAGTCTTTTGCAACCTAAATGCTTCTATGATCGTACCTGAAGTTGTTTACACACACAGCTCTGCTCCAAAGCATTTCCCTAGAGAACCTGAAGTGGTTCCAAATGTATTTAGAGTGGAAGGGGATAAGATATTATGGGGAAAAAAAAGCTATTAAAAGTACCCAGACATGGTTATTAAAGAGTTTCTCTAGTGTTAAAATGAGATTCTCAGCATAGGTATACTTCAAGAGGAGTCATTCACACCCAAGATAAACACCACTGTACACAGGTTTTCCCACTTCCCCTGCAAAAGTTCAACACAAAGGCAAGACAAAGTCTGAACTACTCCATAGGGTGTATGAAAAAAAAATAAAATAAATCAACCAACAGAACACAAATGCTAAAACCTTTGCATTTTGCTTCTCCTTCACAACAGACTCGCAACCCCCCTGCAAATTATCACACCTTACTAATCACAAATGCCATTTCCAGTCTCTCTCTGACTTGATCCTGCTTTGCTGTGAAAGTTCTCAGGAATGCACATTTCATTACAGCATCCCTGTGAGCTTGGCATTAAAATACACAAAGGTGGGGATTGTTGCACTGCACAGAAAGCAGACAGTATCTCTGCTATAGATCTGAGGAATGTAAGCAGCACGGTTTACATATTAAAGATCATTTATCGACTCGTACACATTTCCTCTTCCTATTTAACACCCTAGGAGTTAATATATGGCATAAAGGCCAAGCACATTGCTTTCCTTTTCAGATCAGAAAAGATAACACAGGACTTATAAAGAATGCATGAAGCTCTAAATATAGAGCTGGATTTTCAGATAGTCTTCATGCTGTTTCCTCTGCATTAGAAGGAATTTTTATCGCTGCTATGCAAAAAGATGTATGTATGTATCCAGCGTCAAGATCACAGAGTACTTCAGCTTGGAAGGCCACCTTGTCCAATCATGCTGCAGTAAGTAGGGACACCTTCAACTAGATCAGGTTGCTCAGGGTCCCATCAAGTTTCATCTTGAATGGCCCCAGGTAGGGGGCCTCTGGCACCTCTCTGGGCAACCTGTTTCATTATTTCCCCACTCTCGTTGTAAAGAACTTACTCCTAATATCCAACCTAAATCTACCCTGCTCTAGTTTTGAACTGTTGCCCCTCATCCTGTCACCACAAACCCTTCCAAACAGTCCCTCCTCAGTCTTCCTGTAGGTCCCTTTCAGATACTGAAATCCAGCTGCAAGGTCTCCCCAAAGCCTTCCCTTTTCCAGCCTGAACAACCCCAACTCCCTCATCCTAGGAGAGGTACTCCAGCCCTCTGATCATATTTGTGGCCCTCCTCTGGACCTCCTTCAGCATATCTATGTCTTTCTTGTGTTGGGGGCTGCAGAGGTGGACACAGTGCTCCAGGTAAGATCTCACTAGAGCAGAGTAGCAGAATCACCTCTCCCAAACTGCTGGCCACACTGCTTTTGATGCAGCCCAGGATGAACATTGCTGGTTCATGTCCAGCTTCTCACCCAAGTCCTTTTCTGCTGGGCTGCTCTCAATGTCATCATCCTGCAGCCTGGACTGATAACTAGGACTGCCCAGACCCAGGTGCAGGACCTTGCACTTTGCTTTATTGAACCTCATGAGAGTCACTTTAGCCCACTCCTCCAGCCTGTCTAGTTCCCTCCATTTGGTATCTCATCCTTCAGTCTTATCAACTGCACTACTCGGCTCAGTACCATCTGCAAGACAAAGCATCCAAGAGACAGCAGCTAAATGGCAGGCACTGGGAAAGCACAGCAGCACTTCACAAAGGCATTAGCTTAGCTGTTGGATTTGACCAATATCAAAACAAAGTAGAACTCTGAGGAAAGTTGTAGTCAACCATGCAAGAATCTGGTGTGCTTAGGGACTATTTTAATAAAATGATTCTAATAGTGAAATGCAATTTTGACACAGGGTAGGCAATAAACTCAATGGAGTCTGAAGCAAGCTTCCAGAAATGAGGCAACCAGAGCAAAATACATGGGCTAGCTGTTACATGGCCAAAGCAAAGAAAACTACCCAGGCAGTAGACTCCAGAGTGCTCAGCAATGGGAATAATCTTAGATAGAAGGGATTCTCTCATTCAAATGTCAGGTATCTGCTGCCAGTCAGAGCAAAACAGAAGCATATGTAAACCCCTAAATGAAAAGTACACAGCAACAGTATTTGGAACAGAAAGCCAAATGGGAACAGTTGGACAGTCTGCAGGAAGGATCCAAGCCCAGATTTTCAAAGGCTGCTTTTCCCTAGGTTCTTCAGGCTGGCCCACAAATTTGTTGTCAGTTGGTGCAGTGTAAATGAAAACCTGAGAGGCAGAGTAACAGCAGAAAGTGAGGGTGGGAAAACACATGGAATCATAGAATGGTTTGGATTGGAAAAGGCATTACAGATCATAGAATCAATAAGGTTGGAAAAGGCCTCAAAGATCATCAAGGCCAACCTGTCACCCAACACCTCATGGCTACTAAACCATGGCACCAAGTGCCATGTCCAATCCCCTCTTGAACACCTCCAGGGATGGTGACTCCACCACCTCCCTGGGCAGCACATTCAAGTGCCTAACAACTCTCTCTGGGAAGAACTTTCTCCTCACCTCGAGTCTAAACTTCCCCTGGTGCAGCTTGAGACTTTCATTTAGTTCCAACCACCCTGCTGTAGGCAGGGACACCTTCTACAAGCCCAACTTACTCAAGGCCCTCTCCAACCCGGCCTTGAACACTTCCAGAGAAGGGGGCATCCATAACCTCCCTGGGCAACCTGTTCCATGACATCCATCAACGTGCTGCCCAATGAGCCAACACTATTTTTCACATTACCTGTGGCATAGGAAAATACACCTCCTACACCTGAAGAGAAGTGAGTGACTTTGTCTTCCAAAAATAAGTTAATTTTCTAGGTAGCAAGTCCACAGAACATGAAAGGATGAGGACCTCAAAATTTCAGACAGGTACTTCCAGGAGAAAAAAAAGGGACTGTGTGGTCCATCACTATCCCAGGATAACAAGCTCAGTGTCAGCACTCTGACAGACTTTGTCACTTTAACCACAGAATCACAGAATGGCTTGAGTTGGAAGGGACCTAAAAGATCATCTAGTTCCAACCCCCATGCCACGGGCAGGGACACCACCCACTAGAGCAGGTTGCTCAAAATCTCATCCAGCCTGGTCTTGAACTCTTCCAGGGATGAGGCATCCACAGCTTGGTGGTAGAGTCACCATCACTGGCAGTGTTTAGGAGGAGACTGGACGGGGTGCTTGGTGCCATGGTTTAGTTGATTAGATGGTGTTGGGTGATAGGTTGGACTTGATGATCTTGAAGGTCTCTTCCAACATGGTCTATTCTATTCTATCCTATCCTATCCTATCCTAGCCGCTCTTATCCTATCCTATTCTATTCTATTGACAACCCATTCCAGTGCCTCACCATCCCACATAGTTAAGAGCTTAAATTCTGGAAGAAGATCTAGTGCAATAACTGGAAACAGACATCAGCTGTGGGGACTGAACTCTGCACAGCTCTGGCAGCTAAATGTATGCACTGCACTTGGGAAGCCTCAAACTGGGTCCTTTTTCATATCAGTTTGTGGGGTCAGAGTAGTGGCTGGATCTTTGCAAACAGAAAAGGACCAAAATGGCACTTCTCATTTCAATCTCACTCTGCAGAGAATGTTGGCAAGCAGTGAAAGCTCAAGAGGTAAGAAGTCTGCAAAGCTCTGCTCTTTACAGAGTTTTGGTTTAGCTCTCTTTTCCTCAACAAGGTCCAGGTCTGCTTTTGAGTAACTGCAACATTCATTTCTTGCTTTTTCTTAGTCTTTTAAGGAATTGTCTCCCATGTGATAGCTCCCTCCCTGTAAATTGTCACAGCCATCTAATGGCAACAGCCTCTTTCTCTGAAAGCACTTCTGTGCCTGAGTAGTTTTACATATGTTGATGCTTAATGGCAATGCAAGCAAAACCAGGCCTGAGAATGGGTTAGCAAATCTAAGCACAAGGTGGAGTCACCATCCCTGGAGGTGTTCAAGAGGGGATTGGATGTGGCACTTGGTGTCATGGTTTAACAGCCATGAGGTGTTGGGTGACAGCTTGGACTTGATCTTTGAGGTCTTTTCCAACCTTATTGATTCTATGATTTTCCCTGGCCTGGGCCACAACAGAGAGACCTTTCCTAAATTTTGCATATTTTTGTCCCTGTCATTTATTATTTTGATGATGATGTTGAATTTTGGCAGTGCTGACGGCCAGGCTTTGTTCAAACAGACTTCACTGGCTTGTGCTTCCTTTCTGTACTCTGTCATGGAGACAATAGAGAAAGCTTTGGCATTGACACAACCTGAAGTGCAATCAAGAAGTGCTTGCAGTCTTCTGTCACAGGATAATTTTCAGGTTCTTCTAATAATCCCCTTCTTAAAAATAGGAAGGGTTTTTTTCCCCCCCTCCCTTTTTTTTTTTTTTTAAATGAATATATCAACTAACTGAAATCCCTGGGGTTTGTCATTGAATAAAAGATTTACTTGATCTAAAGCGTGCCAAAGTGTTTCACAGATGCGCAGATTGTGTCGGGTTGGAAGAGACCCTTGAAGGGCATCTTGTTGAATTCCCCTGCAGTCAGCAGGCACACCTCCAGCTAGATCAGGCTGCCCAGGGCCACATCAAGTCTCACCTTGAATGTCTCCATGGATGGGGCAACCACATCCTGGGGCAACCTGTTCCAGTATTTCATCACCCTCATTGTGAAGAACTCTCCCGTAACACCCAACCCAGATCTACCCTGCCCCAGTGTAAAACTTTTCCCCCCATTCCTATCACTGCAAGCCCTTCTAAACAGTCCCTCCCCAGCCTGTCTGTAGGTTCCCTTCAGATATTGAAATGTAGTTATCAGGTCTCCCCAGAGCCTTCTCTTCTCCAGGCTGAAGAGCCTCAAATTCCTTCAACCTGTCTTCATGGGAGAGGTGATCCGGCCCTTCATGCTGCTGCTTCCACTGTTTTCAAGAGATTATGTGTCTTTGAGTAGCAGTTTTCCTTCCTATGGCAATGTGATTTCTGTTCTCATGAGTTGTGATTGAAGATCAGATGAGCCTCCTGTGTCAGCACACAAGATGTCATGTGGCACCATGGCTGTGGGACTGCCACCCTGGGACCTCCTGACCTCAGCAAATGCTAGGACAAAGCTCAGCAGAAAGCACATTGCCACTGTCATCTCTTTTGGACCAGCATCCTTGTGATTTCTTCAGTCCTCCTTGACTGAGTCCTCTTTCCTTAGGTTATATGCAAAGGAGCTGTGCCTTTTCACCTCTCTGTCCTCTTTTTCAGGAATAGATGCAGGCAGCATGCTCAGCTCCTGTCACACCATTGCATTCCTGTCAAGCTGCTCCTTTGAATTCCTGCTCACTAGTCTTTCATCAGCAGTGACCTCTGCACTGCTTATGTCAGCTAACACCTCATTTGCTTTCATGTGAAGTACCTCCTGGGTGGAGGATATTGCAAGTGGCAGGTGAGTGAACTACTTCTAGTCAACTGGTGCTGTCTAGTCAACTCGGGCTGTCAGTTTGGGCCCCCTCCCTCTCCACACACCCTACATCTGTTTGCCAAGGTCTAGTCTCTGCATGTGAGAAAATACCTCACAGATTTGTGGGCAGTATTTCGAGAGGGAAGAAAGTGGTTTTCTCACACTGACTTTCTCACACAGAGCTTCAGCTCTGTGGATCTGGCTCTCATCACAGTGTGTTGTGAGACCCTCAGACTAAGTTATTCTTTGTTTGACCCCCAAGTATTTTCACCCTCCCTTTTTTCCCTTGTGTTTCTTCTCTTTCTACGTGTGGGGTTCAGTATACAAATGTATGGTGTACAAAAGGCAGTTGCTGCAACCTCATTGAGCACAACAGCTTTTAGTGGGTTTGAGTTCTTCCTCTCTTCCTTTTGACTTCAGTGAGACCTGACTTTAATGGCTCCTTTCATTTTGTTTTCTTTTATTTTGCCAGGTGGAATAGCCTGGTGGATTGTAGCCTTAGGACAGATACCACATGCACATGGCCTCTAATAAGGTGTTCTTAAACAACCTCCTCAGACCTCACCGAGAGCCTCAAGTGCCTTGAGACAAAGATTTCGATAAGGCTGTGTCTCCAATAAGCTAGACTAGTGCCTTGAAAATGATCTGGGATAGTTCATGAAGATATCATTGGCCTGAGATTGCAACTTGCTTTCTGGAGGTGAGTGACCTTTCCATTGCAGTAGACTGGGAAAGTTCCTGCAGCCAGCTCTGCTGAGGGAAAACTGAATTTCCAGTTGATAAGGGCCAACATTCTAACTTGATTGGTAGCAGACAGCTCAGAATATGTTGACTCTCTCTGCTGCTTCTGGCTTTGTATTCTCTTCTTTCATTTTAATCAGCACTGTCCCTGAAGCTGGCGAATGGTCTTCTCTGGAGGGGCATTTCCTGTGGAATTCAGAATATGCAGCATTTATTTGATCTCTGCCTCATGTTGTACACAGTCATGCCTTACATTTCTAGGCAGGCTCTCTGGTTAATAAGTTCAAACAGTATAGAAAAAAATATTCTTCTTTTCTGCTGGCTGGTCTGGTTATATGCAAAGATGTTTGTGGTGCCCCAAGGATTGTGTTTGTTTGGATAATCCCATGGGCTTCTTGTTGATATTACTCTGAGTATTTACTAAGATCTAAAGAAGAGGCCTGCAGTTTAACACCAAGCTGGCACTTCCTGAGTGTCTTCATAGAATGGCTTGTGTTGGAAAGGTCCTTAAAGATTATCCAGTTCCAACCCCACTGCCATGGGCAGGGACACCTTCTGCTAGCTCAGGTTGCTCAAAGCCTCATCCAGCCCGGTCTTGAACACTTCCAGGGAGGGGACATCCACAGCTTTCCTTTTCAACCTGTTCCAGTGCCTCACCACCCCCACTGCAAAGAATTTCCTCCTAATGTCCAATCTAAATATACCCTGCTCTAGTTTAAAACCAGTCCCCCCATCCTATCACCACAGCCCCTTATCAAAAGTTCCTGTCATGATTTCATGTAGTCCCTGACAGGTACTGGAAGGCCACTCTAAGGTCTCCTCAGAGTCTTCTCTTCTCCAGGCTGACAGACTCAACTCCCTCAGTCTGTCCTCATAGGAGAGGTGCTCCAGACTTCTGATCAGCTTTGTGGCCCTCCTCTGGATCATCTCCTACAGATCCTTCTTGTGCTGGGGCTCCAGAGATGAGGTCTCACCAGAGCAGAGTGGAGGCACAAAACTACCTGCCTTGAACTTCTGTCCCCATTTCTTTGGAAGCAGCCCAGGATGTGGTTGGCTCTTTGGGCTGCCAGCACACATTGCTGTCTCATGTCAAGCTTCTCATCCAACAGCATCCTCAAGCTCTTCTCTGCAGGGCTGTTCCCGATCAATGCATGATCCAGCCTGGACTTGTGCTCGTATCACACACGTACATAAACTAGAGCACATGCATCAAACTCTACCCTCAGCTTCACTGATGGACACAACACTATCTGCTCCAGCAAAAGCTGTCAGCTTTGCAATAAGAAGCTTGTACAATTCTACTTACAGCATATGTACACCTGCTGTCAGAGGGCACCTTGCACTTTGCACTTCTGGGCACCTCAAGCTGAAAGTAGGTAGCTTGGCGAGGAGCATGTAAGCAAAGGGATGTGTCCTCCTTCTAGGCACCTCAGCTAACATCAACTTCTTCAAGCAGGCCCTGGAGGTGAAGGGAAGAGAAGCAACATTTGAGAAACACTGACAGAAGTGTGGCTGTCCTCATAGAATAGAATCATAGAATCAATAAGGCTGGAAAAGACATCCAAAGATCAAGTCCAACCTGTCCTCATGCTGGAAAGGATGAGATACATTTGGTAGAGCTTCAAATGTATTTCCTTTCCACTTGACCTAAAACTGATGGCTTTGCTGATCAATTTAGTTGGCTAGAACAGCTAGGAATAACTCTTGGGTTTGAAGTAAAAGGGGGGAAACCCACCCCTTGCAGCTCTAGAATACGAATTCCTCCCCACTTGCCACTGGAGGACACATGACTCATTCTTGCATCTCTCCTGAGCCCTCTGCTGCTGCATAGCTGTCACGATCCACAGCACTTTTAACCTCACCTGAAAGCAGAATGGGTAGTCAAAAAATCTTTGTAATGGTTGCTCTCTGTAAAGGAGAGAACTGAGGGTATAAATCAAAGGCTTTTGACTCTCATTTTGGTGAAGCAGAAAATAGAATTGTCCAGCTTGAAAACAGAGTTACAAAAAGAGAGAGAAGAACAGAGCATTGGGTATGAAGAAGATGGACAATAGATTAGCTTAAGGATTTAGAGACTCACTGCAGGAGCTCACACATAAGGCCTTTTAGCACACCTTAGTGTGCTTGGAGACAGATCCTGCTAACTGAGTCTCCCCTGCCCCCACATTTCAACACAGCAAGGATGAAAATAATGCAGGGTTCAGATTTGAAGACAAAAAGATCGTGCTGGGAGAAGCAAATAGTGTTCTTTCACAGTGCTAATTTCTCCTTCTGCCTTTCTATCAGGAAAGAAAAAGACACCTCGTGGCAGCCTTTAACCTCATTAAAAACCAGTACTGTATGAAGAATATCAAACATGTGCCTCAGGTTTTAAAAAGTGTAAGAACAAAATCTTTCTTTCATAGTACATCAACACTGATATTTGCTTTTAAAACTCACTGGAAAACCTGAGAAGTTTGGCAAAAGCTGCTTTAATACAGTTATACTGTTACACACTTGCATGCATAGAAGAAACAATAGCCAGCATAGAAGAAGCAATAGCCAGCAAATAAGCCCCACACAGCTGCTCTCTCATTCCTCCTCAGTGGGGTGGGGGAGAGAATCAGAAAAGTATAAATAGGATAACTTGTAGCTTGAGATACAGAGAGTACAATAGGCAAATAAAAAGGTGAATGCACAAGTAAAGCAGAACAAAGAATTCATTCACCACTTCCCATGGACAGGCACCTCCCAGAAAGCAGGGCTCCATCACAGAATCATAGACTTGTTCAAGTTGGAAAGGACCTCTAAGACCATTGAGTCCTACCATCAGCTTAACACCACCGTGGCCATTAAACCATGTCCCCAAGTGCCATTTCCACATATTTCTTGAACACCTGCAGGGATGCTGACTCCATCTCCCTGTGGGAGGTGTTCCAATGCCTGACCACTCTTTCAGGATAGAATTTTTTTTCCTAATATACTACCTAAACACCCCCTGGCACAATTTCACATCATTTCTGCTCACCTAACACTAGAGAGAAGAGACCAATCCCTACCTCACTCCAATCTTCTCTAATGGCCATGGTGGAATTAGGTTGAAGGTTGGACTTGATGGTCTCAAATTTTTCTTCCAAATGAAACAATTCTGTGAGTCTATCAAATTCTGTCTCCACCTACACACATTCATGACAAGGGCTTTTTTTGGATCCTCATATTTCTGAACCTCCAAAAGAGAAAAGATAATAAGGCATGAAGTCTGCCTGTGCCTCCTTTGGCTTCTGAGGTCCTGCCTCAGTGAGAGATATTTTGAACGTTAAGAATCTGCCTGCCAACTGTTGCATTCATTAACCCTTTGAGATAAGTGATTATATACCTTATTAATTGGTTGCATCAGAGTGCTTCACTCAGTCAGTTCATTCATATCAGTAGCAATAGCCTCTGAAGTAGCTTGGAAGTAAACTTTAGTGCTTAAACGTTGCAACTACATTTACATTTCAAAAACAAGCGAAAAACATTTGTTCCTTCAGTGTTTGCCAAATGTAGCATTCCATTTTCTTTGTCAAGCTGAAGTTTCCACAGCATCTCAAACTGAACCAAAGTGTTCTGACTTCCCACATTGAACCTCTGTCAACAAATAAGGAAAGTACAAAAGCAAATGCCTGAAGTGGGGAAGGAAATAGGGATGGGGCAGAGAGAACTGTGTCCAGGTCTGGGCCCCTCAATTTAAGGAGGACATTGAGACACTTGAATGTGTCCAGAGAATGGCAACGAGGCTGGGGAGAGCACAAGCCCTATGAGGAGAGGCTGAGGGAGCTGGGGTTGTTTAGCCTGGAGAAGAGGAGGCTCAGGGGAGACCTTATTGCTCTCTACAACTACCTGAAGGGAGGTTGTAGCCAGCAGGGGGTTGCTCTCTTCTCCCAGGCAACCAGCACCAGAACAAGAGGACATAGTTTCAAGCTGTGCCAGGGGAATTTTAGGCTGGAGGTGAGGAGAAAGTTCTTCCCAGAGAGAGCTGTTAGCCATTGGAATGTGATGCCCAGGGAGGTGGTGGAGTCACCATCCCTGGAGGTGTTCAAGAAGGGATTGGACATGGCACTTGGTGCCATGGTTTAGTCATGAGGTCTGTGGTGACAGGTTGGACTTGATGATCTTTGAGGTCTCTTCCAACCTTGGTGATTTTATGATTCTATCAATGCAACACTGGGTATCATGAAGCCTGCAATTGATTTTCAAGTCATGGCACTGGAAGTCTTCCACCTTCTGTGTCCGCAGTTCACGGACTTCATGGGAAGTATTGCTATGACTTCTAAATGGAAGGAAAAATGAGGGAACAAATTGAGTGGTTATTAAGAATGGAGCTATTTTCCTGATGAAACATGACTCATGCTGACAGTGGAGATTCAAAGCACTCTGCAGATTTAATAGTCATAAGTAATATTTCACTAGTGATAAGTGATGCTTGAGAAGGATAAATCTTGAAGTGAAAGAAATTCTTCCTGAATTTGTTCAGGCGCTTTTGTATCTTTTTTCTCCCCCTCCTTGAATATCTTTACCATACTTGTTTCTGTTGGAAAAAAACATCTAATATCATTGAGCACAACCTTCATCCTAAGAGAACTATGGCCATTAATCCATGTTCCAAAATGTCATGTCCACACATTCCCTCAGAATTTTGCTCCATACTCTTTGTACTGTTATTTTTTTGACTTCCAAATCACAGGGTGTTAGGGGTTGGAAGGGACCTCTGGAGATCATTGAGTCCAACCCCCCAGAATATCCTCAATAAGTTTCATAGATGCTTGTGACAGAAGGAAAGTTCATCATTCCTGGTTTCATTATAACTTCTGGAAGGGGAATTGCTTTCTAGACCCTCCTGTCCTTAGCATCCTGACTAATTTCTTAGAATCATAGAATCAATAAGGTTGGAAAAGACCTCAGAGACCATCAAGCCCAACCTGTCACCCAACACCTCATGACTAACTAAACCATGATCCAATCCTTTCTTGAACCACCTCCAGGGATGGTGACTCCACCACCTCCCTGGGCAGCACATTCCAATTGCTTCTAGACATCAGATTTTTTTCCCTGTTGAATATCAATGAACATGACAAGGGACTTTCTCTCTTGTTCAATGAATCTTTAAAGTGTTTATTGTGGGATTTCAATTGTTCTTCTGGAATCAGAATAGATCCTCAGTATCCTGCAGGTGTTCAAGGCCAGGCTGGACTGGTCTTGAGCAACCTAGTGGAAAGTGTCCCTGCCAGTGCTGGGGAGGTTGGAACTATATGATCATTAAGGTCTCTTCCAACTCAAACCATTCTATATATCTATGATTGATTAATTCAGACTGATAAGGAAGCATACTGGGCACTTCTAAACTATGTTTGTTAAGCTTTGGGCTTGAGTGCTTTCTGCACACAACACAATTTTTATACAGCCTAGTACCAGTGTAGTTCTAGGATGGCTTTTTTTAGGTTCAATCTCTAAGGAAAAGTGGTAGAAGGGTTTTCTTGCTCGCTTGTCAATAAAATGCTACTCAACCATGCTACAAGGCATCTAGGGATTAATTTCTTGCTATTAGCAGATCCAGCAGGGAAACATAGGTATCAAAGAGAAAATTTACCTATCAGAGAAGGAGGAGTATCAAAACCTTTTTAAGTAATGAAGGAAGAAAATAGATTGTAACTGAAAAATGACAACGCTGCTGGAGAAAACTCTCTGCTGTGGGTGAGTGCTGATGATCAGGAGCATGATCCAACCAGTGATGAAGCAAAACTAGGCAGATATAGCTCTCTGACTGAAGGGATAAAATCATACCACTACAGCACAAGAAACCTGTAGGGCAAGTAAATATGTCTGTATTGAAGTGACTCCAACTTGCATAACCATATGTAAGTTAAATTTAAGCTAAACTAGGGCAGGTATTTCTAGTAATGTAACCATGGCAGCAAAAAAAAACCCCTCAGCTCAGACTGAAAAAAACTCCACCTGCTCAAGGAGTTGCAGAAATACTTCTCATTTGGCCCCACACATCCTTGTGCCACACTTCCAGTAATCTCCAAGTCAGATACCCCTGGAGGTGGTCAAGCAATGTGTGGCTATGGCACCCTGGGACGTAGTTTACTGGCCATGGTGGTGTTAAGTTGGTGGTTGGATATGATGATCTTAGAGTTCTGTTTCAACCAAAACAATTTTATGCTTCTATACTACACAGAACAACTGTGGTATAGATGTTCCTTCAGACTTCAGCTCCCTTAAAAGGATCCAAAGCTCATTGGTGTCCCTAGTAGACTTCCCATTGATTTCAGTGAACTTTGGCTCAGGCCCTTTTAACACTCAAGATGAATGTAGCATATTAAATTATTGAGCAGAGGACTTGGTCTTAATAAGAGCAAATTATTTCTTCAGGGTAATAAAACTGGTCCAGTTGTAGGGAGACAGCTGAGAAAACAAGTCCCAGGGAAAAACTAATTAAAGCATCTTGAGTACTAGAACCAAGTTTCAGCCTCCCTGCCATGAGAAATTCTTTTCAGAACTTTTATAAGACATTTATTCTCATATAAAGTAGGGAATAAAAGTGATGGAGGGTAGTCTTCTCTCTAACCAAGATCAAACTACCTACCTGCTATGACAAGGAGCAAATTACCTAGTATATGCCTCTTGAACACAGGGTGGGGGGAAAGGGTTTACTATTGAAATGTGAAAGTCTGTTAAGTGCTGGGCTGTGATTGCTTCCCAATTAGCTTTCACAAAGTTCTAAGACAAAATAAAAAGGAGAAAGAAAAAGGTGGTTCCCCAGCTTGCAAGATAGCTATTAGATTTCTACTCAAACAAGGGTCACTAGAAGATTAGGCTTCGTTTCATCATGTGGATGTTTCTCTATTAAGAGGAAAAGGATTCCTGGGAGAAATGGAAGGGCAGAACTAGACAAGGTGAGTTGTTCCCTAATTAATAAAAGCCAAGCTGGCTTTACTGAGGGTCAGCATTCCCCAGCATTGGGGCACAGGCTTTTGCAGTAAATCTGTGTGGATGCCAAGAAGGTGTTTGAGTGAGTTTACTGGGACTGTTCTGATGCAAGATTGAGAGGGAAGAGCTTTGGGGCAGAGAAGCTTTTGAGCCTGAAGTAGAGCATTGTGCAGAAAGCCATGAAGTTTGTTGGGAGTAACTTGTTAGCATGATCACCAGAAACATAGAATCATGGAATTATTTGCATTGGAAAAGACCACTAAGATCATAGAGGTCAACTATCAAGCTAAGACCACCACGGCCATTAAACTGTGTCCCAAATTGCCATGTCCACATGTTGAACACCTCCAGGATCAGTGACTCCACCACCTCCCTTGGCAACCTGCTCCAATGCCTGACCACTCTTTCAGGAAAGAATTTTTTCCTAATATCCGATCTAAATCTCCCCTAGCAAAATTTAACCATAGAATTAATAAGGTTGGAAGAGACCTCAAAGATCATCAAGTCCAACCTATCACCCAACACCTCATGACTACTAAACCATGGCACCAAGTGCCACATGCAATCCCCTCTTGAACACCTCCAGGGATGGTGACTCCACCATCTCCCTGGGCAGCACATTCCAATGGCTAACAATTCTCTCTGTGAAGAGCTTTTCTCCTCACCTCCTGCCTAAACCTCCCCTGGCACAGCTTGAGACTGTGTCCTCTTGTTCTGATGCTGGTTGCCTGGGAGAAGAGACCAACCCCCTCCTGGCTACAACCTCCCTTCAGGTAGTTGTAGAGAGCAATAACGTCTCCCCTGAGCCTCCTCCTCTCCAGGCTAAGCAACCCCAGCTCCCTCAGCCTCTCCTCGCAGCACTTGTGCTCGAGGCCTCTCCCCAGCCTCGTTGCCCTTCTCTGGACACATTCAACCCATAAACCAAGACCCTCCCTTACAGTGTGTACTGTATCCCAAGCCTTGATGCAGAGGGGTTAGAGCTGAATAATCATTACTGACAGTATTTAACTGCAGATACCAGAGAAGCCCTGTTGACATCGCCAAGCCAATTTCAAAGCAAAGAAGAGATTTAAGTGCTTCGCTGGCAGGGAGCCAGAAGCAGCTGAAGTTAGCACTAAGACCACTTCGGAGACTTCTTTTTATCTCTAAACCCTCAGAGCATCCAGACCTCTTCCTGGATAGTCTTGGGAAGGATTCTAAAGGCAAAGCAGATCTAAAATAGTTTTGCAACCAGCTGGAAGAGAACTTGAAACACAAGTTGAATCCCATTCTGTAGACAACAGGGGAATTTCCTTTAGCCCTTAGACAGAAATTTTGTCTTAGGCTTTCAAACAGCTTTAGGGACTGTTTGTTGATTTAGTGGCTATTTGTTGACTGAGACTTCTAACCCAAAACTTTCAGGTCAATTTTTATTTCCCCTTAATGGAATTGCTTTATAATCTTCCTGATCTTCTTTTTTTCAGGTCAGAAAAAGACTTATATCCAAAAGCATTTGCTCAGAAACTGGATTGTGATACTCAATGTCAGCCAGGTCTAACAGATCCCTCCCTTTCTTGGCTGCCATCCCACACTGTTTTCAAGGAGGCATTTGAAATCAGTTGTCACAATGGGAATGGCTGCAAAGTATGTCAGAAGGTGGGCTCCATTTCAACAGAATTATCTTCAGTGCTTTCAAATCCCTGGGAGAGAAATCTGCTGCTTCGTTTTGTACAACTTATGCCATTTGCTTACAGAGGTTTTAAACCATCAAGGAAATCCCACTTCAGCCATGGTAAACTACAGAAGTCCTACTGAACTCACAAGAATCAAGGCTTGTTTTCCATTGCAGTCGCTTCCTAACCCCTGATGAAGGCAATAGAAAAAGAGTTCCTCACACTGAAGTGGCCACAGCTGCTCAGTTTGTGTTAGGTTTTGGCCACTCGTTACAAGGAGGACATTGAGTTGCTGCAGGGTGTCAGAGAAGGGCAACAAAGCTGGTGAAGGATCCAGAAAACAAGTCTTATAAGGAGTGACTGAGGGAACTGGGGTTGTTTAGACTGAGAGGAGACCTTATTGCTCTCTACAACTCACTGAAAGGAGGTTGCAGTGAGGGGTGGAGGCAGTCTCTTCTCCCCAATATCAGGTGGTAGAATGAGAGGAAATGGTCTAGAATTGTGCCAGGGGAGGTTTAGGGTGGATATTACAAAAGATTTCTGTATGGAAATAGTGTCAGGCATTGGAACAGGCTGCCCAGGGAGATGGTGGAGTCACCATCCCTGGAGGTGTTCAAGAAATGTGTGGATGTGGCCCTTTGGATATGGTTTAATAGCCATGGTGGGGTTAGGTTGATGGTTGGACTCAATGATCATAGAGGTCATTTCCAACCAAATAATTCAATGATTCTATAGGCAAAAGGTTTCCTGTCTTGTGACTAATTCCTTGAGTTGTCTGGTTCCACTTCCAGAGTCACCATCCCTGGAGGTGTTCAAGACATGTGTGGATGTGGCACTTTGGGACATGGTTTCATGGCCATGGTGGTGTGACACTGACAGTTGGACTCAATGACCTCAGAGGACTCTTCCAACTGGAACAATCCTGTGATTCTATGTTAAAGACAAACAACTGAGAAACCAATGCTATTATCCCTGCAGATCTGCAGTTGTGCACGTTGCCAGCCAATCAGTTTAGCACCTTGACAATACAATGCAGTGTTAGAACATTTTGCTTACCATTCATATTTTCCTGAAGGTGTGTTAGGTTTTACTTGGTTGGGTATAAGACATCTGTGGCTTTTGCCCTTTTTTATTCAATTTCTAGAAACAAAAATAGGCTTCCACATGTCCCTGCTGAAAATGAAGCATTCAGTACAGACTTCACAAATCAATTTTCTGTTCAGGACTTAAAGACAAGCACAGCTTTCTTTGGAGCTCTGCAATGCAGCACCCTCTGTTTATTCCCACAGTTTATGGAGCGTTCAGGACATGGATGCTGCACCTGGGGAGGATCAACACCGTGTACCAATACAAATTACAGGGGGATCTGCTGGAAAGCACCTCCATGCAGATGGACCTTGAAGTCCTGCTGGACTGTAAGTTATTTATGGGACAGCAATGTGCTGTTGTGACCAAGAAAGCCAATGATACCCTGGGGTGCACTAAGAGAAGTGTGTCCAGCAGGTCAAGGGAAGTTCTCCTGTGCCTATATTCTGACTTAGTCAGGCTTCATCTGGAGTATTGCATCCAGTTCTGGCTCCCCACTTCAAGAGGGACAGGGAACTGCTAGAGAGAGTCCTTTGAGCTTGGAGTATGATGAAGGGGCTGGAATATCTGTCTAATGAGGACAGGCTGAGAGACCTGGGGCTGTTTACCCTGAGGAAGAGAAGGCTGAGATGGCATCTGGTCAATACATACAAATATCTGAAGAGTGGGTGTCAAGAAGGGACCATGCTCTTTTTACTGGTGCCCAGTAATGGGTCAAGGGGCAGTGGACACAAACTGGAACACAGGAAGTTCCACCTGAATGTGAGGAAAAACTTCTTTGTGGTGAGGGTGCCAGAGCCCTGGACCAGGCTACCCAGAGAGGTTGTCTCCTCTGAAGACTTTCCAAACCTATCTGGATGCATTCCTGTGGGACCTGCCTGACGTGGCTTTGGAGGACAGGTTGGACTCACAGATCTCCAGAGGTCCCCTCCAACCCCTACCAGTCTGTGATTCTGTGCTGAAAACAAACTCTCATACAGGAAAGTAAAAAAAATAAATGCAGTGCTCCTGTTCTTTGGTACAGATGTAGAATACATCGAGGTTTACTCTCTGTCACTGCTTAGCTGGGATTTCAGGGATCCATAGCTCATAGCTAATGAAGATGAGAAGGAACAGCATTATTTCATTTTTACAGGAGCTACAAAACATGCCAAACATTATACCTCAGCATTCCTGGGCCATCTTGGTGAAGCAACAGGTATGTTGGATACACAACCGAACAAGATGGGTCTGGGGACCTGCTCTGCATATTTGTGGCCAGGGGTCTTTGCCTAAAAAATCCAAGTTCTGGCTTGGATTTGTCTTCAAGTAAGGATGAGAAGCTGAATGTTTTGGACAATTTTCTTCCCAGTGCACTGTTTTGCATTGCTTGTTGTTGCAGTAAGTGTTCAGTGCCCCAGGAGTGGCACAAGGGGGAGAGATACCTTCACAGGTGGAGGTGTTTAAGGCCAAGTTGGACATGGCCTTTAGCAGCCTGGTGTAGTGGAAGGTGTCCCTGCTCATGGCAGGGGAGTTGGAGCTAGATTACCTTCAAGGTCCATCCCAAGCCAAGTATAATTAATGCATTGTATATTAATTGTATAGTTGTATTGTATATTAACTGTATAATTAATCAGATATTGACTTCAAGGTGAGACAAACCATACTATACATTTGTTTCTTCAGGTCAGGTGAAAGGCTACCTAGAAGCACTACCCAGTTTGCCCTGAGATTAAATGCAGATAACTCTGCTCCCCACATTTGTATTAATGTGGGTTTATGTTAACAATTAAGCTATAAAACACAGACTTTGCTCTGAGAAGATGTCCCTCTGGCACACAAAAGCTGCTTCTTGCCAAAGATCTTCGCTGCAGATACACTGAGATCCATGTTCCTGCCTGACTTTACATCCAAAGCTTGGCTGTGATTTATCTCTAACAGCCTTGGCACGTGTCAGGGTTTCTTATTGCTTTGGTATTTACAAATGTTTCTGACAAATATTCTCTCTTCCTTCTGAAATATGTAAATAACAAAGTAGGCAGGCATGGATTTTAATGAGTATTTTTTAATGCATGATTTTTAATTACTTTATTGTGTTACTTGATTTTTATTTCTTTTTTGGTACAATTTCCTTTGAAAATGTTTTAGATTCATAGACTCAGAGAATGGTTTGGGTAGGAAGGGACTTTAAAGATCATTCAGTTGCAACCCCTCTGCCATAGGCAGGAACACCTCCCACTAGAGCAGGTTGCTCAAGGCCTTGTCCAACT
The DNA here is from genome assembly GCF_014839835.1 of Dryobates pubescens. Taxonomy (NCBI): domain Eukaryota; kingdom Metazoa; phylum Chordata; class Aves; order Piciformes; family Picidae; genus Dryobates; species Dryobates pubescens. The sequence goes on along the minus strand of NC_071619.1, from coordinate 32,076,273 downwards.
TGGCCTTGAAAATCTCCAGGGAAAGGGTATCCACAGCCTCTTTGGGCAACTTGTTCCAGTGTCTCACCAACCTCACAGTAAAGAATTTCTTCCAGTCTAAATCTACTTTTCTGAAGATTCAGTCTGTTCCCTCTTGTCCTGCCACTACAAGACCTTGTAAAATGTTCCTCCCCAGCTTCCCTGTAGCCCACTTCAGGCACTGGAAAGCTGCTATAAGGGTCTTCCTGGGGCATTCTCTTCTCCAGGATGAACAGATTCAACTCTTATACCCTGTCCCACCACAGGAGGAGCTTCAGCCCTCCAATCATAGAACCATAGAATCAGTAAGGTTGGAAAAGACCTCAAAGATCATCAAGTCCAACCTGTCACCCAACACCTCATGACTACTAAACCATGGCACCAAGTGCCCCATCCAATCCCCTCTTGAACACCTCCAGGGATGGTGACTCCACCACCTCCCTGGGCAGCACATTCCAATGGCTAACAACTCTCACTGTGAGAGAACTTTCTCCTTACCTCCAGCCTAAACTTCCCCTGGCACAGCTTGAGACTGTGTCCTCTTGTTCTGGTGCTGGTTGCCTGGGAGAAGAGACCAAGCCCCTCTTGGCTACCCACTCCTGCAGTTACATGTAATTTTAATGCTGTCTGTCTTATGTTAATTGGAATATTATGTTCCTCTGGACTGGGTTCTTTCCTTTCTCCCTGGTCATGGTTGTGAGCCACAGCAAGCTGTGTCCTTGCACCTTCTTGGCACCTTGGGAGAGGCTTACACAGTTGTCTTTCAACACTCAGGTACTCCAACTGAGTCAGTCAGTTTCTAAATCAGTTCCATCTCCATGGTTTTCCTTCCTCACAGAGCTTCACTAGGCTTGGGGCACTGCAATGCTTATGTTCTTGGGGGGGCGGGGGGAAGAAAAAGGAAAAAAAGGATAACATTTTAAGAGAGATCAGGGTTGGAGTTGAAAGCAAGTGCTGTGCTCAATGTAGAGGTTGACACTCTGCAAGAATTTTTGTGAGGTGTTGCAACCTGCAGTGAGGCATCACCTTTAAAAACATTAAAAAGACCTTAACTTTCTAAAGTTCAAGGCACTCCTGAACTCCAACAGCTTTGATGGGAATGTTGTTTCAGCTCTGGCCTCCACTGTAGTAAGGAGGAATTTTATCAGAGAATGAGTTTTGGCCTATGCATTGAAGCAAGGTGATCAATAGAATAGAATAAACCAGGCTGGAAGAGACCTTTGAGATCATCATGTCCAACCTATCATCCAACACCACCTAATCAACTAAACCATGGCACCAAGCACCCCATCCAGTCTCCCCCTAAACACCTCCAATGACGGTGACTCCACCACCTCCCCAGGCAGCCCATTCCAATGGGCAATCACTCTCTCAGTGTAGAATTTCTTCCTATCATCCAGCCTAAACCTCCCCTGGTGCAGCTTGAGACTGTGTCCTCTTGTTCTGGTGATGGTTGCCTGGGAGAAGAGACCAACCCCCTCCTGGCTACAGCCTCCCTTCAGGGAGTTGTAGACAGCAAGAAGGTCTCCCCTGAGTCTCCTCTTCTCCAGGCTAAGCAACCCCAGCTCCCTCAGCCTCTCCTCGTAGGGCTTATGTTCCAAACCCCTCACCAACTTTGTTGCCCTTCTCTGGACACGTTCCAGCAAGTCAACATCTTTCCTAAACTGAGGGGCCCAGAACTGGACACAGGACTCAAGGTGTGGCCTAACCAGTGCAGTGTACAGGGGCAGAATGACCTCCCTGCTCCTGCTGGCCACACTGTTCCTGATGCAGGCCAGGATGCCATTGGCCCTCCTGGCTGCCTGGGCACACTGCAGGCTCATGTTCAGCCTACCATCGACCAGCACCCCCAGGTCCCTCTCTGCCTGGCTGCTCTCCAGCCACTCTGACCCCAGTCTGTAGCTCTGCATGGGGTTGTTGTGGCCAATGTGCAGAATCTGGCACTTGGATGTGTTAAATCTCATGCCCTTGGACTCTGCCCATCTGCCCAGCCTGTCGAGGTCCCTCTGCAAAGCCCCTCTACCCTCCAGCAGATCAGCACCTGGAAATCACTCTCTTTGTAAAGCTTAGATGAGGATTTTGGTTCCTCAGTTTAATCCACCCCAATCTGAACCACTTTTCTCTTTGCAACTGTGGGGAGGAAAAAAATTAAGAGAATAAAAAGAAATGTTGAGGAGAAAGTTGTGCTTCATGCTGAAGTTGAACTTGAAGCCATCTCCTGAGATGTCTGTTATTTGTCTGTTAAGCAGAAGGCACATTTATGGTGCTGTATAAATAATAATAATAATAATGCTACCACCTCTCTGTATTCTGTTTGCTGTAATCTGTTTATTCTGCAATACTCAGAGATGAAAGCAAAAATAGCCTCAATATGTGTTTACCATGATGATGCACAGCAAATTTTATTCCCCACAACCTTCCCCAGTTGTATTTAGTGCTACCAAAGGACAATAAAAGCAAAAATAAAAGGAGCAAACCTCCAAAAAAGAATAATATGAAGAAGAAGGAAAAAAAAAGATTCTGGCACCATTAAGTAACTCAAGTCCATCAAAGTATGAGGCTACACCATCCAATAATGGTTTTTAAGTACTCTCTGATCAAGGCAGCAAAGAGTTATGCCTGAAAATCAGTGGTGGTGGGTGGCCCAGGGAACTGAAAAAGAATCACAGGATTGTTTCAGTTGGAAGAGTCCTCTAAGGTCATGGAGTCCAACTGTCAGTGTCACACCACCATGGCCATGAAACCATGTCCCAAAGTGCCACATCCACACATGTCTTGAACACCTCCAGGGATGGTGACTCTGGAAGTGGAACCAGACAACTCAAGGAATTAGTCACAAGACAGGGAACCTTTTGCCTATAGAATCATTGAATTATTTGGTTGGAAATGACCTCTATGATCATTGAGTCCAACCATCAACCTAACCCCACCATGGCTATTAAACCATATCCAAAGGGCCACGTCCACACATTTCTTGAACACCTCCAGGGATGGTGACTCCACCAGCTCCCTGGGCAGCCTGTTCCAATGCCTGACCACTCTTTCAGGGTATACTTTTTTCCTAATCTCCAATTTAAACCTCCCCTGGCACAATTTCAAACCACTTCCTCTCATTCTAACACCTATCAGGGAGAAGGAACTGAACCTCACTCCTTTCAAGAAGTTACAGAGGGGAGTGAGGTATCCCCCAGGAGAATTAATTTTGATGCCCATCCTTGAAAAGCAAAAGCCCTGAAGCACCTCTTGGGGTACTCCAGCTGTCTGCACAGGATTTGGGAGGCGTGGAATGGCCTGAGTGTACATCTCCCCACACCCTTAGCAATGCCCCTGGGTAACCTGGCCTCAGTATGGGCCCTCCCAGCTCCCAAAGCTTCATTATTGGTCAGAAATGCTCTTGTGGCTGCTGCTCAACTGCTGAATCAGACTTTGTCTGGCATGGAGGATGTCTGGGCAGCAGAGAACAGTAGGCACAGTGCCTTATCTTGTTTGAGCCATCCCCAAACCCTCACACGCAACTGGTGCTTAATGAGTGGCTTTGAAAATCAATTGCACAGCTCTGGGGCTGGGACATGTGGTGCTCCTCTCCTGCTTTCCAGGATGCTGGAAGAGGCTGGTTTCCCTGGTGCACTGGGTGCTGGCTCCTCCAGGGTTGTCTCACAAGGTGTTGCCCTTCCTAGGTCCCACATAGTTTGGGGAGGTGATCTGTCTACATGAATATCTGCGCCTTGAAAGCCATGCTTGCATGCAATGAAGTTGCTCACCTGCAGCATCTTTTTTTCCTTCCTTCTTTATTCTCTGTAAGCTAAACATAACATGACCAGGGCTGCTCAGTGCATCTTGTAGCAGCAATCCAAATTCAATGCCTGCAATACCATCATGTCTATCCAAATTCAGTACCTACAGCCAGTCATGTCCTGGGCTGTGGCAGCTGCATCAAGAGAAGTGTGACCAGCAGGATGAGAGAGGTAATTCTTCCTCTCTGCTCTGGTGAGACCCCACCTGGAGTACTGCATGCAGTTCTGGGGCACCCAGCATAAGAAGGGCATGGAACTGTTGGCATGGATCCAGAGAAGGCCACAAAGATGATCAGAGGGATGGAGCACCTTCCCTGTGGGGACAGGCTATGAGAGCTGGGGCTGTTCAGCCTGGAGAAGAGAAGGCTCCAGCGAGACCTTAGCGCAGCCTCCCAGTACCTGAAATGGGCTACAAGAATGCTGGGGAGAGACTTTTCACAAGGGCTTGTAGTGATGGGATGAGTGGAGACAGTTTTGGGCTGGAAGAAGGGAGATTTCAACTAGATATTAGGAAGAAATACTTTACAGTGAGGGTGGTGGGACACTGGAGCCCAGCGAGGTTGTGAATGCCCCTTCCCTGGAGCTGCTCAAGGCCAGGTTGGATGAGGCCTTGAGCAATGTTTTCTAGCGAGAGGAGTCCCTCTGCATGGCAAGGAGAAGAATTAAATGATCTTTAAGGTCCATTTCAATCCAAACCACTCCACAGTTCTGTGATCTCTTCTGACAGCTTTTGCTACAAAGGCCTCTGAAGCCTTTTTTTTTTTGGTCCCATTAAAGAGCTGTCAGTCCTCTGCTTCTCTCTAGACCTCCCTGGCCCTGGGTTGAGGCAGCTCATTAAAAATTCCTCCCAGATGTGGATTAATACAAATTAATAGGTAGAGAACATTACCCTGCCTAAAGTGTGAATTTTGTTTCCAATAATTCTATTAGCACAATTATCTTTTTGGAGAAATCAAAAGTGCATTATTAAGACTCCATGTGCCACAAATTATGACAGCAAAAAAAATTTCACTTGCAAGGTTGCACAGCTATCAAGCAATTAGCCATATTGCACCCAGCACACCAAAATTAAAGACATAAATTAAAGCAGCAGGAGGGATAATAATGTTAGGAAAGGGGGCGTAGGCTCCATGCAGCGTGTCGCTCCTGAAGCTGCAGCCCAAGATAGCTCCTGACAGGAACGGGTGAGGCAAGTGGGGTTAACAGGTTTCCCCACATTTCTCTAACTTGTGATGCAAAAAAAACCCCCTACTTGGCAGAACAATTATGTGAACTAATTCCACCAGGGGTAATAAGTTAATCCAAGCAAGTCACTTACTTGCATTTGCTGTATGTAAGCTTGCAGTGTGCCCCCGATTTTTACAGCCCATAGCTGGGTTTTGGCATGTTAATCAGTATCACAGAGTCACCAAGGTTGGAAGAGACCTCAAAGATCATCGAGTCCAACCTGTCACCACAGACCTCATGACTAAACCATGGCACCAAGTGCCACGTCCAATCTCTTGAACACCTCCAGGCACGGTGACTCCACCGCCTCCCTGGGCAGCACATTCCAACAGCCAACTACTCTTTCAGTGAAGAACTTTCTCCTCACCTCCAGCCTAAACCTCCCCTGGCACAGCTTGAGACTGTGTCCTCTTGTTCTGGTGCTGGTTGCCTGGGAGAAGAGACCAACCCCCTCCTGGCCACAGCCACCCTTCAGGTAGTTGTAGACAGCAGTAGGGACACTGGGTCTGAATTCAGCATTCAGGCTTTTTTAAATGATTATTGACTGCCTGTGGCTGCCTCTGTAAGCAGCTTCCTACATAAAAATATACAGCACTTCCTAGGCACACCTTTTTTTTTCAGCATTAATTATTACAACAAGCAGAATTTATCAACACACTGAAATCTTCCCAGGGTGACAAAAACATTTAGATAACAACAGCAAATGAGTCAGTGTGAATGCTGCTGCTGGAGTGCAGCTCCATGGAGAAGCAACTTGGAGGCCTGGTGGACAGTGAGTTACCCATAGGATGGAAATGTGGCCAAGAAGGGTCAATGATATCCTGGGGAGCATTAAGAAGAGTGTTGTCAGCAGGTCAAGGGAGGTTCTCCTGCCCCTTTGCTCTGCCCTGCCCGGGTGAGGCCACCGGTTCTGGGCCCCACAGTTCAAGAGGGACAGGGAACTACTGAAGAGAGTCCAGCAGAGACTATGAGGATTATGAAGGGACTGGAAACTGTCTGATGAGGAAAGGCTGAGAGATGTAGGGCTGTTTAGCCTGGAGAAGAGAAGGCTGAGAGGGGATCTGAGCAGTGTTTACAAATACCTGAAGGGTGGCTGTCAAGAAGAAGGTGCCAGCCTCTTTTCAGTGGTGCCCAGTGATAGGGCAAGGGGCAAATGGCAGTGGGCACAAACTGGAACACTACAAGTTCCACCTTAATGTGAGGAAAAACTTCTTTGCTGCAAGGTTTCTGGAGCCCTGAAGCAGGCTGCCCAGAGAAGTTGTGGAGTCTCCTTCTCTGGAAGCTTTCTAAACCCACCTGGACATGTTCCCATGTAGGTCCACAGGTGGTCCTGCCTTGGCAGGGGGGTTAGGCTGGGTGATCTCCAGAAGTCCTTTCCAACACCTACCATTCTGTGATTCTGTTACTGGGCTCCAGGGGTGTCTTGTACTCACTTAGCGTGCTGAAACTCTTTGTCATGGCTTGAGCCCAGCTAGCACAGTTGGTAGCCCGTGAGGCTCTTGGTCTCAGGGTTGGGGGTTCATGTCCCATGTTGAGTGCCAAACAAAGGAATGTAACAGTTTAGCACAAGGGCTGACCTGCCTGCTCCCCCAACACAAAAGTGAGGGGAAGGTAATGTTGGTGCCATGGTTTAGTAGTCATGAGGTCTTGGGTGACAGGTTGGACTTGATGATTTTTGAGGTCTTTTCCAACCTTATTGATTCTATGATTCTAACTCAAGGCTGAGATAAAGAGAAAGGAGTTTAATATAATGTAAGATATGGCAAGCACAATGTGTAATTACCTTAGCTAATGACCTAATTAATCTAATAATACAATGCAAGATTACTTTCGCTTAGCCTACTTGCAGAAGCAGCACAGTGAAACATGGTGGGGGGGGGGGGAGGGAACAAAACCCAAACCCAGCACAAAACAGCAAACCAAAGCCAGCAGCTACCTGACTCCCACTCTTGCCACCACCATGCCTGCACACAAGAGAGCACACCCAAGAATATGGAATCCCAGAAGCAGCAACCAGAGTGCAAAGCTTCCTGTGTTGCAATCTGAACTTCAAGCCCCATCCCCACAATACCTTGGCTGCAGTCAGCACTTTGGTGTTTGAAGCTGGCAGGACTGCAGCATGGTACGAATAACAGCAGCAGATTCAACTCAATCCATGACATTCTGCTAGACAAGCTTCAGAACTGTCCAGTGTTTGCCATACAAAGCTCAACCAAGACTGAAGAAATGCTGGAGGCCAGGAATGATACGGCAAAGGTCTCAGACTCCTCAGCTGAAGGACTTAGCCTGTTCTTTGGCCTGCAAGTGGACACCAAAATCATGTGCAGGAGCACCTCTCCTCTGCTGTCACAGCCAGCATGGACCAGGAACAGCTGCAACATGTTCTTGCCACTGGATGTGAGAGGAAAATTTTCTTTCAGACCAAGCCTGTGAGTTGATGATCTTCTGCATTTAAGGCAGTTATGCCCTGAGAAATGGTCAAAAAATCCCTCTTTTTCCTGCCTCTTCATAGTGCTTCTAAGAGGAGCCAGATGACATGTGCTTCCTGTGAAATGCTCTGGAGTTTGGGTGATTTTTTCCTAGCAGAACTCAAGTTATTTGCTTTGCCCTGAAATCCACTGAATTGTTAGGCTGCTGACTGCTTTAGGTAGCATCTGTCTCTCCTTGGTGCTGCAGTGCCATGGTGATACAGAAGACATTTGCCAATTAGAGGAGATGTCAAAAGAGAGATCTTTTGGCTTGTTTTTAGCTCACTCCTCTGCCTTTTAGCATGCCAGAGGTTTTGTTTGCTCAGTTCTTCACATCCTACAATTTCCTTTTCTCTTTGTTGGGGAGCCTGTTCCAATGCCCCAAAGAAATGATCAGATTTAGGTGGGTACATCAGGTGGTATTTGTCTGGGCCATGCTAAGTGCATGGAGTTTTGTACCTAATTGGATGTGCATCTGTTGAGGGGATCTGATAAAATGCAAGCAAAACCCCCACATTTGAAAGATCTTTTGTGAGAACTGTTGAGAGGAAAGTGCAAAATCAGTGCAAGGGCTTGTAAGTGATAGGATAAGAGAGGGAGAAAGGGGGGTGGTGGTGGGGAATGGATTGAAGCTGGAAAGGAGAGATTTAGACTGAATATTAGGAAGAAATTATTGACAGTGAGGGTGGTGAGACACTGGAACAGGTTGCCCAGGGAGGCTGTGGATGCCACCTGCCTGGAGGTGTTCAAGGCCAGGTTGGATGAGGGAGGTGTCCCTGCCCATGTTGGGTGGGGGGACTGGAACTAGATGGAATGGAATGGAATGGAATGGAATGGAATGGAATGGAATAGAATAGGATTAACCATTAAGATGACTTTTAAAGTCCCTTCCTGCCCAAACCATTCTGGGACTCTATGATTCATCCACAAGAATGTAGTCCTTTTATCTTCATTTTTGGAACTTGAGAACGTGACTGAGCTGTGAAGATTTAAAAGGTGTGGCTGATGGTCCTGAGCAGAAAGTGCAAATATAAGGAACAAATGAGCAGGATCCTGTTTAAACAAAATGCCTGCAACATCTGTTCTGCCTTGGGTGCTAATTTTGGGGAGGAGAAGTATAAAACCCTGTGGTCTTACATTTGTAATTTCAGAGCAAAATGCCCCTTTAGAATACATAGAATACATAGAATAAACCAGGTTGGAAGAGACCTTCAAGATCATCGCGTCCAACCCATCAACCAATCCAACACCACCCAAACAACTAACCCATGGCACCAAATATAGGCATGAGATATCACATTTTGACATACCCATCTTTCTTTGCCATTCCCCCTGGTTCTATCACTACCTGACACCCTAAAAAGTCCCTCCCCAGCTTTCTTGTAGGCAACCTCAAGATACTGGAAGGCCACAATAAGGTCTCCTTGGAGTCTTCTCTTCTCCAGACTGAACAGCCCCAACTCTTTCAGTCTGTCCTCATAGGAGAGGTGCTCCAGCCCTCTGCTCATCCTCGTGGCCCTTCTCTGGACACTCTCCAGCATGTCCAGATCCTTCCTGTAACAGGGGCTCCAGAACTGGACACAGTACTCCAGGTGGGGTCTCACCAGAGCAGAGTAGAGGGGAGAATCACCTCCCTCGACCTGCTGGCTATGCTTCTCTTGATGCAGCCCAGGATGTGATTGGCTTTCTGGGCTGCAAGTGCTCACTGCTGGCTCCTGTTGAGCTTCTCATCCACCAGCACCCCCAAGTCCTTTTCTTCAGGGCTGCTCTCAAGCCAGTCTCTGCCCAGCCTATAGCAATGCCTGAGATTGCCCCAATCCAGATGCAGAACCTTGCCTTTGGTCTCGTTGAACCTCATGAGGTTGGCTTGTGCCCACCTCTCCAGCCTGTCAAGGTCCCCCTGGATGGATTCCTTCCCTCCAGTGTGTCTGCTGCATCACACAGCTTGGTGTCATCAGCAAACCTGCTGAGGGTGCACTCAATGTCACTGTCCATGACACCCACAAAGATGTTGAACAAGCCTGGTCCCAGTACTGATCCCTGAGGGACTCCACTTGTCACTGGCTTCCACTTGGACATGGACCCATTGACAGCCACCCTTTGGGTGCAGCCATCAATCCAGTTCTTTATCCACTGCATGGTCCATCCATCAAACCCATTCTGCACCAGCTTGGGGTCCAGGATGTGGTGTGGGACAGTGTTGAAGGCTTTGCTCAGGTCCAGGTAAATGATGTCAGTTGCTCAACCTTCCTCACTGCATGAGCTTCCTGTATGACCTCCTTTAGTTGAACCTGCTTTAGCATGGGGGGTTGGACCCAGTGATCCCCAGAGGCATCTTACAGCCCCTACCATACTGTGATTTACTTTCATCACAACTCAGTGCTGAGAAGATTGCAGAAGTAGAAGTTTGGACACAATAAAAGATAAAGGCCATCAAAGTTTTCCCCACACACTTGATAAAGCTGTTTGAAAAGTAGTATTGGGTGTTTTCTCAAACACATAGATTCAAGGGACTTTTTAAAATGAGTGTCTCCAAACCAAAGAAAATCAGTATTATATGAGTGATGGTACTCCCTTATTAGCTAATTATTGTTCCTATAATTAACTGAGAGCAACTAATCACACTGCAACATCTTTTGAATAATTGACTGATGGAGGTAATGACTAGCTTTCAAATGCATTTGTCACTAATTTGTACCTCACATAGGTGAAAATATGCAATAAAGTCGATGCCTGCGTGGAATCTGAAGTCAGAGAACAGCCTCTACTCATGTCCATGTCACCCTGCTGTGACAAAGCAGCTTTGAAAGTGCTCCATGAGGGACTCCACATATTTCCCATTTTGTCATTGATATACTCATAGAATCACAGAATTGTTTTGGTTGGAAAAGGCCTCTAAGATCATTGAGTTCAGCCATCAGCCTAACACCACCATGGCCATTAAACCATGTCCCAAAGTGCCATGGCCACACATTTCTTGAACACCTCCAGGGATGGTGACTCCACCACCTCCCTAGGCAACCTATTCCAATGCCACGAGGATGAGCAGAGGGCTGGAGCACCTCTCCTGTGAGGATAGACTGAGGGAGTTGGGGCTGTTCAGTCTGGAGAAGAGAAGGCTCTGAGGAGACCTAATTGTGGCCTTCCAGTATCTGAAGGGACCTACAAGAAAGCTGGGGAGGGACTCTTTAGGGTGTCAGGGAGTGATAAAACTGGGGGGGAATGGAACAAAACTAGAAATGGGTAGATTCAGATTGGATGTTAGGAAGAAGCTCTTCCCCATGAGGGTGGTGAGACACTGGCACAGGTTGCCAAGGGAGGTGGTGGAAGCCTCATCCCTGGAGGTTTTTAAAGCCAGGCTGGATGTGGCTGTGAGCAACCTGCTGTAGTGTGAGGTGTCCCTGCCCATGGCAGGGGATTTGAACTAGATGATCCTTGAGGTCCCTTCCAGCCCTAACAATTCTTTGATTCTGTGATTCTTGACACCCACCCTTCAGATATTTGTAAACACTGCTCAGATTCCCTCTCAGACTTCTCTTCTCCAGGATAAACAGCCCCAGGTCTCTCAGCCTTTTCTCATAAGACAGAGATATTCCAGTCCATTAATCATTCTCATAGCCCTCAGATCAGAAGCTTAGGATAAGATAAAAAAAAGAGGCCACCCCTATTTGTCTAACCAGGCACCAATCACTGTGTCATCTGAGCACCTAGAGAACATTTGTTGCCATTTAACTCAAGGATGTTGTATGCACCTTACTCTTTCTGCTCAGATTTTACAAGATAACCAAAGACATTTGAGTGAAGGCACAGAGAATAAAGGTGATCAGCAATTGCAGTTCTGCAGCCATCATGACACTTTTCATAACTGTTGAAGTACAAAGTTAACTAATGACATGGTCCATACCTGTGAAAGGTTTCACACAGAAGAAAGACTCCACCTTCTCTTACTGCCCTAAGCTCTCAGTTAACAGCTGAAACACTCCAGCAGACCATCACAGAATGTCAATTCTGTGCATGCATGTTCACCTAAAGTGAAAAAGTACAATCTTCCATTAAGACAACATGTTACGTTGTAGAACAGGACAGGGTGGAATGGAATGGAATGGAATGGAATGGAATGGAATGGAATGGAATGGAATGGAATGGAATGAATAGACCAGGTTGGAAGAGACCTTTGAGATCATCGAGTCCAACCTATCATCCAACACCATCTAATCAACTAAACCATGGCACCAAGCACCCCATCCAGTCTCTTCCTAAATACCTCCAGTGATGGTGACTCCACCACCTCCCTGGGCAGCACATTCCATTGGTAATCTCTCTCTCCATGAAGAACTTCTTCCTAACATCCAGCCTAAACTTCCCCTGATGCAGCCTGAGACTGTGTCCTCTTGTTCTGGTGCTGGTTGCCTGGGAAAAGAGACCAACCCCCACCTGGCTACAACCTCCCTTCAGGTAGTTGTAGAGAGTAAGAAGGTGTCCTCTGAGCCTCCTCTTCTCCAGGCTAAGCAACCCCAGCTGCCTCAGCCTCTCCTCAAAGGCCTTGTGCTCCAAACCCCTCCCCAGCTTTGTTGCCTTTCTCTGTAGTTGGTAAGTAAGGCTAAGTGCATGTCTGTCTGTCTAACCCACCCCAGTAGAATTCAAGAACATCAGCCCATCCACAGCCCCATAACAATCCTGCAGCCAGAGGAATCTAACTCTACCTTTTCCTTTGTGGTAGTGTCTCACCACCCTCATAGTAAAGAAGAGTAGTAATGTGGTAATAGTAGTAAATAAGTAGTAGGTCTTAATATTAGTAGTAAAGCAAATGAGTTCTTTACCTTTTCTTACTGTGAGGATGGTGACAAAGTGGAATGGGTTGACCAGAGAAGCTGTGGACACCTCCTCCCTGGGAGTGTTGAAGAGAAAGCTGGATGAGCCTTTCAGCAGGCTGATCTAGTGGGAGGTGTCCCTGCCCATTGCAGTGGCGTTGGAACCAGTTGATCTTTAAAGTCCCTTCCAACTGAAGCCATTCTAGGATTCTGTGATACCTCTACCTATGATATTTCTCTCTACCTATATTTCTCTGCACCTATGATATTTCTCTCTACCTATATCTACCTATGATATTTCTCTCTTCTACGATGTTTACTCATCTTGACAATGTCAAGGATTACTCTTTTCAATCACTTTCAAACACCTGAAAGAAGCAATTTCTGTGTTTCAATTGATCAGAAACTTTCATTTTTATTTTAAGCAGGAAGCAACAGAACATGTTTCAAGTTTGGCTTAAACTTCTGTAGGCTGTAGAGCACCGGGATCAGCCCTCCTGCATGACGCGTGGCAGAAATATTTCCCCTTCCGAGGAACATACTCTACTAGCACAGAAAATTTCATTCCTTATTCAAACACTGACCCTTTCTTGTGCCTCTCTAAGTTGCCTCCCAAGGGGCCAGGAGCCTAAGTGTTTTTTCAAGCAATTATACCTAATTACATAGTGATGCAAAGTGCCATAAAATGGATGAGAGAAGACATTCCCTAGGAAGGGCTTTTATAATGCTTCTCCTGATGTACATGGAACATTTTAGCCACACTCAATCTTCATACTTCCTAAATTTACATTATCTAACACAGTCATATTACAGGCAAAATCATCTATTGAATTATGCATTAATTCACATGGCTTTCCTTCTAAACAGAGGTCAATTAGTTAATTATTGAGTAGTTGAAGGAGGTAGTTGGAGGAGTGAGAGAAATACTTCCTTACCATGTTCTGCTCCATAATTTTGGTAGTGCAATATCTTCCAGGGAAGGTGCAAGGACTAGTCTTAAAGGAAAAGAGACACAGAGGTGATGGAACATGTCCAGAGAAGGGCAACAAAGCTGGTGAAGGGTCTGGAGAAGAAGTCTTCTGAGGAGCAGCTAAGGGAAATGAGGTTGTTTAGCCTGGAGAAGAGGAGGCTGAGGGGAGACCTCATTCCCCTCTGTAACTAACTGAAAGGAGGTTGGAGCAAGGTGGGGACCAGTCTCTTGTGCCTGATTGGCAGTAGAATGAGAGGAGAGGAGTCTGAGGAGAGACCTCATTGCTCTCTATGACTCCCTGAAAGGAGCTTGGAGCTAGGTGGGGGTGAGTCTCTTCTCCCTAGTATCAGGTGACACAAAAAGAGGAAATGGCCAGGAGGAGTTTAAGTTGAATATTAGGATAAATTTCTTTGCTGCAAGAGTGGTCAGGCATTGGAACAGGCTGCCCAGGGAGGTGCTGCACTCACCATCCCTGGAGGTGTTCAAGGAATGTGTGGCCATGGCACTTTGAGACATGGTTCAATGGCGATGGTGGTGTTAGGTCTCTGGTCAGACTCGATGATCTCAGAGGTCTTTTCCAACCAAAACAATTCTATGATTCTATCACTACCATTCACAAGTTACCATCTAGGTAGTTCTTGGTGCTTAGAGCCAAAGAGTCTATATTAAACAGGACTTGAATCAACAGAGTCTGAAGCTGTCCTAGCTACTCAAATTTGGCAAGCTTCTGTGATATCATGTTTGGTTGACAGTTGAACTCAATGATCAGAAAAGGTTATCAGACATTGGAACAGGCTGCCCAAGGAAGTGGTGGAGTCGCCATCCCTGGAAGTTTTTAGAAGACATGTGGATGTAGTGCTGTGGGACATGGTTTATTCCTAGCGGCTTAACAATAGTGGAGGGCTTGTGAGCTCCGGGCAAGCAGCTGGACTCAGATCTCAGAATCACAGAAGCACCAAGGTTGGAAGAGACCTCAAAGATCACCAGGTCCAGCCTGTCACCACAGACCTCATGACTAAATCGTGGCACCAAGTGCCACGTCCAATCCCCTCTGGAACACCTCCAGGGATGGTGACTCCACCACCTCCCTGGGCAGCACATTCCTATGGCTAATGACCCTCTCATTGAAGAACTTTCTCCTCACCTCATCTCAAAAATCTCTTCAGTCTCAGCAGTTGTATGATTTTATGACAATTAGAGATCTTTTCTAGCCAAAACAATCCTATGATTTTATGATTCTACATGGATGATACTTTATGTGATAACACTGTTGTGGCCTGCAAAGCAAGGACAAAGGATTGGAAGTATCATCATGCAAAGGAGCTACATTAACTATCCTGCAGGCTTGGCTGCTCACTGAAAGAGGAAGGGCAAGAAAGGAGATTAATTTATCTGGCCTGACCTACCTTCCACTAGCTGCACAGCCACATCTTCTTATTTGTGGCAAATGCGAGGCAATCTTTCCCTGCTCATAAATTTATGAGCTCACACTCTGCTCTAACTGATGGAGTCTGCTTTGTAACAGTTCCCCAAATGCCTAGTCCTTAGAGGAATCCTCACCCTGCAAAGCAAACTGCCTGGGGCTGCCACTTCCTGGGGGATTCTTTCATATCCCAAAGCCAAGCACATTTTGATAGTTTAGAACAAAACAAACACCTCATTACAGGTAGAAAATTTATGTTTTGTTCAGAAAATAAAAGAAACCCAGGAAAAAAAAGCCAAAAAAAAAAAAAAAAGAAGGCTAAATCAACAACTGATTCACAATTTATGACTTGTTAAGCATTTTGCTTCCTAACCACAGTCTGTTTGCATGAATTGCTTTTATATCGGAGTCAGGAAGTTAATTGCTCATTACAGGTTGCTCAAAGAGGTGATGGAAGCCCCAGCCCTGGAAGTTTTTAAGGCCAGGCTGGATGTGGCTCTGGACAGCCTGATCTAGTGGAAAGTGTTGCTGCCCAACGCAGGGGGAGGTTGGAACTAGATGATCCTTGAGGTCCCTTCCAACCCTGACAATTCTGATTCTGTGATTTTTTAATCATGAGGTCTTTTCCAACCAGGCAATTCTATTTCAAACCTGCTGACTGCACAGGGTGGGGGTTTCCACCTTCCAAAGAAGCTACATACTTCTCACAAAGCCAATGTCCTAGGCCGTTCTTGTGAGTTTGCAAGAGTTGGTGGATGGGCCTTGAATTACCAGGTTACAAAGACATGACTCATATCCTCTCTGGCTTTGTAGCTTGTGTAAGCTTTGAACAGATCTAGACAACTGATTTGTCGTCTTGAGCTGGTGCACTTTTGTCCCTTTACAAATCCCAGCCACTTCAGCCCTGGCATCAACAGCTGTATTGCAGACCTTCAAAAGAACAGTCTAGTCTTGTTCATAAATGGCTGTTGTGAACACTGAGCTCGGAAAATAGGCAGCTCTCACTTGGGTTTGCCCTTTCTTGCTGACTCCTTGACTCTGACAGACACAGTTCCCAACATCCCATTGTCTTGCATGTTTATCCTGCAGTAAGTAGGCACAACTGGTTTACCTTTTCTCCAGCACTTACTGCTTTCTCTCCTTCTATCCTGCCCCTCTGGATTCATCTTTTCTTCTCAACTGAACAAAGGAAGTTCTTAGAAGAATGAGAACAAGATTACCATGAAAAACTACTGTGGATCTTTCTTCTCTTCACTGCTCAATCTCTGCCCAAAACCTTTCTATCTCCCATTTAAAAAACAAACAAATAACTTCCTAACCAGTGTTGGGGTTTGTTTGTTTGTTTCTTGTGTTACTGGGGTCTTTTCTTCCCTAATATGGGCTCTGTCAGAGCACAAAACTAGACAACTTTCCAGCACCTTTATCCTCACAGTTCCCTTGTGCAACAGCATTGGGTCAAGTGAAGCAGCAGATGGCCCAGCAAAGTTGCACCAGATAATTACTCACTAAATGCTTTCATCCTTTTACTGTGTTTTAGCAGTGGAAAATCAGGATAAATATATATATACACCAAGTCACAAACATTTAGTGCCAGACACGAAATGTGTCCCATCCAAAAGCATAAACTGGCTATGAGGCCATGTGTTAGTGAGGGATTCTTACCATGCACATAATGCTTCCTTCTTGAGCAACCTGGTCTACTGGATTTTGCTGATGGCACCAAGCTGAGTAGTGCAGCTGGTAAGACTGAAGGATGGGGTGCCATCCAGAGGGACCTAGACAGGCTGGAGAGGTGAGCAGAGGAGAATCTCATGAGGTTCAGTAAGGCAACGTGCAAGGTCCTGCACCTGGGTCTGGGCAATCCTAGTAATCAGTGCAGGCTGGAGGATGATGACATTGAGAGCAGCCCTGGAGAAAAGGACTTGGGGATGCTGGTGGATGAGAAGCTGGACATGAGCCACCAATGGGCACTTGCAGCCCAGAAGGCAAAGGGCATCTTGGGCTGCAGCAAAAGAAGCACAGACAGCAGCTGGAGAGAGGTGATTCTGCCACTCTCCTCTGCTCTGGTGAGACTTCAGCTGGAGCAGTGTGTCTAGCTCTGGAATACTCCAGAGGAGGACCAAAGAGATAATCAGAGAGCTCTACAGCACAGGTTAAGATAGTTGGGGTTATTCAGTCTGGAGAAGAGAAAGCTCCAGGCAGACTTTATAGCAGTACTTCAATATCTGAAGAGGACCTACCAGAAATCTGAGGGGCTGTTTAGAAGGGTTTGTAGTGATAGGACAGGGGGCAATGATTTGAAACTGGAGCAAGGTAGGTTTAGGCTGGGAAGTTTTTCACAATGATGGTAGTAAAATATTGGAGCAGGTTGCCCACAGGGTGGTTGAGAACGCATCCCTGAAGGTCAAACTTGATAGGGCCCTGAGCAAGCTGATCTAGTTGGAGGTGTCCCTGCTAAGTGCAGGGAGGTTGGACAAGATGACCTTTGAGGGTCCCTCCCAACCTGATGCATTCTGTGATCTGTGTGATTCTGTGTCCCTCCCCATGGCAGAGGCCTGGAACTAGATGATCTTTAAGGTCACTTCTAACTATTCTATGATTCTCGTTGCAAAAGGAGGTATTTTTTTCCTTCAACTTCTCTAAAGAAGCAAAATTACCTAGCAGGAAGCAAAGTGAATGAAGAGCTAAGAAGGGCTATAATCACAGAATTAGTACATGCACAGAAGTCCCCAAGAGCAACTTGTATTAGGGGGTGGGGAGGGGGAATTTACTCAGTAAACATACCAATCTCTGCTGACCCAAGAATATGATTCATTAAGCACCAACTGACAGCCAACCACTGCTGTTGGTTTCTTCTCCATTTGTATTTATTCCTCCTAACTCAGATAAATCAATCTTATTTTAACCCTAATGCATGACTCACCGTTCTGAAGGAAAAAAAGAGAACTCAAAGGCAGGTGAGTCGTGGCAGTTGCCTCGGCTGGGAAGTATCAGAAGCTGTTCTCTCTCTCTCACCTCTTTTGTAGCCATAACTACTTGGTGTGGTGATGATAAGAGAAGCCCTATTCAGGAGTTCAAATGCTCCCAGTGAAAGTAAAAATTAGTGCCAATAACAGCCCTAAAGAGAAGAGCAAATGTCAAAAAGTCCCCGCCAAACTGCAGGAAGGGATAGGAAAGAAGCAGAGGAAATGAGAGTGAGGAGAATGAGCTGCTTCTTCTGTACCTTTTCACTGATGACTCCAATAAACCCCTAAATATTTCTTCTTTTCTTTATTTTTCTTTTACTTTTGACAGCAAGTAGAAAGTTCCTCCGATGAAGGCCATCCCCTGCAAGCCACAGGATTCAAATCCTTCAAGTTAAATAAACAAACTTCATTCTTTCTTTTTCTAGTCTCTAAAGGTGAAGGAAATTAAAGTTACAGGGATTAAGCCTGCTGTGTCATCTGTGCATTCATTCACCTCCTGATTGAACTTCAGTCATACTGCAGGGCATGGCTCAGCATGAGGCCGGGAGCCAGGCTGAGACAGGGGGCAAAGCACTAGCCCTCTTTATAACCTATGGGCATCATGGGGCTAGAAAGGGTACCAGCATGGCTCATGGTGACCAGAGGTGAAAATGCTAAAAACTGAAGATGCTGGAGAAGATTGATCAGGGCAATGAGGCTGGTGAAGGGTCTAGAGAACAAGTCTTGTGAGGAGTGGCTGAGGGAACTGGAACTGTTTAGTCCGGAGGAGGCTGAGGGCAGACCTCATACAGCTCCCTGAAAGGGGATTGGAGTGAGGTGGAGGTCAGCCTCTTCTCACATGCAACAAGTGATAGGACAAGAGGACATGGCCTCAAATTGTGCCAGAGGAGATTTAAGTTAAACATTAAGAAAAAAATTCTGTACTGAAAGGGTTACCCAGCATGGAAACAGGCTGCCCAGGGAAGTGGTGGTATCACCATCCATGGAGGTATTTAAAAGATGCATGGATGTGATGTTCAAGGCCCTTTACCATCTCCATTACTTTTCTCTGGACATGCTTCAGCACCTCAGTGTACTGAGGGGCCCAAAACTGAACACAGTATTTGGAGTGTTGTCTCACCAGTGCTCAGCACAGGAGCACAATCGCTTCCCTACTCCTGCTGGCCACACTATAGCTGATCCAGGCCAGGATGCTGATGGCCTTCTTGGCCACCTGAGCTCACTGCTGGTTCACATTCAGCTGGCTGTCAATCAATACCACCAGGCAGCTCTCCAGCCACTCTTCCCCAATCCTGTAGTGTTGCATGGGTCTTAGTTTAGTTCAAACAGTTCCTTCGTGTGTGTGTGTGTGTTTGTGTGTGTGTGTATACAGAACTGAAGTCAATTGCTCTTCTACAGACATAATATATCCTTTGTCCTCACAGCACTTGAAAACTGTCCTATCAGCTGAAAGGAAATGAACAATAAATGGAGAGGCTACATCTTTACACATACACAATGTTCTTGCAGCCTTGAAACTGCATTTTCCTTGGCAGTGCACTTTGAAATTTCTGAAAACCCATTTGCAGATAGAAAAGCTCTTGAGGACTTCTCTTATTTTTGTGTGATCTACAGTGTTGAGCACACACACACACACACAAGAAAGAATATGCAGAAATGTATTGAGTGAGAAGAAGGAGATGCTTCAGGCTGTGTACCCAAGAGAGCCACAGCTGAGGTCTCCAGAGATTTGCCACTCTTTTCTGGAAGTTTGTTTGCTTCTTGCTGTATCTTTACCGTCGGAGTATTGTGTCCAGTTCTGGGCTCCTGAGTTCAAGAGAGACAGGGAATTACTGGAGAGAGTGTCCAACACTGTGAGGAAGTAATATCTGTCTCATGAGGAAAGGCTGAGAGACCTGGGGCTGTTTAACCTGGAGAAGAGAAGACATCTGGTCAATACTTACAAGTATCTGAAGGGTGGGTGTCAAGAAGGGGACATTCTCTTTTTGCTGGTGCCTAGTAATAGAAGAAGGGGTAATGGACACAAACTGGAACCCATGAAGTTCCACCTCAATGTGAGTAAAAACTTCTTTGCTGTGAGGGTGCCAGAGGATGCCCAGAGAGGTTGTGGAGTCTCCTTCTCTGAAGACATTCCAAACCAGTCTGGACGTGTTCCTGTGTGACCTGCCCTAGGTGATCCTGCTCTGGCAGGGCAGTTGGACTCAGTGATCTCCAGAGGTCCCTTTCAACTCCCACCATTCTGTGATTCTGCCATTCTTTACAGGGCAACAGTCAGAGATGGGAAAGATTGTCCAGGAGAAGGAATCAAATGAAGAAGAGGTCAGAAACAGCAAGAAACCCAAACCTTTCTCTAAGCAGAAAGCAATTGTGCATATTTTATTTTCTGGGTATCTGACTTCATACCCTGGGGCCTGATTTTGCTGAACTGCTGAGTATTGCAGCTGCAGCTGAGCTCATAGGACCTGAACTCTGCTTTAAACAGATAAAGCTGAGCACACTGGAGAAATACAGCCCTAGGTGCCTCAGACTGGGAAGCCAAAATTTTGCCTGTGAATCTGTCAAATGGGGCTAATAATATTCTCACAAGGGTCTTGTATAAATAAATGCATTTCTTGTGAAGTGCTCAGATACCACAGGGAGGAGTTCAATAGAAAAGCCCAAGAGGCAACTGAAAATTCTGTCTTTAGAGGAGGATTTGAATAGTGTGGAGTAAATAAGGCTTGGGGGCTTCTCACCTTAAAAGGAGGAGTAAACAAGAGACTGCTGATTAAGTGAGGAGCATCCATCCTGCATGATGAATGAGATGTGGTCCTGTGGAAGAAAAATCTATATGTAACTGTGTTATTACCAACTATGTCGTAACACAGAGACACAATGGAGGGTGAGAGATGTGTCTCCTACACGATGTTAAGCCACAGAATCATAGGATCATTAAGGCTGATCTCTAAGATCATCAAGTCCAACCTTCTATGATCACTAGACTGTGTCCCAAAGTGCCACATCTACTTGAACACCTCCAGGGATGGTGACTCCACTACCTCCCTGAGCAGCCTGTTCCAATGCCTCACCACTCTTTCAGGAAAGAAAAATCTTCCTAATATCAAACCTAAAGCTCCCTTGGTGCAACTTGAGGCCATTTCCTCTTGTCTTGTTAGTTACTTGGGAGAGGAGGCCAACACCCACTCACTGCAACTTCTTTTCAGGTAACTGTAGAGAGCAATGAGGTCTCCCCTCTCAGCCTCCTCTTCTCCAGTTCCCTCACTGCTCCTCATTAGACATGGTTTCCATACTCTTTGCCACCTTTGCTACACTTCCCTGGATGTGCTTCAGCATCAGAATGTCCTTCTTGGAGCAAGGGGCCCAAAACTGAACCTAGGATTCCAGGTGTGTCCTCACCAGTGCTCAGTACAGGGGCACGATCACTTCCATACTCCTGCTGGCCGCTCTATTGCTGATCCAGGCCAGGATGTTGGTGGCCTTCTTGGCCCTCTGAGCACACTGCTGGCTCCTGCTCTGCCAGCTGCCAACCAACACCCCCAGGTCCTTTTCTGCTGTGCACATTTCCAGACACTCTACCCCAAGCCTGGAGCATTGCATGGGGTTGTTGTGATGCCAAGTGCAGGACCTGGCATTTGGCCTTGTTAAACCTCATACAAGTGACCACAGCCCTTTGATCCCACCTGTCCACATACACCTCTACAGTGCCTTCCTATCTTCCAGCAGATCAACACTCCCACTTAATGATGCGGGCAGTGGAACAGGCTGCCCAGAGTGGTTGTGGAGTCACCTTCTTTGGAGACTTCCCAAACCTTCCTGTACACATTCCTGTGTGGCCTGCCCTAGGGGATCCTGCTTTGTCAGGGAGGTTGGACTCGATGGTCTCTGGTGGTCCATTCCAACCCCAACCATTGCACGGTTCAATGATTCTGTGTCACTGTCCTATCCTTACATAACTTCCTGCTGTAAAAGGCATCCAGCTGCTGGAGATTTACCCATTGGTTCTTGATCCAGCTTACCTAAGCTTGCCTAAACATGTAAGCCAGTTTTCAGCAAGACTTTTTATCTCCTTCTTATTTATAGCTGCCAAAATTGAGCCTTGATTGTTTGTTTACCATTTGGGAAAAAATGCTGCCAAACAGGCTGCCAAAACAGCAGAAGAACATAGTGGTGCACCTGAGAACTAGGCATCTGGGTCCACCAAAACCCTGCCAGAAAGCATGCAACCCCCCCAAGCCTCTAGGGTCTGCTACCAATGCTCATTGCATCACTTTCTGCAAGGGAAACAGAAAGAATGTTTACAAGCAGGTAAAATGTTTGATGACACAAATAATTGTCACCTACAGGAAGGGCTTTAAAGTTCATATCTGGTCATGTCTAGCACGAAGAAGAGCAGATGGCATGTCAGCAGTAGAGACAGTATCAATATTTTGGGATTAACCTGGCTTGTCTGTAGACAAAGAAGCGCAGGGATTACCAGCTTTCAAGATTTTGTTTTCCTGCTTGTGCTTGAATGTCAATTTCCCAGCAGCTACATATGACAATGCTGCTGTGCCTCCTTTGGATTTCATACTGTAATGTTACTGGGAAAGTCAAGAAAGAGCTGAAGATGGCTTAAGCTTTCAGACACCATCCTTGCCAGCAGAGCGAGAGCCTGCACAGGCACGAGGAGGAAGAAAACACTGCAGCTATGAGGGAACAAGCACACAAACATTTTGTGGTCCTGTCCCTTTTGTTCTTTGAACATAGAATTTACAGGATTAACCAGGCTGGGGAAGACCTTCGAGATCATCAAGTCCAACCAATCACCCACCACCATCTGATCAACTAAACCATGGCACCAAGTGCTGGACACACTCCTCTTAAGCTTCCTTGCCCTTCTTCTAAGACTTTAGCCTGTTAAGGGGAGCTGCCTAGGGATGGATTGAAACTAAAAAGGTGGAGAAAAAAGGTTGAATTATTTTGTTTCACAAAAACTACATACAGCCTTGGGTGGTCTAAGTATTAATTACCAGTTTAAAACATAAATAGAACAAAACACAAACCAAGGAGGTGAACCAACTCCAGATAACATCTCCCTTGCTTCCTCCTCTCTTCTCTTCAGTCTGGATCAACATAAACTTGCAGAAAAGAGGGAGAAGTGGTTAAGCTAATAGGAGACAATTGCAGCAGTCAGGCTTTTTTCACACCCACCTTTCATTCCCTCCCTAAAGTGTATTTGCCACCCAGATGATAGCAGGGAAGATATGCCATCCATTGTTTCAGTAATGATACAGGTGGGTGGAACAGAGATGCTTGCATAATCCTATGACAGAGAAAAAATCCCTGTCACTACACTGTGCTTGAAAGGCAATGTCTGACAGCCCTGTCTAGTCTCAGCCCTGCCTGCTTTAGCCCTTCCCTCTCTGTGCTTGAGCACAGAAGGAAGCTGCCACCTTTGGAATCATAAAATCATAGAATAGTTGGGGCTGGAAAAGACTTTTAGGGTCATTGAGTCCAATCATCAACCTAACACCACCATGGCCATTAAACCATGTCCCAAAGTGCCACAGCCACACATTTCCTGAACTCCACAGGTGGTGAAACTATCGCCCCCCGGGGCAGCCTGTTCCAGTGCCTGACCACTCTTGAAGGAAAGACCTTTTCCCTAACATCCAACCTAAACCTCCCATAGCTCAGTTTCAGGTCATTACCTCTTGTTTTATCACCTGAAGCTAGGAAAAAGCGACTGACCCCCACTTCAGTCCAACCTCCTTTCAGGGAGCTGCAGAGAGCAATGAGGTCTCCCCTCAGCCTCCACTTCTCCAGAGTGAACAATCCCATTTTCCTCAGCTGCTCTTCACCAGACCTGTTCTCCATACCCTTCACCAGCTTTGTTGCCCTTCTCTGGACACAGTGCAGTACCTCAATACCCTTCTTGTAGTGAGGGGCCCAAAAGTGAACCCAATATTCGAGGGGCATCCTAACCAGTCCTGGGGTATAGAGTCACAATCACTTGCTCCAGCACCTTTGTTGTAACAAAAACCTGCATCTGGAACCCCTGGTGTTGTGGCAAAGTCTAAAAGGGAGCCTCAGCACTGGTTAGGCCACACCTTGAGTCCTGTGTCCAGTTCTGGGTCCCTCAGTTTAAGAAGGACATTGAGACTCTTGAACATGCCCAGAGAAGGGCAACAAGGCTGGGGAGGGGTCTTGAGCACAGCCCTGTGAGGAGAGGCTGAGGGAGCTGGGTTTGCTTAGCCTGGAGAAGAGGAGGCTCAGGGGAGACCTTATTGCTGTCTACAACTACCTGAAGGGAGGTTGTAGCCAGGAAGGGGTTGGTCTCTTCTCCCAGACAACCAGCACCAGAACAAGAGGATGCAGTCCCAAGCTGTGCCAGGGGAAGTTTAGGCTGGAGGTGAGGAGAAAGCTCTTCCCTGAGAGAGTCATTCACCACGGGGATGTGCTGCCCAGGGAGGTGGTGGAGTCACCATCCCTGGAGGTGTTCAAGAGGGGACTGGACCTGGCACTTGGTCATGAGGTCTGTGACGACAGGTTGGACTTGATGATCTTTGAGGTCTCTTCCAACCTTGGTGATTCTGTGATTCATTTCTTCAGTAATGAGAGGCAAAGCCTTGCACCTTTCAAGCTGCTGTACAGTTTGTGTGCCCTGTGGAGAGGTTGGGTTTAGAAGACACTTCACCTATCCCGAACATTGCCACAGGGCAACAGCAGAATGAAAATGTCAAATCCCCTGCCCAGCACAGGATTCAGTAAGCAAAGATAAAAGCCCCAATAACAAAAGAGAAAATGCTTTTATTTATTTCTCCCCTGATCTCTAGGGTTTGGATGGCCCTCCAAATCATACTTCCCAAGCGAATAATTTAAGTCTTTATGGCTCAATTCAATTTCAGTTTACACACTGCATTTTCTCAGGCTCAGGCTATGTCAGTATAAATGCAAGAAATCAAGACACAGAGTTACTATTTTCCATACATCTAATATTGGCCACCATTCAAGCCTGGAGACATAACAGAGGCTTTTGTGCAGATATTTCTGGCTGATATTAGGAACTGCTGTGATAAAGAGGAATGGAAGCCATCTGCAGAACACACACACACACAAAAGCAGCTTCACTGGTCAAGGAATCCAGGATCAGTGCAACACTTGAGCTATGGATATTATCAGAGCTGTGAAGAAGCCAGAATTTTTGTCTCAGAGGCAGCCCAGGACTTTGAATCTTTCCATATTAGATCAGGACAGAATGTTCCTTTTCAGAATTTGCCCTACAAATGGTTTGAATTAAAATCTTACTTGCTATTTCAGATGGAAATTCTTAGGTTCAAGTTTGTGCCTGGTATCCCTTGTCCTGTCACTGGGCACCAATGACAAAATGACTGGTCCCATCCTCCTGACACCCACCCCTTTAAGTATTGATCACCATTGATGAGATTCCCCCTCAGTCTGCTCTTGGCCAGACTGAAAAGCCACAGTTCTCTGAGTCTTTCCTCATAAAAGAGATGTTCCAGTCACAGAATCACCAAGGTTGGAAGAGACCTCAAAGATCATCAAGTCCAACCCTTCTCATCATCTTTGTAGGCCCTTGCTGTATGCTCTCCCGTAAGACCCTGTCCTGCTTGTAGCAGGGAGCCCAGAGCTCACAATACTCCAGATGTGGCCTCACCAGGGCAGAGTAGAGGGGCAAGGGGCAGGAGAGCTTCCCTAGACCTGCTTGCCACAGTCCTAGTTTCATCCCAGAATGCCACCGGCCTTCTCAGCTAGAACAATACATTGCTGGCTCATGGCCATTCTGTTGTCCACCAGGATTCCCTGGTCCCAGATTTTTTTTCCCAGAGCTACTCTCCAACAGATCAGCTCCCAAGCTCAAACTTATTTTGACATTTATTGTTTAGAATTTTTCCTTGGAAAGCAAAACTGGGAGCAAAAAGCCAGTCCAAAGCGGAGCCAAGGGGTTCCAGCCTGACCAGCTTCAGTTTTTGTAAAACACTGTGTTACAGAAAATGCTTTCCATTGTGTTGCAAATGAAATCTCATTATGATTAGTATTTCATAGAATTGTTTCAGTTGGAAAAGACCTCCAGGGTCATCGAGTCCAACTGTCAACCTAACACCACCGTGGCCACTAAACCATGTCCCAAAGGGCCATGGCCACACGTTTCTTGCAAACCTCCAGGCATGGTGACTCCATCATCTCCCTGGGCAGCCTGTTGCAATGTCTGACCTCTCTTGCAGGAAGAAATCCTTTCTAATCTCCATCCTAAATCTCCCCTGGCACAATTCCAGACCATTTCCTCTCATTCTATCACCAGATACTAAGGAGAAGTGTTTCTCGAACACACTGATGCTATCTAACACAAAGCAACTTCCAGCAGCCATTTTTGACTATGCCTTCTAGGAAGTACTTAAGGACACAGGGAGAATACAAACACCTAATATCCCTTCTGAACAACCCTTGTTGTTTCTACCTCCCTCAACCTCAGTTCTTATTAGAGCCAGAAAAAGAATCAGAATCACCTGGTTGGGAAGGACCTTAAGATCACCGAGTCCAACCTTCACCTGACATCTCCCTGTACACAACTGTTAGACCATGTCCCAAAGCTCTTCATCCATGCATCTTTTAAACACCTCTAGGGATGGTGCCTCCATCATCTCCCTGGGCAGCCTGATCCAGTGCCTGATGACCTTTTCATTGAAGAAGTGATTCAGGGCATACTTTCAATTTTTCCAGCTCCAGCTGCTACAGTCAGGGTACCAGTTTTAGCACTGCAGCTGCACAAGGGCAGTGTGACCTTGGCATGAACTGGGAGTTAAAATCAGCCTTTCAAGGCAGGACCTTTCCTGTATTTATTCAGGACAAGGTTAGTGCTTCTTGGTAGGATTAGAAGAGGAAGGTAGCAGAAGACTAGAGGATCCAGTGCAATATTGCTTGGGTTTACATTCAACATTTCTGCTTCCTTTTAAAACAAAATAAAACAAAGCAAAAATGAAGGCAGTTTCCTCCTTGTCTGAGGTCTGTTTCAGCACAGACTGGGATTTGTACAGTGTATTATTAATACCAGTTATTAATAGGAGTTAATAATGGAAGCACAGACACTTTAGGGAATGAGATAATTACAATTAAGAATAAGATGAGCCTACACGAGAAAATGAAACCTTCCACTGCTTAAACAGCTTTAATAAGAACCAGTGGCTTCCCACTCATTAAGATTACTCTAAGTATCTGCATCAGAGGGGTGGTCAAAGAAAACACATTCAGAGACAAACTGAAGAAGAAAACAGGGCAATGAATGGAGAATGAGATCACACTTCTTTCAAAATATGCAAATAGATAAACATCAGAACAATAGATTTGCTTCTGCTCCCTTCACAAAGGTGCAATTTGCTTATCTGAGATCGCTGGGAGGCTGGTAAGAAAACAAAGCTTATTCCAAAAGCTCCCAGAGGCAAACAGTTTAGCCAGAGCTCTTTAGATATATATACATATCCAGAAATATAATTACTACACAGTTAGGAGAGTGGAAACAGGAAAATAGTTATTCTTGTATAATTTGATTTGTCACGCAGTAGGGCTACAGAGATGATGAGGGAGGGCTACAGAGATGATGAGGGAGGGCTACAAAGATGATGAGGGCACAGGAATAGCTCCCCTATGAGGAAAGACTGAGAGACTTGGGGCATTTTAGTCTGGAAAAGAGAAGACTGGGAGGGAATATTGTCAATGCTGATCAATACCTAAAGGGTGGGTGTCAGGAGGATGGGACCAGTCTTTTTTCAGTGGTGCCCAGTGACAGGACAAGGGGTGACAGGCACAGACTTGCTTCTCAACTGCTTTGTCACCATCATGGTGCTTTCTGTGCTATCCAGTCTCTTGGAAACCAGAGACAGCCCAAGAGTATTTTAGGTGCCATGGTTTAGTTGTCATGAGGTGTTAGGTGTTCGGTAATAGGTTGGACTTGATGATCTCTGAGGTCTTTTCCAACCTGGTTGATTCTGATTCTATAAGAAGTTCCATCTGAACATGAGGAGGAACTTCATTAATTTAAGGGTGCTGGAGCCTTGGAACAGGCTGCCCAGAAAGGCTGTGGAGTCTCCTTCTCTGGAGACATTCAAAACTCACCTGGACTTGTTCCTGTGTGACCTTCTTTAGGTGAACCTGTCTTGGCAAGGGGGTTGTACTTGGTGAGGTCCCTTCCAACCCCTCCCATTCTGTGTGTCTGTAAGGATGTCATCTGTGTGACATGCATAGCTACCTTTCACAGCCTTCAAGTATCTTTAATGTGCCATCTTACCTGGAGTGATTATAAGCAAGTCAATATTAGCAAAGCCAATAGTATCTACTACTGTCAGTAGCTAAATCCTAAACGGAAAGAGCATCCACCTGCTACAGGTTTTAACACACTCATTTTTCCCATCCCCCTACTGTACTTCCCTCTCTCACAGTCTCATACAGAACAAGTCTACTAGTAAAGACATTCTTCCAAACATGCTGATCATCTACAGCAGCTTGACAAGGAGGCATAAAACCAAGTGCACATTGGTGGCTCATGTCCAGCTTCTCACTCCCCAGCACCCCCAAGTTCAAGGACTGCCCTCAGTGTCATCATCCCCCAGTCTGGATTGACATGGTACATTGCCCTGACCCAGGTGCAGGTTCTTGCATGAGTCCTGCATGACACATGAGTCTGGATTACCTTACCTCCACTACCTGTGCTGACTAGACTGCAGTTTGTTCAAATTCACACAGATTCACAGATTTATGGAATGGTTTGGGTTAGAAGGGACTTTGAAGATTCCTGTGATGGTCTGGGTTGGAAGGAACCTTAAAGCTCATCTAGCTCCAACCTCCCTGGCTTTGGCAGGAATACCCTCCACTAGACCAGATTGCTCAAGGCCATTCTGAGGTCAACCCTTCAGCTGCAACATCTACAAGCCACACAGTTTTGAATCCCAAGTTTGCTATTCAGTTTCATAGGATGGGAGAAATGTTCCCTCCATTATCTCTCTTTCATCCAAAGTTTACTTCAGAAATTTTTCATGGTGCATATCAAATTCCTTCAAAGCCTGCAAAAACCATAACACAGAACATATCAGTGGTCCCTTTGAAAACTACACTCAGCTCCATGCTGAGGGCCAGATGCTGAAGGCAGGGCTATTCTCCGCCTGTCTGCTTCCCTCATTACATTAGCTTGGGAACTGGAGGAAGCCACAATACAAATGAGCCTGTCAAGCCTTTCAAAACAGGGGAAAAAAGAAGTTATCAGGCCTTTCAGAATTTCATTATCTTTCACCACCATTAGCTGAACCTGTTTCTGAGACAGATGTATTTTATAATCCAATTTCTTTAATGAAGAGTTCAAACCCTTGGAGTGTCCCAGTGTCAGGCACTGGAGTGGGAGCTGATGACTCTATGTCTCTCTGACAAAAGCTAATTCAGAGGAGTCATCTGGGCGAAAAATAAACTGCAACAGGACTCAGAAAACAGATTAGCCATCAGCAAACTCGTTGTAAATACAGCCAGAAGAAGGTTTCACCACCAGTGTTTCCTTAGAAAGATATGGCAATAGCTGAGAGGTACACACAGAATCACAGACTGCATCGTGGTGGAAGGGACTCTTGAGGTCATCTTGCCCAACCCCCTTGCAACAAGGGACACTGAATCATAGAACGGGTTGGGTTGAAAGGGTCCTTAAAGATCATCTAGTTTCAACTCCCCTGCCATGGGCAGGGACACATTCCACTAGACCAGGATGCTCAAGGCCTCATCCAACCTAGCCTTGAACACTTCCACAGAGGAGGCATCCACAACCTCCCTGGGTAACCTGGTCTGGTGTCTCCCCACCCTCACTGTAAAGAATTTCTTCATAATATCTGGTCTAAATCTACCCTCTTCCAGCTTCAATCCATCTCCTCTTTTCCTGTCACTGCAAGCCCTTGTAAAAAGTCATTCCCCATCATTCCTGCAGCTCCTGTCAGGTACTTGAAGGCTGCTATAAGGTACCTCCCGAGTCTTCTTCAGACCGAACAGCCTCAACTCCCTCAGCCAGAGGTGAGGTGCTCCAGACCTCTGATCATCTTTCTGGTCCTCCACTGGTCCCATTCCAAGAGTTTGATACATCCTTCTTGTGTTGGGGGCCCCAGAATTGGACACTGTACTCCAGCTGGGGTGTCACAAGAAGAGAGTTGGAGAATCGCCCCTTTTAGAAATAGAATAGAATAGAATAGAATGGAATGGAATGGAATGGAATGGAATGGAATGGAATGGAATGGAATAGAGTTGAGTTGAGTTGAGTTGAGTTGAGTTGAGTTGAGTTGAGTTGAGTTGAGTTGAGTTGAGTTGAGTTGAATTGAATTGACCAGGCTGGAAAAGACCTTCGAGATCATCAAGTCCAACCTATCACCCAACACCATCTCATCAACTAAACTTTAACTATTGCTCAGGGGCCCATCTAGTTTGACCTTGAACTTCTCCAGAGATGGAGCCTACACCACATCTCTGGGAAATTTGTTCCAGTAATTCACTACCCTCATTGTGAGGAACTTCCTCCTAATATCCAGCCTGGCAATGTCCAACATTGCTGAGGTGCTGAGGGCTGCAGACCAAATGCAGAGTGATTGGATGCCAACAGTTCTACCAAACAAAATTCCCCAGGTAAGAGAAGTTGTCAGCCAGAAACCCACAGTCAGTACAGATAAAAAAGGTTATTGTTATGAAGGCAATCAGTGTCAGAAGAACACAGTGATCAAAAATGTGCAACAACACCAATATAAAAGAGGAAAATGTGTAGGACATTGTGGAGTTATGATTTACCTAGTCACAGGGAGGGGGGAAATAGCCAGGGCAACCAAGATGAGAGAAGTGTGTTCAACTTTAAAATGCCAGTAGTGATAGAGAGGCATAAAACCTTGATCCTGAAGGGACCTATGTTTCACCCATATGCTTTTTTCCTTTCTTTTTCCATAGATATCTCTGTCCTTTGCACTAATTAAAGATTTCCTTTACATGTACTTTGTCTCCCTCTTTCTCTTTGCTACTTCACTCTGTTCTGGATTTTTTCCTCAGTCATTAATCTTTCTGGATACATTTTGAATTAATTTTTCCTTAAGGCTTTTTTTCCTTCTTTTCTTCTGTTCAGTGTAAAAATGGTTG
Source organism: Dryobates pubescens (assembly GCF_014839835.1). Classification (NCBI taxonomy): domain Eukaryota; kingdom Metazoa; phylum Chordata; class Aves; order Piciformes; family Picidae; genus Dryobates; species Dryobates pubescens. The sequence goes on along the minus strand of NC_071619.1, from coordinate 32,045,456 downwards.
TCCTTTGTTCTTTTGCATTCTTCTCCTGCCTAACCTATTCCTTTTCTTCTTTCCTTGTTTTCTCAGCACATCTTCTCCCTCTTTTTGAGAGCTCTTTTCTTGTATTCACACTTCCCATTTTCGGGCTTCCTAAGCATTTTGTCCCACTCCATCTTGTCTTCTGATTATTGTTTTTTCCTACTGACTTGGGTAGAACTGAAGGCAGGGCTGTATCTTTGCTTCCCCTCCTCTTTCCTGATTATAGAATCATAGTACTGTTGAAGCTGGAAGAGGCCTTTGAAGGCCATTCTACTAACTTCAGGAAAAACACAAGGAAGACAGGAACATCAATGTGTCAACATGAGTAGATGCTATGCAGGCAATGACCATGTGCTGAGGTTAGGTCAGCATTCCCTTGCATCAGTTTGCTTTCAGTGACACCTACCTAGGTGATTTCTAGTGTGGCTTTCTGGGATCCTCTTCAATATCTTTATTGATGACCTGGATGAGGACATTGAGTCCATCATCACTAAGTTTGCAGATGACACCAAGTTAGGAGCAGATTTTGATCTGTTAGAGGGCAGGAGGGCTCTGCAGAGGGACTGTGCCAGGCTGGACAGATGGGCAGAGTCCAACGGCATGAGATTGAACACATCTGGGTTCTACACAGTGGCCACAACAACCCCATGCAGTGCTACAGGCAGAAAGGGACCTGGGGGTACTGGTTGACAGTAGGCTGAACATGAACCAGCAGTGTGCCCAGGTGGCCAAGAAGGCCAATGGCATCCTGGTCAGTATCACAAATAGTGTATGCAGCAGGAGCAGGGAGGTCATTGTGCCTCCATACTCAGCACTGGTTAGGCCACACCTTGAGTCCTGTGTCCAGTTCTGGGCTCCTCAGTTTAGGAAAGAAGTTGAGTTGCTGGAACATGTCCAGAGAAGGGCAACAAATCTGATGAGGTGGTTGGAGCACAGCCCTGTGAGGAGAGACTGAGGAAGCTGGGACTGCTTAGCCTGGAGAAGAGGAGGCTTAGGGGAGACCTTACTGCCATGTACACTATCTGAAGGGAGGTTGTAGCCAGGTGGGGGTTGGTCTCTTCTCCCAGGCAACCAGCAACAGAACAAGAGGACACAGTCTCCAGCTGCACCAGGGGAGATTTAGACTGGATGTTAGGAAGAAGTTCTTCATAGAGAGAGAGATTGGCCATTGGAATGTGCTGCCCAGGGAGGTGGTGGAGTCACCATCATTGGAGGTGTTTAGGAGACTGGATGGGGTGCTTGGTGCCATGGTTTAGTTGATTAGATGGTGTTGGGTGATAGGCTGGACTCGATGATCTCGAAGATCTTTTCCAAGCTGGTTAATTCTGTATTCTATTCTGTATTCAAACATGCATTCATAACTGTCCAAAGCAGTCATGGGATTGCAAGCACTAGACAAGCAGCTGGACCAAATGATCTCAATGGGCTCTTCCAACCCTGACAGTTCTATGATTCCATGGTTAAGTGACATAACAGAATGCAGTCTGTTTTCATCCAGCTGGGTTTCAACCCAGAAGCAGCCTGTTGAATAGTCAGCGTGAAACATTTTTGCATCTTCTCATGACACACCTCCACTCTCCCACTTCACCCAGACATTGGCATGTGCTGAAAATGTGTCTGAATACCAAAGAACTGGAAATCCAAGGGAGCCATTAAGAAAATCTATGACAGTTTGTAACATACCTTTATTACCCTTGTAATGAGTTGTGATTGATTGGATGCAAGCAGGTCATTATGGGTGTTTTTAAATCAATTTGCAGCTCAGAAATAGTCATGAAGTTGGCAGGATGACAGAACAGCAGAGAGTCATCAGAGCATCAGATGAGGCAGTGCTGCCTGGCAGCTCCACATGGCCTTGCTGTGTGCCCACACAGGGCACTCTCAGCGGGAGGTGGCTGCTCCACATCAGCCGGCTGCAGAAACTGCTGCCTGCAGTCAGAAAGACCTATACATTGCTAGCCAGGTGCTGGAGTGCAGCAAAATCAGCTTGAACAGAAGGAGAAGGGAGGTGATTCTCCACCTCTACTCTGCTCTCATGAGACCCCACCTGGAGTGCTGCGTCCAGCTACGGAGCCTGTAACACAAGAAGGACATGGATCTGTTGGAGAGAGTCCAGAGGAGGGCTGCAATGACGATTGGAGGGCTGGAGCGCTTCTCCCTGTGAGGACAGGCTGTGGGAGTTGGGTCTGTTCAGCCTGCAGAAGAGAAGGCTACATGAAAACTGAGGAAGGACTTTCTGTAAGACCATGTTGTGACAGGACAACGAGCAATGGTTTGAAACTAGAGCAGGATAGATTTAGATTGGGCATTAAGGAGAAGTTCTTTTCCGTAAGGGTGGCTACACACTGGAACAGGTTGCCCAAAGAAGTTGTGGATGCCTCATTCCTGGAAGTGTGGAAGACCAGGCTGGTTGAGGCTTTGGGCAACCTGGTCTAGTGGGAGGTGTCCCTGCTAATGGCAGAGGCACCCCTTCCAGTCTCTTCCTAAGCACCTCCAGTGATGTTGACTCCACCACCTCCCTAGGCAGCACATTCCAATGACCAATCTCTCTTTCTGTGAAGAACTTCTTCCTAACATTCAGCCTAAACCTCCCCTGGTGCAGCTTGAGACTGTCCTCTTGTTCCCCCACCTGGCTACAACCTCCCTTCAGGTAGTTGTAGACAGCAAGAAGGTCTCCCCTGAGCCTCCTCTTCTCCAGGCTAAGCAACCCCGGCTCCCTCAGCCTCTCCCCAAAGTGTTATGTCCACACACTTCTTCAACACCTCCAGGGATGGTGACTCCATCACCTCCCTGGGCAGCCTGTTCCAATGCCTGACCACTCTTTCAGGAAAGAAATTTTTCCTGATCTTCAACCTAAACCTCCCCTGGCACAATTTCAGGCCATTTCCTCTTGTTCTATCCCCTGATACTAGGGTGAAGAGACTGACCCCCCACACATACTTCACTCCAACCTAGTGATTGCCCATTGGAATGTGCTGCCTGGGGAGGTGGTAGAGTAACCATCATTGGAGGTGTTTAGGAGGAGGCTTGATGGGGTACTTGGTTGCATGGGTTAGTTGATTAGGTGGTGTTGGATGATAGGTTGGACACAATGATCTTGAAAGTCTCTTCCAACCTGGTTTATTCTAGTCTAGTCTAGTCTAGTCTAGTCTAGTCTATTGTAGTCTAGTCTGTTCTATTCTATTCTATTCTATTCTATTCTATGCTATGCTATGCTATGTTATGCTATGCTATGCTATGCTATTCCTTGAAGTTTTCTTGACTTCAACAAGTTCTGGTGAGGCTCCTAAGAATTATTGCACTGGCTACCCAAATACCTGCTGGATCTAATGCAAAATGAGTACAGAAAATGGCTGAATGCTGCAGCTATGGGACAAAAGTGTGACACCTGCAAAGACTTTGAAAGAAATAGAAAGTTTATTAAAATAGAAGGTAAAAAAAAAAAAGGCAAAAAGACAGAGTCCATCCCTTTGATGTGTATTTTCTTTAATAAAGCTTCCTGTTTAATCCTACAGAATACTATTGTGCTTTAGCTGAATTAAACAAGGAATGAGATCAAAATACTTGTTAATCCTGTATTGCTCATTTGCCTTGCTTGTGAATGCCACCCAGAGCCCAGGCCTATTGAACAGGAGACAGAATTATTGATTGGTTCTGTTCTGCATTTAAGAATAACAAAACCACCCATTTGGAGTTCTTCAGCAAAAATACCCAACTATTATTGAGTGTCTAAAAGGCGAGGGGGGAAAAAGAGAGCCAAGGATAAACCAGTCTAGACATCACAGAGACACTTTTCTATCTTTAAGCAGGAAAAGAATGTTTCAAGTCATAGGTAAAAGTCCCCAAATGTTCAGCTAAGACTGGGAAGCAAATAGAGAAGAAAAAATGCCTTTCAGGATAGGAGGCAGGAAAAAGGAATAGGACATTTGCTAAGGAAATATTTCCCCAGGGAGAGCCTGCCCCTACCCTTCAGGTAGTTGTAGAGAGCAATGAGGTCTCCCTTCAGTATTCTCTTCTGAAGACTAAACAGTCTCACTTCCCTCAGCTTCTCCTCACCAGACCTGTTCTCCAGACCCTTCACCAGCTTTGTTGCCCTTCCCTGGACACGCTTCAGCACCTCAATGCCCTTCTTGGAGTAAGAAGTCAAAAACTGAGCCCAGTAAAAGCGTGGCCACAGCAGTGCTGAGGACATGGGCATGGTCACTTCCCTGCTTCTGCTGGCCACACCGTTCCTGATCCAGGCCTGCATGCTGTTGGCCTTCTTGGCCACCTGAGCACACTGCTGTCTAAACTCTTCATTACACAAGCAGTGCACTGTCATTATACCACGATGAACTCTGTCTGAGGGCTGTGTCTATGTTAAATACTGGCAAAAGATGTCTGCATTTGTCTGCCCCAGAGTTAAGAGAGAATTGTTGGTTTCAAATCCTATCATTTTCAAATAACACCCTCTTTATTACTTATTTTTTCTTAATATTAAGCAGGTTGAATAATGCAGTGAAGAGAATAACCCTCTAATTTCACTCTAATGAGGGTTTTGTAAAGTCGAACCCTGCAGAGGTTTTAGAAGTGTGTCAAGAAAGACATAGACACTAAAACTAGGGCATGGACATTAAACACAGCAATGATGAGGCTGCAAAGGCCACTTCACTTTTGGTGAACTAAATGATGGATAAGCCACAAGATCTTTAGTGAAGGGAGAAAGGAGGATCCGGGAAACTATAAACATGTCAGTCTGACCTGGGTACCAGGGAAGGTCATGCAGCAGGTCATCAAGCACCATTGCACACCATATAGAGAACAACCAGGAGATCAGGCCTGGCAGCATGGGTTTATGAAGGGCAGGTCCTGCCTGACCAACCTGATCTTCTATGACAGGATGACCTCACTGCTGGATGAGGGAAAGGCTGTGGATATTGTCTACCTAGACTTTTGAAAAGCCTTTGACACCATTTCCCACAGAACTCTCATAGACAAACTGGCTGCTCATGGGCTTGGATGAGCACAGGCTCTGCTGGATAAAGCACTGGCTGGGTGAACAGCCCAAAGAGTGGTGCTCAATGGAGTTAAATCCAGCTGGTGGCTGGCCACAAGTGCTGTTCCTCAGTGTTGAGACCAGGTCTGTTTAACATCTTTAGTGATGACCTTGATGAAGACACAGAGTGTGTCATCAGTGAGTTCACAGATGACACCAAGTTAGGTGGGAGTGTTGATCTGCACCAGGGTAGGGAGGCTGTACATAGGGACTAGGATAGATTCTATCATTATTTGCACATTCTGCTCCTCTTAAGACTTCATTTTGTGACCCAAGTCTGTTCAACCAGAGGTGTACTGCGGCTTCTGGTCCTGCCACAAACTGTGTTTAACCATACCTATAGGAAGTCACCACAAGAACTGACATCAGTAGAATCCAAGTTGATGTTAAAATGAAGCATGCATCAAAATGCTCTACTGAATGAGCACCTCTAAGCTCATGCTCTGTCAACTAATAAAGTAACAAAATATACTGTGAATGTTGGACATATACAGTAGAGTAGAGTAGAGTAGAGTAGAGTAGAGTAGAGTAGAGTAGCGTAGAATAGCATAGAATAGAATAGAATAGAATAGAATAGACCAGGTTGGAAGAGAACTTCAAGATCATCGAGTCCAACCTATCACCCAACACCATCTAATCAACTAAATTACCGCACCAAGTGCCTCATCCAGTCTCTTCCTAAACACCTCCAGTGATGGTGACTCCACCACCTCCCTGGACAGCACATTCCAATGGCCAATCTTTCTTTCTGTGAAGAACTTCTTCCTTGCCTCCAGCCTAAACTTCCCCTGGTGCAGTTTGAGACTGTGTCCTCTTGTTCTGGTGCTGGTTGCCTGGGAGAAGACACCAAGCCCCACCTGGCTACAACCTTCCTTCAGGTAGTTGTAGAGAGCAAGAAGGTCTCCCTTGAGCCTCCTCTCCATATAGCTTTTTAAGTACAACCCCCCCCACACACAAAAAAACCCCCAAAACAAACCAACAACAAAACCAACAACAACAAAACCCCAACCCAAACAAACAGCACACACAAAAAAACCTCAACAAAACCCCACCACCAAAACAAAAACTCAACCCAACCCAAATGTCTCGGTCCGGAGAGGGAAGGAGACTAGTTCTTTTGAATATTCCCGTGCTGTGAAATTAATCGGCACAAACGAGGCCAAAATATCAACAGCTAGACTATTTATTACATAGAGAAAATGGAAATAAGAAGGGGAGAGGGAGAAGATAGAGAGGGAAAGAGAGAAGAGAGAGAGAGAAGAGGAAAGGAATCATATTACCACACCCCTCACCCACCCCAAGACAGTTTGAGTCTGTGGAGGAGAGGTGCTGCATGAGGTGCTGGGTACTGTCTGGGCAAGCAGCAAGTGATTTTATCTTTGTTGAGTCACACCAGGAGTTTAGACTCTTACACCAAAACACACACAGGCACAGGAAAAAAGCACCAACAAACCACAACCAACCAAACAACAACACCACCAAAATCCAAAACAAAACACAATAAAACCCCACCCCACAAACCACCCCAAACTCAACCCAATCTTCCAACCTACTTTCCCAGCCAATCTAATGGCATGCATTCCAGCAGAGTTCTGCAAATCTGTTATGCAAGAACCATGTTCCCAAAAACAGCCTCTGGCTAGAGCAGTGCTGAAAAATATGTTGTCTTTTTTATCAACAAAAACAGAGGGGGGGGGGGAGGGGGGAGGGAGGAGGGGGTGGAAAAAAAAAGGCCTTGTTTGTAAAAATAAATGCCCAGGTTTTCATTTCTGCAGGAATGACTTTGTTGTGTGGTATGCCCTTCAATAAAATTACAGCTCAGGTCCACGAGTGTCTGCATGTTTTCAGGTCTCATATGCAGGCTGATCCTGCCTTCATTTCAAAGGGATTGAAACACTGTTAACTAACAGGAATGTAAATGACACACACACATGCTCATCTGTGTTGCCTACCTATTATTACAGCTCCTAGTAAACCCTTTATTCACAAAATGGGTTACAAATAATAAGCCAGAAATGCATCTAGAGGTGGGGGGGTTTAACAGCAACAAGCCTCGAGCACAAGCTCTACAAGGAGAGGCTGAAGGAGCTGGGGTTGTTTATCCTGGAGAAGAGGAGGCTCAGGGGAGACCTTCTTGCTCTCTACAACTACCTGAAGGGAGGTTGTAGCCAGGAGGGGGTTGGTCTCTTCTCCCAGGCAACCAGCAACAGAACAAGAGGACACAGTCTCAAGCTGCACCAGGGGAAGTTTAGGCTGGAGGTGAGGAGAAAGTTCTTCCCAGAGAGAGTTGTTAGCCATTGGAATGTGCTGCCCAGGGAGGTGGTGGAGTCACCATCCCTGGGGGTTTTCCACAGGGGATTGGACATGGCACTTGGTGCCATGGTTTAGCCATGAAGTCTGTGGTGACAGGTTGGACTTGATGATCTTTGAGGTCTCTTCCAACCTTGGTGATTCTGTGATTCTGTGTGATTCTGTGTACACCATAAGGTAAGAAACCATTTAGAACAGGAAAGGTTCTTGCTGAGAAAGAATAGATTTCTAAATTTACAAAGGAAAAGTCTTTGAGAATTCAGAGCCTTAGGTAAGATTGTATTTTGTTGTAGGATTCTATTTCCTCTCTCCCCCCCCCCCAATCCACTTTCCATTAGCAGAATTTTAAAAGGCCCATGTTTTGAGGCACTTCTGTGTTCTGCTCGTGTGCTCACATATTAAATACTAGAGTAGAAAGCTATTTCTTTTACCCAATTAGGAATAAAATGAAACTATTATTCTGCCTCATAATTAGTCAGCACTTCCCCACATGCAGGTGTTTTCATTATTTCCTTAAAAAAATTACTTATTTCATAAAATCATGGGGTTGTTTGGGCTGGAAAAGATCTCTAAGAGCATCAGGTCCAAACATCAACCTAATGCTATGGCCATTAAACTATGTCTCACAGTGCCAGGTCCACACATTTCTTGAGCACCCACAGGGATGGTGACTCCACCACCTCCCTGGGCAGCCTGTTCCAACACCTGACCACTCTTGCAGGAAGGAAATTTTGCCTAACATCTAACCTAAACCTCCCCTGGCACAATTTCAGGCCACTTACATCCCTTTGCCCTTATTTCTTACACACATCTTCCACATTTCTACAGAAGCATGGGGAGAATATCTAACATAAAGTAAAGTAATTATAGGCTGAAGGTTCTGAAATACAAGTGAAGTCTATCCCTGGGGTTATTTCCTGATAATTAGGTATGACATAAATAATCATGATTAATTATGCTTCTGGATAGTCATCTGCATCCAGTGAAATCCTGTTATCCCTGACAATATTTAACAGTAAAACAATCTCCCTAGTAAGTGTGCTTAGAGAGACTGTGCTCTTAAACCACACGTGCAGCTCTGCACACACGGCTATAAAAGGGCTTTGATGCTGCTCTGACAGATTGTGCCACTGGAATACTAATTCTTCATTTCTGAGTGTATTAAACAGTATTGTCTGGCAATAAATCAACATTCAGGAGGCCACAATTACAGCAAATAATATTAGTTGATGAGGTTTTTGTTAAATGGCTTCTGAGCGTGATTTTTCTCTGTCGAGTTTATTAAAGATGTGACAAATTGTTTACCTATCTTCTTACATCCACTGTGATTACAGTTGTTCCAGGAATGACAGGGAAAGGATTAAAGCTGGAAGAGGGTACATTTAGACTTAATATCAGGAAGAAATTTTTTATGCTGAGGCTGGTGAGACGCCAAAACTGGTTGTCCAAGGAGGTTGTGGGTGCTCCCTCCCTGGAAGCGTTCAAGGTCACGTAGGACAGTCTGGTCTAGGTGGTGTAGGTGGTGTTGGATGATGGGTTGGACACATTGATCTTGAAGGTCTCTTCCAACCTGGTCTGGTCTATTCTATTCTATTCTATTCTATTCTATTCTATTCTATTCTATTCCGTTCCATTCCATTCCATTCCATTCCATTCCATTCCATTCTATCCTATCCTATCCTATCCTATCCTATTCTATCCTATTCTATTCTATTCTAGTGTCAGTTGTCCCTGCCCGTGGCAGCAGGTTGGAACTAGATGATCTTTAAGGGCCTGTCCAGCCCAACTGGACTGTGAGTCTATGATGGTTTCCTTCTTTGTTTTGGTTGTTTTGACTGTGACTAAGTGTGGTGGTTTGAGCCATAACTGGGACTTAAGAGCTCAGATGGGGACAAGGCTGAGAAAACATGCACCCCCCCCCCACCCCCCCCCCACCCTTTCCCAATAGAGAGGAAAAAGAAAGGGAAGGAGCAAATCCACCAATAAATAATTTGGAGTCGGCTTGGAAGTAGAGAGGTAAAGAATTTTCTTTAAACACTATATATATATATATATATATATATATATATGTAACAATAACAGGTAGGTTCACAAGGGTGAGGAACAAGGATGGATGGGAGAGAAAATAAGAATACAAAGCCAGTCTCTTTGAAGAGGTGTGGAGGTAGCAGGAGAAGGATCAGGACTGACCACGTGGCTGAGAAGCAGGGAGCCACCAGCAGTCCTTGTCCAAGCAAAGGCAGGGGCCAAGAGAGAGCTGATGGTTGCAGTGTCCTCCTTTTTATAGCCTTGCTGGACAAGGAGGGGGAATGGAACAGACTAACTTAGTTTCCCAAGGGGAGAACCCCCTGCAGAGAGGGCAATGCTCTCACAAGCCTTACCCCCCTGCTTCCAGGATGGGCGTAACCCATCACAGTAAGTCACCGCTCTCTTTGGCATGGACAACAGAAGAAGAGTCACCTTCCAGCTGTCACAGTGAGCAAATGTGAGGATGAGTGTTAATGCAGCATGGTGATCCCTGGAGATCCACAGCTTCAGATCCCTAAAGTCAGGGCAGAGGAGGTAGGGAAGAAATGAGGAGAGCTCAGGGTTAAAGCAGGCATCTTAATAAGCCACAAGGTAGAAACAGAAAAGCCAGAGGGGATGGCAGCTGTCAAGATGAGAAACAAGATGACTAAGCAGGATGCTCAGTTGCATAAAGACAGCAGGAAAGAAGGGAGCATATTCTTAAAATATTGCTATGGACCTAAAGAGGGAAGACAAGGACTAAAAGGAGGTAAAATAATAAAAAGCAACTAGAACCTCCACCTGCCAAAGTGTCAGTGAAATGAAGGGAGCACAGGCAAAGAACTTTTTTCTTGGCAGCAAGAAGCACAGATGGTCAAATAGACCACAGATGGGCACCCTATACAACTCCCTGAGAGGTGGCCGTAGAAAGGTGGGTACTGGCATCTTCTCTCAGCTGATAGGGCAAGAGGAGGTGCCATCAAGTTACATCAGGGGAGGTGTAGGTTGGACACAAAGGAAAACTTCTACACCCAAAGGTTCCTCAAACAGGGAAATTAAAAGAATAGAATAGAATAGAATAGAATAGAATAGAATAGACCAGGTTGGAAGAGACCTTCAAGATCATCGTGTCCAACCTATCATCCAACACCACCTAATCAACTAAACCATGCAACCAAGCACCTTATCAAGTCTCTTCCTGAACACCTCCAATGATGGTGACTCCACCACCTCCTCAGGCAGCCCATCCCAATGGCCAATCACTCTCTCTGTGTAGAACTTCTTCCTAATATCCAGCCTAAACCTCCCCTAGCACAGCCTGAGACTGTGTCCTCTTGTTCTGGTGCTGGCTGCCTGGGAGAACAGACCAACCTCTGCCTGTCTACAACCCCCCTTCAGGTAGTTGTAGACAGCAAGAAGGTCTCCCCTGAGACTCCTCTTCTCCAGGTTAAGCAACCCCAGCTCCCTCAGCCTCTCCTCATAGGGCTTGTGTTCCAAGCCCCTCACCAACTTTGTTGGTGAGGTTGAATGGTAGAATTGCCATCCCTGGAGGTATTTAAAAGCTGTCTTGAAGGATCTAGTGTCATAATGACTCTTGGTAGAGTTAGACAATGGTTGGACTTGATGATCTTTAGGATTTTTTTTCCAACCATGATGATTCTGTAGTTCTGTGACAAATAGAAATGTAGAGGTTTTCACCTGTGTTACATTTCCTGTGAATGAGCGCAGATGGAAAATGTACACCTGGATGACGTGCAGTGTGAGCAAACTACAGATTTGTGATCATGAATATTCTCCCCATAAAGCCACGTTAAAGATTCTTAAATCCTGTTAAGCCTGATAGAAGCATCACAGAGCAGCACTGTGCTTTTTGAGGTTATTCATGCAAGGTGGGAATGGAAATATGAAGAACTCTGAAGAGATTTATTTTAAACATATTGGTGCTGACCATGTCTTGGTGTCAGGAGTTGGGTAAAATAACACCTAAGCTGAAGCTGAAGGAAATCACTGAATTAGAAGGTATTACCAGTGCCTCTGTCACTTTGCTAGAAGGCATTTCTGTATTTAACACAAATCTGTGCTGTTGTCACTGATGTAATCCCTGCCTGTGCACATATTTAATGAATATGGTACAAAGTTGCTGCCAACATCCAGTTGCCAAGCTGCAGCTGAACTCTGGCCACGTTCTCAGTGACTGAGAGCCTGCTGCAGGCTGCATGGAAAATAACTTCTGTGTCAGATACCACCAAGCCATGCAACTGGACCTGATTTCTGCAACTGTGCCTTAACATCTACTGAGATCACTTGAAGAAGCATCTTTCAAGAAGACAATATTATGAGGATAATGAAAGCCCAGTAGAATAAAGACTGAGGAAGGGACCATCTCTGAAGCCTCTAAAAGTGAGGAATACAGTGGAATGGAATGGAATGGAATGGAATGGAATGCAATGCAATGCAATGCAATGCAATGCAATGCAATGGAATAGGATTGTGTCCAGTCTATCACCCAACACCATCTAATCAACTAAACCATGGCACCGAGTACCCACCCCATCCAGTCTCTTCCTAAACACCTCCAGGGATGGTGACTCCACCACCTCCCTGGGCAGCATATTCCAATGGCCAATCTCTCTATGAAGAACTTCTTCCTATCATCCAGCCTAAACTTCCCCTTGAGACTGTGCAGCTTGAGACTGTGTCCTCTTGTTCTGGTGCTGGTTGCCTGGGAGAAGAGACCAACTCCCTCCTGGCTACAACCTCCCTTCAGGTAGTTGTAGACAGCAAAAAGGTCTCCCCTGAACCTCCTCTTCTCCAGGCTAAACAACCCCAGCTCCCTCAGCCTCTCTCCTCATAGGGCTTGTCCTCAAGACCTCTCCCCAGCCTCGGTGCCCTTCTCCGGACATGTTCCAGTGTCTCAATGTCCTTCTTTAATTGAGGGGCCCAGAACTGGACACAGTACTCAAGGTGTGAAGATGACCTTTGGAAGTCCCTCCCAACCTGATGCAATCTGCTCAGGATTGAAGCAGAGTGACTCAAAGTGACACTGTAAATAGACAATTATGAGCTCAAACCTACAAAATGGAAGTATTTATTAAACCCTATCTCCATTCCAACCTTGATGGGTTTAAGTTATATGCTTTTTTTTTCAGCTCTGGGCCATATTCAGCCCTCCAATATGTTTGAAATAAATAAATAAATATACAAATGCACCTGAGGACTGAAGCTGTCCCTTGGATGCAGACAGAGCTCTCTTATCAGTGCAGAAGTTTCCTTGATAATTTTTCCCTTTCTTGTGGCTCTGTACTAGTTGGCTTGGTCAGCATGTACTTGCTTCCCTCTTTGTCATGTTGGTTTGTAATGAACTCCTGCTTCAGCATGGGGCCACTTCTCATTCTGCTGGATCACACAGGCATGGGGTAATTGGCTCCAGGAAAGTCAAAACATAAGGTTCCTTATGGCAGTAATTACTCATATGCACACTCGATTCCTTAATTGCTGTTGTACACTCTGGTCTGTGTGGATTCTGTGAAAATATCTGACTTTACACCTCTCTCAGTCAGAAACACACACAAAAGTGAAAAGGCCTTGTAGTTTCTGCAAGGGAGAGAAGCAAAACTTCACTAGTAAACCCCTGTAATTCTAGCCATGAGGAGGGAAGGCTGAGAGGAGACCTCATTGCTCTTCATAGCTACCTGAAAGGAGGTTGGAGTGAGGATGGTGGTGGTCTCTTCTCACAAATACCTAATGACAGGACAAGAGATAGTGGCATTAAGCTGCACCAGGGGAGGTTTAGGTTGGATATTAGGAAGAATTTCTTCATTGAAAGAGTGGTGAGCCATTGGAACAGGCTGCCCAGGGAGGTGGTGGAGCCACCATCCCTGGAGGTATTAAAAAAAAATCAGATTAGATGTGGCACTTAAGGACATCATCCAGTGGTCATGGAGGGATCAGGTGAAAGCTTGGACTTGATGATCTTAGAGATCTTTTCCAAACTTAACGATTAGATAGTGTTGGATGATAGATTGGACTCCATGATCTCAAAGGTCTTATCCAACAAAAGGTCTTTTCCAATCAAAGAATGGCATAGATTGGAAGGGATCTTTGGAGATCATTGAGTCAAACACCCCTGCCATAGCAGGATCACTTAGTGTGGGCCACACAGGAATACATCCAGGTGGCTCTTAAAAGTTTCCAGAGAAGAAGACTCTACAACCACCCTGGGCTGCCTGTTCCAGTGCTTCAGCACCCTCACAGAGAACTTCCTAGTTCATTCTATTCTATTCTATTCTATTCTATTCTATTCTATTCTATTCTATTCTATCCCATCCTATCCCATCCTATCCCATCCTACCTTATCCTATTCTACAGTTAATTCCTAGCAGACCACTTTACTCTATAGGAAAAAAAATAATCCTCATCACTGTACTTAAAACATCTTCTAATGTAACCAAGCCTGGAAGTAGAAAGCATCTGTGCTCTACTTAAAACTGCTGATACAACAAAGCAAAACCTCTTCCTCAGGACTACTACCCTTCTCCTGAAGCATAACAACTGCTAGTCAACCACAAGTGTTCCTAAGAATGGCTACTTTTAGTGCTTCTTACCAATAACAGGCAGAGGTTTTGCCCATTAAGGGTTTTATTTTCCATCTTCCAGCAGTGACAAACATTTGGAGTTTTGCCCATGCCTCTCTGTGCTGAATTTTTAGGTATTTATAACATTTCTGTGATACTCACTGCCCTAATACCAAAGCCCCTCACACTCATTAATCTCCCCTACAAATTGTTCCTTTGTTCATTTCGTAGATGACTCAGATGAAGACCACAGAGCCTTAAGCAGATATAGCAGGGAAAAATAAAACAAAAGAAATGTAGAGCAAATGAGATACTCTCAGATTCTCATTATTTTCCCACTTTGATTCTTCCTGAAATAGCCAGAATGATTAAAACAAACAAGCAAGCAAGCCACAGGTCTAAATTATACCCTTAAAAATGTATGAGTGACTGTGAATCTGGAGCTACTGGAGAAGGGCCATGAAAATGATTAAGAAACTGGAGCATCAGTCCTATGAGAAAAGGCTGAGAGGGCTGACACTGCTCAGCCTGAGGAAGGGAAGGCTGAAGGGTGTCTCATCGATGTGGACAACACCTGATGGGAAGGTGAAAAGAGGACAGAGCCAGTATTACAGAATCAGAGAATTGTCAGAGTTGGAAGGGACCTCAAAGATCATCCAGTTCCAACCCCGCTGCTGTGGGCAGGCACACCTTACACTACCTCAGGTTGCTCAGAGCCCCATTCAGCCTGGTTTTGTCAGTGGTGCCCAGTGACAAGGTAATGGACACAAACAAATAGAATAGAATAGAATAGAATAGAATAGAATAGAATAGAATAGAATAGAATAGAATAGAATAGACCAGGTTGGAAGAGACCTTCAAGATCATCGTGTCCAACCTATCATCCAACACCACCTAATCAACTAAACCATGACACCAAGCATCCTGTCAAGCGTCGCCCTGAACACCCCCAGCAACGGCGACCCCACCACCTCCTCGGGCAGCCCATTCCAATGGCCAATCACTCTCTCTGTGTAAAACTTCCTCCTAACCTCCAGCCTAAACCTCCCCTGGCACAGCCTGAGACTGTGTCCTCTTGTTCTGGTACTGGTTGCCTGGGAGAAGAGACCAACCTCTGCCTGACTACAGCCCCCCTTCAGGTAGTTGTAGACAGCAATAAGGTCACCCCTGAGTCTCCTCTTCTCCAGGCTAAGCAACTCCAGCTCCCTCAGTCTCTCCTCATAAGGCTTGTGTTCCAGGCCCCTCACCAACTTTGTTGCCAAGGGGCTTGGAACACAGGAGGCATTCTCTGAGCATCAGGGAGCAGCTTTTTTTCTGTAAGGGTGACTGAGCAGTGGCACAGGTTACCCAAAGAAACTGTGGAGTCTCTGTCCTTTTAAGTGAGACATGGTTCAAGGCAGCTAGATCTAGATGACCCTGCTTTAGCAGCAGGATTGGATCAAATAACCTCCAGAACTCCCCTCAAACCTCAACCAATCTATGATTTTGTGAACTCCATAGGATCCAGTTTAGACACATCTCCAAAGACATGATGCAGGTCATGTTATTTAAAACCAGGTAAAACACTGCATGTCCTTCAGGTCACTGTGCAGGCTCACCCTGAGGAGTGCATGGTTAAACATAATAGTTAAAGGAAAGTTAGAATCATAGAACTGCTTTGGTTAGAAAAGACGTCTAAGATTGAGTCCAACCATCAACCTAACACTAGCATAGCCACTAAACCATGTCTGAAAGTGCCATGTCCACACATTTCTCAGACTCCTCCAGGGATGGTGACTCCACCACCTCCTTGGGCAGCCTGTTCCAGTGCCTGACCACTCCTGCAGGGAAGAAATGTTTCCTAATATCCATCCTAAACCTCCCCTGGCACAATTTCGGGCCATTTCCTCACATTCTATCACCTGATACTAGGGAGGAGAGACCAACCCATACCACTGAAAGAGCTGTCAGGCATTAGAAGCTGTCTGTTGTCCAGAGAGTTGGGCAAGTCACCATTCCTGGATGTGTTTAAAAGCCATGTAGTGCTTGGGGATATGGCTTAGTGGTAGACTTGGTAGAGTTAACAGCTGGGCTCAATCTTGAGGGTCTTTTCCAAGCTAAATGATTCTAGGATGATCTTCTAATCCCTGAGGTCCTAATTTTCCATGACCACACAAACCTCAGCAGTTGCTAGGTGACCTCAGTTTCTAAGGCAGTATAGTAAACAGGCTCTCACTTTTCTTAACATATTGCAGTGTTATTTCTGCAGCTCAGAAAGCGGTGTGACATGAAAACTGACAGTTCCTGGTAATTCCTGAACCTCAAAGTGCAAGCATAACTCAGTGCCTGAGTATCTTGAGCCAGATCTAATCCCTGACAATCTCATATTTTGTCATTTACACCTTTACAATGAGAGAAGCAAACGGAGCATGAAAGGATGCTGCTTTTCTCCCACTCCTTACAGAGATGTAAATGAGTTCAACAAAGTGAAAACAGTGGTGCAAGCTCAGGAAAAAATGACTCAGGAATACAAACTCCTAGACTCCTGCAGCAGGAAAATTATCAGAGAAGCAAATATATGCACAAGCATACAGAAATAGCAGTGGGAAAACAAGGTGAAGAACAGGGCTGCAGTTTGGAAACCAGCGTAGCAGAAGTTCCTTATGAGTCAGAGGACCAAATGAAGACCAAGAACCTGTGAGTGGGACAACCCACTGTCTCACTGACAACCCACACCACATCTGTACCTCCTGGGGTACAACATCTGAAATTAATGTTGCCCATAACATTTTTCCACAGAAAGCTCATTGCAGCATTTCTGCTCCTCAGGAAGAAAGTACTGGAGACATATCTGTGCCTCACAGCCCAGAAGGCAATAGTGTCCTAGGCATGCAGGAGGTGATTCTCCCTCTCTCCTTTCCACTCATGAGACCCCACCTGGAGTACTGTGTCCACTTCTCTAGCCCCCAAACACAAGGACATGGAACTGCTGGAGCAGATCCAGAGGAGGGCCACAAAGATGATCAGAGGGCCGGAGTACCTCCTCTATGGGAACACGCTGAAGTAGTTGAGGCTGTTCAACCTGGAGAAGAGAAAGCTCTGGGGAGATATGATAGCTGCCCTTCCACTACCGGAAGAGGGTCCACGAGAAAACCAGGAAGGGACTTTTTGTAAGGGCTTGTAGAGATAGGGCAAGAGGGAATGGAGAAGAGAGGAGATTTAGAGTGGATATTAGAAAGAAATTCTTTACAGTGAGAGTGGTGTGACACTGGAACAGGTTGCCAGGAAGGCTGTGGATGCACCCTTCCCTGAAGGTGAGCAGGGCCTTGAGCAACCTGGTCTTATGGGAGGCATCCCTGCCCCTGGGGGCCAGGGGGTTTGGAACTAGGTGATCTTTAAGGTCCTTTGCAACACAAATCATTCTCTGATGCTATGATTTTGAGAAAGAATTCCTGTCTAAAGAAGAAACATCCCAGAGAAATACATATGAGAAAGCTGAACATATGAAGTGGTGGGAGAGAGAGACTTATCAATGACCTTAAGTGATACTGACTTCATATAAAAATCTTTCATCATCCTGTTGGCCACTCTGCCCCTTGGTTGAGCCAAGTAGTAAAATCAAAGTTGAATTTTTAGAAGGTGATGTGCCCTGAGCTTATGTGAATTGAATGGGCTCTGGTTTCACTCAGCTGAAAAACTGCACTGTCTGGAATTTGATTTTATGTCTCTGGCACCAGTGTCCCAATGAATGAGACAATCAGGTTGGTAACTGATTCAAGTCTGGCAACATCAGTGGTAGTGTTTCCATTAGAGCATATAGTGTAAGGGTTTGAACTGGAACAGACCTTTTTTTTTTTGAGTTAATTATAGCTCAGGATTGAAGACTCCCTCTGTGCACGCTTTTGTTTTGATTTTTCAGCAGATCTTGTAGCCAATGGATCTACAGTGCCTGAGTAGCTGGGCCACTGTGTGCACTTATTGTTCTTGTATTGAATGAACCGTAATGAGGACACTGGCAGGGATATGTTATTACACAAAGAAGAAATTCAGTAGCTACTTGAAGCTGAAATATGGGCAACTTCTTATGTGTCTTGGAAAACCTCCCTCCCAAATCCTCAGACTGTTCCCATGTGCCCATCAATTTCTGTGGAATAGTCACAACTTCTTTCTGAACTCAACCACTTAGCTTGTTGCAGCTTTGGTGCTTAAGCACCTTCCACGCTGCAAAACAACAGAAATCCTCCAAAAGGGCCAAAATGTCATGAGTGAGACATACACTGCTCTTAACTTGACCAAAAGAACTTGCTTCATGTCAGTGATTTAATAGGGCTATGTCTCGGGTCTAACTTTTGTGTGGGCACAGACCATGCAGGCAGCTCTCAGAGGATGCCAACCAAATGAATTGCCTCTTGGGGGACCACCACCACCCTTTTAAATCTAAAAGTATTGCTAAAATGGTGTATCTGCAAAGTGCTCATAATGCAACACTTCCTGAGGGGCTGAGCATCTGCTCAGCTTCTGAGTGTCTCCTTGGGATGTCCATTAGCCCAATGATAAATAACATTTTGAGGACATTTCAGCACTAACATGAACTAACAGGCTGCCCAGGGAGGTGACTGAGCCTTGAATGTGCTTAAAAGCCATGTAGATGAGGACATGATTTAGTGGTGGACTTGGTAGAGTAGGATTCGTGGTTGGACTAGATGATCTTCAAGGTCTTTTCCAAGCTACATGATTCTATGATTAAAAATACATGCACATCCACATAGCAAAAGATTACAGCCACTTATGACTTAAAACTGTGATGACTTGGTGCACAATGAAAAGAGCCAAATGCCCTTTCTGAGCCCATTTGCCTTGGAGGCCAATTAAGCCTTCTCAGAAGAATTAAGACATAAGGAGGAACTGATACTTAGATTAGGGTTAGGAAGATACAAGCCTGTCTTGTGCCCTTACTGCATTTCCTTACCCAGGTATCCAGCATCTAAGTTCTTGGAGGCTTAGCGATGGGTGCTTAACACAAGATTCTTGACTTGCTCTCTGGAAGAGAACACAAAGGCCAAAGTTCTCTCTTTTGCACTTACAACTCACTTCAGAGAAATTTAGATCAAAATACAGAAGTTTTTTTGGGTTGGAAAAGACCTGACCTGACACCACCGTGGCCATTAAACCACATCCCAAAGTGCCCTGGCCATATGTCAATACTGGGAAGGTAACAGAGAGCTAGACAACAACTGCCTAAAGTCCTGTTTGGTGATAACCTGCCATGTTTCATTGAATTATGGAATGGTAGGGGTTAGAATAGAATTAGAATAGAATAAAATTAACCAGGTTGGAAGAGACCTTTGAGATCATTGAGTCCAACCTATCACCCAACACCATCTAATCAACTAAACCAAGCACCCCATCCAGTCTCTTCCTAAACACCTCCAGGGATGGTGACTCCACCACCTCCCTGGGCAGCACATTCCAATGGCCAATCTCTCTTTCTGGGAAGAACTTCTTCCTAACATCCAGCCTAAACCTCCCCTGGCACAGCTGGAGACTGTGTTCTCTTGTTCTGGTGCTGGTGGTCAGAAGGAACCTGTGAAGATAGAGTGCAACCCCCCTGACAAAGCAGGATCACTTAGGGCAGGCCACACAAGAGCACATACAGAGGGGGCTTGAAAGTCTCTAGAGAAGCAGCCTCAACCACCTCTCTAGGTAGCCCGCTCTGGTGCTGTCCAGTTCACTGGTTAGCTCCTCAACCTTTGCAGCTCCATTAAAATAATACCAGACTGCCTGCTGTTTATGAAGCGCTCCATATATATCTCTCTAGTGCTCCTCTGTTGAATCAGTCTCACAATAATTATGTGCAGAGATGCAAAGTGAGATGGCTGTAGCAAAGGTGCAAATTCAGCACGGAATGAAAAGGGGCATCCATTCCAGAGTCTATAACTAGGTAGGCTTCAATATCAAACCCTCGGCAGGAGGCCAAGAACTTCAATATTTATTGAAGCACATTATGCTTTCTCACTACATAACTACAGCCCTGTGCTACAACACAAACACATTGTTTTCACAGAAGACTTAAGATGACAGTGTTTGAAGTGCTGTATTAACACTTAGCTTTTACTGCCCAGAGCAAAGGTATTAACCCATGAATGCTGAGGTCACAAGTTCTGCTGGAAAACACTTGCATTTCCTACAGCTCTGTACTGTGCAATGGCCTGCACCTAGGTCAGAGGAATCCCAAGCATGAATATTGGGTGGGCAAGCTGTGGCTTGAAAGTGGTCTTGGGGAGAAGGACTCTAAGGTGTCAGTTGATGAATAACTCAGTGTGAGCCAGCAATGGGCACTGACAGCCCAGAAGGCAACTGTGTCCTGGGCTGCATCAAAACAAATGTGACCAGCAGGATGAAGGAGGTTATTCTCCCCCTCTGCTATGTTCTGGTGAGACCCCACCTGGAGTACTGCACCCAGGTCTGGGGCACCCTGCTCAAGAAGGGCATGGAGCTGGTGGAGAGGGTCCAGAGGAGGCCACAAAGATGATCAGAGGGCTGGAGAACCTCCCCCATGGGTATAGGCTGAAGGAGTTGGGGCTGTTCAGCCTGGAGAAGAGAAGGCTCCAGGGAGACCTTAGAGCAGCCTTCCAGTACCTGCAGGAGGTCTACAAGAAAGCTGGGGCAGGACTTTTGATAAGAGCATGTAGTGATAGGACGAGGGGCAATGGAATTAAACTATCAGAGGGTAGATTTAGACTGAATATTAGAAAGAAATTCTTTACACTGAGGGTGGTGAGACACTGGAACAGGTTGCCCAGGGAGATTGTGGATGCCTCCTCCCTGAAGGTGTTCAAGGCCAGGTTGGCCAGGGCCTTGAGCAGCCTGCTCTAGTGGAAAATGTCCCTGCCCACGTCAGGAGGCTTGGAACTAGATGATCTTGAAGGTCCCTTCCAACCTAAACCATTCTATGATACATCTAATATCTGTAACAAAAAATACTTTACTGTTGGCATTTTGAGGATGGATAAATTGGCACAATAACCATTCCCAGCTGATCTGCTAACCTCTGCTGATTGCACCAATTACCCTCTGCAGAAGTAATTAAACTCATTTGCCGCCACGGAGGATGAATATGAGATTTGCTTCCATTGCACGGTCATTGATCAGCAGCGAAGTGGTTGCACTTGAAAAGGATATTCTGAACATGGCAAAGAAGAGAAAAAAAAAAAAGAGCATTTTCATCATATGGAGCAATTTAGCTCTTCTGGTATGTTGAATTGATCAATTAATGTTACATTTAGCATTTTTACACTTGCCCAGACTTAACAAGGAATTTACAGTAAGCTGACACATCATTTGCTGCTGGCAGATGTCGATTGCTCTCATCGTTATTTTAGAGCAGAAAAAGAAATGATGCAGGCAAGAAACAAAAAAGAAACATTCTATCAGTTCCAATCCAAATAAAAAATATATTCTTGCTTAGCTTGATGACACTGTTGCCTGGTTTCCCTCCTTATGTTTCTGGTATGATTTCCCGGGGAAAATTGTTGTTGCTGCTGTAGCAAATTTCTGGAGGTAACAAAAAAAGAAGCAACAGATCAAGTATTTTCCTTCATGCTCCTGACTAAAGGATGAGATGTCTTTAATGTACATTTCATAGAATCACAGAAGCAATAAGGTTGGAAGAGACCTCAGAGATCATCAAGTCCAAATTGCCACCCAACACCTCATGACTACTAACCCATGGCACCAAGTGCCACATGCAATCCCCTCTTGAACACCTCCAGAGATGGTGACTCCACCACCTCCCTGGGCAGCACATTCCAATGGCTAACAACTCTCTCTGGGAAGAACTTTCTCCTCACCTCCAGCCTAAACTTCTCCTGGCACAGCTTGAGACTATGTCCTCTTGTTCTGGTGCTGATTGCCTGGAAGAAGAGACCAACCCCCATCTGGCTACAACCTCCCTTCAGGTAGTCATAGACAGCAATAAGGTCTCCCCTGAGCCACCTCTTCTCCAGGCTAAACAACCCCAGCTCCCTCAGCCTCTCCTGAGCTTCTTGAACTTCTTCCCTGTGATGGTGCTAAAGCACTGCACCAGGCTACCCAGAGAGGTTGTGGAGTCTCCTTCCCTTGAGACCTTCAAACTCTGACTGGTCATGTTCCTGTGTGACCTGCTCTAAGTGATCTTGCTTTGGCAGTGGGGTTGGACTCAATCTCAAGGTGTCCCTTTCCAATGCAAACCATTCTCTGATTCACACCAATGCTTACAAGTTAGGCCACTATAGCCATGGTGCCAGGTTATACCTACCCAGTAAAGAGCTTCAGTGATAACTGTGGGGATTTGTCACATTACTATGAGAAGACAAATTTCACTCTTCCCATGAATGGGGGTAGGAGCCAAGATATGAAGCCAGCTTTAAATTAGATGCCATTTAATTAAAGTTAGCACAGTTCTGAACTCAAATTAGCAAGGTTTACCAAGAGGCAGCATATATTAACTTGAGCTCATCATGGTGATCAGGCTGAGTGCTTCCAGCCAAGTTGGCATAGACTATAATCATATCATCATTGAATGGTTTAGTTTGGAAAGGTGCTTCAAGATCATCTAGTTCCAACCCCCCTGCAGGGACAACTTCCACTAGATCAGGTTGCTCCAGGCCCTGAACACCTCCAGGGAAGGGCCATCCACAGCCCCTTCTTTCTGATGCCTCCTTCCTTCTGTCTCACTATTATGTTCTATTTAGAAACATGGTGTCTTGGGTTTGGTTTATTATTGTTGTTGTTGCTGATGATGCTTTTTTGTTGTTGTTGTTTGGGTTTGGGGGCTTTTGTTTGGTTTTGTTTGTTTGTTTGGGGTTTTTTTACAGTCTATGGAAACAGAGCTCAAAGGAACAGCAGATTCAAAACTGTTCTTGTCCAGCACAGCCTTTCCTGGGAATGCTGACAATTCTCCTAATAGACCAAATCCACTGCTGTCCAGAGATGTGCTGGATGCCCCATCCCTGCAGATATTCAAGGTCAAACTTGATGGAGCCCTCAACAACCTAGTTGAAGATGCCCCTGCTCATTGCAGGGGGTCTGGGCAAGATGAGCTTTGGGAGTCCCTTCCAAACCAATGCATTCTGTGATCACAAAGTTCTACATCCAGCTGCAAAAGAAAGCAAGCAATATCATGCAAGAGTATCTTTACACTCAAAACTTCCACTACAATATCATTCCAGGTACCAGCTCTAAATTCATACACTCTGAGTGGAAGAAAGGAAATGGGTTCTGGGATAATTGAAGACAATATCCTGTCTTGTCTCAGATGAAGTATGCAAAACCTGTGGTCTTGCAGCGCTTGGAAATGCAAGTCTGGGTATTGCCATTAAAATACCACGAGTGGCTGAAATACTTAGCATGTAGACAAATCCTAATTATCTGTTAAGTGCTGTGTAAAAATCAGAAACAGCCATGATAATCCCAATTTACAAAGCAGTAAATCAAAACAACAAAAGGTTATTGCCACTCTAATACAGCAGGGAACCGTGTAACTCTTCTTGATCGTTCACTTTGGCTTTATTTCTTTTCATCTCCTTTATAACTTGGTTAGGAGGAAACTCTATCTAGATGCCACCTCTAGAGTCCTCCACGTTTCATTCAAATCAGCAATCCAAAGTGGAAACTCAACCCAAAACTTATAATTAATGCTTTTTTTTAAAGAGTCCAAACTCTTTCTCAAATCCATGTAGCTTAAAATATGAGGACCTCTTTACTTTGATGCTCATTTTTTGGGTAGGTTTGTGATGAAATGGTATCTGAACAAGGGGACACAGTCTCAAGCTGTGCCAGGGGAAGTTTAGGCTGGAGGTGAGGAGAAAGTTCTTCCCAAAGAGAGTTGTTAGCCATTGGAATCTGCTGCCCAGGGAGGTGGTGGAGTCACCATCCCTGGAGGTGTTCAAGAGGGGACTGGACGTGGCACTTGGTGCCATGGTTTAGTATCACAGTATCACAGTATCACTAAGGTTGGAAGAGACCTTGAGGATAGTCATGGGGTCTGTGGTGACAGGTTGGACTTGATGATCTTTGAGGTCTCTTCCAACCTTGGTGATTCTGTGTAAAGCTCTACAAGGCCCTGGGCAACCTGCTCTAGTTGAGGATGTCCCTGCTGACAGCAGGGAGGTTGGACTAGATGACCTTTTGAGGTCCCTTCCAACCTGGACCATTCTAGGATTCTAGAACTCTAGGATTTTGGGATTAAAGGGAAGTTTACCAATTCAAGGTTCCAAGGACCATATTCAAGGTATATTTGCACAGAGGAGCGGAGTTCCATATCCTGCAGCACAAAAGCCAGTGAGTTTTCACCACGTAAGATTAAACTCTTGGGGGAGAGAGAGAGAGAGAGAGGAGAAATGTCTATTTTTACATCACTGCAACTCCCAAGCATACCAATAAAGCTAAACACAGATGCATGGTTTGAGAAGTAATGCTTGATCACACAGCTGAAGAATGCAAAATGCACAGGACCAAAGTTATGATGACATGACGTACCCCAGCTTCTGAAACATTTAATTTCTGAGCTAATAATAGTGGAGCCATAATGGTGTAGAAAGGTAGGGTTCTGTATTTAATGTTATAGACAAGAATGTGCCTGTGCATAAATTGCATCTATAGGGAGCATGTTTGGATGGGTACCTACGTGTATATATGGACACACACACATCAAAATTTATGTGCACATTGTCAGGCACAGTAGTAAAAAGAATAGGTCAGCCTAGAGAAGAGCTTCCAAAGCATTCATCAGGAAGAGCATTTTATCTTTGAGTCTGCCACAGTGTTTTGTCAGTCAAGTTTCTAAAGTGAAAAAACCCCAACCTTCCTCACAGAGAATTTCAGCTGTGGAATCAAATATCAATATTTCAATTGTGTGCATTTCAATATCTGAAGAGGACCAACGAGAAAGATGGGAAGGGGCTGTTTACAAGGCCCTGTAGCAACAGGACAAGGGGCAATTGTTTTTAACTAGGGTTAAAATGGCTGGTTTAAACCCTAGGGTCAGACTGGTTTAATATAAGGCAGGGTAGATTTAGGGTAAACATTAGGAGGAATTTCTTCACAGTGAGGATAGTGAAATACTGTGACAGGTTGCCCAGAGAGGTGGTTGAGGCTTGTCCTGAAGTGTCAAACCCCAAAACATGCCCTAGACCAGACAATGGGATAAGCACCTGTGAACGTGCCAACACAGGAAGGGTCCAGACAAACATGTACCATGTGTACCTTTCAGGTAGTTGTAGAGGGCAATGAGGTCACCCCTGAGCCTCCTCTTCTGCAGGCTAAACAACCCCAGCTCCCTCAGCCTCTCCTCACAGGGCTGTGCTCAAGGCCTCTCCCCAGCCTTGTTGTCCTTCTCTGGACACATTCAAGAGTCTCAATGTCCTTCTTAAACTGAGGGGCCCAGAACTGGACACAGTGCTCAAGGTGTGGCCTAACCAATGCAGAGTACAGGAGCACAATGACCTCCCTGCTCCTGCTGGCCACACTATTCCTAATGCAGGCCAGTGATGGGCAGGTGGTTTGACTCAGTGATCTTCGAGGTCTTCTCCACCTGCAACAACTCTGTGATTCTGTGAAATTCAAAATAGCTGCTTCTTAGAAGAGGGGAGTACCACTGAGTATCCAAGGCCAGAATTCATCAAGACTTCTACCTGTGGAAGGGTCAAGTCTTCAACCTTAACTCACGTTGTGTCAAGAGATGTGAATTGCACCGAATTCCATCATGCAGTGTTGCAAATGTTTTGTTCCTTGTTGGCTATGTTGTTTTGGATGTTTTTAGACATAGAACTGGTGATGCACATAAAAAGAAGCTTGCTCGTGATCAGTGGCAATAATTACAGATTTAACAAGTTACCATTATACTTCTAAACATTTCACACTAATGCGTGAATAATTATTGGCCCAATTAAGAAGCCAATAGTGCATCTATACACAAAGATGAAACATTGGTTAGGAAAATGACAGGGTATTTTATGTTGGATAAAAGGAAAAGGTAATCTGGCTACCTAATGGCCAGCCTGAATTTAATGCAAAAAGCTCATAAACAAAACCAGGTAATTGCTGTCCTTCAAAACATTTTAGAAGCATGTTTCCCTCCACCCCTACCTCTTTTTAGTCCCAGTTTTTAGCTTCCTGTTTTTTCCAGAGGTGAAATCAAACAGGAAACATCAGGAACTCCAGAAGCCTGAGAGATCTGGGGGGTTTGGGGATGAGTAGAAGAGGTCTTGTAGAAGAGGGTAGGATAGGATAGGATAGGATAGGATAGGATAGGATAGGATAGGATAGGATAGGATAGGATAGGATAGGATAGGATAGAATAAACCAGGTTGGAAGAGACCTTTGAGATCATTGAGTCCAACCTATCACCCAACACCATCTAATCAACTAAACCATGGCACCAAGCACCCCATCAATTCTCTTCCTAAACACCTCCAGTGATGGTAACTCCACCACCTCCCTGGGCAGCACATTCCAATGTCCAATCACTCTCTCTATGAAGAATTTCTTCCTAACATCCAACCTAAACCTCCCCTGGCACAGCTTGAGACTTTGTCCTCTTGTTCTGGTGCTGCTTGCCTGGGAGAAGAGACCAGCCCCCACCTGGCCACAAGCTGGGCTAGGGATAATGATGGCAACATGGGCTAATTGCAGTGATGCTTCCTACAGTATTCAAAACATAATAGCAGAGTACTCTGTTACTTTTCAACAAAAAGCTTCAGATGGATATGCCACAAATCCATCAGAGGAAGCCACTACTGGTTAAGGAACTTTTCACTAGGCTCTCAAAGCTGAACAGGTTACTAGAATCAATATCCTCTCTGAATTGAGTCCTACAATGTCTGCGTGGGGGGGGGTGGGCTTTACAGAGGTTGCTTTTGCTTAAGCCATTACCAACTATTAAATGAATTCCCTTCATTTCCCATTGTATTCAGCTGATGGAATATGTGGGAAAAAGTCAGTCTCCAAGGCATTAACCCCTTCACTCTGCAGGACTTTTTATTATGCTTCAAAAGAAATTAGATGATCTCAGCTTCCTTCTCCTTCTTAACTTTGCCTCCATTAGGCCTGCTTGCATGAATAAGGGGTTGCAGAAACTGGCCCTTATATTGTAATGTAATCACAGATTGATTCAGCTCTGCAATCAGCCACTCATCTGTGATGATCAATTCAGGGTCCTGCCAAGAGTTTCTGGAAGCTAGCTCTCTACTGATCACATAAACCACTAAAAAAAAAAAGTTCCTTACATATTATTTTTCGCTGCTTCATATCTGTTGTTCTGAGGGGTGTGAGAAAGAATTCAAAAGAATTATAATGAATCACAGAATCACCAAGGCTGGAAGAGACCTCAGAGATCATCAAGTCCAACCTGTCACCCAACACCTCATGACTAAACCATGGCACCATGTGCCACATGCAATCCCCTCTTGAACACCTCCAGGGATGGTGACTCCACCACCTCCCTGGGCAGCACATTCCAGTCGCCAATCTCTCTTTCTATGAAGAACTTCTTCCTAACATCCAGCCTAAACCTCCCCTGGCGCAGCTTGAGACTGTGTCCTCTTGTTCTGGTGCTGCTTGCCTGGGAGAAGAGACCAAACCCTGCCTGTCTACAGCCTCCCTTCAGGTAGTTGTAGAGAGCAAGAAGGTCTCCCCTGAGCCTCCTCTTCTCCAGGCTAAGCAACCCCAGCTCCCTCAGCCTCTCCTCACAGGGCTGTGCTCCAAACCCTCCCCAGCTTCATTGCCCTTCTCTGGACATGTCCAAGTGTCCTTCTTCCAAGTCCTTAAATTGAGGGGCTCAAATGAATGCTGCCTCTGAACATTAACAAAACATCCATGCATACCATCCCCAACACAAAAGCCACCAAATACTAAAATCTTCATCTACAAATAGAACTTGCTGTTCAGTCTAAATAGTTCTTTCCCAACCTTCTTCCTTCATTTGCTTCCCAGACTGAGTTCAGCCGAGCTTTTGTTAATGTAGGTGGGTTAAACCCTCACAGTGGTCTGTGGTTTGGAATGTGCATGTGGAGACAAAAGGGGACAGCCAAAGATCAGCATCTCTGAGAAGAGCACATTTACCAATGTCTAAACAGCTTACAACTGAACGTAAAAGTGTCTACTCAAGCTAATAAAAATGTAGTGCTATATTTGCCACAGCATAAATTTACATCATAAACATGAAGAAGGTAAACAGAAAGCTGAATATTTACTGTGTCAAAGACTTAACCTCACTTTCAAAAGTTCGAGTCAAATGTTGCTACTAATAATACTGACAAGAATATTTCCCTCTGACATGAGTGAAATTACTCTGACTTAGAGCATACCAAAGCACTGAGCAGGGTAATTTTTCTCTTGCTTTATGATACAGAATTATAGAATTGTTTTGGTTGGAAAACACCTCTATGATCATCAAGTCTAACTGCCAACCGATGAGCACAGAGATCATTAAACCATACAATCATAAAAGGGTTCGGCTTGGAAGGCACCTCAAAGATCATCTAGTTCCAAACGCCCTACCATAGGCAAGGACACCTTCCACTATACCAGACTGCTCAAGGCCAGGCCCAAGCTGCTCTTGAACACTTCCAGGGAGGGGGCACACACAACCAATAGAATTAACCAGGTTGGAAGAGACCTTCAAGATCATTGCGTCCAACCTATCATCTAACACCACCTAATCAACTAAACTATGGCACCAAGCACGCCATCCAGTCTCCTAAACACCTCCAATGATGGTGACTCCATCACCTCCCTGGGCAGCACATTCCAATGGCCAATCTCTCTCTCTATGAAGAACTTCTTCCTAACATCCAACCTAAACCTCCCCTGGTGCAGCTTGAGACTGTGTCCTCTTGTTCTGGTGCTGGTTGCCTGGGAGAAGAGACCAACATCCACCTGTCTATAACCTGCCTTCAGGTAGTTGTAGAGAGCAATAGGTCTCCCCTGAGCCTCCTCTTCTCCAGGCTAAGCAACCCCAGCTCCCTCAGCCTTTCTTCACAGGGCTGTGCTCAAGGCCTCTCCCCAGCCTCACTGCCCTTCTCTGGACAGATTCAAGAGTCTCAATGTCCTTCTTAAATGGAGGGGCCCAATACAGGGGGCTTGACCTGGTTTTCTTCAAAACGAGGAATATCAATAATTCTCCAATCCTGGAAAACTTTTCAAAGGAGCCCATTTCATTGCTGTTAAGGACAGACTTGGAAAAACTAAGTTGCATTTTACTGCCCAAGTATTTCCAGTGATCCTATGGGACTGTTCTTAGCATATGTCACCATTCAGTGTGAATAAATCACCACCCAGCTGGCCAGGAATTGTCAGTAATCGATCGGCTTTTACAGTGAGAGTTCAGAGGTGAAATGCATAGGGAAGTTCATCCAGTTTTGAAGAATAAAGCAAGATAAAAGTATTAACATTTGACTCCTCATTACCTTAAGGGGGAAAAAAAAAAAAAAGGGTCTGGAATTTGGAAAATATTCAATAATTTCTCATTATTTCTGCAGATTGCTCATAATTGGATCCGAGAATAAAGAGGGGGGAAAGAAAATCAAGCCACTACTTAACTTGAAATATTAACTACATATTGTTCTTCTCTAAGCACTCAACAGACCTCTTCTTATTAAAATTATTGCAAATTGGAGCAGTAGTTCCCTTCTGAATCAACATTCATTTGTCTCTCCTTCCCTTCTGAAGAGTCTTGCAGTTTCAAGTCACAAATAGTTATTTATTTATTCCCCCATAAAATGCATGCATGGTCCCAAAAGCCAGAATAAAGCATTCCACAGCACTCACAAATGCACTACTCATTATTACAAATTATTAGATCACTTCATCTTCTCTGCCAGTTCCTTCTTTAATAAATAAATAAAGACAGTCCCCCCCCAGTACAAGCCTAAAATACAAAACAATAAAAATAATAGTAGTAATAATGATTTGTTTGCCTGGCCTTTTATGGTCCAGAAAACAAATGTCTGCTGGCTTGTGTTGCAGGGATACACACGCTGCAAGCTGATACATGGCTGAGCCAGTCAGTTCCTCACCCTGAGGATGCTCAGCCTGGATGGAAAATGTTCACTTAGAATCACAGAATTTCCTTGGCTGGAAAAGGCCACTACATTTGTTGAGTTCAACCTAACACCACCACAACCATCAAAACATGTCCCAGAGTGCCAGGTCTACATGTTTTTATGAAGACCACCAGGGCTGGTGACTCCACCACCTCCCTGGGCAGCAGGATCTGGAAATAACTACAGGAATCACAAGATGAAGCCATGCTGTTCCTGCTTTGAGGCCTTCCCTTTAAGATGACATAAAGGTCTCTCATGCCTTTGATTCAAAAGGCTTGTACACCAAGAGCAGCATCTTGAAAGGATGGTTGAAAGGAGGTTGTAATGAGGCCAGTGGTACAGAATCACAGAATCACCAAGGTTGGAAGAGAACACAAAGATCATCCAGTCCAACCTGTCACCACAGACCTCATGACTAAACCATGGCACCAAGTGCCATGTCCAATCCCCTCTTGAACACCTCCAGGGATGGCGACTCCACCACCTCCCTGGGCAGCACATTCCAATGGCTAACAACTCTCTCAGTGAAGAACTTTCTCCTCACCTCCAGCCTAAACTTCCCGGGGCGCAGCTTGAGACTGTGTCCTCTTGTTAGCTTCTTCTCCCAAGTAAATAACAACAGGACAAGACGTAATGGCCTCAAGCTGTACCAGGGGAAGTTTATAATGGATATTAGGAAGCATTTCTTTACTGAAAGAGTGGTGAGGCATTGGAACAGGCTGCCCAGGGAGGTGGTGGAGTCAGCATCCCCGGAGACGTTCAAAAAGTGAGTGGATGAAGCAATCTGGGACATGGAGGTGTTGGTTAGGTTGGACTTGGTGATCTTGGAGGTCTTTTCCAACCTTAATGATTCTATGATTCTGTGACTCTGTCATTTTCCTGGACTTCTTTGTGCAACTAACCATGTGTTTCCTGGAACACTGAAGCAGTCCAGCATCAACCTCCATTCTGACACCAAATCCCACTTGGGATATTCACCTTGGTCTACCTTTGTATCTTGCTTTATCCTGTTTCTCAAACCCAGCTTCTGCTCCAAAGAGCTATTCATTCATCTGACTTTTCTCATTAGTCCTTTCTTTTGTGTCAGGGACTTTTTTTCCTTCCATTACAGTCAAGAAGAGCAAGCATGTGATTAGAAAGGGAATTTCCAGGCAAGAAAAGACAAGAGCAAAGGCATGCTCTGCATTCTCAGTCACCCAAATCATGATACAAGTAACATAATAAAATACAAATACTTCTCAATCTCCTGGAAAGACATTATGCTCAGAGGTGATGTAAAAAGATTATGGGCTGTGCATGTCCCCAAAAATCCTTGTAACAGTGATGAAATCAAATTAATTTCCTAAGAGCTTCTGGAGTGAAATCATTTTATTTACTTAGAAGGCTCCATATTTCAGCTCTATACACTGGCTGAAAGTAAAAAATACCTGTAGATAGTATAGCCCAAGCCTTTTCCTCTATTTGGACACCAGAAAATTTCTCACATGCTAGGAAAGACTGCTCAAATCAAAAAGGAAATAGAAATCTTCACCTCTGAGGAACCTGTGCTGCAGCTGCTCTGGTGATGTTGGAACCTAAACTCACTTAAAACCCAACTGATTCTTGCATAAAGCATTTCCAGTAAAGGAAAAAAAATGAGGTGGAAATAACACACTGGGCCTTTCTTCACTTGCTAGAAGTGTGCAGGTTCCTGGGGCATTTTCAGTACTAAGGTCAACTAGAAGAGAGAGCCATAGGTGTTGCCATGATTTATTTGGGTTGCAACAAGAGAACACCCATACACAACACCCACGGGCAGCAGTAATCATTATGATTGTATTCTTTATTCCTACACTTGAGGGAGTCAAAGTCAAGACTAATGTCTAATATGGCAACACAAATCTGAAGGTTATTTACAGTAGACAAATGCAGGAGATGCCTACAAGTCTTTGAACATAAATCCATAGATTCTTAGAATGGCTTGAATTGGAAGGGACTTCAAAGATCATCTAGTTCCAACCCTGCTGCCATGGGCAGGGACACTTCCCACTAGACCTGGTTGCTCAAAGCCTCGTCCAGCCTGGCCTTGAACACCACCAGGGAAGGGGCATCCACAACTTCCCTGGGCAACCTGCTCCAGTGTTTCACTATAAGGAACTTTTCCTTAATTTTCTAATTTAAATCTACCCTGAACTAGTTTAAAACCATTGCCTCACCCTTTCACCACATGCCCTTACAAAAAGTCCCTCCCCAGCTTTTCTGTAGGCCCCTTTCAGGTACTGGAAGTTCCTTTTCTTCTCCAGGCTGAAGAGCTTCTCCCTAATCACTCAGCCTATCCTTGCAGGAGATGTGCTTCAGCCCTCTGATCATCTTTGTGGTCCTCCTGTGAACCTGGTAAAAGACCTTACAGAAATTACAGTGACATGTGTGGCATCTTCTAGAAATTAGTCACCTGCTCTTTCTTTCTTCTACTGTGTAATGGACTAAACTTCAGGATTTCAGTAAATCTTGCTTCACTCTAATCAAACCACAACAAGGTACTTCCAGTACTTGAAGGGGGCCTACAAGAAAGCTGGCAAGGGACATTTTAGAAGGGCTTGCAGTGATAGGGCAAGAGCAATGGACTGAAGCATGAGGAGGGTAGATTTAGACTGGATATTAAGAAATTCTTTATACAATGAGGGCAGTGAGACACTGGAACAGGTTTCCCAGGGAGATTGTGAATGCTCCCTCCCTGGAGGTGTTCAAGGCCAGCTGGGATGGGGCCTCGATCAGCCTGGTCTACTGGGATGTGTCCCTGCCCAAGGCAGAGGGGTTGGAACTAGATGATCTTTAAGGTCCCTTCCAACCCAAACCATTCTGTGATTCTGTGATAAGGCAGGTGGCTTGGTCTTCAAGAAGTATTTGTGATGCAGCTTCTTCTACCTCCTTTGTCAGGCAAAGGTAAAACCAGCTTGTTAAATGGACTGCAATTCCTTTCACTCACATCTTCCCAGTACCTGCTACTGCATCAAACAATGGCACAGAGGCTCCAGCACAATCTGTGTAACATATGTTTGGAGCATAGAGTGAAAGAATCTTATTAGCTGGCTCTATTATTTGAAAAGAGCAGGAGTAAAATCGTTAGGAAGCTAAATTCTAGGTGCCAGGGCATTACACATCCCACAGAGATGAACAGAGAAAATTCACACCTCTTTCAAATGCTGCCAGAGTGTAGGCTGGGGAGGATAATGCAGCTCTGGGTTACACAATGGTCAGGTACTGCATGACCAGGGAAGGTGGAAGCTTAAGCAAAACCACAAAAAGCTTCTTTTCCAATGCTAAATTCTGCAAGAGGAGCAGACTGCCATGTCACCGAGGAGCTGAAGAATCCCAGGAGACAGACAGCCATGCACAGTGCAGTAGAGGCATTCACAAGCTTCCCACAGAAATCTGCACTGAACAGGGAGAATTTGACCCTTGCACACTCCTTCATTTCTTGTACCTGTTCCTCAATTCCAGAAACACGTGACAGGACAAGAGGAAATGGCCTCAAGCTGTGCCAGGGGAGGTTCAGCTTGGATATCAGGAAAAAATTTCTTCACAGAAAAGCTTACCAAGCATTGGAACAGGCTGCTCAGGGAAGTGGTGGAGTCACAGTCCCTGGAGGTGTTTAAAAATAGTCTTGACGAGGTGCTCAGGGATGTGGTCTAGCAGTTGTGTACAGGGGCATGTTGGGTTGTGGCTGGACTCGATAGTCTTTTCCGACCAGGCGATTCTATGATTCTAGAAGTTCTTTGCAGGGTTTGGTCTGTAATTACTGCTTATCTAGCCAATGAGGGCAAAAATGAAATGCCACTCCTCACACATGGACATCACCTTCCCCATGAATGAGCAAAAGAAAGGCATTTGGCAACCTGAGCAGGACTGCTGCTCCTGCCAAACCTACTGCACAGCAAAACAACTTCCCCCAGGGATTCTCAGGAACCTTAAAACGGTCTAATTTTAGTTGACAACACCAGCTGCACCATTCAGAACTGCAAAGAGCCTTAGAGTGTGCAGCCATCTACCAGCACCTCAGACATGGCTTTTTCAGAAGCTAATAGGAGCTGGATTTTGAAGGAAAATTTACCGTTGCAGGAAAACAAGACAGGAATGGGGAGCATCTGAATTGCTGCTTTAAAAAAATGATTGATAGGGTGGAAGGCACCAAACAAGTATGGATGCCTTCTTGTTGTTGTTCTTTGTTTTGCTACAGTAGTTAAGTGTCTCCATGATCCTTAGGTTCTTTAGGAAAGGATTTTAGAATAGAATAGAATAGAATAAAATAGAATAGAATAGAATAGAATAGAATAGAAAAGAAATAAAGAATAGAATATAAATAAAGAATAGGATAGAATAGGATGGAATAGGATAGAATAGAAAAGAAAATAAATAAAGAATAGAATATAAATAAAGAATAGGATAGAATAGGATAGAATAGAATAGAATAGAAATAAAGAATAGAAATAAAGAATAGAATAGAATAGAATAGAATAGAATAGAATAGAATAGAATAGAATAGAATAGAAATAAAGAATAGAATAAAAATAAAGACTAGAATAGAAATAAAGACTAGACTAGACTAGAAGAATAGAATAGAATAGAATAGAATAGAATAGAATAGAATAGAATAGAATAGAATAGAATAGAATAGAATAGAATAGAATAGAATAGAATAGAATAGAATAGAATAGAATAGAATCCTGCTTTTGGAAGCAACTTTATTGTATTTTCAGCTGACTCTTTGCCAATGCCTGCCAGAAGGACTGTTTTCCCTGGAACTGTCCCCTCCAGACATGACCTTGCTCTTTCACTTTTCAGAACTCAAAGTACTGGTTGAAGGCACTGAGTTTAGTTCTAGATCAGAATACAGCACATACTCTTTGGAAATGACCAGAATTTCTCTGTCTTTGCAGAGAATCTTAGCTGGGAACTTAAAAATGCTTGCAGTTCACATCAGCTTAATTAAGTTTTAGGTGACAGGACAAGTGTATCTGTTTTCCTTATTAATGCATTTCATTTGCACAAGGCTGGTTATAAATATTGATCTGTTTGGATCATCAGCTGCAGTGCAGTTTTAAAAATAGAATGATTAAATCCAATAAAACCTACATTTAAGAACAGCAGTTTTAGGCCTTTTAACACAGCAAAACCACCAGCTTAGTGCAAGGCAGCTGGATTGCAGACGAAACAAGTTCTCAGGCTGTTCCAAACAGCAGCTCCTGAAACAGAGGTTGCAAGTGTATCAGTCAGCTGCTGGTAAGAATCACGGTTTCTTCAGCTGGTTTACTAGTGACAAATTGGCTTCAAAATGTCACCCTAAATGTTTAAAGTAGTATGTGTAAATAGAATAGAGTAGAATAGAATTAACCAGGTTGGAAAAGAAAGACCTCTGAGATCATCAAGTCCAACCTATCATCCAACACCATCTAATCAACTAAACCATGGCACCAAGCACCCCATCCAGTCTCTTCCTAAACACCTCCAGTGATGGTGACTCCACCACCACCCTGGGCAGCACATTCCAGTGGCCAAGCACTCTTTCTATGAAAGACTTCTTCCTAACATCCAGGCAAAACCTCCCCTGGCACAGCTTGAGACTGTGTCCTCTTGTTCTGGTGGTCATTAAGTTAAAAGAGAGTATTAACATTAGATGTGGCATGAGTTCTTGCCCACATACAAAGTCACTCCTGTGACAGCACTTGGTAATACAGAGCTTTGTAGTATGCTCTTCAACACAGTGCTGAGGAAGGAGTTTAAGGACTACAGGACTTCAAATCAAAACAATAAAAATGTATTAGCAAAGCCACTGTGGAACTGCTCTGCAACAGTTCCTCTTCTCAACACACTGGCTCTGCTTTAAAGTTCATGTAGTCAAGGTTGAAAGGAAACACCATTTTGCATCTTAAACAGAGAAATGGAAAATGTTTCATAGGCTTTTTTTTCCTTTCCATGCTTTATTTGAAGATTATCATAAAGAGAGATTTTTCACATTGCCAAGAGTCTAAACTGAAAGCCTTGTAAGGCTGCTGGCAGTCATCACAAGTGTTTTTTCAGATTTCAGTTATTTTGGTCAGAATTGAAAGTGTCAGAACTGGCCTGCATCAGGAGCAGTGTGGCCAGCAGAAGCAGGGAAGTCATTGTGCCCTGTGCTCAGCACTGCTTAGACCACACCTTGAATACTATGTCCAGTTCTGGGCCCCTCAGTTTAGGAAAGATGTTGAGACTCTTGAACGTGTCCAGAGAAGGGCAACGAGGCTGGGGAGGGGTCTGGAGCACAGCCCTGTGAGGAGAGGCTGAGGGAGCTGGGGTTGCTTAGCCTGGAGATAGAGGAGGCTCAGGGGAGACAACTACCAGAAGGGAGGTTGTAGCCAGGTGGGGGTTGGTCTCTTCTCCCAGGCAACCAGCACCAGAACAAGAGGACATAGTCTCAAGCTGTGCCAGGGGAAGTTTAGGCTGGAGGTGAGGAGAAAGTTCTTCCCAGAGAGAGTTGTTAGCCATTGAAATGTGCTGCCCAGGGAGGTGGTGGAGTCACCATCCCTGGAGGTGTTCAAGAGGGGACTAGATATGGCACTTGGTGCCATGGTTTAGTTACTC
The DNA here is from genome assembly GCF_014839835.1 of Dryobates pubescens. Classification (NCBI taxonomy): domain Eukaryota; kingdom Metazoa; phylum Chordata; class Aves; order Piciformes; family Picidae; genus Dryobates; species Dryobates pubescens. The sequence continues at coordinate 32,008,854 of NC_071619.1, read as the reverse complement.
ATGAGGTCTTGGGTGACAGGTTGGACTTGATGATCTCTGAGGTCTCTTCCAACCTTATTGATTCTATGATTCCATAAAAAGCCCACCACCATTTGGAGAGCAATGTGAGGAGTTGCCCCTAACTGAGCAGTGCCTCCCTGAAAAAAAACCTAATCATTGTATTTATATGGATTCTGTCAGCACATTTTCTTTGGCCTTAGAAACAAAACCCCAAAACCATTAGATCTGAAGGATTGTTTGATTTCTGTCAAATGAACATGTTAGTGGATTTCAAAGCACATTCGATATGGTAGTACTTAGGGGCTGAAACATAGAGCTGTAAACTACAGAATGAGTAATCAACCCTGTGCATCAATAGCTACTTGCTATATTAGTATTTGCTTGATCCATATAAACACAATAAAAGGATGAAAACAGAATCACAGCTTCATAGGAAAAGTCTCCATAAAGCAGAGTATTTTGCACATGCCTGACATAGCCTCATTTATTAGCAAGAGTCACTTCAATATTTCTTTAGGAACAGCAATTTGCATAATTGGGGCTGAGGAAGCTGTTGGGAAAGGGCTGAATCACAGAATCATTATGGCTGGAAAAAAAGTCTCTAAGATCATCAAGTCCAACCACCAACCCAACACCACCATGCCCACAATAGGTACAGAAAGATTTTTTTTCAGCCACTATAGATCTTGAGGTAAACTGATCTCTCCTTGATGGATGAATCAGAGTTTTGGACTTTAAACTAAATCCAACAGAATAAGCTAATCCACTGGGGGGTTTGATCATAAGAAAGGGGAAATAGAGGAACCTTATAGTAGCCTTCCAGTACCTGAAGGGGGCCTACCAGAAAGCTGAGGAGGGGCTTTTTGCAAGAGCTTGTTGTAATAGGACAAGGGCCAATGGCTTTGACATGGAAGAGGGTAGATTTAGACTGGATATTAGGAAGAAATTCCTTACAGGAGGGTGGTGAGACACTGGGACAGGTTGCTTGGTTTGGTTATGCATGCCCTCTCCCTGTTGGGGTTCAAGGCCAGGTTGGATGGGGCCTTGAGCAACCTGGTCTAGTGGGATGTGTCCCTACCCATGGCAGAGGGGTTAGAACTAGATGAAATTTAAGGTCCCTTCCAACCCACAGCCCTCTATGATTCTGTGATAGCTGTAGAGCTAAATCATTGTAACTAGGCAGATGGAGAGGCAGAGACAGTTCGCACTTGTTGCAACTTAGATCTCATGAAACCATGTAATGGAATAAGAACCTTAGCAAAGAATTAAAACAAAGATGGAGGACTTTAATTGAAAACTTGATCAATTAGCACAGAGGCCATGAGGAGGAGGCAGCAGAGTATGAAATTTGATTAAGCAGAATCATACGTCCTGCTTCATTTTCAGCGATGTCACGAAACCGATGACCTTGAAAGAGAAGATGTTGGAAGAGTGTAAAATAGTAGTTATCTCAATGGTGGTTAAAATAGAGAACTGATAATAAATACTGTACAGCGAGGAAGCCTTAAATTAAAAGCACACATACATATATATTCAGGATAGAGAGATGGGCAGTCATAAATTGCAGTAATTGACATGGAATCCAAATTTATTACAATGGATCTAGGCAGAGGGAGTGCTAGGAAGCGCTCCAACTTCACAAATTTGACAATGGGGGAAGATCTCACTCTAGCTGACTGACTACTCAGGTTATTTTTTGACAGTTGGCATGGCTCTACTGCATTAGATAACCCTTGTGAAGTAAAGTAGATTAAATCCTAAAGACACACCCAGCATCTGCAGCAACACAGCACTGACTCTTTTGAGTTTTACCCCAAAATGAAGTCACCAAAAGACAGTCCTTCACCCACGTGACACTGCTATAAATATACAAAGAGGCCCTTCTTTTGACAAGGGAGGTAACAGATCAACTTGACAGCCTCTGTTGAAAACAATGACGTGGTTGATCCTGTTACAAAGAGGTTTGGCACCACCTTGCTCTTACAGATCCACAGAATGGTAGGGGTTTGAAGGGACCTCTGGAGATCATCGAGTCCAGCCCCACTGACAAGGCAGGATCACTCAGGACAGGTCACAGAGGAAAGTGTCCAGGCAGGAGACTCCACAACTTCTTTGGGCAGCCTCCTCCAGGGCTACAGCACCCTCACAGAAAAGATTTTCCCCATGTTGAAGTGGAACTAACTGCGTTCCAGTTTGTGTCCACTAGTATCAGGTGATAGGATGAGAGGAAATGGCCTGAAATTGTGCCAGGGAAGGTTTAGGTTGGAGATTAGGAAAACATTATTTCCTGAAACAGTGGTCAGGCATTGGAACAGGCTGCACAGAGAAGTGGGCAAGTCAGTGCTCCTGGAGGCATTCAAGAAACATGTGGGCATGGCACTTTGGGACATGGTTTAATGGCCATGATGGTGTTAGGCTGATGGTTGGACTCAGTGACCTTAGAGGCCTCTTCCCACAGAAACAATTATATAATTCTATGAAAACTTAAGTGATTTTTTTCCCACACCCTTGCATTCTGCCTTTGCTGGAGCAGAATTGAAGGTATTTAAAACAAAGGCTAATGGCAAAAGCCTGCGTGCTGCAGCCTGTCCTGCAAGCACAGCATTAAGACTCGTGACAAAGGACATGGCAGCGTTTATCATGATGTGACATTTGCTACTGTGAATTGACAGACTGGGTTGCACCTGTCATGCTCAGAATGCAGGTGGGAGTTTTCCTTTCCTCTTGCCAATATGAGGTTCTGGCAATCCATACACATTTGGCCAAGTCATCATTGGACGTTCCAGTTGCACCTGCACCACTTAGGATCTTGGCTCCAGATCACATCTGCTAAAAAGACACAAGAGTTTAATGTGGCTCTCACAGAATTACAGGATGGTAGGGGCTGGAAGGGACCTCTGAAGATCACTGAGTCCAGCCCCTCTGCCAGAGCAGGATGACTGAGAACAGCCTGAGGCCGTGCTTACCTGATTGGTCATGCAGCAGAACTGACATTGTTTATTTATTTATTTTCATTAAAAGGTCACAATCACATTCACTTAATTTTCTTCATTTTGTGATTTAACTCTTTATCAGGGCTTAAATGAACTGTTGTAAAACAAGGGTAATTCCAGCTAGGACACCATGACTACATTGACAGCTCACAGCACATCTGACACGGAGCAGAAACGGAGATCTCTTTTCATCTCTCTTGACTGGTGGCCAGGGATTGGATGAGGAGCAATGGACACAAACAAACACAGGAAGTTCCACCTCAACATGAGGAAAAAGTTCTTTGCTGTAAGGGTGCTGGAGCCCTGGAACAGGCTGGCCAGAGAGGTTCTGGACTTTCTTTCTCTAGAGACTTTCCAAACCTACCTGGGCATGTTCCTGTGTGGCCTGGCTTAGGTGAGGGATTTGGCCAAGGGGTTGGACATGATGACCTCCAGAGGTCCCTTCCAACCTCTACCACAGAATCATAGAATCATGGAATCACAGAATCATGGAATCATAGAATCACAGAATTGTCTTGGTTGAAAAAGACCTCCAAGGTCATCAGTTCCAACTGTCTAACACCACCATGACCATTAAACCATGTTCCAAAGCGATGGTGATTCCACCACCACCCTGGGTAAGCAATTCCAGTGCCTGACCACTCCCCAGCACCAACCAGCTAGGCCAAGCACAGCCACTCCTTCCTTCTTGCCTCTAGCTAAATGTCCAAGAGTATTTCTTGAGCCATGGTACAGAGTTATCACTTGATGGCAGGGCAAGAAATCATGGGTTTGTGGATTAGCTATGAGGCAGCTCCCAGTCTGGACAAGAGCTCCCATCCAGGGGTTGTGTTCTGAGCTAGTCTTACATTCTGTGACGGTAAATTAAGGCTGTGCCCAGCTGCTCTTGTGCAGTGTAAAAATTAGCACATTTTTGCCTAAAGTTGGAAATTTCTTTGACTGAGATTAAATGAAACTATCAAGGGCAAATTTTTCCTGGGCAAGAGATACAGATTGAAACCACCCATTACCTTTAATGGAAGCTGAGCAATTTGGGCTTCCTCCTTACTCCCTTAATGTTGTTTGAGAAAAATCTCTTTTTGTCTACATTTCATCAAATTTTCAATAGTAGATTCCCTGCATACATATTAGAAACTCATATTTAAGATAGAAACTCTCAAACTAGTCGCCAAGAGCCTTGATAATTATTGGATGACTTTTCCATTTTTAGACTCAGAAATTCCATTCAATCATTACTTTCCTTTTTTGTTTGTTTTAGTTACTTTTTCTTAAAGACCATCTGGTAGTGTGTTATGCATTCTACCCTGGTGAGACCAACCACATCTGGAGTGCTGTGTCCAGTTCTGGGCTTCCCAGATTAACAGAGATGGGGAAATACTGGAGAGAGTCCAACAGATGCTAGGAGGATGATAAAGGGACTTGAAGAGCTCTCCTATGAAGAAAGAATGAGAGAACTGGGGTTGTTATGCCTGGAGAAGGCAGAGGGGGAATCCGATCAATGTTTACAAATACCTTAAGGGTGGGTGGCAAGAAGAATGGTACAATTTCCTAATGGTGTCTTGTGAATAGGACAAGGGACAACAGACACAAACTGTAACACAGGAAGTTCCACCTCAACATGAAGAAGAATAGGATGGGATGGGATGGGATGGGATGGGATGGGATGGGATAGGATAGGATAGGATAGGATGAGATTGGAGAATAGGATAGGATAGGATAGGATAGGATGAGATTGGAGAATAGGATAGGATAGGATAGGATAGGATAGGATAGGATAGGATAGGATAGGATAGGATAGGATAGAATAGAATTAGTCTAGAATAGACTAGACCAGGAACTTCTCTGTGAGGGTGCTGAAGCACTGGAACAGGCAGCCCAGGGAGGTTGTAGAGTCTCCTTCTCTGGAGACTTCTAAGAGCCACCTGGATGTATTCCTGTGTGGCCCACACTAAGTGATCCTGCTATGGCAGGGGTGTTTGACTCAATGATCTCCAAAGATCCCCTCCAATCCATGCCATTCTTTGATTATGTGATTATTTATTGAAGTTAACAACGCTTTTTCCTGTGCACTTTCTTGTTGCAATAGATTATGTAGACTAGCACCAGTCCTGCTGTGTCACACTACAAGGCATCTAATTTAACATGTGCTGCCTGCATTGGAACAGGCTGCCCAGGGAGGTGGTGGAATCACCATCCCTGGAGGTGTTACACAGACATGTGGCCATGGCACTTTGAGACATGGTGGTGTTAGGTTGAAGGCTGGACTTGATGATTGATCTCAGAGGCCTTTTGCAGCCCAAACAATGCTGTGCTTCTGTGATTCCACTTCTCTTCTGTTTGCATGTAACCACTGGGACAGATATATCTTTCCCCCTAGTGACTGATTTTCTGTTGATGAAAGTTTATTGGAAATCTTCAGGCTCCAGAGGCTGTTCAGCTGATGGCTCTGAGTCATGAAGATGGATTTAAAAATACATTCTTTCAATTTGCAAAAGAGGCACTGAGCAGCAGCTCTCCTTTTAAAAAGACAGAGCAAAAATGAGGCACAAACTTAAGAGTGGTTGATTATGAGAAATAATTCCATCTGAGACTTTGCATATGATTGACAAAGTCTGTGCTTTGATAAGATTAGAAAAAACCATCTCCAGAGATAATCGCTCATAATGAATCATTTATTATGTATATCTCTTAATTCTAGAGGGGTTCAGGATGAGTGAGCATGAAAGCCAGGGACAGAGCTTTATGCATCCCATAAACACTCCTTGTGGATATTTATATGTGTCCTCGAGCATAGCTGCATGAAATACAGGCACCAAGGACACTTACTTCCTTTCCTCAAAGACATTAGCTGTGGGAAAAGTGGTGGCTCTCTACGGTTTAAATCCTGCCATGGAACAGAAACTGAGGTGAGCAAGAACAGGGGAAACAATGGCAGCATTGAATAGAATAGACCAGGTTGGAAGGGAGCTTTGAGATCATCATGTCCAACCTATCATCCAACACCACCTAATCAACTAAACCATGACACCAAGCACCCTATCAAGTCTCCTCCTGAACACCTCCAGTGATGGTGCCTCCACCACCTCCTTGGGCAGCCCATTCCAATGGGTAATCACTCTCTCTGTGTAGAACTTCTTACCTGCAGATCAGAGATCCAAGGTAAAGCAACCCTTCTTTTTTTGTTGCTTTTTGTTGGTGGTGGCTTGTAACACACAATAAAAGACACTGGAACAGGTTGTCCAGGAAGGATGTGGATGCCCCCTCTCTATAGGCGTTAAGGGACAGTTTAATGAGGCCTTGAGCAACCTGGTCTAGTGGAAGCTGTCCCTGCCCATGTCAGGAGGGCTGGAACTAGATGATCTTTAAGGTCCCTTCCAACCCAAACCATGTATGTGCATAAGGCTACTTCAATAAACATATTCATGCAGTCTGGAGAACTCTCTTCTCTCTACAACTTCCTGAAATCAGTTTGCAGTGAGGTGGGACTTGGCCTCTTCTCCATAGTATCCGGTGATAGAACAAGAAAAAATGGCCTGAAATTGTGCCAGGGGAGGTTTAGGTTGGGTATGAGGTAAAATTTCTTTTTGGGAGGTGTAATAGACTGGGCAGGGACATAGTGGTCATCATCCCTGGAGGTGTTTGAACAGCATGCAGACGTGGCCCTTTGGAACATGGTTTAATGGCCATGGTGATGTTAGTTGATGGCTGGACTCGATGATATTAGAGGAATGGAATGGAATGGAATGGAATGGAATAGAATAGAATAGACCAGACCAGGTTGGAAAAGACCTTCAAGGTCACCGAGTCCAACCTATCATCTAACACCATCTAATCAACTAAACCATGGCACCAAGCACCCCATCCAGTCTCTTCCTAAACACCTCCTAAACACCACCTTCCTGGGCAGCACAACCATTCTTTCTATGAAGAATTTCTTCCTAACATCCAGCTGAAACAATTCTATGATTCCATGTGGGAACAGCCTCGGAGGCTTTCAGAGTCTTCCATAAAAGATCTGAGACCCTGCAATTGAGAGCACTTATGCAAAAGCCAAAATGCCTTCACACAGACACAAGTATTGCCACTGAAGATTTGCATGCAATTATTTAGATGCAGAAACTATATCCTTTCCCTAAAAGTAACTCTTGACATTCTTATCTTTAGGGACTTTTCACCTTGTGGATGTAATTCCTTAATTAATTGCTTCATCTTCTGCCTACAATCCTGCAAAGCTCTTGGCAGATCTGTTATAATACAGTTACATATTCATGTGATCCAAGCTTTGGCTCAGTCACATGTGGCTTTTATTTTTCATCAAGAACAATATGGATTTATGATAACAGCTCTTTTATTGTTGAAGCACTAGCTTGTCTCCACACCTGGGCAGCAATAGGTAGCTGGCTAAAAGAACTCTAAACATAGCTAACAGTTTGGCTGAAGCTTTAAACACAGACATTTAAATGTAGATGTTTAGGGACAGAGTTTAGATGTGACCTAGCTGTGTTGAGTTAACAGTTGGGCTTGATGATCACATTAGCAGCTAAGAAGCTGATCTCCCAGGTCTTGTAGAATTACAGTTGCAAAATAAGTTTGGGTGCATATCCATTTAGCTGTGATTGATCTATTCATCTATTTTTAAATTGGCCTCTCCAGTGGTCATCAGACCACATGGGTATGCAGATGCAGGTGTGGATGCACACATCAAGAAACAAAGACAAAATCAAGAGGTAAATAAGAAGCTTTTTAGGATAGGATAGGATAGGATAGGATAGGATAGGATAGGATAGGATAGGATAGGATGGGATGGGATGGGATGGGATGGGATGGGATGGGATGGGATGGGATGGGATGGAATGGAATGGAATGGAATGGAATAGAATAGAATAGAATAGAATAGAATAGAATAGAATAGAATAGAATAGAATAGAATAGACCAGGTTGGAAGAGACCTTAGGTTCAAGTCTCAAATTGGGAAAGGTAGGGTATGAAGGAGTCTCAAGATGACCAAATGACACATTTCAGGAGCAACAGGTAATCACAGAATCATAGAATTCTAGGGGTTGGAAGGGGCATCTGAAGATCATCAAGTCCAGCCCCTCTGTCAAAGCAGGATCACCTAGGTTCTTGAATGTCTCCAGAGATAGAGACCCCGCCATCTCTCTGGGCAACCTGTCCAAGTGCTCCAGCACCCCCACAGCAAAGAATTTTTTTCTTCCTGTTGAGGTGGAACTTTCTGTGTTGCAGTGTGGATCCATTGCCCCTCGTCCTATCCCTGGGCACCACCAGGGATAGGCCCCTTCTTCTTGACATCCATCTTTAAGGTATTTGTAAACATTGATTAGATCCATTCTCAGCCTTCTCTTCTCCAGGCTAAACAGCCCCAGGACTCTAAGCCTTGTCTCATCAGGCCTTTCATCATCCAACAGATGTTCCAGTCCTTTCATCATCCTCATAGCCTCTGTTCTCCAGGGCTTTCTCCCTCTCTCTTTTGAACTGGGGAGCCCAGAACTGGACACAATCCTCTAGATGAGGCCTCACTAGGGCAGAGGAGAAGGGCAGGAGAACCTCCCTCAACCTACTAGACACACAATGAATGCACCCCAGGATACCTTTGGCCCTTTTGGCTAGCAGGGCACATTAGTCTCTTACTATTTAACAACATTTTCTTCCACATGTTTCTCCCTATTAATCCAGCTGGACATATCACCTTCAAACCTGTGATGTCTAGATGCTGGATGATTTTTAAGCAAATATAATTTTTTTTTCTCCCACATCTTTTCTTCTTCTTTCTTCTCCTCCTTAGGCTTAAGAGTTGGGAAAATGTGTTGCTTGTTTGAAAGCTAAATCAAAGGAACAAGCAGAAGTGACAGATCTTCCTGAGCTGATATTCTAATTACTTGCTAAAATTAATTTTGCAACTGACATACAAGAGCCTCCTGTTTTGTACCCTGAGATTAGAAATTTCACTATTACAACAGAAGTCCTCATAAAAGATGATGCTTGTAGAGAAAGATGAACACATCTTGGGCAGCTCTGGCAGCCAGTGTAATTTGGCTGCTACGAAACCGAGTGTGAATGTCACAGGATTTGGCTCCATTCCTGGCTTGTTTTGTGAACTTGCCCAAAAGTCATCACTCAACCCTAGTCATCTTACTTTATTTCCTCAGTGGAGCCAGGGGAGGGATTGTCCAGATATGCCTTTGCAACTGCCTCGTACAGTAGATCCCTATTACAGATAAGAAGCGGGGGGGGAAGAGAAATATCAACTCTTCTGTAGGGTTTTGAACGTAGGGCAGAAATCTTGAAGTTCATTCCATATTCAGTGGAGAACCAATAGGTAACAGAGCACCAGGGAAATAAACTTACAGTTGCTTGTGTTTCTAAATAGCCAAGTGGCTGCATTCTATCACATTGGGCTGCTTTCAGCCTGGATGGGCTGTATTTCCAGATAATGAGGTGCAATTGCTTCAAAGCTGCTATAATTCCTGCTGCATGTGATGAAATGCTGTAATGCTGTTTCATTTTCTTGTTTGTGTTTTGAAAAGAAGAAGAAGAAATATAAAAAGGCAACCCAAATAAATAGAAGAACAGTACCAGGGAGTTGATTGGAAAGATACTGGGGACTACCAGATGCTCCAGAAAGAAAACCATCTGAAGCCCTAAAATGTGTTCCTCCCTGCAGTTTGCTAACAGAAGCAATTTTGTGGCATTTCACACAGTCCAACCATCAAGCTAACACCACCATGGCCATTAAACCATGTCCCAAAGCAAAGTGCAAAGAGCACCTCCAGTGATGGTGACTCTCCCACTTCCCTGGGCAGCCTTGCAGCAAAGAAATTTTTCATCACATCCAACCTAAACAGCCCATGGCACAATTTCAGGCCATTTTCTCTCATTCTAGCACCTGATGCTGGGAAGAAGAGACTAACCCCCACCTCACTCCAACCTCTTTTCAGGATTCTGTACAGAACAATAAGCTCTCCCCTCAGCCTCCTCTTCTCAAGACTAAACAAGCCCAGGTCCTTCAGCTGCTCCTCCTGAGACCTGTTCTCCAGACCCTTCACCAGCTTTGTTGCCCTTCTAATTTCATGTAGTGCCTTCACTTCATCAGAGAAAATTTTGTGGGAGATAAACTTTAATGCATTTCTTTTTGTCTGTATTGACAGTGTGGATGGGGCTTGGGAATTGTTTGTGTGTTTGTTACTTTATTTCTTATTAATTGGATTATAAATGGTCACAGAGCCATTTCAGTCTCCAGAGTCTGTGATTTAACCATGTTCTGAAAGTTATCCACAGGGGAGCAGTACTGACAAGGATGCCACCCTCTCCTTGCACAGTCTAATTAAACTTTACCTGACTCCCAATAAATTAATTGACAAGGTCTTCCTATAATTTAAATTAAACATGGAAATCACCCCTTCTTTCACTTATTCTCAACAGCCTGCATCAGTGTTGTTTAGGGTTTTGAACATCTCCTGAGAAGGAAACTCCACCACCTCTCTGGGCAGCCTGTTCCAGTGTTCCACCACCCTTAAATTAAAGAAGCTCCTCCCCCTGTTTAGAATGAACTTCTTAGGTTCATATTTGTGCACATTACCCCTTGTCCTGTCGCTGGCTACAATAGAACAATGGAATGGAATGGAATGGAATGGAATGGAATGGAATGGAATGGAATGGAATGGAATGGAATGGGATAGGATAGGATAGGATAGGATAGGATAGGATAGGATAGGATAGGATAGGATAGGATAGGATAGGATAGGATAGAATAAACCAGATTGGAAGAGACCTTCAAGATCATCAAGTCCAACCCATCAACCAATCCAACCCACCTAAACAACTAACCCATGGCACCAAGCACCCCATCAAGTCTCCTCCTAAACACCTCCAGTGATGGTGACTCCACCACCTCCCCAGGCAGCCCATTCCAATGGGCAATCACTCCCTCTGTATAGAACTTCTTCCTAACATCCAGCCTAAACCTCCCCTGGCACAACCTGAGACTAGCAACGGCATTGGACTCAACAATCTCCAGAGGTCTTTTCCAGCCCCTAACAGTCTGTGATTCTATGATCATGATTCTTCACGAGCTGAAGGTCTCATTTTCCAGTCTACTGTGGCGTCTGTGTATCCATGTGATGATAACTCTGCATTGGCAGGAAAAGCTAGAGAGAAACAAGGCAACAGCCCTCGAAAGCAGAAGTTATGGGTTCATGCCAAGATTTGCAACCAGTCTGCTGGGAGAACTTGCATACATCACTTGGTTATTCTGGGAATCTTCCCAAACACCCCTCCCTAGCTACCTGGTAAGGCTATAAAACTCTCCTTACTATCTACTCACACAGTGTTAACCAGAACTGAATTCTTGTTTCAGTTTGTGCCCTCACTTCTTATTTTAAACACTATTACTCTAAATATCAATATTTAATAGAGCCTAATTTATTAAACAATCCCAGCATCAATGGTTTGGCTGGGTAAAACCTACCCCTGACTCAGCAAAGGGAAAAATCCATCTGCAGAGCCTGGAATCAGCACCTGCCTGGGTTTGTATGAACAATGTGTAATAGATGTAACTGCATATGAAATGTTACAATGGCAATAAACACACATAAATCTGCTAAACTGATGAGCATTCAGTCAGACCTGATTAATGGTGCCCTCAAGAGCAGCAACAAGCTGCATTTGCATCATTAAAAGTGAAAAGAAACAGTTTTAAAGGACATGAAGCAGCACAGAGATCAATTTCTCTTCCAAGCCCTTGAGAAGTATTTCCAGTGTGATTCTGCCCATCATTACAAGAGCAATGAGCGGCAGCTAGCGCTCCAGGAGCTACAAAGTCCCATCATCTACACCACCACAGAAAGGAGAGGAATACAGTAGGAGAGGATAGGATGAGGGGCACTGGTTTTCAACTAGAGCAGGGCAGTTTTAGTTTGAACATTAGAAGGAAGGTCTTCATAATGAGAGTGGTGAAATGCTGGAACAAGATGCCCTGGAGACATTCAGAGTCAAACTTGATGGGGCCCTGAGCAACCTGATCTGGTTGGAGATGTCTCTGCTCATTGCAGGGGTATTGGATAAGATGATCTTTGAGGGTCCCTTCCAAGTTGATGCATTCTATTATTCTATTATTATCTCTGCTCCATGGTAGTAAGGGTTCTATCCAGTACCTGAACAGAGACTTACAAAAGACCCCTCCCTACACCTCACTACACCAAGCCTGGAGCACCCCAGCAATAAAGCACAGAGGTGCAGCTTTCTGTCTTCAAACAGACCCAGGCAGCACATCTCTGTAAGGTCTGAACTAGAGCTGATTTCCATCCAGACAATGCAGGGGATCATAAACTCTGATCTACCAGTGTCCACTGATGCATACAAATATTTAAGGGGTGGGTACCAGGATGATAGGGCTACACTCAATTTAGTGGTCCCCAGTGACAGGACAAGAGGTAATAGTAATAAACTTGAACATAGGAAGTTCCATCTAAATATGAAAAGGGACTTCTTTACAGTGTCAGTGGCAGAGCACTGGAACAGGCTGCCCACAAAAGTTGTGGAATCTCCTTCTCTGGAGCCTTTCAAACCTGTCTGGATGCATTCCTGTGTGGCCTGCCCTAGGTAATCCTGCTCTGGCAGGGGGTATGATCTTTAGAGGTCCCTTTCAACCCCTACCATTCTGTGATTCTGTGACTCTGTGAAAGCAAGGTGCTCATACCTGCAGATAGGATGGCAATCAGATTCTGAGGATTCCTGTAACCTGGCCTGGGCTCAGACGAGCAGCTCTGCTAGTCACACACAATTTCATGCTGCCAGAGTCATTGCAATTGGCTCAATTGCTTTTCAGAGTATTTAATAAATATTGTCTGTTGGCATCAACAAGATTGAAGAGCTGGAGATGCAAATTCAAGAGCCAAACATCCCTTTTGGCACCTCTGCTCTAATGATGCAACTGTGTCTCTGCCAGTCTCAGCCCAGGAAAAGGTAAACAAACAGATTATGTTCCATCTGATCCATAAACAGTGGGATCTTATTAAAACCCATCACATGCAACTTCAACCAGCAGTGCATTATGTCCTGCTATTCATGGGCACACCATTGGCCAAGACAATCAAATCTGTCTGTGTGCAGCATTCCTATTTCAAAGACTGTGTGGGAATGGATTCTTCAGAGTTTGCTACTGGGAAGCCAAATACATTCTGACAATTAGGCTACCTAGTTAATTACTAATCCTTTACAAAACTGGCCAGTGATCTGGTTTGTGGACACAGCTTAACAGAGATTCATTGAATTATAGAATGGCTTGGGTTGGAAGGGACTTTAAAGACTATCTGGTTCCAACCCCCCTGCCATGGACAGGAACACCTTCCACTAGACCAGGTTGCTCAAGGTCTTGTCCAACCTGGCCTTGAGCCCCCCCAGGGAGGGGCCATCCATGACGTCCCTGGGCAACCTGTTCCAGTGTCTCACCACCCTTACTGTAAGGGGGACATAGATGGGAGTGAAATGTGTCTGATTTTCCTACCCACGGTACTTTCAGAGATGTCAGATGTTTCTATCCTCCCTTTTCCTTCTGAAAAGCAGATAACAGGAAGATTCCAGGCACAAGCTTGACTAAGTTTCAATCCCAAGCACTGTTGGTTTTCCTGGTTCCTCCTCGCACTGGTCTGTACCCCTGTGAGATGATTGTGAGGGCTACAAAGATGGTGAGGGGACTAGAACATCTCCTTTATGAGGAAAGACTGAGAGAATTGGGTCTTTTTAGTGTGGAAAAGAGCAGACTGAGGAGGCAATCTCATCAGTGCTTGTCAATACTTAAAGGGGGGGTGTCAGGAGCATGGGAGCAGTCTATGTTCATTGGTGCCCATTGATAGCACAGTAACACGCACAAACATGATCACAAGAAGTTCCAACTAAACATGAGGAGGACCTTCTTTAATGTAAGGCTTGCAGAGCACTTGAACAGGCTGCCCAGAGAGGTGGTGGAGTCACCATCTCTGGAAGTATTAAAAACCTGTCTGGACATGTTCCTGTCTGACCTTCTCTAGGTGAACCTGCCTTGGCAGGAGGATTGGACTTGATGATCTCCAGAGATCCCTTCCAAACCCTACCACTCTGTGATTCTGTGATACTGTGATTTCAATGCTATTTCCAGTAATAAATACCAATTCATTTCAGTTTGTGAGTTCCTCAGATTTTACACAATCTCATAAAATAAACACAAGCAAAATTAACTCTTACATTTTGGAAGCTACTTCCCATAAAAGGGACTTTTCAAGGTGGCAGAGTTTTAGCCTTTGTTCTAAACACCCAGCTTTGGAGATGTTCAGCATGGCAAATAACTTCGTCTTTTTCAAAGCAATGCACCATGTTTAAGGCAGGAGACTGATCCTCAAGCCATAGAATCATAGAATCCTTGAATCATTTAGCTTGGACAAAGCCTTGAGCAACCTGGTCTAGTGAGATGTCCTTGCCCATGGCAGGGGGATGAAACTACATGATCCTTAATGTCCCTTCCAAGCCAAACCATTCTGTGAAAAGACCTTCAAGATCATCAAGTCAAACTATTAACCCTACTCTACCAAGTCCACCACTAAGCCATATCCCCAGGCACCACATCTACATGGTTTTTAAACACCTCCAGGGATGGTGACTCAACCAGGTAATGTCTTTTCTGACCTAAAAGACAGTGCAGTGGGCTGAGACTCTGGTAATTTATGCTCTGCTTTCCCCATTCTAATGCTATCTTCCTTTCTACATGCTGTGGCACACCAGCTGCAAAAATAAGGTAAAACTAACAAATTCCTTTATGAAGGGCTGAGATTTATGCCCTTCTCCTCCCCCCTTCAAATTGCTACAGAAAATTTAGGCAGTGTTATCCACATCTTAAAACATGAAGCCAATATTTCTGTTCTGACAATAGCAAGGAAAGACCAATTGCTCTCCAGCTCAAACATGTGTGCTCATATTTAACCTGGCCCTTGCAGAAACTATCACCTCCCTTTTGATCATCTTTTCATTTCAAATGAGGAGTGAAGGAGCTCAGCTGACACTCCCATCAACAGACCTTGCCTGGCAGGTTTATACTTTTGCTTAGTCCAGCAAACCCTGGCATTTACCAACTCTCTAAGACACAGTGCAGAGCACAGGACTCGATTTTGAAAGAGCTCAGCCCTCCTTCCTCTGCCCCTGCTCCACATGCTCAGAGCCCAAGAAAAATCCAGCTTCAGTTGGGAAACAGTGACCTGAAGATTGATCTGCAGAGTTCACTGCAGAGGGATGCCACTGATGGTGAGTTGGGATGACTGTTACAGACTGTACTAGAGAGAAAGAAGACAGGAGCTGGAGCCAGCAGGTCGAGAGAGGTGATTCTGCCACTCTGGTCTGATGAGACACCACCTGGAGTAGTGTGTCCAGCTATGGGGCTCCCAACACAAGAGAGACAGAGACCTGCAACCCAGTGCATTCTAAATGTGTGTAAGATGAGGTGGTGTTGCTGGAATGTGGGTTTTTCTGAAGGTGCAATTTTTGTACTTTCTAATATGGCTATATTTACATTCTAGGAGTCCTCAAGAGCTGCAGTTACCAAGCACATAAACCAGATGTTCTTGTTGCAAGCCAACAGAAGATCCTCCTATGAAGAGCTTGAAGTCAAGATAAACAAATCAACCAAAGCCTGAGCTCAGCACAGGCATATCAGGGAAATATTGGATATTAGGAACATAAATTTTACTGGGAGAGTGGTCAGGCCTTGGAACAGGCTGCCCAGGGTGGTGGTGGAGTCATTCTCCCTGGATATGTTCAAGAAACATGTGGCCATGGCACTTTGGGACATGGTTTAATGGGTGTGGTGGTGTTAGGTTGATGGTTGGACTCCATGATCTTAGAGGTCTTTTCCAACCAAAACAGCTGTATGATTCTATAACTATTCTATGATTCTATAAAGGCATGATATGGCACCAAGCTGGAAAACTGCAAGGTCAGGACAAAAGGTAGACCCAAGTCTCACTCTGGTAGCATACCTACCTTGAGAGCTATTCCCACCTATCCACATTGTATTTTGGCACAGACTCAGGCACAGTACAAAGACCAGCTGAGCACCTTTAATGAATCAAAAGGAACAAGAAATAAAAGCACTGGCTAATGAATAGTCTTCTATCACCATTAGATTCTCACAAATATCATCCCAAATTGCCCCTCTGGTTTTTTTACCTTCTCCTAACTCTGCACCTTTAATAGGTTTCAAGGATAACATTTCACAGTCATAACTTTGAGCCTGCAAGGCTGAGTACTTTTATTACAGTTTAATAAATTGTTAATATTGAATATTAATAATGAAGTAACTACTGTCATGTAACCACTCATAATCATTACCAAAATATGCTTTCTGACATAATTGAAACTTATCACTAATATATACATACACCTGTCTCTACACAGGCAAACACAATATTTCTGGCATAATTATTTCTAAGAATAGAATCATAGATTTGGTTTGGGTGGAAAACCAATCTCTAAGGTGAGGGGTTTGGAGCACAGCCCTCTTTCTGCCAAACAGAAAGGGACCTGGGGATGCTGATTGACAGCTGCCTAAACATGAGCCAGCAGTGTGCCCAGGTGGCCAAGAAGGCCAATGGCATCCTGGCATGCATCAAGAATAGTGTGGCCAGCAGGAGCAGGGAAGTCATTGTGCCCCTGTACTCATCACTGGTTAGGCCACAAATTGAGTACTGTGTCCAGTTCTGGGCCCTTCAGTTTAAGAAGGACATTGAGACACTTGAACGTGTCCAGAGAAGGGCAACAAGGCTGGGGAGGGGTCTGGAGCACAGCCCTGTGGTGAGAGGCTGAGGGAGCTGGGGTTGCTTAGCCTGGAGAAGAGGAGGCTCAGGGGAGACCTTCTTGCTCTCTACAACTACCGGAAGGGAGGTTGTAGCCAGGAAGGAGTTGGTCTCTTCTCCCAGGCAACCAGCACCAGAACAAGAGGACAGAATCTCAAGCTGCGCCAGGGGAGGTTTAGGCTGGAGGTGAGGAGAAAGTTCTTCCCAGAGAGAGTTGTTAGCCATTGGAATGTGCTGCCCAGGGAGGTGGTGGAGTCACCATCCCTGGAGGTGTTCAAGAGGGGATTGCACGTGGCACTTGGTGCCATGGTCTAGTCATGAGGTCAGTGGTGACAGGTTGGACATGATGATCTTTGAGGTCTCTTCTAACCTTGGTGATTGATTCTGTGAGGAGTGGCTGAGGGAGCTGTGCTCCAGTTTATCCAGTGCAGAGTGCACTTATCTAAGCCTTGTGCCATGAGTTTCTGAGCACAAGACACAGAACCACAGAATAAGCAGGGGCTGGAAGAGATCATGCAGTCCAATCCCCCTGCCAAGGCACGTTCACCTAGAGAAGATCACACACAGACCAATGCAGGTGGGTTTGGAATGTCTCCAGAGAAGAGATTCCAGCACCTCTCTGGGCAGCCTGCTCCAGTGCTCTGTCACTCTTAAAGAAGCTCCTCCTCACGCTTAGATGGAACTTGCTATATTCAAGTTTGTGCCTGTTACTTCCTGTCCAACACATTCCTTGGGAACACCATGCCTGCAGGTACATGTACAAGTTCTAAAGTGCAATGCCATGAGGGCACACCATCTCTATTTCCAACCAGAAGGGAAGAAATACTGACAGGATTATTGGCCAGGGCACACTTGAGAATAGTGGTTTGGAAACTACGAGGTGCACCTGGTGATCAGTGGAGCTCTGAGTCTAAATGAAAGACACTGCTCCACTTCGAAGAGCTTCCTGTATCCTGGGACATAACACAGCATACACTGAATAAAAAGCAAACCAAACTTTCATGCCTTTTTCATAGCTTCCAGGTGGAGAAAGGCCAGAGATTCTTTCCTAAGGCTTTCCTTGGAACAAACACAGATGTCTGGCACAAAACATGCGGTTGTGTTTTTCCTGGATGCCAAGCCGAAGCTCAGCTTTTCTTGCTTTCTCTTCAGCCATTCATCATATGGATGGTCAAGTAATTTCTCTCTCAAGGGCTCCTTTATCAGTTGAAGAACACCTGATCTCACTCAGCCCACCAAACAGAGATGGGAAGCGAAGTGCAGAAAAAGATGCCTGCAATTTACCACTCTTTCAGGACAGAATTTTTCCCTAATCTCCAACCTAAGCCTCCCCTGGCACAATTTCAGGCCATTTCCTCTCATAATATCACCTGATACTAGGGAAAAGAGACTGACCCCCAGCTCACTCCAACCTCCTTCAGGGGAGGGATACTCCTCCTTAGGGAGCAAAAAGGTCACCCCTCAGCCTCTTCTGAAGATTAAACAACCCCAGTTCCCTCAGCTGCTGCTCACAGGGCTTGTTCTCCGGAGACTTCTCCAGCAGTGCTGCCCTTAAACAAAGGGCAATATGCACTGTGTTCATTGCATCTACCACCACATTTTGTTCTGCCACGTGGAGTCTCTGTTTTAAACCAGAAATAATGATAACTTCCACCACCATAACCCTGTGAATTAAACTAAGACTTAATGAAGCTTTTCTAAATTGCCAATTAAAAGCTGCTAGATTTGATTTATTATTATGAAATATGCAATGCTTACAGACAATTATCAGACCCTGATATTTCAGTGGAATGAGGCAAATCCAAAATGCTCTTCCAGAGCTCTATGCCAGGACAGGCTGCTGTGCTATGGCTCATAGAATAGAATAGAATAGAATAGAATAGAATAGACCAGACCAGGTTGGAAGAGACCTCCAAGATCATCGTATCCAACCTATCAGCAATCCAACACCACCTAATCAACTAAAACATGGCACCAAGCACCCCATCAAGTCTCCTCCTGAATACCTCCAGTGATGGTGACTCCACCACCTCCCCAGGCAGCCCATTCCAATGGGCAATCACTCTCTCTGTATAGAACTTCTTCTAACATCCAGCCTAAACCTCCCCTGGTGCAGCCTGAGACTGTGTCCTCTTGTTCTGGTGAATAGAATAGAATAGAATAGAATAGAATAGAATAGAATAGAATAGAATAGAATAGAATAGAATAGAATTAGCCAGGTTGGAAAAGACCTCTGAGATCATCGAGTCCAACCTATCACCCAACACCATCTAATCAACTAAACCATGGCACCAAGCACCCCATCTCTTTTTAAACACCTCCAGTGATGGTGACTCCATCACCTCCCTGGGCAGCACATTCCAATGGCCAATCTCTCTTTCTGGGAAGAACTTCTTCCTGACACCCAGCCTAAACTTCCCTGGCACAGCTTGAGACTGTGTCCTCTTGTTCTGGTGCTGGTTGCCTGGGAGAAGAGACCAACCCCCACCTGGCTACAACCTCCCTTCAGGTAGTTGTAGGGAGCATGAAGGTCTTTCCTGAGCCTCCTCTTCTGGAGGCTAACAACCCCAGCTCCCTCAGCCTCTCCTCACAGGGCTTGTGCTCCAAACCCCTCCCCAGCTTTGTTGCCCTTCTCTAGTCCATGACTAATAGCACCACCCTGTCTTCTCCTGCTGTACCTCCATGCCAAAACCCCAAAAGCTACAATTTGGGTGGGTTTTTTTTTCCTACCCAAAATAACTTAAGAGACCAAAAAAAACCCAAAAGCCCATTCACAAGCTTATCAAAGCATTTAGTTTGCTAGAATTTTTATCTAATCCATGCCCACAATAATCTATAGACTGTGCATGCAGCCCTACAGAATCAAAATGTTAACATTAAGAGAGGAGAAACACAGGAAAAATGGTCTGAAAACAAAACCACAACATGTTGGGTGTTTTTTTTTTCCCATTCAGAACACTGATTAAACTGCCTTTTTTTCTTTTCTCTTCCCCAACAAAATGTAGCTATTCAATCACACAAACATTTGAAATAGTCCATCCCAAACAATTTTAACCACAGCTAACAGTAAATGTCGGTAGGAAAGCTGAAGCAACATGCTGGCTTGCTAAACTCACTTTATATAAGAGATACACATCTTTGCCAGCAACTTATTTCTGACTTTAACTCTTCCTGGAATGTGACTTGTCCAACAAAGCATAACTGCAGAACTTTGAAGCAGAAGGAAAGAGAGGAGCGAAAAATAGCTTGAAGACCCAGAATATATGGCACTAAAGGCAACAGGACAATATCTGCACAATACAGAAGAGCATCAAGGCAAGGAAATATTTTCTTGCTGTGCAGGGGGGAGTTGGAAGCAATTATGAAGAAACCACCAAACTTCAGTCCAGTGCCAGTGACAAGTGTGAAGCAACAGTCAGGACACACTCTCAAGCTGCACCAGGGGAAGTTTAGGCTGGAGGTGAGGAGAAAGTTCTTCGCTGAGAGAGTTGTTAGCCATTAGAATGTGCCTCATCCCCTCATCCTATCACAACAAGCCCTTGCAAAAAGTCCCTCCCCAACTTTCTTGAAGGCACCAAGCACTCCATTAAGACTCTTCCTAAACACCTCCAGTGATGGTGACTCCACCACCTCCCTGGGCAGCACATTCCAATGGGCAATCACTCTCTCTCTGAAGAACTTCTTCCTAACATCCAGCCTAAACCTCCCCTGGCACAGCTTGAGACTGTGTCTTCTTGTTCTGGTCCACCTTGGGGTGTTTGCCCACAAGCACTAATACCCTGGGCAGTTTCCCTTGAGGATTAACACAAACTTCTCCAATAAGTTTGGGTTTTTTCCATCGCATAAAGTGATCTGAAGAATGAAATTACTTTCAGTGTTGAATGCTTTATGCAGTGTTCCAGTACACATCTTGAGCACCAGCTTTCATTCTGAATTCAAGTCTGCATTTTGCATGTTTTTCCACATTTTTCTTTGCAAACATCACCTGATGGCTTCTGCTTTGCTTTGCTTTGCTTTGCTTTTTTTAAATAGCAAGGCCAAAGCATGAAACCCTTCTCATGTAGGAAAGCTTCCAGAGCCTGTTTTGGTGAGGTTTCAGCAGCTCTGTACATTTTCTGGTGCTTAACTGACTTTTGAGATCTGAACAGATAACACTAAGATAAAAGGAGAGAGTGAGAAAGCACACACTCTTCAAAGCACAGCTCGAAACAAAAGAAACGTGGGGTCCTCATCCTGTCTGCCTCACATTCCTGTTGTACTGATCTCAGTTCCCTCTGGTTTCCCTTATCTCAGCAAAGAGATAGCATTGCTTGCTTACCACACACAAAGGCTGCAGGAATTAATTGATGTAGACATCCAGGCTGCTTTGCAAAGCCTGGAAAATTATTAATATGAAGCACTACACACCAAAGACATGACCAGCTACCTACTGCACCCTCTGTGACACTGCTTTGCAGAAGCACTGCAATTACTTCCTGCCTGATTAAGGAGGCCAGGCAGACCTTTCTATTCAGCAAATTAATTTTCCACTTTCTTCCCCAACTCTACCTTCTCCTTGCTTTGGCTCATCAGCATTCAGTGGGTAGCCTGTGGGATCTGCCTGGCTGGTCCAGGGTGAGATTTTTTTAAGGGGCATCCCAGGTTTTTAACATGTTTATAACTTACAGAATCCTATAATCACAGGATTGTCTTGGTTGGAAAAGACCTCATAAGGTTTCTTTTAGACAATTCATCAACCAAGTGGAGAAATCAATTATTGTTCATAGAATCATAGAATTGTTTTGTTTAGAGAAGACCTCTAAGATCAATGAAGGCAACCTTCAACCTAAGACCACCATGGCTATTAAACTAAGTCCCAAAGTGCCATGCCCACACGTTTCTTCAACATGTACTTGGCGACAAACTCCTTTCCAACAGCCATGCTGTCAGAGCAGGAATTGACATTGCTATTTCAAATGTCTGTAGAGCTGCTGCATTTCCCTGAGGCTCCTGAAGGCATTTCTCCATCTTGGGCTTCCTTCCACAAACCACTATTCAAGCACCACTTTTGAAATATGACACACCATCAAGCTGTGGCGTGTCCAAGACTGGAGAGCTGGGCAAAGGGGAACCTAATGAATTTCAGCAAGAATAAGTGTGGAGTCCTGTGCCTAGGGAGGAACAAACCAGTATGGATTAGGGGTTGACCTGATGGAATGCAGGTGTGTGGAGAAGAACTTTGGGAGCCCTGGTGGACAATAAGTTATCCATAGGACTGCAATGTGCCCTTGTGGCCAAGAAGGTCTCCATTAAGAGTGTGGCCAGCAGATCAAGGGAGGCTCTCCTCCCCCTCTATTTTGCCCTGGTAGACCACATCTGGAGTATTGTGTCTAGTTCTTGGTTCCCCGTTTCAAGAGGGACAGATCATGTCCAGCAGAGGCTACAAGGATGATGAAGGGATGGGAACATCTGTTTAATGAGGAAAGGACCCGAAGAAGAGAAGGCTAAGAGGGGATCTTATTAATGTTTATAAATATCTGAGGGTGGGTGTCAAGAAGAAAGGACCAGTCTCTTTTCAGTGGTGTCCTGTGATAGGATGAGGGGGCAGTAGACATAAAAAGGAACTCAGGAAGCTCCACTTCAGTATAGCTGTGATGGTGCAGGAGCCCTGGAACAGGCTGCTCAGAGAGGTTGTGGAGTCTCCTCCTCTGAAGACTTTCCAAACCTGCCTGGACACCTTCCTGTGTGGCCTGCCCTAGGGGATCCTGCTTTCACAGGGGAGTTGGACTCAACGATCTCTGGAGGTCACCTCCAACAGTAACCATTCTGTGATTCTACAATAGGTAAGACAAATTCTAAAACTGGATGTTGTAACAAAGACTTTTAATTGGATGGCATAAGAAAGACTGCTTATACTGGTTTACTACAACTCTCTCCACCTCTTTTTAATATCTGTTGTGTGCTGGCAGCTGCTAAGGAGGAGGTATTCTAATAGAATCATAGAATCAATAAGGTTGGAAAAGACCTCAAAGATCATCAAGTCCCACCTGTCACCCCACACCTCATGACTACTAAACCAAGGCACCAAGGGCCACACGCAATCCCCTCTTGAACACCTCCAGGGACGGTGACTCCACCACCTCCCTGGGCAGCACATTCCAATGGCTAAAAACTCTCTCTGTGAAAAACTTTCTCCTCACCTCCAGCCTAAACCTCCCCTGGCACAGCTTGAGACTGTGTCCTCTTGTTCTGGTGCTGGTTGCCTGGGAGAAGAGACCAACCCCCTCCTGGCTACAACCTCCCTTCAGGTAGTTGTAGACAGCAAGAAGGTCTCCCCTGAGCCTCCTCTTCTCCAGGCTAAACAACCCCAGCTCCCTCAGCCTCTCCTCTTAGGGCTGTGCTCAAGTAGTAATAGGATTTACAACAAAACATCTCTCAGCTCCTCATGTGTTATTTCTATTTCACAGAAAGAAGTGGAAGATGAGGATCTATTCCATGCTCTGACAAGAAAGGCATGTGAAAAGAAATGATGAAATAATAGCAGGGAGAAACAAAACTAAATCAAGAAATACCTGCAAAGTCTATCACATTGGGCATTTCACTTTCAAAGCAACATTAAAAACAAACAAAAAAACCTTGGTGCAGAGCCCAATTATTGCCTTGAGTGCAGCATCAATATTGCTCACATCTTCAAATCACTTTCTGAATTTTCTGGTAAATTCATAAAGCCAGAGGAGGCTACCTATGAACTGATAAAGAACTTCCCTTCCTAAGGGAAAAGATGATGTCTGCATCAGAAACAGCTGTGTTAGGAGGTTCTGACAGATCCCTCTCGTCCCCAGGGTCATTTCTTGGTGAGGTACATTTGTTCCTATCACTGAAATGCTGCAGGCAGAATCCTCAGCTTGCACAGATGCTTTACACAGCACTGTCAGTGAGCAGCCTGGGCTTCCCAACCAGAATTAATGTCCTAATTTCAGGGGAACTATGCCATAAGCAGCCACTTCCCTGCAATGTGACTCTTCAGTCTTTTAGTCCAGAAGAAAGCTCAAGCTGCTGTAGGTGAGTGCAAGCACATGCATTGGCTGATACATGTGTGTGTCAGGTAGGAAAACTTCAGAGTGAGCCATTCATCACAGAATTATAGAACTGTTGAGGCTGCAAGGGACCTTTGAGATTGTCAGCTCCAACCATTTGCCTAAAGCTCACAGTCCCACCAGTGCTGCTATGCCACTAACACTAAACCATGTCCCCAAGCACCACATCCATGTGTCTTTGAAATCCCTCCTGGGATGGTGACTCCTGTTCCAATGCTTGATAACCCTGGCTGTGAAGAATTTTTTTCCCTAATATCCAACCTGAACCTTGCCTGGCACAACTTGAGGCTGTTTCTTCTTGTCCTGTCACCTGATGCATGGGAGAAGAGACCCACCCCCACTTCCTTTAAAGCAGTTGTAGAGGGAAGTGAGGTCTCTTTTCAGGCTCCTCTTCTGAAGACTAAACAATGTCATTTGTTTTAATGTCATACCTAATCTTCTGATCTTTGATGTCACTAACTGATGAAATTAGGAAGGACTGCTGCTGACAAAGGATGAAACACAACAGTTGCATGGCACAGTAAGAGAGCAGCCAGTGCTGGCAGGAATTCCATCCTGCAGTGACTCTGTAGAAAACACTTGAAACAAATGTTTAATGTTAGCTTTCAGGTTGCCCAGGGAGGTCATGGAGTCACCATCCCTGGAGGTCATCAAAAAAGAAGTAGATGTGGCACTCTGGAACATGGTCTAGTGGTCATGGAGGTGTTGGGTATAAGGTTGGACTTGATGGTCTTTGAAGTCTTTTCCAGCCTTAATGATTCTACAGTTCTGTGCAATGGAACAAAGTACATGGGTCAGGGTTTCAGCTAGGAGCAAACATGTTGCACAGGATGAGACCCAAAGACATTACCTTAATTTGTCCCTCTGAATTGGCTTGTATGAAACCTCTTGAAGGGCAAAACAAACATATCACATCAATACTTCCAAAACTGTCACCTGTGGCTGAGGGAACTGGGGTTGTTCAGTGTGGGCAAAAGGAGGCTGAGGGGAGACCTTCTCGCTCTTTGCTAGTACCTGAAAGGAGGTTGGATCCAGGTGGGGATTGTTCTATTCTCCCAAGTAACAAGCCACATAAAGAGATGAAATGACCTTGAGTTACACCAGAGGAGGTTTAGGTTGGACATAAGGAACAATTTCTTCCCCCAAAGGGTTGTAAATCCCTGGAATAGGCTGCCCAGGACAGTGGTGGAGTCCCCATTCCTGAAGGGGTTTTCAAAACTCTGTGTATGTGGTGCTGAGGGACATGGTTTAGTGATGACCTTGTATGGTGGCTTAAAGGTTGGACTCAATGGTCTTTAGAATGGAGTGGAATGGAATGGAATGGAATGGAATGGAATGGAATGGAATGGAATAGAATAGAATAGAATAGAACAGAATAGAATAGAATAGACCAAACCAGGTTGGAAGAGACCTTCAAGATCATCGAGTCCAACCCATCATCCAACAACACCTAATCAACTAAACCATGGCACCAAGCACCCCATCAAGTCTCCTCCTAAACACTGCCAATGATGGTGACTCCACCACCTCCCCAGGCAGCCCACTCCAATGGGCAATCATTCTCACTATGAAGAATTTCTTCCTAACATCCAGCCTAAACCTCCTAGCCCGAACAATTCTATGATTCTATGACCCAACCCAGAAGTGTTCAATGCCTGGCTGGCTGGGACTTCGAGCAACCTGCTGTAGTGGAAGGTGTTCCAATGGCAGTGGGGCTGGAAGCTGATGATCTTTTAGGTCTCTTCCAACCCAAAGCATTCTGTGGTTCTGTGACACAACTATCATCTCCTTAACACAAAGGTATGTGCTCATAAGTGTAGGTGCAGACATCTGGGCATCTCTTTTTATATGTGTTTGTAGTTATTCCCCCTTGGTCCTGCAATCACGCTGGCAGAAGGCAATGTTGAAGCCTATTTCAAAACAAATCAAATTTCCTACTGGCATTCCCATTTTCCAAATGGTTCAGTAAATTGTTTTGTTAAGAGTAACATCATTTCCATCTCATTTAATCATTATTCTTCTCAGCAATGTTTCCCTTTAAAAAGAATGCACTGCCTTTTTTTTTTTTTTTACTACTAAGTTGTGCTGATTTATAAACTTCACTCTCTTCTAAAGCAGTAATATTGCAGAGCATGGTTATTACATGACTAGATTTGATGTTGCTACGCCTGAACTTCTTCCTGGAAATGAGGTTGGAGCTACAAGGCTGTGCTGTCCTCACAAGGAGTGAAAACAAGGACATAAATAAGGCAGAAATTGCCTATTTATGTAAATGAAGAAGATCTTGCTTACCTAAAAATGTGTGTCAAATGCATGCATTGCTCAGAATGACCTCTCCAATAAGACTTACTAATTGCATTTTTAATTGGTTGACATCAAAAGGACCTCGTGGAAAAGGATCTCGGGGTGCTGGTTGACAGCTGGCTGAACACGAGCCAGATGTGTGCTTAGGTGGCCGAGAAGGCCAACAGCAACCTGGCCTGGATCAGGAATGGTGTGGCCAGCAGGAGTAGGGAAGTGATTGTCCCCCTGGTGAAGTCACTGGTGAAGTCACACCTGAATTACTGTGCTCAGTTTTGGGGACCACAGGCCAAGAATGACTTTGAGGTGCTGGAGAGTGTCCAAAGAAGAGCAATGAAGCTGGGGAAGGGTCTGCAGAAGAGGTCTGGTGAGAAGCCTGGAGAAAAGGAGGCTGAAGGGAGACCTTCTTGCTCCCTACAACAACTCTCAGAAAGGAGGTTGGAGGGAGGTGGGGGTTTGTGTCTACTCCCAAATAATAAGCAATAGGACAAGAGGAAGCTGCTTCAAGTAGCTCCTGGGAAGGTTTAGGTTGGATATTAAGAAAACATTTCTTTACCAAAAGGGTTGTAAAGCACTGGAACAGTCTGCCCAGGGAAGCAGTGGAGTCACCATCCCTGGAGGTATTTGAAAGATGCACAGATGTGGCACTGAGGGACATGTTTTAGTGGCAGATTCAGCAGTGCTGGGTTACCAGTTTGACTTAAAGATCTTAAAGGTATCTTCCAACCAAAAACAATTCTATGATTCTATGAGGGTTTTTTTTTCCTCCAGGATATGGAGAAAGCAAGACTTTCAAGAAAGGAAACTGAATGCTGCTCTTAACTTCAAATGTGTGGGCATTTTGTGTGTGCATTTGTAAACTCACAGGAGCTGACTGGATACAGAATATTGCTTTCGGTCCTGCAAAGGCGAATAGGTATTACTAATTCCCTGAGCCAGATTCAAGCATCCACTGAAGTAACTGGGCTCCCAACCACTCCCTTCTGCAGACCATGAACCAGGTCCAGATAGGTGCATTGTGTTAATTGTGCAGATTTCACAGAATAGCAGAAGGGTAAGGGTTGGAAGGGACCTCTGGAGATCATCGAGACCAAGTTCCCTGTCAAGGCAACTTCACCTAGAGAAGGTCACACAGGAACACGTCCAGATGGGTTTGGAATGTCTCCAGAGACAGAGACTCCACCACCTCTCTGGGCAGCCTGTTCCAGTGTTCTTTCACCCTCAGATTAAAGAAGTTTCTCCTCATATTTAGATGGAATTCCTTATGTTCAAGCTTGTGCCCATTACCCCTTGTCCTGTGACTGGGCACCACTGAAAAAAGACTGGTTCTATCCTCCTGGTACCCACCCCTCTTTAAGTATTGATCTGCATTGATGAGATCTCCCCATCAGCCTTCTCTATTCCAAACTAAACAGACAACATTCTCTCAGTCTTTCCTCATAAGAGAGATGTTCCAGTCCACTCAGCATCTTTGAAGCCCTCTGCTGTACCAGCAAGTCCCTGTCTTTCCTAAACAGGGGAGCCCAGAACTGGACACAGTACTCCAGATGTGGCCTCACCAGGGCAGCATAGAGGAGTAGGAGAATCTCCCTCAACCTGCTTGCCACACACTATGGGCACTCATGGGGCACCAATTCTTACTTCAAAGCTTTTTCTTCAATACTGCAGCTACATCAAAAGTAGAGCTCAAAAAAAGCCTAGCAATGCAGAATTCAGAAACACATGGGCTCTTCTCTCGGATTCATAGACAAATGCAAATTGCAAGACATGAAAAATAGGAAGTGCTGGATTCAGCTTTCTGTCCTGGAACACCATGCAGTAAACTTCCAACCACAGCAAGTACTACATGCAGGACTGCAGTTTCATGAAAGGCTTGATCCAGCCTTCCACAAGACTTTGAACTGCAGTCTTAGTCAGATGTGACATCTGCAGCCTCTGTAAATTCTCTGAATGAGGTAATGATGGTCAACTGTGGTCAAACCATTGAAAAGGTCAACAGACCTGGCAAAGAGCCTAGAGAACAGGTCTTATGAGGAGCAGCAGAGGGAACTGGGGTGGTTCAGTCTAGGGGAGGCTGAGGAGATATCTCATTACTCCCTGCAACTCCCTGAAAGGAGGTTGGAACAAGGTGGAGGTTGTTCTCTTCTCCCCAGTATCAGGTGATAGGTAGAGAAAAAATGGCCAGAAGTTGTGGCAGGAGAGGTTTAGGTTGGAAACTAGGAAATAATTCATTCCTGAAAGAACAGTCAGGCATTGGAACAGGCTGTCCAGGGAGGTGGTGGAGGTGCTCAAGAAACACATAGACATGGCACCTTGTGACATGATTTAATGGCCATGACAATGTTAGGTTGATGGTTGGAGTCAATGATCTTAGAGTACTTCTCCAACCAAAACAATTCTATGATTCCATGATTTAATGTCCCTCATGGTGGGGGTATCTGTATACTACTGAAAGGAATGGTCTGAGTTTTAAGCTATGATAATCATCTGATAATCATCTGGAGGTGTTTAGGAAGAGACTGGATGGTGTGCTTGGTGCCATGGTTTAGTTGATTAGATGGTGCTGGGTGATAGGTTGGACTCGATGATCTCAAAGGTCTCTTCCAACCTGGTTAATTCTCTTCTCTTCTCTTCTCTTCTCTCTTCTCTTCTCTTCTCTTCTCTTCTCTTCTCTTCTCTTCTCTTCTCTTCTCTTCTCTTCTCTTCTCTTCTCTTCTCTTCTCTTCTCTTCTCTTCTCTTCTCTTCTCTTCTCTTCTCTTCTCTTCTCTTCTCTTCTCTTCTCTTCTCTTCTCTTCTCTTCTCTTCTCTTCTCTTCTCTTTTCCTCTATTCTATTCTAATCTAATCTATTCTATTCTATTCTAACTTTAAAATCTATGCTGTTTATAAACCAGAATTTTTTCCATGTCTTCTAAAAAGCACATCATTGTTTCTCCTCTGTAATGCTTAAAATAAAATTAATGACAACTGTATTCTACCATAGAAATTAAAACCAAACATGACCATCAGGGAAAAACATCAGTACTACCTTTTTTACATCATGCTTCAAGTGGAAATCACCTAAAGAATTTCCAAAAGGAGGAAATTTCCACAGAGTTTTATTCAGCAAATGAGATCTGTTTCAGCTGAATCTATTTCCTTGTTTTGCCTCTGTGAAATGGTATTCTGCTTTCTGGAGGACATTGCCACAAGTAAGAAAGGCTTTGAAATAATAGAATGTGCAATAATTGAGCTTTGAGATTATAAGTGTTATTTGGAAGCCTTGGGAAAAAAAGAAGTATTACTAACTTCCTTCAATTAAAATAAAACACAGCAACTCCTGTTTGGAGTGATTTCAGCTACAGATGCAGAAGTGATAGAAAGGTAGCATCATTTCTAGCATATAATGGGTTTTTTTGCTGTCCTTCCTTAAAAGTCTATGTTGATTTAAGGCCCTTTTCCCTCACAAAATCTTTATGGTTAAGCTAGCTAGCAGAGCTTTCCGATTTTATCTTGCCATATGTTTCAAGTTGTGTGCCTCAGCCCGCATCTGCTGAGGATCTGCTACAGTATGGCTACAACATCAACTCAAAACAATTGGGACTACAGCCTTTATAATAATTACTCTCTGCAGCTGTCGAAATCAGAGTGTTTAAAAGAAATCCAAGAGCTGTAGCTCCTCTCCCCCTCTCTATTTTTATCTAAAGCAAGAGCGAGCACATTTTGATGGGGCTTTTGAAGCAGAAAGATAGAAACGGATTTATTTCAAGGTATAATACAAACACATAAACTGCTTGACTATGGAATAATAAAGGTGTAGCTGGCTCTTGCCATAATGGGGGGTTTAAAAAAAAACCTCATATGGCAAAAGATGTTATAGTACAATACATAGAATCACAGAATTGGTGTGGCTGGAAAAGACCTCTAAGATCATCGAGGCCAGCCACCAGTGTAACACCACTGTGGCGATTGAACCGTGTCCACATGTTCCTTGAACACCTCCAGGGATGGTGACTCTATCATCTCCCTGGGCAGCCTGTTCCAGTGCCTCTCCTGACACAAATTCAGGCCATTCCTCTTGTCCTAACACCTGATACTAGGGAGAAGGTGGGGACCTTGCTCCAAATTCCTTTGACAGAGTGGTAGAGAGCAACAAGGTCTCCCTTGAGCCTCCCCTTCTCCAGACTAAACAATCCCAGCTCCCTCAGCTGCTCCTCATAATACATAGAATACATGGAATAAACCAGGTTGGAAGAGACCTTCAAGATCATAAGACCTGTGCTTCAGAACCTTCACCAGCTTTATTGTCCTTCTTTGGACACACTCCAGCACCTGAGTTGTTAGAAGTCTCATTTGGAAAATGACATTGTCTCAGTTCTGCTTTCCCAAAACAAAAATATGTTTCTGGTTGCCAGAAATCAAATAATTTATTAACATCTAAAACCCCTTAGAAATCTTAAGATTCCCTGTCTTGTGAAGGCAGTGCCAACCTCTTTATCTCAACAGCTAGACAGAGAAAACAAAACCAACCTGTCTTCACAGCAAATAGGTGGGGCAACCAGCACCAGAACAAGAGGACACAGTCTCAAGCTGTGCCAGGAGAGGTTTAGGCTGGATGTTAGGAAGAAGTTCTTCAGAGAGAGAGTGATTGCCCATTGGAATGTGCTGCCCAGGGAGGTGGTGGAGTCACCATCACTGGAGGTGTTTAGGAGGAGACTGGATGGGGTGCTTGGTGCCATGGTTTAGTTGATTAGATGATGTTGGGTCATGGGTTGGACTGGATGATCTTGATGGTCTCTTCCAACCTGGTCTATTCTATCCTATCCTATCCTATCCTATCCTATCCTATCCTATCCTATCCTATCCTATCCTATCCTATTCTATATTCCAGCACCTGCATGCCATTAAAAGTGGCACCACTACAATGATTCAGAATTTATAAAGGAATATACTTAGAGTGTCAAGGAAGAGTTTGATTCTGTGGTTCCTATGCAACTGCTAGATTAGAGTAATCCATGTACAATCTGGTCCATTAGTAATATTTTAAAACTTCTGTGATTCAAATGGTAGGCTCACAGGATCATGCAAAGACCTTGGGAATTCAAACCCAAGATTTCTACTGAGGGCAGACCAGGTTGCTCATCTCTTTGTCCACCCAGGTCTTACCATCCTTCAAGAACAGAATCAGATCCATAGAATGGTTTCGGTTGGAAGGGACCTCAAAGATCATCTAGTTCCAACCTCCCTGCCATGGCCAGAGATGCTTTCCACTAGACCAGGTTGCTCAATGCCTCATGCATCCTGGCCCTGAACATCTCCAATGAAGGGGCATCCACAGCCTCCCCAGGAAACATGTTCCAGTGTCTCACCACCCTAATTGTAAAGAATTTCTTCCTAATATCCAGTCTAAATCTGCCCTCTTTCAGCTTAAAGCCATCACCCCTCATCCTATCACAACAAGCCCTTGTAAAAAGTTTCTCCTCAGCTCTCCTGTAGCCCACATCAGGTACTGGAAGGCCACTATAAGGTCTCCCCAGAGCCTTTTCCAGGCCAAATGACTCCAACTCTTGCCGCCTGTCTCCATAGAAGAGGTGCTCCAGCCCTCTGATCATCTTTGTGGCCTCCTCTGGACCCATTCCAACAGTTCCATGTCATTCTGTGCTGGAGGTCAGAACTGGATGTAGAACCCTGGGTGGGGTCTCATGAAAGCAGAGTAGAGGGAGAGAATCACCTCCCTTGTCTGACAGGTCACACTTCAATTGATGCAGCCCAGGACCTAGCTGCCTTCTGAGCTGCAAGCAACCATGGCTGGCTGATGTTGAGTTTTACATCAGCTGACACCTTGTTGGTCACTGTTGCTCCACAACTTGTTGCTCCATTGCCTCAGTGTCCTCTTGTGCCTTCTATCCATTTTGAAACTCACTTAAAACTCTCTCCACTGTCTCCCATCATGCATCACGATCAGGAAGCTGGTTCCAACTTGTGATCACCTCCTCTTGATATAAAGCTGCTATTCACTCTTCCTCCCCAGGTCTTCACTTCTCCAGACTGAAAGAGCTCAGGAGTAATTCCCTAAAGAAGGTTTTATATACATATAAAGAGAGTGACATTGAGTGCAGGCAGTATTATTACTGTTGCTAAAACATGACCATAATTCCATAGAAGCATAGATTCTTTTGGTTGGAAAAGAACTCTAAGATCATCAAGTCCAACCACCAAGCTAAGATGCTCCTGCACTCTTCCATGGTTAAACAGGGGAGACAATGTTTCTACCCCAAATTATATTGAAGCTTTTCAGAGGTACATAAGGTAGCTACTTGCCATTAGATGTGGTAGAAGCCAGGTACCTAGATAGTTTCAGCTATTCAGCCATGGCACTGTAAGAAAACACATTACTGTTGCCATCACAACGAGAGCTTTTGAAGGTCCACACTTGAAGGTCCAGCAAACACAACAATTTAGTGCAAGCCTGTGAGCAGTCACATCTAGAATGCTTTCAAACCTACAATGATAAATGTTTTCAGACTTGCACTTGGAGAAAGAAAGTGTAAGGGGGAAAAAAGGGAAGGCAACAGATACAGGAACTAAGGAGGTGCATGGGATGATCTGGAAGAAATGTTAATAATCAAGGCAGCTATTTTCATTTTTAGTGTGTTAACTTTCCTTTTTAGTTTGTTAACAAGTCTGCCAAACAAATCTCACTGCTGTGATGGTGAGAAACTTCATTTTTTAGGTTTCAAGACTAAATTAAGAAGAAATGTCAACACTTCTGTGATTGCATTGTGCTAAATAATAAATGAGGTGAGTCGCTCTGGAGGAGTCCTACTCCAGCCAGCAGCTGGAGAACTGGAGCTCAGTTCTTCTGGCTGGCTGACTTCTCATTGTCTGGAGGTGAGGAGATGAACTTTGTCTTTTGGTAGCACAGTAGCAAAGGCTCTCAGGTTCTCTCTTAAATGAGGTCTCCAACACTACACAAAAGCCATTCTTTTCCTTTGTGCATCAGGATTCTAGAGAAGAGAAGGATTCAGGGAGACCACATAGAGGCTTTCCAGTACCTGAAGGAAGCTGGGGAGGGACTTTACAAGGGCTTGGATGAGGGAGAATGGCTTTGAGCTGGAAGAGGGGAGATTTAGACTGAGTGTTAGGAGCAGATTCTTTAAATTGAGGGTGGTGAGACACCAGAACAGATTGCCCAGGGAAGCTGTGGATGGCCCCTCTCTGGAGGTGTTCAAGCCTGCAAGAAATGTGTGGCCATGGCACTTTGGGACATGGTTCAATGGCCATAGTGGTGTTGGGTTGATGGTTGGACTCAATGATCTTGAAGGTCTTCTCCAACCAAAATAATTCTATGCTTCTATGATCCCAATAAGCTGGTAGCTGTATTTGAGCCCTTTCTGACATTCATTGTTGCTTGTCCTAATCTTCCACATTTTCCACAGCAGCTCTACTGTGAAGGCACAGGAACTGGACAATAGGGCTGTTTTTCTGTTTTAATGAATGTGTCTCCAGTTCTTAAAGCAAGAGAGCAAGGAAGCATCTAAATAACAAAAGGACCTTTGTTTGTTAGGGTGTTTTTTTTCAGGGACAGGGTGAAGATGATAATTATGGGAAGTAAGTCTTATTCTCTCAAGGTTACTCCTCCCTACTCTGTCGACTTTTTCTCTTCAACTAAATGCAGACAAAAAGCACATGGAGAATAATAAATTATGGATAACGATTTTAACTCATAGACCTCATAACAGAGAACCCTCAGTGATCTGCACTTACTCTCCCATGCACCAGCAAACAAGCCATAAATCTTCTGAATGTTGTTACTAATATCCCTATCTATTCCAGTAATTACAAGCAGTATCTCAACCACAAAAAAAAAATAAAGGGTGCCTTCTTTCCTCCCACATGATGGTGGAACAGTTTGATAAGCATGGATTTAGAACTAGTGGAGAGTTCAAATAAAGTTTCAGTCTCAATGGAAATCTGAGATTTGAATTAGTTGCTAGGACATGTCTGAGTTCTTTGCTTTCCTTGTACTCTTTGGCTACTTTTTGCAAGCTGCACCAGGGGAGGTTTAGGCTGGAGGTTAGGAAGAAACTCTACACAGAGAGAGTGATTGGCCATTGGAATGGGCTGCCTGGGGAGGTGGTGGAGTCACCATCACTGGAGGTGTTCAGGAGGAGACTTGATAGGGTGCCTGGTTGCATGGTTTAGTTGATTAGGTGGTGTTGGATGATAGGTTGGATGCGATGATTTCGAAGGTCTCTTTCAACCTGGTTTAGTCTAGTCTAGTCTAGTCTAGTCTAGTCTGGGCTATTGCATTCTGGTCTATTCTATTTTTATTTTATTTTCAAATTGAAGATGACAGTATAGGGAAATCAGGGGGGAAATGAAACTACAGGAAGGATAGTTTTTGTGAGGCCCTTCTGCACCATATGTAAGCAGACATAATTGTCACTGCAGTGAGCACTCAGTTGAAGCCTATAAATGATACTACAGAAGTAGGATATTTGTAAAATACAAAGACAGGTTTCTCCTGATCCAGCTTGAGGGACAATGAGGCTACAACTACCTGAAGGGTGGTTTGGTTGTAGCCAAGAGGGGGTTGGTCTCTTCTTCCAGGCAACCAGCACCAGAACAAGAGGACACAGTCTCAAGCTGCACCAGGGGAAGTTTAGGCTGGAGGTGAGGAGAAAGTTCTTCACTGAGAAAGTTGTTAGCCATTGGAATGTGCTGCGCAGGGAGGTGGTGAAGTTGCTATCCCTGGAGGTGTTCAAGAGGGGATTGGACATGGCACTTGGTGCCATGGTTTAGTAGGCATGAGGTCTTGGGTGACAGGTTGGACTTGATGATCTTTGAGGTCTTTTCCAACCTTGTTGATTCTATGATTCTATGATTGAGACTAGAGCAGGATAGACTTAGGGTGGACATTAGGAGGAAATTCTTCACATTGAGAGTGATGAAATATGGGAACAGGTTGCCCACAGATGTGGTTGAGGCCCCATCCTTGGCAACATGCAAGGTCAACTCAATGGGGTCCTGAGCAGTCTATCTAGTTAAAGATGTGTCTGCTTATTGCAGAAGGGTTGGACAAGATGACTACTGAGTGTGCCTACCAACCCAATGCATTCTGTGATTCTGTGATTCCCCTTATATACACAGATACACATTCATGTGTAGCCACTGCTGCTGTGCTCCACATGTTCGAGCAGTAGGAGTCATCAGTAACAGCAGCTTGGGGAAGCTGGGGACAGCATGGGGAAGATGGCATTTTTCTGAAAAAGCAGACCCAAATCCTACAGACCTCCCTGTGTGAACAGCTTCAACACTCTGAATCACAAGAGACACACACTTCCATCCACCCTTTCCCAGGCACTGGAACAGGCTGCTCAGGGAGGTGGTGGAGTTGCTGTCCCTGGAGGTGTTCAGGAAATGTGTGGACACGGCACTCTAGAACATGGATTTAATGGTCATGGTGATGTTAGGTCAGTGGTTGGACACAATGATCTTGGAGGTCTTTTCCAACCAGAATAATACTGTGGTTCTGTGAATGTTCACTAAGGAGGATGGTACTCCCCATCTCCTTGATCAGGACTTAGGGTCTCAGGATAAAGAAGTCAGAATAAGTGTGAGCAATTGTAAAGACTATCACATTAACTGGAGTCATCTGACAAGTCCCTGAACAAGAAACATGTCTTCAACCACCATCATTTCCAGATAGCTTTACCTAGGTCCAGTTTGCATGTCCTAGAGATTGCATATGCTAAGATCTCAGAAATGTGTTAATAAAATAAAAAATCCAAGTCACCTAATCATAGTCAATTTCACTACATACAGATAAAGATCACCTTTAACCACCACTATCTACAGCGTCATGTTTCAGCAGGACTTATCTTCAGGACTTGTCTTTGAACAAATACCCTGAGAGGACAGTCTGCTGTCACAGGAGGATAATTCACCCATTACAAAGACCTTGTGCCAATATATTAACTCTCCTTCTGTCATCTCTGGCTCAGCCTTCCTCTTGCTTTTTGTTCTGGTCCTTGTGGTTGGCAGCTATTGAAATAACAAAGACCACAGCGTATGACTTGAATGCAAAGGGAAGAAATCATCATGCTGCTTACATCCTAATAATACCATTTTCAAGATTATCCCTGGCTCCATAAACATTGGGAAGGGCATAGAATCATAGAATGGGAGGGGTTGGATGGAACTCCAGAGATCATTGAGTCCAGTCCCTCTGCTAAAGCAGGATCACCTCAGGCAGACAACACAGGAACATCTCCCGAAGGGTCTTGAATGTCTCCAGAGAAGGAGACGCCACAGCCTTACTGGGCAGCCTGCTCCAGAGCTCCAGTGACTCACAGCAAAGTTTTTCCTCACACTGAGGTGGAACTTCCTGTGCTGCAGCTTGTGTTCATTGCTCCTTGCCCTATTACAGGTCACCACTGAAAAGAGACTGGCCCCATCTTCTTGACACCCTCTCAGCCTCCTCCTCTCCAGGCTAAACAGCGCCAGGTCTCTCAGCCTTTCCCCATCAGACAGATTTTTCCAGTCCCTTCATCATCCTCATAGCCAGTTGGACTCTCTCCAGTATATCTCTGCCCCTCATAAAGGATTCAGTACCAGAGAAGCAATGTCTGAAAAGATTCTGAGGGCTTCTTAAGATTTCTCAAAGAAGTTTTCAGAAGAAGAAACAAGATAGTCAGGATTAGAGGGCAGTATTAACCCTCATGGGACATTCAGCTGTTTCCAAGCCTTTCACAGAGCTACTGGCTGATTTAGGAAATAACACTACCCTTGGTTTGCCTACTTGTAAAGTGTAAACAATGGCATGACATCTTTCCTTAAAGTGTTTGAGAAGTACTTCACAAAAGCAATGTCTGAGGATTCCCTCTTATTTATTTTTTTTTCATTTGAGAGCGACTTATAGTTGAGTGAGACAGATAACATCTCCAAGAACCTCTCAAAGCCTCAGAATTTGGTTAACAAAACATAAGACTGACCTACCTGTGCCAAACCCTATGTCATCAAGCACCATTTGAAAATCACAGAATCACAGAATCACCAAGGTTGGAAGAGACCTCAGAGATCATCAAGTCCAACCTGTCACCACAGACCTTATGACTAGACCATGGCATCAAGTGCCACATCCCATCCCCTCTTGAACACCTCCAGGGATGGTGACTCCACCACCTCCCTGGGCAGCACATCCCAATGGCTAACAACTCTCTCTGGGAAGGACTTTCTCCTTACCTCCAGCCTAAACTTCCCCTGGCATAGCCTGAGACTGTGTCCTCTTGTTCTGGTGCTGCTTGCCTGGGAGAAGAGCCCAACTTCTGCCTGTCTACAATCTACCTTCAGGTAGTTGTAGAGAGCAAGAAGGTCTCCCCTGAGCCTCCTCTTCTCCAGGCTAAGCAACCCCAGCTCCCTCAGCCTCTCCTCATAGGGCTTGTGCTCACAGCCTCTCCCCAGCCTCATTGCCCTTCTCTGGACACGTTCAAGTGTCTCGATGTCCTTCTTAACCTCAGGGCCCAGAACTGGACACAGTACACAAGGTTTGGCCTAACCAGTGATGAGTACAGGGGCACAATGACTTCCCTGCTCCTGCTGGCCACACTATTCTTGATGCAGGCCAGGATGCCATTGGCCTTGTTGGCCACCTGGGCACACTGCTGGCTCATGTTTAGGTCAGCACCCCCAGGTCCCTTTCTGTTTGGCAGCTCTCCAGCCACTCCGACCCCAGCCTGTAGCTCTCCATGGACATAAGCTTCACTAGAAACTCAAATCCTTCTGGATGCCTCGCTTCTTCTCAAGGGGTTCCTCCCTCTCCAAAGTGATATGATTTGCACAAAAATAAAAAAGAAGAGTGCCTACAATATATGAAAAGCATTCACTGCAGTAATCTACTACTGCATTTATGTCTCTCCAAAGGTTCACATGAATTTTCACAAAAATGGAATTTTGCACACTGCTGCCCTATTTCAATGAAGCAAATTCTAATTTCCTTCCCCATTTAATCCATAAAAGGAATGTTATTAAATGTCTGCATCCTCTTCCTACCTCCAACTTATTTTTACTTTTTTTTTCCCTTGGATCTTTTCATAGAGTAATAGAGTGGTTTGAGTTGTAAGAAACTTTAAAATCACCTAGTAGCACGCTCCCTGCCATGGGCAGGGACACTTGCCACCAGTTCAAGTTGCTCAAGACCCCATCCAACCTGGTCTTGAACACTTCCAGGAAGGGGCATTGACAGCCTCCCTGGAAAACCAGTTCCAGCGTCTCACCACCCTCACTGTTAAGAATTTCTTCCCAATATCCAGTCTAAATCTCCACTCTCCCAGCTGGAATGGAATGGAATGGAATGGAATGGAATGGAATGGAATGGAATGGAATGGAATGGAATGGAATAGAATAGAATAGAAGAATAGAATAGAATAGAACCGAACCAGAATAGAAGAGACCTTCAAGATCGTGTCCAACCCATCATCCAACACCACCTAATCAACTAAACCATGCAACCAACCACCCTGTCAAGTCTCCTCCTAAACACCTCCAATGATGGTGACTCCAAATACATTGCCCCTCAATGCAAACCTTTGTAAAAAGTCCCTCCCCAGCTTTCCTGTAGCCCCCTTTAGATACTGGAAGGCTGCACTAAGGCCTCCCCAGAGCCTTCTCTTCTCCAGGCTGAACAGTCCCAACTCTCTCATATGACAAAATAATAATGCTCAAAGATTTGTATTCATGGTGAAAATGAGAACCAGAGGCTCTTGCTCATGGTGAGAGCCAGAGGAACAGTTACAGGAAAAAAGTGGGGAGAAGTGGAGAGGAGGCTCAGGGGAGACCTTCTTGCTGTCTACAACTACCTGAAGGGAGGTTGTAGCCAGGTGGGGGTTGGTCGCTTCTCCCAGGCAACCACTGACAGAACAAGAGGACACAGTCTCAAGCTGCACCAGGGGAGGTTTAGGCTGGAGGTGAGGAAGAAATTCTTCACAGAAAGAGAGACTGCCCATTGGGATGTGCTGCCCAGGGAGGTGGTGGAATCACCATCACTGGAGGTGTTTAGGAGGAGCCTGGATGGGGTGCTTGGTGCCATGGTTTAGTTGATTAGATGGTGTTGGATGATGGGTTGGACTCGATGATCTCTTCCAACCTGGTTTATTCTATTCTATTCTATTCTATTCTATTCTATTCTATTCTATTCTATTCTATTCTATTCTATTCTATTCTAAGTGATGGGCAGGTTAAAGGTTAGCTGGCTGTGGACAAGCACACAGGTAGAAACCTGCCTGTGGTCTGAGACAGATGACTTGAAGTGCAGGGTGAATGAAGAAAGAGGCACACATGTGGACTGAGAATGACAGACAACAGTGCTGTAAATGAAGGGATGCAGGAGGACAATCTTGTCAATAAGAGACACAGGAGACTGTTTGACATTGAGGACTGGCAATGGCTTCAAAAAAGCTTCCTAGAAGGATCCTACCATTCTCTGCGTTTTTAAGGATGAGCTGCTCTGCACATTTTTACAGAGTATCTTTCCTGCAATTTTTGACATATGCAAAAATCAGACTTCAGGGCCATTTAAGTTTAAAGACTTATTTCTCTAGAGAATCATGTCAATCTCATAATGCCTCATTGCTCCATTTGTAAAACAAGACTAACATTTATTCTTTCCCTTAAACCACGCTTTGCTCATCCTGTCTACTCGATCGGCAAACTCCCCGTAGCAGCTCTTCCTTACTCTTGCAGAGAAAAGCTATTTAAAGTTCACCTAGCTGGAGATGTTCCTGCTCACTGCAGGGGGATAGACAAGATGACCTTTGAGGGTCCCTTCCAACATGACGCATTGTATGATCCTGTAAAGGGATCCAAATCGCTTCAGACCCTTCTGATCTAATGTAACATATAAATGATTTAATCATCATCATTCACATATGGACAATTCTCACAACCCATTTCCTATCCCTACACAGCTTCTAATCTAGTGGCATAGTTCTATTGATTTGTTAATAAAAATATTTGCAGCATTTGCAGTCATTGCATCTTTCTCCTCAAGGGCTGTTTTTTTCCTTCCAGGGATCCAGCACTGTGTATGTAAAGGAGCTATTCCAATAATTTCCCCCCAAATTGTGCTGCAATCCAAGCAGTCTGGACTGAAAAGCCTCTCAATAATTTACAAATTTATCCTTGGCACAGGTATCATAGGGTCACAGAATAATTTGGGTTGGAAGGAACCTTAAAGATCACCTAGTTCCAGCCCTCCTGCTGTAGGCAGGGACAACTTCCATGAGACCAGACTGCTCAAGGCCTTGCCCAATACTTCCAGGGAGGGGGCATTGACAACTTCCCTGGACAATCTATTCCAGCATCTCACCACCCTCACCATAAAGAATTTCTTCCTAATATCCAGTCTAAATCTCCCCTCTTCCAGCTTCAATCCATTCCCTCTTGTCCTATTACCACCAGCTAAAAGTCCTGTACCCCTTCCCCAGTTAAAGGAGAGAAAATCAAAACCCTTTTTCCAAGGATATCTGAAGGGCACCTACAGGAATGCTGGGGTCTGACTGTTCAGCAGGGCTTGTAGTGATAGGACAAACAGCAACAGTCTGAAACTAGAGCCAGGTACAGACAGCAGGAAGAAGTTCTTCACAGGGACAGTGGTGAAATACTGGAACGGGTTGCCCAGAGATGCGGTTGAGGCTCCATCTTGGAGACACTCAAGGGCAAACTAAATGGAGCTCTGGGCAGCCTGATCTAGTTGGAGGGGTCCCTGCTCACTGCAGGGGGGGTTGGACAAGATGACCTTTTGACCTTGGAGGGTCCTTTTCAACCCGATGTTTTGTGTGACTGTGTGACTGTGTTCTTGCTTTCTCCTACGCACACAGCAACAGCCTGCTAGTCCGATTGAGCAATAGCCCAGGCCCTGCTTCACTTCTTTCACATCTTGCCTTCCAAAACTTTCTATCAACTAGGCCTAATTTCTTTCCACCCTTTCTCTCATTTTTTAATAGTGCACAGAACATCCACAACATGACATGATATATGACTGCTCTGAATGAGTTATCTCCACTTTCCTCCTCTTGGCTAGGTTTGAAAATGAACGATGAGCTTACTAATTACTACCAGGCAGGTGCATCTCACTGACTTGACTACCAGCCTCGCTAATGAGCTTTACATTTGCTTTCATCAGCTTTCTCTGGCTAACACAAGAGCAGAATCATAGAGCTGTTGAGATTGGAAGAGACCATTAGATCACCAAGCCCAACCACTTGCCTAGACCTCACAATCCCACCAGTACTGCTAAGCCACTACCACTAAACCGTGCCACACAGCACCACATCCACATGCCCTCTAAAACATCTCCAGGGATGGTGACTCCAACACCTCCCTGGGTATCCTGTTCCAATGCCTGAGATCACTGTCTGTAAAAAAAATGTTTCTTAATATCCAATCTGCATATCCCCTGGCACAGAGTGTTTTTAGTTTGGGGGTTGAGGATGGAAATTCAGGAACTCTGAGTTTTGTCTGTGGTATTATTGGTTTTGTTTTTAATAGATCTGTGAAAATCATAGAATCATAGAATTGTTTTGGTTAGAAAGGACCTCTAAGATCACTGAGTCCAACCATCAAACTAACACCATTCTATTCTAACCATCACCTATTCTTCAAACCAGATGATCCTTGGAGCCCCTTCCAACTGGTCATTCTGTGATTCTGTGATTCCTTCCTCCCATCTTTCACTCACATTTGCTGGATTTTTTTGTCTCAGTCGAAGGCATTTTGTACATAATGCAAGTATAATGTTAATGAATGTTTGTACAATGCAATCATTCCTTTAGTGAATTCCTTTAGTTAATACAAACAGTCCTTAAGTTAAATTATGGAAAAAACAGGTGCATTGGACATGGATAATAGGAAAATAAGCTTGTTTCAGGAGCCTAATTGCTATGCAGATGATTATAATAACAATACTAGCAGACACTGCTGATTTTTGGGGGTTTTTTTTGAGTAGGATCATATTTTGAGTGAAGAAATACTGGAAACATATTCATGATATTCTTTCTCTGAAAACTGATGGGGGTTTGTTATTGATTCTAAATCTTTTCATGTGCTTGGATCAGAGACAGTTCACATTTGCAGATAGCTGCAGAAACACCACTAAGCAGGCTTTCTTCCATGCTTAATCCTTGGTGTTAGATAATATAGCAATGGCTCTCAGCACAAATGACATGGCTCTGTACCAGTGTAGGTATCTTAATCATAGAATCATGGAATGGTCCAGGCCAGGAGGGACCTCCATAGGTCATCTAGTCCGACCTCCCAGCAGTCAGCAGGGACATCCTCAACTAGACCAGGCTGCCCAGGGCCTCTTCGAGCCTCACCAGGAATATCTCCAGGGAAGGGACCTCAACCACCTCCCTGGGCAACTTGTTGCAGAGTTCCACTACCTTCATAGTGAAAAATTCTTCCTGATATCCAGTCTGGATCTGCCCTTCTCTAGTCTGAAGCCATTGCCCCTCATCCTGTTACCACAGGCCCTTACAAAGAGTCTCTCCCCACCCTTCCTGTAGGATAGTTTTGGGTGATAGGTTGGACTCGATGATCTCAAAGGTCTTTTCCAACTGGGTTTAATTCTATTCTATTCTATTCTATTCTATTCTATTCTATTCTATTCTATTCTATTCTATTCTATTCTATTCTATTCTCCCTTCAGGAACTCAAAGGCTGCTATCAGGTCTCTCCAGAGCCTCCTCTTCAAGCTGAACACCCCCAGCTCCCTCAGCCTGTCCTCGTAGCAGAGGTGCTCCAACCCCCTGATCATTTTTGTGACCCTCCTCTGAACCCTTTCCACCAGGTCCATGTCCTTCCTATACTGAGGGCTCCAGACCTGTACACAGTACTCCAGGTGAGCACCAGAGCAAAGTGGCAGAATCACTTCTCTGTATCTGCTGGCAACGCTTCTTTTGATGCAGCCCAGGATGTGATTTGCCTTCAGGGTTGCAAGCTCACACTGCCTGCTCATGTCCAGCTTCTTGTCCGTCAGCACCCCCAAATCTTCTGAATGAACACCTTGAACTTAACAGTCTACAGCTGAACTAAGAGAACCCACTTACAGAAAGAAAAGGTTGGAGGGAGTGTTCAATAGTTGCCTCACAACTGAAGGGCAGTTGCAACAGCAGAAGGCTTCCATTTCTAAATGCTGAGCTGAAAATGCATGCACAGCTTCACTGACATAACATTAACCCTCCAAGACTAAAGCTTATTCACTATTAACAACCAATTAAACTACCAGGAGTGTTGAGCAATGCTGTATTCAACAGTATTCTCTTCCACCGTTGATGGAAATTTGCTTCCAAAGTAACTGTTTTACGCCTCTGTTGTACATTTCAGTTTAACAAGAACTCTGTTATGATGCACAGCCATAATTAATGGATTACACTTTTAATCCACTTTGTCACATAACTAGAAAATGTATGGTTTGATAGGATTAAGCACTTCTCAAAGATCCCTTTTTTATGATTAGTGCTTTTCAAACAGAGTTATTTTCTACAGGTTTGGGTTGGGTTTGGGGTTTTTTGTTTGCCTTTTTTTTCCTTTCTTTCTTTTTTTGGTTTTGTTTTGTACTAGTAAGTGTTTTAACTTCCTCAAAACAAATGTTTAGTTTGGACTTTAAAGCCAGGCAGTTGTTGCTTTCCCAACAGATTGGTGACTCGCTCATACTCCCACTAGAATAGAATAGAATAGAATAGAATAGAATAGAATAGAATAGAATAGAATAGAATAGAATAGAATAGACCAGGTTGGAAGAGACCTTCGACACCATTGTGTCCAACCTATCATCCAACACTATCTAATCAACTAAACCATGGCACCAAGCACCCCATCAAGTCTCCTCCTAAACACCTCCAGTGATGGTGACCCCACCACCTCCCTGGGCAGCATATTCCAATGGGCAATCACTCTCTCTATGAAGAATTTCTTCCTAACATCCAGC
Source organism: Dryobates pubescens (assembly GCF_014839835.1). Classification (NCBI taxonomy): domain Eukaryota; kingdom Metazoa; phylum Chordata; class Aves; order Piciformes; family Picidae; genus Dryobates; species Dryobates pubescens. Next base: position 31,964,682 of record NC_071619.1, on the reverse strand, counting down.
CTAAACCTCCCCTGGTGCAGCTTGAGCCTGTGTCCTCTTGTTCTGGTGCTGCTTGCCTGGGAGAAGAGACCAGCCCCCACCTGGCTACAACCTCCCTTCAGGTAGTTGTAGACAGCAAGAAGGTCTCCCCTGAGCCTCCTCTTCTCCAGGCTAAGCAACCCCAGCTCCCTCAGCCTCTCCTCACAGGGCTGTGCTCCAAACCCCTCCCCAGCTTTGTTGCCCTCTGGGCATTAACTTCAATGCAAAGAGGAGCATGGCCCAATAATAATCTGTGCAAAAGACCACCCACCATTTATATTCTGTCAACCATATAGACATTAAAAGAATTCATTCTAAATCTCACAATTGAGGCCAGTTGAAATTACATAACACATAAAGATATCTTTAATAATTATCTTGACAATTTATAATCACATTTAAACTCCTGCAAAGCTATCTAAACAGTGGAGTAATCTGAGCATGAGAAGTTTTCTATGTACTCAGAAATTCAAAGAGCTCCTTCCCAGTGAAAGGTAGAAACAGCCTCGAAGACAAATGATAAAGGGGTAAGGGAAACCCTAAACAAATCACACTTCTGATCTAAGTATTATGCCCTTAATGTAATCTCCTGCGTTTCTCATATTTCATAGAGGCTTGAAACAACACAATCAGTATTGATCTGAGAGGAAAAATAGTCATCAGATAATTTTCCTGAATACTATTTTAAGCATAAATGGTAAAATACAGGCTGTGTGAGAAGTGGCTTGAGAGCAGTCTCGAGGACAAGGACTTGAGGGCGTCAGGAGAAAAAATTAATTTGTCATGAGCCAGCAATGGTCACTTGCAGCCCAGAAGGCAACCATGTCCTGGGTGGCAACAAGAGAAGTGTGACCAGCAGGGAGGCGGGAATTAGATGATCCTTAAGGTCCCTTCCAACCCAAACCACTCTATGAATTTATGAAAATGACTCTGTGTGTCTAGCCTGATTGAAATGTACAGCTCTTTGCACCACGCCACTGGAAGTTATTTGCCACATGCACAAAGCCTTACTCATCCCCTTACTCATGACAGAAAATACACACTATTCATTATTTTGATGTAAATGAGAGAACAGTTAATCATCTGCTTTAAAAACAAGATGCTTGGGCATTACTTAATTTGCCAAACCAGCAAATCTGGTGTTTGTAGCCATACAAATTGATCTTGCCTCTGTCATATCTAACAGAAACCACACTCTAAAAGCACCAGACTTCAAGCCAGAATTTAACTGGCTTCATAAACAAAACTCTCCTATGTTTGTTTGTGTTCACATCATTTTTAGAGTTTGACATTTCCATCTTCTCACCAGCTACACCCCTACTGCCTTCAACAGGCTTGCCCATATCAATAAAGAAGGCAGGATTAGCCCCTGAATTTATTTTGGAGCTCAAGTTGTTTCCAAACCGACACATGCTGCTAAACAACCCAGCAGAAGCAGAGCTTTGAGCTGGAGCTTCTCAAGGTAATTCTTGCCTCTCAAGATTTTGAGGGAGTGAGTCTCCAGGCTCTACAGACACAGAACTACAAAATATCCCTACTAATGAGTACTGATTTTAAACATGCAAGACAAAAAAACCAACCCACACCACTGAATGGAAAATATTCATCAGCCTCAACACCAAGACAAAAAGATTATTGATCTTAAAAGAGGCATTTTTTTGGGGGGAGAGGGGGGGGTCTGCTCAGTAATATGAACACAAAGAGTAGAGCTGCTGAGAAAACAAAGACTGACAGGGCTCTGCTGAGCAGTAAAGCTTAGAAAGTAAAATATTTTTGAAATTCATTTCATAGCACGGCTTACACTGGGAGAAAGATAATAACAACCATAATAGCAGTAACAACAACAAGATGGGAGAGCTAGAGGGTGTTTTGAACTCAAAACAATGCTTTGCAGTTCTAAAAGTGAAATATAATGCTTTAGACTTAAAGGGCTACAAGTGAAATATCCTGCTTTAGACTTGGAAGTTCTACAAGTGAAATCTTTACCTGCAAGTCACAGGAAATTCAGTGGAGTACACGAGGGAGAAACCACACAAATTGTGTTAGTCTAAAGCTACTCTGCATCATGGTGGTGGTGAAGTGTTGTTAGTCATCATGAAAACTGTTGTGAGAATAGCAAATATATTTGCAGAACCGATTGTCTGTTTCCAGGAGGTTTGGGGAAGTTCCATCTAACAGTTCATAAGGTCATAAGGGGTTCTGAGCAACCTGATAGAGTTGGGATTGTCCCTGCTGACTGCAGGGGGGTTGCACTAGATGAACTGTAAAGGTCCCTTCCAACACAGTGCATTCCATGAGTCTATGACATTGTCACATGATGAAGTTAAAGCAAGCAGTTGACACTTTGGATTTCACTACTAGAAAGTCTCTCTACAGAAACCACGTGGTGTGTATTATTCATGTGGTCTGACTTTGAGCATTAGGCTTACTTCATGTGACAGCATATCACGAATTGAGGAACTTGCTGTGTGACCTCATGGTGCTCACTTTCCTTTCAGAATCAGCACTTCTCACTCTGATGAGCACAGGAGAGGAAAGCACTGCATGAATCGGAATTGTCTCATGGAGGGAAGTCCCTGGAGGTGTTCAAGAAATGTACACACGGCACCTCGGAACCCGCTGGTTCCATGGTGCTCTTAGGCTGACGGTTGGACTCAATGACCTTAAAAGTTTTTTCCAACAGAAACGATTCTCTGACTCTATGAAGCCACTGTTTCTGGGTGACATTCCTTTGGTGAGGAATCTTATTGACCTTTAGGGCAGATGTCTTTTCCAAGTGCTCTTCAGCAAATTTCTTCATGCAACAAAAAACCATTGCAAACTTTCACTTCCCTTTACCAACCCTCTTCTAATTAAATCAGATTAATCTGATTGTTATTCTTTTTTTTTTTTTTTCCTCCTTCTGGCTAGAAATAGTAACACAGGAGAGACCCTCAGTCCACTGGTCCCTTCCAACCCCTACCATTCTACGATTTTATTATTTATAGAATTGTTTGGAAAAGGCCTCTTAAGATCCTTGAGTCCCAACATCCATCTAACACCACGATGGCCATCAAACCACATCCCAAAGTGCCATGTCCACAAGTTTCTTGAACAGATCCAGGATCAGAATTGGATGTAATTGGATCCAACCATTTAAATCAATGCCTGACCACTCTTTCAGGAAAGAAAATGTTCGTGGTTCTAAACACACAACTGATCTGGCACTGTCATGATTAATTCTTTTAATGACATTAAACGTTTTAAGCTCTTCATGTGCAACACTGTCAACCAGCAGGAGTCCAGCAGGCAGACCCACGCCCCGAGCATATTCCGAGGATGAGTGTGGAAGGGGAAGTCCTTTTGCCCCGCCGCCCAGGCCCCTCTCCGCGGCCCCTCGACGTAGCCTAACTGGTCCTGGAGCAGGCGGGGGGCCGCGTCCCCGGCTGCAGGAGCGCCCGCACAAGCGGCCGCGGCGAGGCGGCTGATCAGGGCCGCCCGGGGGCCTTCCCCCGCCCCGGTGGGGGCGGAGGCACGAGGTGGGGGGCCGGGCCAGCGCTGCTGCTGCTGCTACCCGCTGCCGTTGCTCACAGCCCGGCTCCGCCTCTCCCGCCGCAGCTCCCAGTCCTGGAGCGCCGCTCGGCTGCCAGAAGGAAGCCGCCACCTGCTCCGGTGCGGAGTTGGTCCTCGCTGTGCGCCGAGAAGGGAGAGCAGCCGCCCCGCTGCCCGTGCCCGGGACGTTACCACTGCTCCCGCTACCGAGGGAAAACTGCCGCCGCCGCCCGGTTTCGGAAGGGGAAGAAATCACAGCTCCTCTCTGCTGTGAGACGGAAGAGCCGCTGAAGGCGCGCCTCTCCGCCGCTGCCTCCCGGTCCCGCCGCGGGCAGGCGGGATGATGGAGCCCCCCGCCGCTGCCTGCGCCTCCTGCCGCCGCCACCCGCTGCCGCCGCCGCTGCTCTGCCTCCTGATCGCAGCCCTCTGCCTGCCGCAAGGTAAGCGCCCGCCCGCGACAAGGAGAGAACCGTGCCGTCCCGACCGCGCCGAACTTGGTGGAGGGGAGGCCGGGGGCTTGCAGGTGGCGGTGCCCGCCCGCTCTCCCTTCCCCGGAGTGCCCTGGAACCTACCGCGGGGTTACGCGACGGGCGTCTCTCCCAGCCGTTGGTGCCCTTCGGATCTCGTTTTTTCGGCCACTGGCGGTCCGAGCTGTTGCCGCTTCTCTCGAGGGAAAGGCACAAGCTGCCCGGGGCTGAGAGGCGGCAGTGTTCTCGCCTTTCCCCATGAGAATCGGCGGTGGGGTCCCCGCGGGGCGTTGTCAGTGGGCAGCGGGCGCTGCCCCCGCGGGAGGGCGAGCCGAGGCTCGGCGCCGCCGCTGCTCCGGTTTCACTTCTAGGCTGAGCGGCACGTCTCTGCAGCCAGCCTCTTCCAACTTTAGCCGTTTCCCGCATTCGGGCACGGTATACGAGCTACAGGAGCCGGGAGGGGGTTGGTGGGTGCCCGGGGAGCGCCGTCGAGCACGACCCCGCCCGGCGGCCGGGGTGCGGGCAGCGGCGGTCCCCCGGGCGTGGCGGCAGCGCTGCGGGGGATTGAGGAGGCTGCTCCGCGGCTCGGGTTCGCGTGGGGAACTTCATCTCCCCGCCCCCGCCGCTGTCGAGGCGTTGGGGAAGTGGGAAGGCACGGGGAGTGCTAAATACCCTTAATTGTTGCGGGAGTCTTTTGGCCATGAGGCGTTTGTAGGTTTTTATTTTGTAAATATTGAGCGTGAAAGTGAAGTCTGGGGGAAAAGCTGTGAAGTGAAGGAGTTGTGCATTCCCCGCGGTAGAGGATGATTCTTGTAGAAAGAGCGTCAGCCTGTGGTAATAGCTTGTATTGCTTAAGAAATGGCTTTGCCTTTCTGTGCCTGCTTTTTGCGAGAGTAAAGGGTTTGCAGAAGTGGTGGAGTTGGTGGGGTTTCATTCCTGGCCTCCGCTTCCTTGTTATGTGCTCTTCAGTTAACCATTTACAGGCAGTAATGCAAGATAAGAACAGGCCTTTTTCACTTGATCTATTTCTGTTTATTTTGTACAAGCTCTGGTTAAGCAGAAACAGAGCTTGTAGCAGTAAGGTAAACGCTCCAAACAGAACCAAAAGCAGTTTGATGGTTGGTTAGCATACTAAAAAAGCTTCCAAAAAGAACCAAAACCTGTTTTGATTTCATGTGGAAGAATAAAAAATACCCAAAAAACAACTCCCAACAGAAGCAAAAGCTATTTTGATCTCAGAAGAATAAAAATGCTCTAAACAGACCCAAAATCAATTTTGATTTCAGTTAGAACGGTAAAAAAAGCTCCAAGCAGACCTAAAAGCTATTCTGTTTTTTTGAATGGTAAAAAAGCTCCAAATAGACCCCAAATCAATATTGGAACCATAAGCAATATGTTAAGCTTTTGTTTTGACAAATGTAGTGGATGATCACTGTAGGACATGAAAAATACCAGTCTTGGTGTCAGAGCTTAGAGAGAGCACTGGTGTCTGTGGTGTTCAGGAGTGTTCAGGAAAGATGGTTCATTTAATGAAGTCTCCATGCCATGTGGATTATCCAGAGAAAGAAGCCCCTCAGCTGCTAAGAAACCAGACTGAGCCCCCGTGGTGAGATTTATCCCAGTCAATACAGAATGATCTTGTAGATGGTGTGACATTTCCCCACTGGAGGAAACATGGAGTCATAAAATATTTTATCCTCAAAGGTTGTGTTGATGGAGGTGTATAAAAAGATGAGATTTGATCATCTGTGATCTCAGAATGTTGGAGGTAAAACCAGCAACTGAGTTCTTTCTGCTCTTCATTTCTTTTTGCCGCCTTAAGGAGAAACTCAGGCTGTGCAAGCAAATATGGGGAGAAATCAGCCCTGCTTCAGCTTAAAAACTTTCCCTACAATACTGGAAATGCCTGGAAAGCCTAACAGAAGGCTTAAGCCTCTAGTTCTGTTTGTTCTGAGGAGTAATAAAATATACTTAAATGTGAAAATCTATATTTTTAGATGCTATTATTAGTCTTACTGTCTTGATGTGATGGTAGACTTCACATTCCTTTCTCCTTACTGTCTCAGCTATTTTAGATGATAGTCAACTGCCCAGGTTTGCATTGGGAAAGCAATAGATCAGCTATGAAAGGCATATTAAAAGTTTTATATATATATATATTTATTTATGTATGTATGTAAAGATGTATGCATATATATGTATACATCTGTTTTTATACAGAGATCTATTTTTATGTATATATATAATAGAAAGAAAGAAAGATATACAAGATCTCTCCAGCAGTATTCAAGCTGACTAAGGATTGTGATGAGAAATTTTGAGGTTCTTTTTTCACAGAAGAAAACACCTGGGGATATACCTAATAAAATAAGGGGAGGGAGGATGGTGGGGGGAGAATCTAAGTCTGCAGTTGATACTGGCAGACTAACTTTAGGTCAGCCTAGAAGAGAACACCAGTTAAAATCCCATGCTTTTCCAGAGGAAATGACTATGTTTGAAAAGGAAGTCAGCTAACCATGACCTTTGTAAAGCTTCTGTTCTTCCCCCCCCTTAACTTTTTGATGATTTGTAGCTACCAAGCTCAGAGTCTCTCGTAATGTGTTTTATTACTAACGACTTGTTACGCATTGTGGAAAGGGGGCGAGACTGCAGTGTGTAGTTTTCTCATTCATATGAGACTGTATTCACACTCCTGACTATACTGGTGTGTGTTGTTTTTTCTCTCCTGGTCTATCTGGTGTGACAGCGATGTAGGGAAGCTGATTTTCTGTGTTGAGATCTGAAATTGACGTGGGTTTTCTGCAACTGAAGGCAGGAAGCGTCTGCACCATGTATGGATGTTTCAATATGTTCTCTGCCTGTGGCCCAATAGGTAGCGAAGTTTAAGTGACCTGTAAGTTGTTAATCCCTTTGGTTTGGGGTTGGTTGGTTTGTTTTGGTATGAATATGCTAGAAAAGCCTCTCAACATAAACATTTTTATTTCTTCTTGTGCTGTCCCCTCCTCTGTTGGGTCTCCCTTAAGGCAGAGGGCAGCAACAGAAATCCTTCAGGCCTGTAAATCTGTTGGCATTTCAGCCCATTGATTTTTACTGGAGAAGATATATGTTGTTATGTTCATGAAATAAATATCTCTGTCCTAAGTCGTATTTATTTCCAAGATATCTTATTTCCACTTCCTAGCCTGTGTAAGACTTCCTTGCAGTACCATCCCTTCTCCTTCTTTAAAATAAACTAAGATGCTAATGTGCAGTCCCAGGGTAAACAATTTTAGATTCTTTGCAGTAGGAGTTGAGCTATTTGTCTTATTTCCAGCAGGAAATTTTGGGGAAGAAAATCTCTAAATATTTATGCAAGGTGAAGCATGAAGGAGAAAATAAAGCAGGCAGCATTAAGTGTTCTACGTAATGCAAATGACAGAATCTCAGAATGCATCAGGTTGAAAGAGACCTTCAAAGGTCACCTTGTCCAACCCCCGATCAGTGAGCAGGGAAACCTCCAACTGGAGCAGGCTGCCCAGAACCTCACCATGTTTGACCTTGAATGTCTCCAGGGATGAGGCTTCAACCACCCCTCTGGGCAACCTGTTCCAGTATTTCACCACTCTCATTGTCAGGAACTTTCTCCTAATGTCCAATCTAAATCTACCCAGCTCCAGTTTCAAACCATTCCCCCTTGTATTATCACTGCAAGGCCTTTCTAAACAGTCCCTCCCCAGCCTTCCTGTAAATCCCCTTCAGATACTGAAATGCTGCTGTAAGGTCTTCTGGCATCTCCTCCAGGCTGAGCAACTCTTTCAGCCTGCCCTTGTTCCAGTTCTCTGATCTTCTTTGTGGCTCTCATCTGGACCTGCTCCGTCAGGTCCATGCCCTTCTTGTGTTGGGGGGCCTTGTGGTAGAGCAGGAAAAACCTTTTCTGTTTTCTTACCAATATCCTACTTCTGTAGTGTCATTTACGACCTTATGCTAAGTGTTCACTGCAGAGTTAGAGGATGTCATGTCTGCTAAGGTATGGTGCAGAAAGACCTCATAAAAACTATCACTGTTCTAGTGGCAAAGCTTTAATGTGTTGGCTGGGCACACCACCATAGCCTTTTCATAGGTTTCTAACAGCACTTTCTGGACAGCAGTATTTTTGTTAGGCTGGTTCTGGACTTGTTGAGCAAATCAAAAGAATAGGAAACTGGTTATGCAGGAATCAGAGCAACCTGTTTATACTTCGAGCTTATTAACAGTTCAGTGACTGAATGTGCTAATTTTGTAGGAGCTATAATTTGTGTAATTGGATTTCCTAACACCAGGTGATCAATACTCGGTTTGCCCTATATGTGACCTGCACTACATGGCCATAATCATGATGGTTACTGATAAGCTGGCTCAGGGTCCAGTCTGCAGTGCTTTTCTAATGCTGTTTCTTTTTCATATGTTTAATTATATTTTTTCCAGACTGTCATACTGATTGTGGAAACTGGTTTTACACATTCCTAATAGTCTTGGGTGTGTTTTTTGTTTGTTTTGGGGTTGGTTTGGGTTTTTTTCTTTAGTTCTGCAAGCTGTTGCAGGGCTAGACTTCACAGATTGGTTTTTGAGAGCTACTACCATATCTGAAAATGGTTATCATAGATTCATAGAATGGTTTGGGACCTTGAAGACCATCTAGTTCCAACCCCCCTGCCATGGGCAGGGACAGCGTCCACTAGACCAGGTTGCTCAAGGCTTCATCCAACCTGGCCTTGAACACCTCCACGGGGGGGGACATCCACAGCCTCCCTGGGCAACCTGTTCTGGTGTCTCACTACCCTCAATGTAAAGAGTCTGCTCCTAACATCCAGGCTAAATCTCCCTTCTTCCAGCTCAAAGCAATTCTCCTTCATCCTGTCACTACAAGCCTTTGTAAGAAGTCCCACCCCAGCTCTCCTGTAGCCCCGTTCAGGTATTGGAAGGCCACTCTAAGGTCTCCCTGGAGCCATCTCTTCTCCAGGCTGAAAAGACCCAGCTCCCTCAGCTTGTCCCCACAGGGGAGGTGCTCCAGCCCTCTTACCATCTTCATGGCCTCCTCTGAACTCTCTCCAACAGCTTGATGTCATTCTTGTTCTGGAGGCCCCAGAACTGGCCACAGTACTCCAGGTGGGAGTACTTTAGCTTCTGTGCTGCTTAACACCTCTGGAGTGTCTAGCGTACAGCTTTCCCCCCCTGATAATACAATAACTTTTTTATTAGAAAATGCATGTAAACCTCAGGGCCACTCTTGTAGGGAATTGAAGACCTGTTGCAGTGTGCTGATTTCTCTCAAGTTCTTCTGCTTTCAAGAAAAATGGTTATGCTTCCATGCACCACTGCTCATATGAGAGACTCTTCAGGAACTGCAAATGCTGTAGGGTGATAATTAAAATTTGACTTGAGCAGAATGTGATTTTTTTTTTTTTTTCCTAGGGAAAAAAAAAAAACCAAACCCCTGAATATTACCAATTCCCCTTGATTTGAAATTGTTGAGTGTTATCTTCCCTGAAGATAAGGCTTTGACCTACATGTTCTTTATCTTGGTATCTTTCCTTTAATAAGGACAGGATGAATATTAAAAGAGGCTGCACATTCCTGTCCTTAAAATATGCTTGAAAATGAATCTGATCTTTCAGAGAGGAGACTGCAGTACAGCTGGTATGCTGGCAATCCACTACTGGCAGCAGTCAGATCAAATTTCTTCCCTATTCCCCCCTCACCCTCTTTTCTCTTCTGGTTTTGTTTTGTTTTTCTTCTTTCCTAATGTTTTATTGAAGGTGGCTTGAATTGCAGTTGATCCTACACCAGTGGATATTAATCTGCTGCTCCAAAGAGGCAGCACTTTTGAGCAGTATCTGCCTAGTTTAAGATTAAATTGCTTTTCTTATCATGCATATAGGTCTCCAGAAAGGCAAATAAATATTTACTTATTAAACCAGCTGCTGCTTCCACTGAACTGGTATTTTTGTTGTTGATAAGAAATATGCCTCTTCTGGGAGGTGAAAAAGGGGGAGGAAAAAAAGGGACAAAGTGATAATACATTGGAGAGAGTGCCTGCAGCATCAGGGTATGAATTTTAGAGGTTATCAGGGGTTAGAACAGTTCTGTAACGTTTGGTTAGAAAGCATTTGAAGTGCTTTCAATAGGCATGGAAATACTAAGCTGTTTCCTTGATAACAAGGAAAAAGTGTGTTTAGTGATTTAATGAGTGTTTCAACAGTCTATGTGTCTGTATCATCTGTTTTCAATTAAGTTGTACTCTGTACAGTTAACCCTGTATTGTAAAGAAAATCATTAAATGCTTGAACTTCATTCATGTGTTGCATTTTTGTGCTGTGGTAGCCCACTCTGTGGCACCTCCTGGCATCCTTAGAGATGGGTCTTGGTCACAGAATCCCAGAGGGGTAGGGGTTGGAAGGGGCCTCCGAAGATCATCAAGTCCAATCCCTCTGCCAAAGCAGGGTAACCTAAAGCAGACCACATGGGAACGCATCCAGGTGGGCCTTGAGAGTCTCCATAGATGGAGGCTCCACCACCTCTTTAGGCAGCCTGTTTCAGTGCTCTGCCACCCTAAAAGAAGTTCCTTCTCATGTTTAGATGGAACTTCTCAAAGGTCTCTTCCAGCCTGGTCTATGCTATGCTATGCTATTCTATGCTATTCTCATGTTTTAAATGGAACTTCTCATGCTCCAATTTATGTCCATTACCTCTTGTCCTATCACTGGGGACCACCGAGAAGAGTCTGGCCCTGTCTTCCTAGCACCCACCTCTTAGATATTTGTGTTAATAAGATCCCCATTCAGGCTCCTCTTCTCCAAGCCCCAGCTCTCTCAGCCTTTTCTCATATGATAGATGTTCCACCCCCCTGCAGTTTTGCTCCTGAGGGAAGGCACTCACACGGCATACTTTAAACTTCTCAGGTGTCAAGGACAGTCCAAGACCCCAGGACTGAAGCCCTGGCAATGTGGGTGACGTTTTAGGTGTTAAGAAGCTCTGTGTGGTGGCTGTCCTCTTCCCTTGGTTCTCTGTTTCATGCAGTGTATCCTGGTGGGTGCATCCCAGCCATCTGGGCTGGAAAGTTCTGTGTTTTCTAACAGAGCTTTGATTGTGACCGGAGTTGGCGTATTTTAAACTTGAAGAGATATTGGCAGCTAATTCAATAGAGGGAGCTCCACTACCTTCCTGTTAGAAGCAGCACGTCTCTGCTTTTTCCCCAGACCTCTGACTTCAGCTTGAAAGTTGCATTAAAAAAATCTTTGTTTCTTCACAGTGTTTTTGTGGTGCCAGGCTTTGTTTCTGAAAGCATCTTACTTTCATCGCAGGCTTCCGGTTGCACGGACAAATCCAAATCACTAATGGGCAAGCTCAAAAAGATGACTCGGAGACGCTTCTCTTTTTGCTGCAAGGCATTGTGTGTGTTTTAAATGGATACATTACAGAATTGGGGTTTCAAATGACCTTGCCTTGTCTGGGGGGCACTTCATGGAGAAACTAGAAAGAATTATGGTAAAGAAGAGGGGACTTTTAAAAGATGAAATGGACCGAGAGTGATGTTGCATGAAATAGGGTACAAACAGGATAGGCTGAGGTGAGAGGAAGCTAGAACACCTCCAGTAAGATGTGTTGAATGGGAAGTTAATGAAAGAATCCTTTGTTAAATAAAGTTCTTCTAGGATCATAAAGGGAAAATGGAATATTTAGGGCTGTTCTGCCACCAGTCTGCGTTCTGGGCTATGCAAAAGAAAGCCAGCTTTGGTATGTGCTGGTGTGATTTTAACCATGCCTCTAATACAAACCCAGGTGCATGCAGAAAGCTGATAACTCTCCTGCAAATCTAGATCTTTATCTTTTTAGCCAATCTTTTACTTTTTCTTCTCAAAACCATTTCTCATCAGAATATTTTGAAACTAATCATGAAGCCCCTTCTAAAAAAGGAAGAAATCCTTTCAATCAAATTGCCTCCAGGTCAACTTGTAATGAAATCAGCGTTATTCTTTATCTGGTGAGTCCTGCAGCAATGCCAGTTAGCATCAGATTTGATGCAGAAGTTGCATGGTTTTTTTCCACAGAATCACAGGACAGTGGGGATTGGAAAGGATCTCTGGAGATCATTTAATTTAACTCCCCTGCTAAAGCAGGTTTACCTGGATCAGGTTGCACAAGATCATAGTGTCCAGGTTGGTTTGGAAAGTCTCTAGGGAAGGAGAGTTTACAACCTCTCTGGATATCCTGGTCCAGGGTGACCTCAAAGGGAAGAATTTTTCCTCTCGGCGTTTCTGCTGCCAATGAGATGACCTCAGGCATATAGCTTCCTGTTCTGTTTCTCGATTTCACAGTGTATATAATGGAGACTAATAGATTTGCTTCTCCTTTGTCTCCCTACCAACACGCCTGCTTGCTCCCCAAGTACAACATTGCACTCAAATGTATCTCACCAGTGAACACCACAAAGATAATAACTTAGAGCAATTTTGCTGTTTGCTGTACTGAAGTCCAAGCCTACTGCTTTGATTCCAGACCTGATGAGGTGCTTCTGTTCTTGAGATCTCAGCCATGTTGTCCAGCTGCATGTGCTGGTCTCATAAAAAACATTCCTCTCTCTGGTGAGCTTTGCCTCTTCATTAAAATGCTTTGGGACAAGCTATTGAGGAATCATAGCTTGATTAGAATCATAGACCTTACTGAGGTTGGAAGAGACCTTTGAGATCATCAAGTCCAACCACTAATCTAGGGCTCACAATCCCACCGCTACTGCCAAGCCACTACCACTAAACCACATCCCTCAGCACCACATCCATGTGTCCTTGAAATCCCTTCAGGGATGGTGACTTCACCACCTCCCTTGGCAACCTGTTTCCTAAGGTTTCAGCTTTCCCAGAGAAAATAACCATGCTTAAAAGGTAACAAAATAGATGTAGCTTGTGTGCAGCTAAATGTGGCATTTTATTTGACTGACATATTTCAGGCTCTTGTTGTGTTTTGGTTTGGCTTTTTAAATGGGAGTTTTTGTGTTTTCTTTAGAGAGCAGAACAACTTATTCTTCAAAACCCATGAGCTGAGTGAGTTTATCATGCTGGCCAGGAAGAATTGCTGAGGCTTGTATTTTAGAAAGAGAAGAGGGCTGGTGCAGTTTATCTGCAGGGTGAAATAGTACATGCTCGCATTAAGCTGTGGAGCCTGGGTAGCTTACAAAGAATGCTTGGTTTGAACTGGGCTTGAAAATGTATAGCTGATTGCAAGGGTGAGGTTTTAACACATAGGGCTTTTAACTACAATTTTTCTACTCTGCTGTTAGGTTCACAGAACCACAGAATAGTTGTGGTTGGAAGAGACCTTCAGAGGTCTAATCCAAACCATGCTGCTCAAGAAGGATGACCTAAAGCCAGTTGCACAGAGCTGTATCCAGTGGGAATATTTCCAAGAATGGAGACAGCAAAACCTCTCTGGGCAACCTATTCCAGTGTTTGATTATCCTGACAGTGGGGGGGCGGGGGGGGGGAAGAAAAAACCTTATGTTCAAATGGAGTTTCTAGTGTATTGATTTGTGCCTGATGCTTTGCTTGCTTTCACCGTCCTCACCACTGAGAAGAATCTGAGAATCTCAATCTGTCTTCTTTACACACCCCCAGCAGATATTTAAGACCTTTTCAAAGGGCTTGTTGTGATAGGATGAGAGGGAATGAATTGAAGCTTCAGGAGGGTTTTAGGAAGAAATTATTTATGGTGAGGGCGGTGAGACACTGGAATAGGAAGGTTGTGCATGCCCCCTCCCCAGAGCTGTTCAAGGCTAGGTTAGATGAAGCCTTGAGCCACCTGGTCTATTGGAAGGTGTCCTGAACTGTGGCAGGGGAGTTGGAACTAGATGATCTTTCAGATCCCTTCCAGCCCAGACCATTCTATGAATTTTGGCAGGGAGTTTTTCTTTCATGAAATATGGAAACCAGCATGGATGTAGCAAAGTGAGTTTTGTGACTCCTCTGGATAAAACCATGGTTGTTGCCTTATTCCAGGTGTTTTGGAGAGCAGAGATGAACTTAATGGCCTTTACCTACAAAGGCATACATAGAAAATAAAAGGAATGATGCAGCTTAGAATAGTTAGGCAGGATTTGAGGAACTTTCAGTGTAGCGTGTAACTTCAGAAGAGAGGAGGATCCTGAATAGATCTCTTCATTCTTGCTACTGTACATCAAGCTCTTTAACAAGTGCTTGCACAGAGAGAATGATAAGGGTAAGTAATATCTTCAGCTACGTTCATTGACACAGCAGAATGGGATTTGCTTTCTCAGACTGGGGAAGTTGAAAGTTTCTGGCACTGCCAGCAAAGGGATGTGCTGACAACTGGTGACATAAATCAAGAAAACATTTGCATATTAAACTTGACAGCTCGAAACGGTTGCAAGGGGAAATGTTTCTTCCAACTTCTAACACATGACTGGAGGTTTCTGTTAAGTTTGTTTGATGTTATTCCTCAGTTCTCAAGCTGCTGCACAATTTGCTGCTAATCTTGAACCCTGCTTATGCATAGAATCAATGAGGAAGTCAATATTGTGCATGTCCCACCAGCTTCTGGTTTATGTCAATTGAGTTTCTTACTGTTGTTGCAGCATGGACAAGAACTCTTAGTAATGCATAACTTGCTGGGCAGACAGTTCATAGAATCATAGAATGGGTTGGATTGGAAGGGAACTTAAAGATCATCTCATTCCAAACCCCTGCCATGGGCAGGGAAATCTACCCGGTTGCTTAAGGACCCATCCAACTTGGTGTTGAACACCTCCAGGGAGGGGGCATCCACAGCCTCCCTGAGCAACCTATTCAGTGTCTCATTGCCTTCACTGTGAAGAATTTTTTCCTCATATCCAGTCCAAATCTCCCCTCTTCCAGCTTCAAACCATTCCCCATCATCCTATCCCTGCAAGCCCTTGTAAAAAGTCCTTCTCCAGTTTTCTTCTAGGCCCCCTTCAGTTCTGTGGTTTGAAGCAACCACTTGTATGTAAGCAAATAATGACAGTGACTTTGCATTTCTGTATTTACATTTTGCATTTTGGTTGCCAATACACATGCAATTGTTGGTTACGTTTTGTAGAACCTCCAGAAAATGTCTTTGCTCTAGTAGTTTCAGCTCTTAGCATGGCTTCTGTAACAGGACTTTGTCTGTCAGGGTTTCATGGTTTAGTTTAGCCTTGCTCACTAAACTACTGTTGAAGGATGCAACAGGTTCTGTCTTATCTTTGAAGTTTAAATCCTTAGCATAACCTTTACCCTAAAAGTTAAATGTGTGCTGCTCTACAGCAGCAGATTCCTCTGTGTCCATGTGAGTCTCTGGTGAAGAGCAGGGCTTCTGAGAGTTCATCTGCAGGTTTGATAAGGGTCAGGTTCTGGTATTCTGTCCAGACTCAGTTGTGTCTGCAGGTCATTTCTTGTAATTTCTTATCAGTTTCTTAAGTAGCCTGCAGTGTTAAATCCAAAAGTTCTGCACAGCTTCAAGGGGTGACAGGGGGAGGATTCTAACTTTTGAGATAGTGGAAAATGAGTGGTGTGTTGCAAAGATGATAACCATGGATGTGGGAAAGGCAGGTTAGCCACGTTTTAGTTCACATTCACAGCATTTATTTGGCATTATCTCTGCATTTTAACAGATTATACCCACTTCAGTAGAAAGGCAGTTCTTCATCTCAAAAGAATCTCTAGGGTCAGGGGAGGCAAACTTTCTGGCCCAGGTATCAAAATCACAGACTGTCATACAAAATTTGTTATTTTATTTATATTATATCAGAGGACCATTAAGAGATGGTGTCTCATCACTCTCACAGTAAAGAACTTCTTCCTAATGTCTAAGCTAAATCTACCCTGCTCATGCTAAGACTCTCTTTTGAAGAGTAAAAAAAAAACCCTGACTGTTTCTACTTGTCCTTGTAAGAGGCTTGGTATATGAAGATGATGTGCTAGGGAAAGAGTGTCAATTATTCAAGTATTACATTATTCCAGAGAAGGACCACAAGATCATCAGAGGACTGGCAGACCTGCCATATGAGGAAAGGCTGAGAGAACTGGGTTTGTTCAGCCTTGAGAAGAGAAGGCTTAGGGGGGACCTTGTTACCATGGACCAGTACACCAAAGCTTCCTACCAGAAGGATGAAGACTCCCTTTTTACAAGGGATCATAATGGAAAAGACAAGGGGTGATGGGGACAAGTTACTCCTGGAGAGATTCTGATTGGGCTCCAGGAGAAAATGTTTCCCCATGAGAACAGTTAGACATTGGAATCATCTCCAAGGGAAGCAGTGGAGTCCCCTACATTGGAGAGTTTGAAGACTCAGCTTGACGGGGTGCTGGTTCTATCTCATTCCAACTCTACTATTGCCTAGAAAGATTGGACCAGATGATCCCTGAGGTGCCTTTCAATATGGCATTCTATGATTCTATCAGGTATTGAAATACTCTCCTCTTGTGAGACTCCACCTGGAGTACTGTGTCCAGGTGCTTCCAGCACAAGAACCACATTCAATTGCCTGAGTGGTCCAGAGGGAGACCACAAAGATGATCACAGGGAACAGGCTGAGAGAGTTAGGATTATTCAGCATGGAGAAGAGAGGGCTCCAGGGAGACCTTCTAGCAGCCTTCCAGTACCTGAAAGAGGTCTGCAAGAAAACTGGGGAGGGACTTTTTACAAGGGCTTGTAAGTTACAGGATGAGAGGGAATTGATTTAAGCTGGAAGAAGGGAGATTTAGACAGGATATTAGAAAGAAATTCCTTAGAGTGAGGGTGTTGAGACACTGGAATAGGTTGCCCAGGGAGGTTGTAGATGGAACACTTCTAGGGAGAGAGCAAGGCCAGGTTGCAGGAGGCTTTGAGCAACCTGATCTACTGGGATGTGTCTCTACCTATGTCAGGGGGTTTGGAACTAGGTATCTTCAAGGTCCCTTTCAACCCAAATTATTCTATGATTCTGTAGTCTTAAGTACCTAATTTCCAGGATGGAAGTTGCAGTCCTGGGTGGAGACACAGTAAGTTATAAGTGATGGGTTAGAGGCTGTTGGGATGCTGGATGCTGTCTGTGAGTTGTAGCCTCTTTCTGCTCCTTACAGAGGCTGCCTGCCTAGCTCAGCTTGCAGAGAAATGGGTTAGGTAGGGGATTGATGTAGCTCAGTCTTCCTGAGAATGATGCAAGTTCACCTCTTCAGCTGACTTTTTAAGCCTCCATTTTTTTTATACTGCATACACATGAATTTTTTTTTTTTTATATAAAATATATTCTATGAGAAAGGCTGTGTATATCTTTTTTTCTGCCTGTCAGCAGGGAATATGCAGCTTACTAAGCTTTCTTGAGTCTAATTTTAAATGGAGAAAATGCTTCTGTATAAATTGAGATTATCTCATCACAATGTTTTTATGATTGTTAATTAAAATATGAGGAAATCCTTCAGAGGAGATTTGCAGTTTTGAGGCTTCGATGAGACTTAACAGGAGAGATCTATTTTTATAGTTATGCCTTCTTATTAGTTCTTGAGATGAGGATATGTTTAAATCTGTGGCTATCAAATCCTCTGATGATTGCTTGTTTATTTTGCACTGCAGACTAATTTCGTTATGGTCTCATTCATGTGCTTGTGTGCCACTTTGCAAGGAGATATTGTAGTGCTTTATTGTTATGACTATTTAAAATCAGCTCTCAGAATAGTTTTCATTTGAGCTTGGTGGGGTGGGGTTTTTTGTTAGGGTTTGTGGTGTTTTTTTTCCAGTATTAACTTTCAGTGAAGCCTATTTTGGTAGACCACTGTGTATAATGACCATTTAAGTTGTTTCAGCTCCTCAAAAATGAGTTGCTGGAGCCTGTCCTGAGCTGGGCAACAAAGCTGGTGAAGGGTCTAGAGAGCAAGTCTGGTAAGGAGCAGCTGAGAGGACTGGGGTGGCGTAGTCTGGAGAAGAGGAGGCTGAGGGGAGACCTCATTGCACTCTACAACCCTGTGAATGGAGCTTGGAGTGAGGTGGGAGGTGGTCTCTTCTTCCTAGAATCAGATGCTGGAATGAGAGGAAATAGCCTGAAATTGTGCCAGGGGAGGGTTAGGTTGGAGATGAGGAACAATGTCTTTCCTACAAGAGTGGGCAGGAACAGGCTGCCCAGGGCGGTGGTGGAGTAACCATCCCTGAAGGGGTTCAAAAAACATGTGTCCATGGCACTTTGTGATACGGTTTAATGGCCGTGGTGATGTTAGGCTGATGGTTGGACTTGATGATCCTAGAGGTCTTTTCCAACCAAAAGGATTCTTTGGTTTTATTATCATTTACTTTGGGGTGATTTTACTTAATTCTTCCTTCACAGAGGGAAAGTAAGTACTGGAAGAGATGTACTGTTAGATAAAGTATCAATGTGTCACATGTAGGCATTCCTATCACCGCAGCTGAAAGCAGGAATCCATTATACAGCTGCTGCTTATCAGAAGTTGGCAAATGCAGTTTCATTTTTATAATCAAATACCTAGTCCTGGAAGTTGTTAGCAGAGGCTGGAAGCTGTAATATTTTTCAGTAAATGCCTGAACATTATCTGGGTGTATTTCTGCACTTTAGGGGGATGAGAGAAAAATGTTTCTTTTCCCTGAAGCCTTTTAAGCTGGCTTGTGAAAGAGGAGGATCAAGCCCTTTAATAGCGAAGCACAGTTTGCTTTCATCCCGTGATGAAACTGATCATAGACTCATTAAGGTTTGGAACAGCCTCTAATATCATTGAGTCCAACCATCTACCCAAGACCACCATGGCCATTAAACCATGTCCCATAGTGCCATGGGCACATGTTTGAATGCCTCCAGGGACAGTGACTTCACCGCTTCCCTGGGCAGCCTGTGCCAATGTCTGACTCTTGCAGGAAGGAAGTTCTTGCTAATAGACAATCTGAAATGACCACTTTCCCATTAGTCAAGTAGTTGGGGGAGGGTGGGGTTGTGGTGTAGGGTTTTGTTTGTTTGTTGCTGGTGGTTATAAGCGTAGATTGCTTCTGGCTTTGTGAGTTTAAAGGCGTTTCACATCCCTGTATGGTTGGTTTGTCCACATCATCAGTCAGAATTTACACAATAAGGGGCACAGTAATGAAGGAGAACTTTCTTCCTCTTTTTCTTGCTCGTGTTTTCATCTGACTTTCACAACATGATACAAAACTCTTTTGAGTGCGGAAGTTATTTGTTGCTGCTGACAGGCTATGAATTCACTGTACCAGAAAATTGTCAATCTTCCACTTGTACTGGCCCATTCCAGCCACTATTCACTGTTCGTACACAAGCTGTCATGTACCTATTCTTGAACTAGAATTGTACAATTGTTTAGGCTGGAAAACATCTTTAAGGTCACTGAGTCCAGCTGTTAACCTGGCACTGCCTAGTTCACCACTAAACTGTAACACCCAGCACCACATCTTTTTAAGTCTTTAAAGTACCTCCAGTGCTGGTCACTCCACTGATTCCCTGAGCAGCCCATATCTATTGAGTTGCTGGAGTGTCCAGAGAAGGGCAACAAAGCTGGTAAAAGGGCTAGAGAACAGGTCTTACAAAGAGTGGTTGAGGGAACTGGGGTTGTTTATTCTACTCTGGAGAAAAGGAGGCTGAGGGGAGACTTCATTGCTCTCTACAGCTCTGAAAGGAGGTTGACGTGCGGTGGGGGTTGGTCTCTGGAATGAGAGGAGATGGCCTGAAATTGTGCCAGGGGAGGTTTAGGATGGATATTAGGAAGAGTTTCTTTGCTGCAGGAGTGGTCAGGCATTGGAAGAGGCTGCTCAGGAAGATGGTGGAGTCGCCCTCCTTAGAGGTGTTCAACAAACGTGGACATGGCCCTGTGGGATATGGTTTAACAGCCATGGTGATATTAGGCTGATGGTTGGACTCCATGATCTTGGAGGTCTTTTCCATCTGAAACAATTCTATGATTCTCTTGGGTTTTTGCTTAATTTAGAAGACCTAATTCTTGACATGCATTATTTTTTTATCTATTTATTTATCACAACAATTTGTTACTGTTTGTTCCCAGCTGTCTTCAGTAGACCAGCATATTTTAGTCTCCTGTTTTCCAAAGATCTCAGAATCATAGGTTGTTTTTTTTCTGTTGGAAAAGACCTCTGGGATCAACTCCAACAGGATCTCATTAAGTGCATTTTTTGTGTGTCAGTAAGAAGGACTTTTTTCAACCTGACTTAATGTGGCCTGACTTCCTGTCTTTTGGATAACATTTATTTGAGTCTTAGGTGCAGTGGTCCGGTCATTCTAAGCTCGTGGAGTTTACTTGGGTTTTAGCTTACTAGGTCTTTACTGTGAGACTTGACTGCCAGATACAGATTGCAATAGCTGTGAAAGCATTTCCTAGGTACACTTGCTCTCTGTGTTTACCAGAAATGTTGATTTAACTAAAAAGCATGCTAAGAATAGCAACCTCTTCTAGACTGGCTCTATTTTCATTCAGCTTTCAGTATCTATATTTAGTGGGGCTGCTTTTGATCTGCTCTGCATGATGGTGGAAGTCTTTTCAGGCTGCCCTAACTTTCTGCAGATATTAGAATAGGGACTCCATATCATATAGGTGGTTTAACAGACTCTTTTATGAGCAGGGCATTACAGGTTAGGGCAGGTTTCTTCTAGCTGTGTCTTAGCTGGAGTGCTAAATGCTAGACTGTGCAAGGATCATAGAGTGGTTGGGGTTGAAAAGGACCTGTAGAGCTTGAGCCCAAACTCCCTGCCAAAGCAGGATGTCCTAGGATAGACCACACAGGAATGTATCCAAATGGGTCTTGAAAGTCTTCAGAGACAGAGACTCACAACCTCTCAGGCAGCCTGCTCCAGGGCTTCAGCACCCTCACAGCAAAGAATTTCCTTCTCGTGTTGAGGTGGAACTTCCTGGGTTCCAGTTTGTATCCATTACCCCTTGTCCTGTCACAGGACACCACTGAAGCGCTGCCTTCTTGACACCCACCCCTCAGATATTCATAAACATTAATAAGATCTCCTTCAATGAGCACAGGACTCGAGTGTGGTAGCTGCAGTGGATTTATGGAGGTCTTGCACAGCTGCATTGTTAATGAGGTAATTTCGTTTTCCTTTCACTTTTGTTGTTGCCTTGAATCACAGAACCATGTAGGTGTGAAGAGACCTTCACGATCATCAAATACTGGGGTAGAGGTGGCTGAACTGTATGGAAGTGGTTGGACACTTACAGGACTGTTTTTCAACATCCTGTGTGGAGAGGAGGAGGACACAAAATTCAGCTCTACTCTTTGTAGAGATGAGAGGAGGCTTTGGGATTTTACTATGCTTCAGCAGCATCACTACCACCTTCTTGTCCTGGCCAGGTGGGGTTGTCCCACTAGCAACTGCTGCTGCACTTGAGGCAGTGCTGTTAGGAGGTGGGCTGAGGGAGCAGTTGCTGACTGGCTTACTTCTGGCCAGGTAGGAAACATAGTGGAAGTCATACTTGTCATCCTGTAAAGTGACAAAATGAGAGGAAATAGAGAGCCTGTGAAGGACTCTGGTACTGGCTGAAAGGACAAATAGGACACAGATGGAAGATGAGGGAAATGTTGTAGAACTATTTTACCAAAAAAATACCAAATGAAAAGTCTGTTACTGTCACTGGACCATAAAACCCAGTACTTTGCTTTCTAGTTTATGTGTTTCACAGCTAATAAAATGGCTATCACTACACTTCATTTGTGGCTATCAATAATTGAGCCTGTAATTAAGACTTTTATTACCAAGAAAGCCTTGTGATTCTGTTTGCAGTGAATATTATTAATAAAGTCCATTTCTCATTATCAATTTTTCCTGATGGTCAGGTATGAAAGTATTTTGTAATTTAAAAATCAGTGCCATGTTGGGATTGGTTTTCCCCCCTCAGAATACAGAGTAGAAGAAAGGAATGCAGATACCTTCTTTTCTTGCCCTTCCTTCGGTAGAGGAGTGATGCAAGATCCTTTACAAACAACTGAATGGCCAACTAAACTACTTAGGTGGGCATTCATAGAGTGGTTTGGGTTGGAATCATTGAGTTCCAATGCCCCTGCCATGGGCAAAGGCACCTACTACTAGACCGGGTTTCTCAAAGCCTCATCCAACCTGGTCTTGAACATCTCCAGGGAGGGAGCATCCACAGCCTCCCTGGGCAACCAGTTCCAGTATCTCACCACCTTCACAGGAAGAAATTCTTTGCAAATACCCAGTCTAAATCTCCCCTCATGGACCTTAACAGGATGATTCAATGAAAACCATTCTGGTTGCTGATGTATGTCCATTTTCCAGGCACTTCATTTCTCTTTGACATTAGTGGCCTAACAAGCATTAGTGTCCTGTTTTTCTTTTTTGAGTTTTGTTTCTTAAAGTCCTTTCATTTCTCCAGAGGTTTCTAAAAGAAACACAAGTGTGCCTACCTTTCTCAGGAAGGATGTCACCATGGACAAGGACTCCACCACCTCCCTTGGCAGCCTATTCCAATGAGTGGAGTCCTGAGGTGTTTTCATTCAGTGTGCAACTTTATTTCCTGCACCCATGATACTACTCACAGTTTACTCAGTTTACTGTCTACATTATTATATTGAAAATACAAGTTTGATGATGTTTTGAATTGGAACTTGATGAAGCAGAGCATCCCACTGTGCAGCAACAGCTTCTGCACCTTCACATTCTCTCGTGACATCCTGAGCCTTTTATCTTCCTGCCAAGTGACTTGTTGCCAAAGTTGGATCCTCTGTTTTGAGGATGCTTATCCTTGAGGTCTCTGCTTCAGACCTTTTGCTCTTTTCTTCACTTCAAGCAAACTGCTGCCTGGTTATTTTTTTCCTTGCCTCCCTTCCCTTTCTTTCCCTCCCAGTCTGTGACAACTTGCTGCCTAATTCCCCTGCTTTAATACAGCTCTTACAGCCTTGCCTAATCAGGCAAGATAATGAAGAGGCACAGGTTGCTCTCAGGATGCACAGTTTCCAGCTAATTGTGTGCTCTTAAATTGTCCTCTTAAGAGAATTTTATCTGAGATGGACTGTGTGTCCCTTCACAGATGGTTTCAAAAACACCTTTGGGTGTTCTAAGTACTAAGGAGGCTGTCCAGTACCTTCTCTTGCTTTAATTCATTTACCTGCTGTGAAAGTGGGGCATCCTAATTACACCTCATCACTTGGAAGGTCACTTTAGCAGCTCTTCCAATTAAGTTGTCTACATCAGTAAAACAGGTTTTTGTTGTTCAGCTTTTTTTTCCCCCCAGACTTTTATGTGACTAAGACTAAACTCTTTTACAGTGACTACCAAACAGATCGTTGACAGCAGTGTGCCCTAGTGGCCAGGAAAGCCAGTGGTATCCTGGGATACATTAAGAGTGTGGCCAGCAGTTCAAGGGAGGTTCTCCTGCCCCCCTGCTCTGCCTGGTGAGACCACATCTGGAGGATTGTGTCCAGTTCTGGGCTCCCCAGTTCAAGAGGAGCAGGGAACTACTGGAGAGAGAGGCCAACAGAGGCTATGAGGGTGATGAAGGGCTGAAACACCTGTCTCATGATGGAAGCCTGGGGTTGTTTAGCCTGGAGAAGAACATCCTGAGAAAAGATTTTACTAATTATTTATAAAATATCTGAAGGGTAGGTGTCAAGAAGAAGGTGCTGTGGTTTTTTTCAGCAGTGTCCTGTGATAGGACAAGGGTCAATAGATCACAGCTGGAGCACAGGGAATTCCTCAACATGAGGAAAACCTTTGCTGTGAGGCTGCTGGAGCCATCCTCTGGAGAGGATGCCTACCTGGGCATGTTCCTGTGTGGCCTGCCCTGGGTGATACTGCTTTGGCAGTGGGGTTGGAGGTCACTTCCAGCCCCTACCATTCTATTATTCCATGAAAATTCTTTGGGATTTTCTTAGTGCTTAGGGCTGAATAGCCTGCTGCAGCACATTGAAGAAAATGTCTTGGTGACTCTGACAGCTTGGTGTGTTTGTGTAAGATTGATTGCTCTACTTTGCTCTAGCTTTTGTGTTCTTGTGAGCATTTGTTTTAGTTTTGCCCTTCAGAAGTTTTACTAGGCTAGTTCCTAAGTGACAATATAGCACCTTAAGTGTATGTGTCAGATATTCCTAGGTGCTGTATTCTTTATTGATGTTTGCAAGTTCCACTAAATATTGTCAGGAAGGGGGGGGGGGGAAAGGTAAAGCTAAGCACAGGAGATCCTTATGAATAATTGTATGCTTTCAGAAGTGTTATGCTTAGCTTAATGCACACTTAAATTCTCCAGCAAGCATGCAGGCAAAAGATACAGTGCAACAAATGTTCAGTTAATCACTTCAGAGTTGCATGAGGTGCTATGATACATGTATTTCTGCAGCTTTTCTGTGCCAAAAAGGTATAAGCAGATCATGGAGCAATGAGGGGAAAAAATGCAAATTACTCAGGAAGATTTGTGGTGAAAGGATGAAAGGATAAAAGGACAGAAATAAGATGGGGGAGTGTTGGTGCAATGCATGAAGTATATGGAACAGGAGATAATATTTCAAAGTAAAATGGATTGATGAAACTGCTACTTCTATACAACAAAATCTATAGGACAAAGTGTAGAGGCATGGAATTGTTGTTTGGAAAAGGCCTCCAAGATCATCTAGTCCAACCACCAGCACAAGACCAACATGACCATTAAACCATGTCCCAAAGTGCTAGGAATGGTGACTCTGCCAGTTCCCTGGGAAGCCTGTTCAAATGCCTGATGTCTCTTGTAGGAAAGACATGTTTCCCAATATCCAAACTAAACCTTTCTTGACACTGTTTCAAGCAACTTCTTCTTGTTCTGTCACTTGATGCTAGGGAGAAGAGATCAACCCTCACTTCACTCCAGCCTCCTTTCAGGAACTTGTAGGCAGCTGTAAGATCTCCCATCAGCCTCCTCTTCTTCAGACTAAACACCAGTTCCCTCAGCTGCTCCTAGTAAGACTTGTTCTCCAGACCCTTCTCCAGGCTTGCCCTTCTCTGGACACATTCCAGCAGCTGCTCAGTTGGAAATTTGTACCATGTAAAACTCTGCCATCCAAGTATAATTTGCTAAAAGCTTGCATTCAGTGAGGGGTTGATTTTTGGCTTCTGATGGTGTTTGTCTAAACATAAAGCTGCATTTACCTGTTTAATGCCTATCCAGGTCTGTTGATAGATTTGTTTTGATTATGTAAAGCTAAATTGAGGCTCACAGTGAATGGTCAAACACCATCCAGTCAAATACTGTGAAAAATGTCTTCCCTGCTTTTCTGCTGTAGGTTCAATCCTTGATCTTTGGAAGGCTGCCACAGTTTAACATTAGGTTTCCATGGCTACAGGTCAGCTGAGACCTCTGTGTTTGAAGTCCTTGAAATTCAGTCTTTGGATAACACTTTAAGCAAGAATAAGATGAGTTTGTGAAGGGACTTATGTATTTAACTTTTCACACAATTGTTTCAGTTGGAAAATTCCTCCAAGGTCATTGAGTCCAACCTTCAACCTAAGACCACCATGGCCATTAAACTATGTGCCAAAGTGCCATGCCCATGCATTTCTTGAACACCTAATTCTATGTAGATCCCTTCCTGAAATGAAATGACTCAATATCTGTGTTTCCAACACAATGTCAGAGCATGTCTTTGGAGATGTAATGAAATGCAATGAGCTGTGAGCACATGGCATCGAGGAGATGGCCTCAAGTTGCACCAATGGAGGCTTAGGTTGGATGTCATGAAAAAATTATGTTCTGAAAGAGTGATCAGGCATTGGAACAGGCTGTCCAGGAGGTGGTGAAGGAGGTGGTTATATTTATTCTCCCCTGTCTGGCTGAGCTGGGGAGTGACAGAGCAACTTCGGCCATTGGAGGCTCAGGGAAGACCTTATTGCTCTCTACAACAACCTGAAGGGAGGTTGCAGCCAGGTGGGGGTTGGTCTCTTCTCTCAGGCAACCAGCATCAGAACAAGAGGACACAGTCTCAAGCTGTGCCAGGGGAGGTTTAGGCTTGAGGTGAGGAGAAAGTTCTTCATAGAAGGAGTTATTGGCCATTGGAATGTGCTGCCCAGGGAGGCGGTGGAGTCACCATCACTGGAGCTGTTCAAAAAGGGATTGGACATGGCACTTGAAGCCATGGCTCAGTAGTCATGAGATGTTGGGTGATAGCTTGAACTTGATGATCTCTGAGGTCTTTTCCAACCTTATTGATTCTGTGATCTGGTATCTAGCCAGGGTCATAAGCTGCCATGTTAACTGTGGGAACGATCTGCTTCCTCTTGAGCTGTATGCATATGCTAGAAATGGAGGTATGGGTTGCACTTGTATGTGTTCCAAGCCTTTGAGTGTGGTGTTGAACTGCTGGTTCAGGGTGTCAAAATGCTTCAGAGCTGCTTGGTTCAGTGCACAGAACAAGCCTCTCAGAGCCCCTTGACTTGGGTGTCTGCAGGAATGAGAATTTGAACAAGTTCAGCCCTTAATTAGTTGAAATTTGAAGGGTTTTTATAGAAGCTAACCTCATAGAATCACAGAATAGTTTGGGTTGGAAGGGATCTCAACAATTATCTAGTTCCACATCCCCCCCACCATGGGCAGGGACAACTTCCATTAGACCCAGTTGCCTTGTCCTTCAACACCTCCAGGGAGGGGGTATCCACAGCCTTCCTGGACAACCTGCTCCAGTGTCTCATCACCCTCCCTGTAAAGAATTTCTTTCTAATACCCAGTCTAAATCCCCCCTCTATCAGCTTAAATCCATTCCCCCTTGTTGAAACACTACAAGCCCTACGTGGTCATAAAGTACCTTCCCCCTAGAGTAAAAGCTGCTGCTGTTCAGTTGAAGCCTCTCTTACTGTTTTGCTTGCCTGTGGTTGGCAATAGCAGTCTGAGCTTGTCAATCTGCTGATGTGTGGGGTTACAGCTCTTTGGCTTAGGGGAATACTCTTCATATAAAGTGACAGAAAATGGCCATGCCTGTATGTTAAAAAGGTCCTTAAAGCATTTCTAGTAAAAAACCCAAACCAACCCAAAAACTGAAATGGAAAACAACCAAAGCAAACCCCCATAAAAAAAAACTGCTCCTAAACCAAAACCACACCAGAACAAAAATCAGAGCTCCAATTAGTTTGGGGTTTGTGTTGGTTGGTTGGTTTGGTTTGGTTTGCCTTATGATACATATATAGAACCATTGAATGGCCAATGAATGAATGAATGGCCAATGGCTTCCTGGCCTGCATCAGGAACAGTGTGGCCAGCAGGAACAGGGAGGTCATTCTGCCCCTGTACACTGCACTGCTCAGGCCACACCTCAAGTACTGTGTCCAGTTCTGGGCTCCTCAGTTTCAGAAGGATGTTGACTTGCTGGAGTGTGTCCAGAGAAGGGCAACGAAGTTGGTGAGGGGTTTGGAACACAAGCCCTATGAGGAGAGACTGAGGGAGCTGGGGTTGCTTAGCCTGGAGAAGAGGAGACTCAGGGGTGACCTTATTGCTTTCTACAACTACCTTAAGGGAGGTTGTAGACAGGCAGAAGTTGAGCTCTTCTCCCAGGCAAGCAGCACCAGAACAAGAGGACACAGTCTCAGGCTGCACCAGGGGAGGTTTAGGCTGGTGGTTAGGAGGAAGTTTTACACAGAGGGAGTGATTGCCCGTTGGAATGGGCTGCCTGAGGAGGTGGTGGAGTCACCATCACTGGAGGTGTTCAGGAGGAGACTTGATAGGGTGCTTGGTTGCATGGTTTAGTTGATTAGGTGGTGTTGGATGATGGGATGATGGGTTGGACACGATGATCTTGAAGGTATCTTCCAACCTGTTCTGTTCTGTTCTATTCTATTCTAATGGTTTAGTCATGGGGTCTGTGGTGACAGGTGGGACTTGATGATCTTTGAGGTCTCTTCCAACCTTGGTGATTCTGTGAATGTAGTTCGAGGCTATTATTTGAAGTGTAATTTTGGGCTGTTCACTCTGGAGAAGAGAAGGCTCCAGGGAGACCTCAGAGCAGCCTTCCAGTACCTGATGGGGGCTACAGGAGAGCTGGGGAGGGACTTTTTAACAGCAGTTTGTTATGATAGGATGAGGGAAAACAGGTTGAAGCTGAAAGAGTGTAGATTTAGACTGGATATTAGGAAGAAATTCTTTATAATGAAGGTGGTGAGACACTGGAACAGGTTGCCCAGGGAGGCTGTGGATGATCTCTCCCTGGAGGTGTTCAAGGCTAGGCTGGATGAGGTCTTGAGCAACCTGCTCTAGTAGAAGGTGTCCTTGCCCATGGCAGGAGGGTTGAAAGGAGAAGATCTTTAACGTTCCTTCCAACCCAAGCCATTTTGTGATTCAGTGAATTTGCATATGACTTGTCAGGTTTGGGTTTGGGGTTTTTTTTTTCTGTCTAAATTAAAACATAAATATGTAAGGAGAGAAAAACCTTCATATTAGGAATTCAGCAACTGCTTTCTTATAATTGAATGTTTTTTCTTCAGACTGGGCATTGGTGCTGTAGCAAGTCTAATTTGCATTTGAAAGAGCAAGCAGAAGGTTTGAATTGGATTCTCAATTGGAAAATGGTATGCAGGTACATTCCTCTATACTACACCCTCCAGAGATGCACTGTTCAGCTGTTTAAGTCCCAAGTTGCATATTTCTTCTTCAAAACTCAGGTTTAGACTTAAAAATATGTTGCTGGGGTGGTTGGTTGTGTTTTGTTGTTGGGTTTTTTTTCTCTTCCAATCTCAAATCTAGGATTTCCACATTTGAATTAGTGTATTAAATGCTAAAGAAGCATCAGCATGGCCCTCCTAAAGCAGCACTTCAGAAAACTGTTCTTTCAGAAATGTCTTTCAAGAGGAAGAAAAGGAAAGGGTGAGGGGAGGGTTGGTCTCTTCTCACAGGCAACAGGTGACAGGACAAAAGGAAATGGCCTCAATATGTGCCAGGTTGGATGTTAGGAAAACCGTCTCATCACAGAGAGGGTTATCAAGGATTGGAACAGGCTGGCCAGGGAGGTGGTGGAGTGGCCACCTCTGGTGGTATTTCAAAGAGACATGGATGTGGTGCTTAGGGACATGGTGTAGTAGTAGTGGTGGGATTGGGAGCTCTAGGTGGGCTGTTGGACTTGATCATCACAAAGGTCTCTTTCAACATCAATGTGAAGGCAGAAGGCAGAGTGTGAAGCATGAGGAAGGATGAAGTCACACCTTCTCAGGCTCTGTGGAGAGGTGCTAGTGTGGCCAGCAAGACTACAGAGGTAGTTGTCCTGCTGTACTCTGCACTGGTGAGGCTACACCTCTAACCCTGGGTTCAGTTTTGGGTCCCTAACTCCAAGAAAGACATTGAGGTGCTGGAGCAGAAAGGGCAGAAAAGCAGGTGAAGGGTCTGGAGAATGGGTCTTGTGAGGAGCAGCTGAGGGAGCTGGGGTAGCTTAGTCTGGAGGAGAAAGGAAGCTTGAGGAGAGACCTCACTGCTCTCTACAACTCCCTGAAAGGAGGTTGGAGTGAGGTGGGGGTTTGTTGTCTCACAAGTCACAGCTCTGAGGGGAAGAGGAAATGGCATCAAGTTACCCCAGGGAAAGTTTATGTGGCACATTAGGAAAAACTTCTCTACCCAAAGGGTTCTCTAAGGCTGGGACAGGCTGCCCAGGGCAGTGGTTGTGTTGCTGTCCCTGGATGTGTTTAAAAGTCATCTGATACAGTGCTCATGGATATGGTGTAGTAGTGGCCCAGGCACAGTTAGATACTGGTTGGACTTGATGATGTTGAATATCTTTTCCAAGCATAGTGAATCAGTGATACCAGGCATGTAATATTACCATGGCAGCCTCTAAAACTTCAGTTTGAAGTGTTAGGCTGGAGTGTGCTCCTAGAGCTCAGATAAATCCAGGGGGGGGACAAACTGGTATTTTAAGCAAGAAAACAGTGAAGACACAGAAGAGCATGGACATACAGAAAGAAAGTTTAGGTGGATCTATATTAAATGGTTTAGGGGCTGAGAAGCAGCAAGCTCCTTGCAGGCAAAATGGGTTAGAAATCCAGCAGGCTGGAAAATGGAAAAGGGCTCAGAGGAGTCTTCCATTTGCAGTCCAAGCGTTCAGTGCTGATTTCAGGTCAGAGGGCACCGTGTGTTTGGGTGAAAAAAGTGGGTTATGCCCATGCTGGAATTTCATTTGGGAAGACTTACAATGATGTTAGCAAGAGAGAGGTGCACACTGAAGATTGGCAGGGGCATCATTAAGTCCCTGCCCACACAGTCACGGCTGATAATATAAATTCAGTTTATGAATTAACTGTCTCATTTTAAAAGTATGCTTTATGCCATTGCTGCTTCTCTTTAGAAGGCTAGAAAACTGCAGCTTGCCACAATGCAGTGATAGGGGAAGAGTGGCTGCAGGGCTGCTTGGTGGTACTGGTTGACTGCTGTCGGAACATGAGCCAGCAGTGCTCTCAGGTGGCCAAGAAAGCCAACAGCATCCTGGCCTGGGTCAGCAATAGCATGGCCAGCAGGAGCAGGGAAGTGATTGTGCACTAGTGAGGTCACACCTTGAATTCTGGGTTCAGTTTTGGGCCCTTCACTGCAAGAAGGACATTGAGTGTGCTGGAGTGTGTCCAGAGAAGGACAACAAAGCTGGTGAAGGGTCTGGAGAATGCATTTGGTGGGGAACAGCTGAGGGCACTCGGATTGTTTAGTCTGTAGAGAAGGAGGCTGAGAGGAGTCCTCATTGCTGTCTATAAGTCCTTGAAAGGAGGTTGATCTCTTCTCACATGCAGCAACTGACAGGACAACAGGAAACAGCCTCAAGTTCTGCCACAGGAGGTTTAGATTGGATCAATTTCTTCACAGAAATGGTTATTAAGCATTGGAACAGGCTGCATGCAGGAAGGTGGTGGAGTCACCATCCCTGCAGGTATTTCAAAGACCTGTGGATGTGGTGCTTAGGGACATGGTTTAGTGGTAGCTTCTTAGCAGTAGTGGTGGGATTGTGAGCTCTAGGTGAGTAGTTTGACTTGATGATCTTAAAAGTCTTTTCCAACCCCAACAGTTCTATAATTCCCTGGTAATATTTACATTTTGTGGCAGTATTTGAACTGTAGCTGAAACAAGCCTGCCCCCAATATGTTTAGAGAACAAAGTCTCCTCTCTTAGTCTCCTCTCATATGCAAGACTCCTTTCCTGCAAGTAAACAGTCTTTTTACTTATTCAAATGAAATCAGGTCTTCTTGAAAACACATGAGCAGAAAAGTGCTGTGGTGATGAGGCTTCACTGTGGTCACAGCAACGTTATGTTGTGCTGTAACCCCCTGCTGCACCACACAGCTGCTTGTTTACTGCTCCAGCTGGGTGGAGAAGAAAATCAGGAGAGTAACAGCGAGAAAACTCATGGGTTGTGATAAAGGCAGTTCAATAGGTAAAGCAAAAGCTGATGGAAAGGAACCTATAAATGTACACCTGGCTTCAGGTAGGAGGAATGGAATGGAATGGAATGGAATTAACCAGGTTGGAAAAGACCTTTGACATCGAGTCCAACCTAGCACCCAACACCATCTAATCAACTAAACCATGGCACTAAGTGCCTCATCCAGTCTCTTCCTAAACACCTGCAGTGATGGTGACTCCACTACCTCCCTGGGCAGCACATTCCAATGGCCAATCTCTCTTTCTGTGAAGAACTTCTTCCTAACCTCCAGCCTAAACCTCCCCTGCACAGCTTGAGAGTGTGTCCTCTTGTTCTGTTGGTGGTTACCTGGGAGAAGAGACCAAGGGTGTGCATCTTCCTACCCAAAGGCATCCTCACATTTAAGATTCTTAGATCTCAAAGTCAATACCTGACACCTTAGGAGCCAATTAATCTTCCTGTCCATGATGTGACAGTATGCAAGATGCCCAGGTCCTCCTCTTTGTTGAAAATAGAAGAATTTGCATAGTTGGCTGCACAATGTTAGGGGAAGGTGTTTTTTTGAGACAAAGACTATAAAGGAGTTTTGAAGGTAACTGTGTGATCACTTCTTACAGCATTTCAAAAGTGGGAATTAATTTAATTGCTGCAATTATATGATTGAAATTATATATATTATTATTTTTTTAAATGTTTTAAAATAGCAGTTCCACGAAGGGATGAAATTAATTTGTCAATGTTTTATGGAGTGTAAACTCAGGAGGGAAAATAATCTAGTGGGAGAGATAGGAAGTAAATGGGAAAGGAAGGTATGAGAATGGTGGAAAATACCACATGAAAAGGCAATATTATGTGGTTTCCTATCTTCTCTCATCAACACTAGAGCTGCTGATTTTGAAGTTGTACCTACAGCCTTTTTATAGGGCAGGAGAAAGTATCTAAAGAGTCTGGACAATCTTCTGACTTGAGCAAAGACACCAAAAGGGTGGGTGTCAGGAGGATGGGGACAGTGTTATTTCAGTGGTGCTCAGTGGCAGGGCAAGGATCAATAGGTATAAGCTGGAACACAGGAAGTTCTACCTCAGCATGAGGAGGAACTTTGTTATGTCGAGGATGTGGAACACTGGAACAGGCTGCCAGGATTGATGGTGGAGTCTGGACATAGTCTAGCACTACAATGTCCCTCTTGTAGTGAGGGGCCCAAGACTGAACCCAGTATTTGAGGTGTGGCCTCACCAGTGCAGGGGCACAGGGTACTGTTTCCCCAGTAACAGATTAAGAAAAAAAAGTGAAAAGAGTAGGCTGTCAAGAGAAAAAAAAAAGTGCTTTATTCTCTCTATTTTTTACATTCAGACACTGAGCAATAACATGAGCTCTATAATATGAGTTTAGTTTTTGAGGCTAGCTGATAAAATTCAGCTCTGGGATTTGTTCTTCTGCTGACTTTTTACAAGAGCTTGTGGTGATAGGGAGAGGGGGAATGTGTTTAAGCTGTAAGAGGGGAGATTTAGGCTGGCTATTGGGAAGAAATTCTTTACAGTGAGAGTGGTAAGACACTGGAGCAGGTTGCCTAGACAGACTGTGGGTTCCCCCTCCCTGGGTGTATTCAAAGCCTTGAGCAACCTGGTCTAGTGGAAGGTGTCGCTGCCCGTGGCGGGGGGTTGCAGCTAGATGTTCTTTAAGGTCCTTTCCATCCTGCACATTTCTATGAAGTTAACTCTTCGAGGCATGATGGAAAGACAGGCTTGATACTAAAATCACATCAAGCTGGAAAATAAGTGTAATGTGAATGTGCCCAGCATCCAAAGTGCTGCTCAAATAGAGCTTAAAAACCTGAAGGGTGGGAACTGAACATCTCTTTCATGTTTAATGCGATCGGAAGAATTTTTGGAGGAGTCTTCTTCAAATACTGAGATTATAAATTGTGTTGTTATGATTGTGTGGGAAGAGACTATTACAAAGAATAAATGGCATGTCTTGCCTTTTTTCCCCCACTCCTACCTTGTGTGGGAGGGACAGGGAAGGAAAGGACAGATAAAGTGATCAAATAAAACTGGCGGAAAGCATGTGCAACACAGCTGGGTTGGAGAGCTGTCTGCTAGAAGCAATACATAGTATCATCATATCAGTCAGGGTTGGAAGGGACCACAAGGATCATGTAGTTCCAAACCCCCTGCCATGGGCAGGGACACCTCACACTAGATCAGGCTGGCCAGAGCCTCATCCAGCCTGGTCTTAAACACCTCCAGGGACTGTGCCCCAACCACCTCCCTGGACAACCCATTCCAGGGCTTCACCACTCTCACAGTGAAGAACTTCCTCCTCATCTCCAGCCTGAATCTCCCCACCTCCAGCTTCATTCCATTCCCTCTAGTCCTATCACTACCTGAGATCCTGAGAAGTCCCTTCTCAAATACATCTCTGTGGATGAAGCCTTTGGACTTCACCTCTTTCACTCAGGGACTCAAAACCATTCAAATATTGCATGAAAATAGAAATGGATGTCCTAGAAATTGAAATACTTCAAAAATGTGAACAAAACCAAAAGAAACTACTTCACAGAGCATCTGAAAACATTCAGCTTGGCAATTAGGGTAACTGCCATTTGCCAGGGGAGCTGTGGTGTAATTTTCTGAGGAGCTGGAGGTGCACATCTGAGTCGCTTTGTGGGGGAGAAAGGAAGATCTGTTCAGCCATTCCATGTATGTTCATAAGTGTTTGCAGCAGCAGAAGTGGAGCCTGCATATGTCAACCTCTTGGAAGCATCTCGATCCCCAAAAGAAGTCCACTGCATACAGGAAGAGCACATCAGCACAAGAGACTGAGAAGGGCATGACTTTTGGTGGCCTTCTGGTCTCACAGAGGCTTGTTACTGTGATGTATGAGCCTTGCTCCAGCCAGGAGAAGCAACTGAGCCTCAGCATCTGAAACACCTCACAAGAGCTGAGGGTGAAATAAGAGCATGCTTTTACCTATTTATTTCACCAAGGACTGGAGCATCTGTCTGATGAGGAGAGGTTGAGAGACCTGGGGCTGTTTAGCCTGGAGGTGAGATGGCTGAGAGGGGATCTGATTGATCTGAGAGGGGATCTGATTGATCTGATCAATCTTTACAAGTACCTCAGTGGTGGGTGTCAAGAAGATGTGGCCAGTCTCTTTTTACTGGTACCCAGTCTCTTTTTACTGGTGCCCATTGATAGGATGAGGGGCAACAGGCAGAAGGTGGAACACAGGGAGTTCCCCCTCAACATGAGGAGAAACTTCTTCGGTATAAGGGGGCTGCCCAGAGAGGTTGTGGAGTCTGCTTTAGAGACTTTCCAAACCTACCTGGACACATTCCTGTGTCACCTCTTCCAGGTGACCCTGCTTTGGCAGGATGATCTCCAGTGGTCCTTTGCAACCTTTACCATATTACAATTCTGTCATGTTGTGGTTGGTATTCTTTGTAATGAGCCTGTAACAAAACCAAACAAGAAAAGGAGGATAGTAGGAGGGGTTTGGGTGGTTTTTTGTTTGCATGGTTAGTTGTGATATTGCTCTTTCATTTGGCCAATCTGGTGGGGAGGGTGTTTACTTCCAGAATTGGCTTCTGCTGGAAAAAATTATCAAAGCATTAAATGTTACTGCCTGGGCAGAGCTCCTCTCTGTCAAGCCTTCTGTTTGTGCCAACACGCAGACTGGTCTTACTTGTCTGCACTGGATTATTGCTGTGGCGTGCAGCATGCTTGCCAGACTCTGCCATCAGAAAAGAGATTTCTGTTGGATGACAAGATCTTTGGAGGCGTAGAGTTTGGAGAGCATGTCTTAGGAAGAGAGGCTAAGGGACCTGGGATTGTTTAGCCTGAAGAAGAGGAGGCTGAGAGGAGATCTTGTTCTACAGCTACATGAGAGGAGGATGTAGTGAGGCCAGTGGCCTCTTCTCCCAAATAACTAACAACAGGACAAGAGGAAATGGCCTCAAGCTGCAACTGGAGATGTTTTGGCTGTGTATTAGAATTTCTTTCCTGCAGGAGTAGTCAAGCATTGAAACAGGCTGCCCACAGAGGTGGTGGAATCACTGTCCCAGAGGTGTTCATAAAATGAGCAGATGTGGCACTCTGGGATATGGTCTAGTGGTCATGGAGGTGTTGTGATGGGACAAGGGGGAATGGATTGAAGCTGGAAGAGGGGAAATTTAGACTGGATATTAGGAAGAAATTTTTTACATTGAGGGTGGTAATTCTGGAACAGGTTGCCCAGGGAAGTTGTGGATGCCCCCTCCCTGGAGGTGTTCAAGGCCAGGTTGGATGAAGGCTTGAGCAGCCTGGTCTGGTAGGAGGTGTCCCTGCCCATGGTACTGGGGTTGGAATTAGATGATTTTTAAGGTCCTTTTCAATCCAAGCTATTCTTTGTATCTATAATGTTAGTGTGGTGAAAGATGCTGAATCTGAATGGATCTTTTCTGAGCAGTGACAGAAACAGTGAAGCCTAAATATTTTCTCAATAGTTTCCCTTTCTTTACTGTAGAAATTATATATATATATATATGTATGTTTTTTGAACAGAGGACATTGGTGTGCAAATACTGTGTGCTATGAATGAAAGTACTTGAAGCCTTAAAAGTTAGATCAGTGCAGAATCATGAGGGAAGGGAATATTGCAGGTGTACTCCTGCAGCCTTCTGAAGGACATGCCCTTGGCATCTCTTTTGGACTGAACAGGAATTGCAGTGGCCAGTGCTGCCTGATGAATAACTTAAGAATTAACAAGAGATGAAAGCAGGTACATAACATCTGGCTAGCTCTGTGTATCTCAACAACTCCTTTTCCTCTTTTCTTTTTGAGGATGCACCTTTGTGTGCTCTTGCAGGGGAGTTTCCTTAGGGATGAGCTGTGACCTAGGACACAGAAATTCTGATTTTTGTCACCTGAGCTCCATGTGTTTAGGAAATGCACAACTTTGGCTGTATTTAAGGGGCTTGTTCAGTGTTGGGGTTTTGGGTTTGGAGTTTTTGATATATTTTTTTGTGTTGTGGGTTTTTTGGTTGGTTGGGTTGGGTTTTGGTGGTGGTGTGGTTGGTGGTGTGGTTTGTGGTGTTTTTTAGCACATGCCTGTGAAAAATTTTAGGTTGATTCTAGTTATTTTTCTTGGTGCTGCAGTATTTCTCCAAGCATGTATCACAGAATCATTGAGTCACTGTGGTCAGAAAACTCAACCAGGGTAACTATTATGCCATAGCCTCGAGTTGAAAGCATTCATGGAGTTTCAAAAGTTCTCCCATATTTTAGCTACTTTGAAGCTGTACAGGACCCCTTCCTTCTTAAGACAGGTCCTCATTGAATTATTTCCATTGTCCTGTGCTTCTGGGAACAGCCTGAAAACATTTCAAGGTCCATTTGGAGGGTCTAAATAAGTGTTTAGTTTATGCTGAGCTCCCTTCTGACCAATCAAAAGGTGACCAAGACTTACCATAGAATCACAGAGTGGTGGGGGTTGGAAGGGACCTCTGAAGATCATGAAATCTAACCCCACCTGCCCAACCAGCCTCACCTAGGGCAGATTGCACAGGAACACATCCAGGCAGGTTTTGAAAGACCTCTGGAGAAGATACAGAGATTTCCAAAGCTGAAGTAAACACAAAATACCTTCTTTGGCTTGCAGGTTGAGAGAATTCTCCATTTTAGACTAGAATAGACTAGACTAGAATAGACTAGACTAGAATAGACTAGACTAGAATAGACTAGACTAGAATAGACTAAACCAGGTTGGAAGAGACCTTCAAGATCATTGTGTCCAATCTATCATCCAACACCACCTAATCAACTAAACCATGCAAGCAAGCACCCTATCAAGTCTCCTGTGGTCTTGCAAGAGTTAACTGTTGTTTGCTCCCAGGTCTAATAGTTTATCTTTTAGTCTATGCAGTGTACAACTTGTGCAGGTAGAAAGCCTTTTTTTTTCCCCTTAGACATGACTTTATCTCAGTTATTCCAAAGCCACAAGACAAACAAAAGAAACTTGAGCTGGACAAATATTTAAAGAGCCTGTTGACTTTCTCAAGTAGAATGTGCTGAAAACCACAACAGTTTGGGTGTTGGGTGTTGTTTCTTTCTTTCTTTTTCATAAAGAGAGGAAGAATGCAAATAGTGGCTCCTGGCAACCCTGCAGAACACTCAAGCTGTAATGTAACCTCTCTGTCACCATTCTTCTAGTGTACCCTTGTAACTCCATATGTTTTCAGTTCTCTGAGGCTGTGCAAAAACTGGGGATTTAGAATGCAAATGGATAAGAGTGGTTTAACCAAAAAAAATCTCATTTATGTGCACAAGGCCTGATTTGATTAGTGGGATGGAAATGTAACTCTCAGAATGTCATCAGTCTTCATTTAGCAGCGTTGATGCCTACCTTGAAGAGCATATGGCTGATGGTGACTGCAGAAGAGATTATAACCCTTTTCAGTGGCAGGGTAACAGTACACTTCCAATGAGTGTTGGTTTTGCTCCCTTGAAGCTTTTCTCTTTCACAGAATCATCAAATCATAGAACTGTTGAGGTTGGAAGAGACCTTTCAGGTCATCAACCACTCACCTAAAGCTCACAGTTCCACCACTACTGCTAAGCCACTACCACTAAACTCTCAAGCATGTGTTTTTAACTTACATTTACAAGCTGTGAATGGGTTTAAAGTTGGGTTTAAAGTCTCCAACCAACATGGTATTAATCCACCCAAAGAAACAAACAAAAGCAAAGCCACCATTGAAACTAGAACTGACTCTTAAAAGGAACTGTGATTTTGATTCTATAATCATAGAATCAATAAGGTTGGAAAAGACCTCAGAGATCATCAAGTCCAACCTGTCACCCAAGACTTCATTACTACTAAACCACGGCTTCAAGTGCCACATCCAATCCCTTTCTGAACACCTCCAGGGATGGTGACTCCACCACCTCCCTGGGCAGCACATTCCAATGTGCTATTCCAAGAGAATAGGATAGAATAAGATAGAATTAACCAGGTTGGAAAAGACCTTTGAGATCATCGAGTCCAACCTATCACCCAGCACCATCTAATCAACTAAACCATGGCACTAAGTGCCTCATCCAGTCTCTTCCTAAACACCTCCAGTGATGGTGACTCCCCCATCTTCTTGTTGTGAAGAGATTATGAGTGCTTTTATATTTAATATCTGAAATGAGAATTAGTGCATATAACAGTGGCATGGGCTGGTCAAAGCACTGGGAGGAAACTTTCCAGTTTGAGCTTTTTCACATGTCTGGCTTTAGTCACTCTAATTCTGTGTGTCATAGCACTTGCCTAATTACAAGCAACTGGTTTACAGAGTTACAGAACTGTTTTGGTTGGAAATGACCTCTTAAGAGCATTGAGTCCAACCATCAACCCAACACCAACATTGCCATTAAGCCATGTCCTGAAGTATTAAGAAAGACCCATTGGTAATAAGCAGATATGTTTCCCCTCCCCTTATGTTTTGTATTAAAGTAGGCCTGAAAGTTGTTAGTGTTTGAAAGGGCTGTGAGTGTGTTTTCCATGAGAAGCACTTAACATTTATTTAAAGTTCTTAATCATTTAAAGGTAATAATTTGCAGATTGCATCAGGTTGGAAGGGACCCTCAAAGATCCCTGCAGTCATCAGGGACACCTCCCAACTAGATCAGGTTGCTCAGGACCCCATCAAGTCTGATCTTGAATGTCTCCATGGACAGGGCCACAACCACGTTCCTGGACATCCTGTTCCAGTATTTTACCACTCTCATTGTGAAGAACTTCCTCCTAATGTCCAACCGAAGTCTACCCTGCTCCAGTTTGAAACCATTACTCTTCATCCTAATACTCCATGCCCTTCTGAACAGTCCCTCTTCATCCTTCCTGTAGGTCCTCTTTACACAGTGAAATGTAGCTCTAAGGTCTCCCCTTTTCCTTTTATCCAGGAAGCCTCCTCTTTTCCAGGGTGAACAGCCCCAATTTTTTCAGTCTCTCTTCGTAGGAGAGGTGCTCTAGCCTTCTGATCATCCCACAACACATGAATGAGGCTTTGAACATGCTGTCAATTCTGTATAATCCCAAAAAATACAGGGTCACAGATTAAATTTTTTGATTACTTTACTGCTTTGATAATTCTGAGCTTTTAATCTTAACCTAGTGAAGTTGTTTGTTGTTTTTTTTTCCCTGTCTGTTTGTTTGTTCCTTGTTGCTACTTTGTTGGGGTTTGGTTGTGGTGTTTTGTTTGTTTGTTTGAACTGTAGTGTGAAAGATACATAAGGAAGAAGTCAAATACAAAAGAGTGACACACAGCTATTAGCAAGTGTGTTAAAGAGGGGGGGGAGGGGCAAGTATCTCTTAAGCCTGTAAATCTTCTCCATATTAATTTATGCCAAGTCTAGAAGTTGGATAAGCCCTACTTAGGGGAATACAGAAAGGATAAAGTGGCCCTGCTAAGAAGTTCTCACTGTTGTACTTACAAAGCAGTAATTTAAATTGCAAAGTAAATATGCAAGTTGAGTTTCTGGTTTATTACAAGAAGGGTAGGTAGTTCAGTGCATCTGCAGGGCACAGCTTGGGTTTTTTCTTTTCTTTACTAACTTCTCCCATCCCAAGTCTAAACCAACCAGAGCCAAAGCCATTTCCTATTTACATGAAAATGGAGGGTTGCTAGGGTTCCATTTTAAAACTCAGCACCCTGGATGGGGATCAGAAAACCATGAGTGAAGTCTGGAAGTTTTTATTTTTACGTAATTATGTCTGTCTTTTTTTCTGAAAACTGGATAAAAGCATTAGTGTGCAGAGGTGGGGAGGCTGTTTCATGATCTTGAATAGAATACAATTAACCAGGTTGGAA
The DNA here is from genome assembly GCF_014839835.1 of Dryobates pubescens. Taxonomy (NCBI): domain Eukaryota; kingdom Metazoa; phylum Chordata; class Aves; order Piciformes; family Picidae; genus Dryobates; species Dryobates pubescens. Next base: position 31,924,497 of record NC_071619.1, on the reverse strand, counting down.
AAGACCTTTGAGATCATCAAGTCCAACCTATCACTCAACACCATCTAATCAGCTAAACCTTGGCACCAAGTGCCTCATCCAGTCTCTTTCTAAACACCCCCAGTGATGGTGACTCCACCAGCTCCCTGGGCAGCACATTCCAATGGCCAATAACTCTTTCTATGAAGAATTTCTTCCTAACATCCAGCCTAAACCTCCCCTGGCACAGCTTGAGACTGTGTCCTCTTGTTCTGGTGCTGGTTGTCTGGGAGAAGAGACCAGCCCCCACCTGGCTAGTACCTCCCTTCAGGTAGTTGTAGACAGCAAGGTCTCCCCTGAGCCTCCTCTTCTCCAGGCTAAGCAACCCCAGCTCCCTCAGCTTCTCCTCATAGAGCTGTGCTCCAAACCCCTCCCCAGCTTTGTTGCCCTTCTCTGGACACCTTCCAGCAACTCAACATCTTTCCTAAACTGAGGGCTCAGAACTGGACACAGGAGTCATGGTGTGGCCTAACCAGAGCTGAGTACAGGGCAGAATGACCTCCCTGTTCCAAAGACTAAATGTTTGAGCTCTCTTACCTAGCAATTCCCCTCCCTTCTTTCCCTAGCAACATAGTGCTTCCTGTCACCTGTTTTTCTGCTTCTTCCTTGATCAGCCTGATCCAGTGAAAAGTGTCCCTGCCCATGGCAGGAGGTTGGACCTAGGTGATCTTTAAGATCCCCTCCAACCCAAAGCATTCTGTGACTCCTGTCATCCAGGACTGTTTCCCTGCACTCTTTGCAGCAGCACCTACATCAGTGAAAAGGGCAGGTGGGCAAACACAGTGTACTCATGCAGCAGCCAAGTGTTCTGCTGGAGCAAAGCTGGTGTGGTTTCATCGTAGTCTCATCGAGTTGTTTTGGTTGGAAAACACATTTTAGATCATTTAGTCTAAACATTCTCTAACTCTGCTAGAGTCTGGTGCTAAATAGTGCCCCTCAGCACCACATCTCTGCATCTTTTCAGCATTTCCAAGGATGGGGATGCCTGTTCCAGTGGCCATGAACCCCTTCACTGAACAAGTTTCTTCGAGTACCAAATCTAAACTTCTCCTGGTGCCTCAGCAGGTTAGGCATTAGGAAAACTTCCATACCAGAAGGGCTCTCAAAGACTGGAACAGGCTGCCCAGGGAAGTGGTTGAAGCACCATCCCTGGAGATATTTAAAAGCCATCTGAATATGATGCTCAAGGGTACAGTGGCGCTGGTGGAGTGGAATAATGGTTGGACTTACCGGGCTTGAAGGTCTCTTCCAACCACAGTGATTCTGTGATTTTCCTTATGATTTCAGTCTTCAATTACAGAAGACACCATGGGGTTTTTATTTTAATTGCTCTCCTGTTTACAAGTTGATTTTGCAAATTGAGAGTGCCACCTAACTTTTTTGTGGGAGTCTAAGCCCAAGCATTAGAAAAAGAAGAGGGAAAATAAAGAGCTGGAAAATGGGAAGACTTCTCTGCTTTTTTTTCCTGGGATGGAAGTGTGTTGTAGGCAACAATAGAAACAACCCACTTCATAAATACCCAAAGTGCTGTATGATTTAGGCATTGCATTAAACAGTCTTACCCAGGAGTAATTGCACTAATCATCTTTATGTAGTTCAGATAGTTACCTTGAGGCATTCATCCTATAAACCTACAATTAGAGCACTTAGGCACTTGCACAGGTGCAATTTCGCAGTGGTATGAGGATATTTTAGCGTTAACTTAATTTCACAGCAAGAGTGCAATCACTTTTGTTTCTGCAGGAGGAAGGTTATGAGGGTAGTGCCAGGTTACAGTAGACTGAATTCAATAATTCTGAGTTTCAGGTCCTTTCTGGATAATGAAAAACACCAATTTTGAGATCACCTGTAGCTTTTTCTTAGCCACTCTCGGCTGTTTGAAGACATAATCCATCAAAAACCCCCACCACCCACAGATGTATGCTCTTTTGAAATTCCTGCATGGAAACATCAGAACTTCAATACTTTAGCATAAAAAAAGGAGCCTTCTACCAAATTCTTAGCTTCTTTTGATCCATGTGAGTGTCATCGCCGATGTTTTCTTGGATTTAATACTTCAGCTTTGCCGTTGGAGACTATTAAGGAAGGTATGGCTGTGTTGAAGAGCAGTGACAGCTTCATTGCTGTTTCTCAAGTGAGGGTTGTCAAGAGGCTGTGTTAGATTGTGGAGATGACTTGCTGTGTGTGTTATGTTGTTTCTTAAATACCACACCGTCGTCTTAATACAAAGCCTGAAGCAGGGGATTGTTGTAGCTGTGTTGGTTTTATTCCTGATGATGTGTAAGAGCAATAATAACCTTTTCAGAGGTTTTTTTATGTTACAGCTGCTTAACACTTCACTGCCCTTGTGCATCATAAAATTCCTGCACAGCTTGCTTCTTGTTCAGGGCGTGTGCTGATGGGTTTGCTGAGGAGACTCCAGGTGGGGGGATCACAAGAGCAGAGGAGACAAGATGTGATGCTCCCCTTTACTCTTGCTTTCACCCCGTCTAGAGTACTGTGGACAGCTCTGGTGCACCCAACACAAGAAGGACATGGAACTGTTGGAGTGGCTCCAGAGGAGGCCACAAAGATTAATATAGGGCTGGAGCATCTCTCCTAAGGAGACAGGCTGAGAGAGTTGGGTCTCTTCAGCCTAGAGAATGGAAGGCTTCAGGGAGACCTTACAGCAGCCTTCCAGTACCTGAAGGGAGCTATGGGGAGGGACTTTTTAGGAGAGCTTCTAGTGATAGAATGAGGGGAAGTGGATTTAAGCTGGAAGAGGGTAGATTTAGACTGGATATTATTAAGACATTCTTGACAACAAGGGTGGTGAGATACTGGAACAGGTTGCCCCAGGAGGGTTGTTGATGCCCCTTCCCTGGAAGTGTTCACGGCGAGATTGGGTAAAGTCTAGTGGAAGGTGTTCCTGCCCATGACAGGGGGCATGGAATTAGATGATCTTTAAGGTCTTTTCCAATGCAAACCATTCTCTGATTCTGTGATTTACAGGAAGTCAGCCAAAGGGGTTAGCTCAAGAGTGGAGTCATTCTCTGCACCAGAATGGGAAAACTACATGGAGGCTTGCAGCTGTTTATCAAGTGCACTCATACGGTTGTTCCACTGCATGTTTTCAGGAGTGCAATGCAAGCTAAGAAATCAGCCCTTAAAAAGTGCTTTGAAACAATGGAGCATCACTAGGCATTTGATACAGAAGTGAGCTGTAATCTGACACATTTTTCAGAGGCTGCACTGACAGAAGGAAGAGCTCTGCTCTAAACTTACTCTCCTGTTCTCTGATGAGCACTGGAACAGGCTGCCTAGAGAGGTTGTGGAGTATCCTTCTCTAGAGGCTTTCAAACCCCCCTGGACGTGTTCCTGTGTGATCTGTCATAGGTAATCCTGCTTTGGCAGGGGGCTTAGACTCAATGATCTCTGAAGGTCTCATCCAGCCCCTGCCATTCTATAATTTCTGACTGCAGGTATACACTTCTGCTCTATCTGGATATAATTTGCAAAGATCTGTGAACTCTTAGCTGGCTGGTTTGTGATGCCCTTGGTTTGTAATGAATGCTATGAGAACTCCCAGGAGCTTCAGGGCATGTTAATAGAAGCTTTTAAACCTATCTTGGTTGGGTGAACAGTTTGAATGATTACCTGAAAGGCATGTGGATGTGGTGCTTATGGACATGGTTTATGGACAGTGGCTTAGCAGTAGTGGTGGGATCTAGGCAAGCAGCTGGACTTGATGATCTCAAAGGTCTCTTCCAAACTCAACAGTTCTATGATTCTATGAATGAAGCTCAGTGTTCATTGGCTGTTCTCAGTGTTCTTTTCTGCTGTGTGGATTTGTTTTCTAAAGGCAACAAGCTATAGCACATCTCAAGATTCTTAGGGAAATTAGCCTTCTGAGAGAGGGTTTTTCAATCTTATGTAATTAACCACTTCCAGAAACAAGGCAAGATAGATTTTTGAATGTATAATTTACAGTGAAGCCACAGAATCCATAATTCAGGAGATAAGGGGTGGGGTTGTTTGCTCTTGAGTGATTGTAACTGCAACCAGATTTTGGTGCTTAAAAAAACCCAACTATGGCATTGTATTGAAATTTGTGACTTTTATCAGTGTACATTGACCAAATCTTGATAGGGTGCTTGGTTGCATGGTTTAGTTGATTAGGTGGTGTTGGATGATAGGTTGGACATGATGATCTTGAAGGTCTCTTCCAACCTGGTTTATTCTGTTCTATTCTATTACAATATTCAATGGTGATATCAGTCAGACTTTGACCTTCAGGCTGATCCACTCTTCCTGAGGCTGTTCTATTTTCAACCCCCTGAGCAGCTTCAAGCAGCAATTATTTGAGGGTGGGGGAAGTTGAGCATGCTGGAGCTGTCAGATCTCATGCACACCAACCCTGGAGGGAAAGTGAGCTTTGTGGTTTGCTGTGGATGTTGTTGGAGGATGCAGGATTAGCTGACACAATGTGCTTGAGCCTCTTGTCTTAAGCCAGTCTTTTGGTAGGGAGTTCTTTAAAATTAGTGTAATAAAAGGTGGGAAATTGGTCTGTGTAGGTACAGAGGGAAAACTGAAATGTCATGCTCATATTAAGAAGTTTAATGGCAGATTTGATGGTGATTATGTTGGATTTACAGTGGCATGTAATAAAAGAGGAGTACAGGTCAAGAATAAACATTTCTGTTTGCTCTGTTGTGCTCTATTGAGAACAGACTGACAAAGGGCTTCACCCATTACAATTACCAATAAATCTTTCTATACCATGGTCAAAATCCTGGGAAAAGTCCCAGGGGATGGATAAAAGCCACTGGACTCCCTGTGAGGCAAACATTAATTGGTTTATTTTTCTTCAGAGGAGAGAGAGGTGCACACAAAAGAGTCTTCTCATTGACCTCTTGCTGTGGAATTCATATTGGCATTGGAACAGGTTGCCCAGGGAGGTGGTTGAGTCACTGTCCCTGAAGGTGTTCAAGAAATGTGTGGCACCTCAAGACACAGTTTGGTGGCCATGGTGGTCTTAGGTTGATGGTTGGAAGGTCTTTTCCAACCCAAACAATTCTATGATTCTTTAAATCAGATGGGGTTGGAAGATCTAGTTGGAGAACTGATAACCTTTCTGCAGGAGGCAAACTTCTGTTTCCAGGGGGTTGGGGGGAAATAAAAAGGTTCTGGAGTTTCCCGCCTTCAGAGCTGTTCCTGAAGTGTTTCTTCAGGAGACCTACCTAAACCATGATAAGGGTAAATTAAACTTGCCTCAAAGAGAAAAAGGTGTCTTTTGGGGTGGATATGGATGACACAGGCACTGTAGACTGAGGACACATTTTAGTACTCACCTCTTGCTGTTGTCAAATGGAGAAATGAGTTATGGGATGGTTTTGAGAAGGGCACAAAAATGGCCTGGATGGAGAAGTGTTTCAGTTTAGGGACTGGGAATTCCAACACTGAAGCTAAGACCCTTGAAATAAGAGATCTGCTGTTAGACAGACGAGTTTGTGGATGTAGAGAAAAAGCCATTGGTCATCTCTGGGTCTGGATCTCATAAGGCTGCAGTGTTTAGAATAGATTGTTTGCTTTCTCTTAATGAAGGCTGGCAGCTGTTTGCAGTGCTGAGCTGGAGGCCTTGGAGACATGCATTAGCAAGCAGTAGTACTCAAAAAATACATGATAAATGAATGTCTTATGGCTGCTCATTCAGTTTGTATGCCTGTGTGATGGCCATGCTTGAAGTAGGATTTATAATGATATTTTTCACTTGGAGGGAAAACAGCCATAAAAGCCAGCTGGAAAATAACAGTTGAGTCAGCCTGATCACCCTCCCTCCTCCTTTATTGAGATTGAAGTCTGCTGTGTGGCAAGCAAGCGGTTAAAAATACAGCTATAAATAATGGTGCTAATCAGTGTATACTTTATCTTTGTATTTGTTTATTGCCTTGGGTACTTGATTAGACAGCTTGAACATACAATTAATTAGTAACCTCGGTGTTAACTTCTCAGCCTTGTTTAATTAATCGGTTGCATTGCAGAGGCTCTGCTGGCTTGGAAAGCCAGGAACTGTGCCATGTAAACACTTTTGTTAATGTCAAGTGAAGGTTGAGATACACTTGATTTCTGTTTTTTTGTTTATTAGCTTAATTGAAGTGATCAGCTTCTCAAGGTCTAGGTGCAAGTGCTAAATATCCTGTTTCTAAAGGTTTTGTCTATCATATAAATGCTGAAAGGGTTTTGTGCCTTGGCCGTGATCGTAAATCTTCGCAACTGAACTGATCATTACACAGTTATTAAGGACCAGTACAAAGTAAAGACCAAAGTGAAGTCAATTTTATGACTATAATTATATTTTCCATTAACACTGATAATACAAGGGTTGATTTCTATTTTTTTAACCTTTTCCAGACCCACAAATGCTACTTGGAGGGGTTTCATCTTCCCCCTGTTGGTAGCTACCACAAACATCGGTACTGATTCACTTTGGGTATTGGATCTCTGCACAAATGAGATGTTGAAGCTCTTGCATGAGTGTCTAGGAGAGAGTGAAGAGGTGGGTTCTGCTTCTGAGGCGTTACAGAAAAGCCATCTGTCCAAGTTAAGCCTTGCACAGCTACAGCATTGTCCAGACCCTTAAAATTTAACAAATAATGTTCAAGAGGGGATTGGATGTGGCACTTGGTGCCATAGTTTAGTAGTCGTGAGGTGTTGGGTGACAGGTTGGACTTGATGATCTCTGAGGTCTTTTCCGACCTTACTGATTCTAAGATTCTAGGGCTTGATTACTTAGTAACAATTATGTGAACTTGGAGGGAAGATTGCACATTTCAGTCTTAATACTTTGAATTTAATTCAGTTTATGAAGACTGCATGAATTCATGTGTGACATGTATTCATGTTTATGTGAAAGCACCAAAACAAAAAGCTGAATGAGGACTGTCTTGATAACAGCAGACACAGTTTGAGGATGCTGCTCATAGGACACCATTTGTAGTAGTAAAACCGAGGAACATACAGTTGATATTAGACTGTAAATGTATGATCTGTATTAGACAAGATATTGGAAAGACATTCTCTACAGTAAGGGTGGTGACCAAATCAGCCAGGACTTGATTTCCCCAAACATGTGTTTAATATAGTCCTCTTCTCTGTTAAGTACTTAAGATTCTTGAGGTGGCAGCTGTGTATTGACTCTGAGATCTTTTGAGGCCAGAGTAATGAGAGCTCAGATGACAGACAAACAGGTCCATAGCTCAGTTTCATTAGCTTTGGTTTCCATGAGACACCAGGCTCCACGGATGACAGTGTTTATTGTAGATGAGCAAAATCCATTGTGGCTTTCATCCAGGGGAATGATGGATGGGGATTCTTCACAGAAAGAGAATGAGAAATAAGTGGCAGTCCTGACAAAAATGTCAGACCATGAAGTGAAACAGTGAAAAGGTGGTATTGCAAAATCAATGCAGCTCCCTCACAGGGTAACAGAGAGCAGTCGTTTGTCTTCTTCCTAGAAGACAGTCATGTACATTAGGTACAGCTGAATATGGCCTCAAATTGCACCAGGGAGGTTTGGGTTGGCTATTAGGAAACATTTCTTTCCTGAAAGAGTGTTCAGGCATTGGAACAGGCTGCCCAGGGAGGAGTTGGCGCCACCATCCCTGGAGATACTCAAGAAATGTGTGGACATGGCACTTTGAGACATGGTTTAATGGCCATGGTGGTCTGGGGTTGATGGTTGGACTCAGTGATCTTGGAGGCCTTTTCCAACCAAAGCAATTCTATAATTCCCTGGTAAATGGAAGCCTTGTCCAAAGAAAAGTATCAAGGGTGGCACCACTGAAAAATACCAATGTTACTCCTACCTGACAGGATGGGTAGCTGAAGTAGAAAGTTTGCACTCTTATGCAAGAGCCAGTGCTGTCTAGAGGGTGAAAAAGCCTTTAGCTACCAATAAACTACTTACTGAAGGTTTTGCCTGTGAAGGAAGTATTCTCCTTTACCCTTCCTCATTCAAAACATTTCTTCCTCCTTTAAATAGGAAGAATTTGGCCCATTTTGTGTTCATTCTTTTGGGTTTAGCATGACCTACAAAACCACCATGGATTCAAATGCAGGATTCCCTCTGCTGATACTTAACTTGTCTGCTCAAGTGTGTGTTTTGCTAATGCTCCCTGAAATGCTGCAAAGTAGGCATTTCCATTCATTACACGCATCTGGTTACTTTAGATAAACTTCAGTAAAAAGAGGTGGAACTACTGATGATAGTATTTTTCTCAACATAGTCTTTGTTTTCCTGTGCTATGTCATAAGCTTCAATATCAAACTATTTCTTAGCCTGGAAGTGGATATTATGTGATTTTCCTAGCACATGGAATAATCTCAAGACATTGGAAGCCTCATTACTGCTCTAAGTCTGGATCTCTAGCCTCTTGACCACTGCCAGCAAGTGCAGCTCTGTATCTGGATTCTGATGGCCACTGAGCAATGTAGCTGAAACAAATCACTCAAATACTAAGAGACTCTGAAGCCTAGAGGTAGCTTCAATGCATTTCTCACAAAGTCCATAATTTACCCAAGATTTAACAACTTAAGACTTACTAATTTGGAAGTAGATTTAGAATCAGTTCTTGTTCTTAGCATGGATGCTAACAGACCAGCTAGGGGTCATCTTCTCCTCATCTGTGCCTCATAAACAAGGAGATGCTGGTTGCTGATAATCATTGACTGCAGTTATCATGAAATGATAGAACTCAAAATCTTGAGGGGACCCTAAAGGGTAGCAAAGCTGGGGAGTGGTCTTATGAGGAGCAGCTGAGTGATCTGGTATTTAGTCTGGAGATGATGAGGCTGAGGGGAGCCTTCATTGCTCTCTACCACTTCCTGAAAGGAAGCTGGAGTGAGGTGGTGGCCAGTCTTTTCTCCCTAGGATCAGGCGAAAGGATGAGAGGAAATAGCCTGAAATTGTAACAGGAGAGGTTTAGTTTGGATATTAGGAAAAATTTCTTTGCTGCAGGAGTGGTCAGGTATTGGAACAGTCTGCCCAGGAAGATGGGGGAGTCATTGTCTCCGGAGGTGTTCAAGAAATGTGTGGATAATGCACTTTGGAACATGGCTTAGTAGCTATGGTGGTCTCATGTTGAATGTTGGACTCAATAGTCTTAGAGATCTTTTCCAGCTGAAGCAATTCCATGATTCTATTTTCCTTCCTGTGCTTCCCTTCTTTGTTCATAGCTGTGACACTTGATAACTGTGAAGACTTCATGATATGTATTCTAAGAGAAGGAAAAGAGCTTTTGAAGCCCTGGGTGGGGGTAGAGGGAGGGTGTCCAGCAGTAAATGGTATTTGAAAACTAGGCAATGCTGATGCAACGTGATATGCTTGGAGTTAGTAGTCTGACCTGCTGCTTTTTGTTCCTAATGGCAGCCTGTTAGCAATATACAATCTCTGCACAATTCAGTGATTTCCTTACATATTTAGGAAATGTATTATGTTCCCCTCTGACTTTTTCTCTCCTCTCATACTTGCCTACAGAGACCTGGGTCACAGCATGCATTTCTTGTTGACACAAAAGTAGGGGAATCCAATACCACGTCCTGAGTTGGCTGTGCATGGTGATTATTAGGTACCAGACATGCTGGTGCCAAACTAATTCCCAAAATCATTTATCAGGTAACTTCAGAGGTTTTGTTGAATTTGCTTTACCACTCATGAATGAGTGATGTAATGGGCTCTGAGTGACTTCTTGTCAGCAGGAAATGCACAATACCATGTCTAGCTTTTGAAGTCAAACCTCCAAGGGCAAGTTCCATGTAGAGAGCTGTAATATGATTCTTGAATTCTCAGTGTAGATAAGCCCATCTTCATAAAAAGACAGTTTAGTATGAGTGACAGTGTAAAGCACTACAACTTAATGTTCAGCTCTCCCCCTCCCTCTGCATCCCCCCCCTCCCTCCCACATTTATGAGAATCCATTTCTCATCTGTGTGCCTTTCAGAAAAGGAATGAGTGTGCAGCCTCAAAGTCTAACCTAGCATAAAACCTCAACTGCATGCATAGCAGTAATCAAATGTAAGATTATTTTATAGAATCATACAATGGTTTGGCTTAGAAGAGACCTTAAAGGCTGTCTAGTTTCAACCCTCTGCCACAGGCAGGGACACCTTCCACTAGACCAGGTTGTTCAAAGCGTCATCCAACCTGGCCCTGAACACCTCTAGGGAGAGGTCATCCACAACCTCCCTGGGAAACCTGTTCCAGTGTAATACCACCCTCACTATAAAGAATTTCTTCCTAATATCCAGTCTAAATCTACCTTTTTCCAGCTTAAATCCTTTCCCCCTATCACAACAAGCCCTTGTAGAAAGTCCCTCTCTGGTTTTCCTGTAGGTCCTTTTCAGGTATTGGAGTACCTTGAAATGTCACAGACAAGGTGGAGACCTCATGCATGCTGTCTACACACATATGTAATGTAGGATAGTTCTGTTCTGTCAAGAGAGTGTTTTGAATTGTTGATCTTTTTTCAGCATGGCCTCTGTTTTTCATAGGAATTTGTAATCATAATGTTACAGCTTCCAGCCATGACTTCTTTATCCCTCCCTCCAACAGCGCTGTATGAAAGCATCAATACAGAGGAAAAAGTATATGCCCCTTGATGTATTTAGTCTGCAGGGGTCTTTAAAAGCCCTTACTTTCACTGACAAATAGACCACCTTTAAGCAGTCTGATTGAAGTAAACCATTTGCTGGCAGTGCCATGTGCTTTTTTCCCTTCTGAGATTTAAAGGGGGCTTTTGGATAGGTGCCTCCTGGAGAATTGATCACTCAAGTAGTCCCACTTCTGACCAGATAGCATACTAGTAAGCCTGGAAGTATGCAGGGTTTTTTTTTTTTTCTTAATTGGCTTTTTGGCCTCTCTCAAGGAGCACAAATGCAGGTAAAATTGCCCCAAAACATGCTTTAATTGCCCTGTGAAATTAACACTCCTTTTAGTTTGGAGTCCTTGGGAACATAGCTGTGTCCCAAGTCTCTGTAGACTACTGTTCCTCCTCTGACTTCTTACAAGCACAGAATCAGTCAGGGTTGGAAAGGGACCAAAAGGATCATCTAGTTCCAACCCCCCTGCCATGGGCAGGGACACCCCACACTAGATCAGGCTGGCCAGAGCCTCATCCAGCCTGGGCTTAAATACCTCCAGGGCTGGGGCCTCAACCACCCCCCTGCACAACCCAAGCATTTCTCATCATACTGGAATTGAAGAGTAAAGTTAGTCTGCAGTATGTTTCACTCCTTTCATGTTCAAGAGCCTGTATCTTGATTTTTTTTAAATAAAATGTTTCATTTTAATGACCATGAAGAGTTGACTACAAACCAGTTATCTACCCAGTAAAAAAGAGAAAAGCCTATTCAAGCCCATTGTGTCCTGGTGTGCTGACCTTTTTGATTATCTTCTGCCATGCACTCAAGTTTGTCCAAGAGAGAGAAGGAAAAGCCAGCTCCTCGCTTTGCATATCACCCTTCTGGGAGTAAGTAAGTGCATTTATGCTGCACCTCAATTACTGAATATAAAGTCTCAGTGTGGCAGCAGAAGACATTCAGGGTAAAGTCACCCCCTTAAACCTTTATGGTCTGTTGTCACCTTCCTTACAGAGGCAGCTTTCATGCTGCAGAAGGGGTGTAAAATACAACGATCATAGTAAGGATTTATTTGCTCTTGGCTTGCACACAGGTCTCACAATTTGATTGCAAAGGTACAGAGTAGAAGGAACTAAAACTTAGAAAGAAATAGAATGAGGGTGGTGAGACATGGGAACCAGTTGCCCAGGGAGGTTGTGGATGCTCCCTCCCTGGAGGTGTTCAAGGCCAGGTTGGATGGGGCCTTGAGCATTCTGGTCTAGCAGGAGGTGTCCCAGGGGGCCTGGAACTAGGTGTTTTTCAAGGTCCCTTCCAATCTGAAGTGTTCTATGAATAAATGAAAACTCTGAAGAGTTTTGTCCAGCACAGAGAATCTGCACTGACTCTGCTTTTTTTCCCCCAAGTTTGATTCTTGGTAGTACAGTTTATGCTTAAACAGTCTTACTCCATTTTTACTTCTGCTGCTGCAGGAGGAAAATGCAGACATAGATGAGGACATGTAAAATCCCATTTTCATCCCACCAGTATTATTCTTTACCATCAAGTTAAAACAGAATTAACACCACATGGTAGCATGTATTTTATCCATGTCTGTATGAAAAGGAAAAGACTGTGGTGACAGGTTGGACTTGATGATCTTTGAGGTCTCTTCCAGCCTTAGTGATTCTGTGATTTCTCTATGTTTTGTGATCACTCCAAGGAAAAAGAATGGCAGCATTCTTGTTGTCAAAACAACCCTGCACAGCACTACAGGCTTAGGCAGAGTGGCTGAAAAGTTGCCTGGTAGGAAAGGACCTGGGGTGCTTGTTAAGAGCCAGCTGGACATAAGCCAGCAGTGTGTTCACATGGCCAAGAAGGCCACCAGCATCCAGGCCTGAATCAGCAATAGTGTGGCCAGCTGGAGTAGGGAAGGGATCATGCCCCTGTACCGGGCACTGGTTGAGCCACAACTCAAATCCTGGGCTCAGTTTTGAGCCCCTCACTACAAGAAGGGCAACAAAGCTGTTGAAGGGTCTGGAGGAGTGGTCTGGTGACGAGCAGCAGAAGGAATGGGAGTTGCTTATTCCAGAGAAGAGGAGGTTGAAGGGAGATCTCAGTGCTTTCTAGAACTACCTGAATGAGGTTGGAGTGATGTGGGGGTGGGTTTCTTCCCTCTAGTATCAGGTGCTGAAATGCGAGGAAATGGTCTGAAATTGCACCACAGGAGGTTTGGGGTTGGGTATTAGGAACAATTTCTTCTCTGCAAGACTGGTCAGGCATTGGAACAGGCTGCCAGGGAGGTGGTGGAGTCAGTGTCTCTAGAAGTGTTCAATAAATGTGTGGACATGGCACTTTGGGACATGGTTTAATGACCATGGTGGTGTTAGGTTGATCTTGAAGATCTGTTTCAACCAAAAAGGATTAAATGAGTCTATGATTTATCTTTCCCTGTTATGGGGCCATTTATTGGTTAAAAGTTTTATCAAGTTATGGATGGCAGAGAGAAGTCAGTCACTCTGGGCAGATATGTGAGCAAAGGAAATTCCTTTATGCCTCCCCCCAGATCAGTAAATATCAGCTAATTTCCCTGCTCAGAGGAGTGGATAGATATCCATCTAAATATCTAATCTTGAATTCTGAGGAGGTAGAATAGCTAGGTAGTAAATAATGCACATCCTTTTCTTTCCCCTTCTTCCCCCCTTTTCTTTTCCCAAAGGACAAAGGATGCTGATTCAAGTAATACTGATTGACTAGCAGAACAAACGTGTGCTCAGGTGTTGTGTTAGCTCAGCCTGCAAGAAAGGATTTGTTGCAATCAGGCTTCAGTCCGAGGGAGATGATGGTGCATTTAAACATTGCAACTAGAAGTTTCTTAGCTGGGACTCAAAGCAAGTTTCCTCATCTCTTCACCACTTTGGGTGGTCTTCAATCATAATCAGTTAGGGTGAGCTTCACTTGGAGAAATGCTAGGGAATTTGGGAAATCCCGTGTGTTGTGTACTAGGAAGCTGAAATCAGCTGGAAAGTTGCTCCATGGAGAAGGACCTTGGAGTACTGGTGGACAGTAAGTTGACCGTGAGAAAGCAATGTGCCTCTGTGGCCAAGAAGACCTGGGGTGCATAAGGAAGACTGTGGCCAGCAGATTGAGGGAGATTGTGCTGCCCACTTCTACTCTGCCCTGGTGAGACTGCATCTGGAGTGTTCTGTGCAGTTCTGGGCTCCCCAGTTCAAGAGGGACATAGAATTAGAAGAGGGACTGGAGCAGCTGTTTGGTGAGGAATGGCTGAGAGACCTGGGGCTGTTTAGCCTGGACAAGAGAAGGCTGAGAGGAGATCTTACTAATGTTTATAAATATCTGAAGGGTGGGTGTCAAGAAGATGGGGCCAGTCTCTTTTCAGTGTTGTCCTATGGTAGGACAAGGGGCAGGAGACACAAACTGGAACACAGGAAGTCCCACCTCAACGTGAGGAGGATGCTGGAGCTCTGGAGCAGGCTGCCCAGAGGGGTTCTGAAGTCTGCTTCTCTGGAGACTTTCAAGAGCCACCTGGATGTTTTCCTATGTCACCTGCCCTAGGTGATCCTGCTTTAGCAGGGGGATGGACTCAGTGATGTCCAGAGGTCCTTCCAAGCCCTACCATTCTGTGATTTTTATGAAGAAACCACAGGGAGCCCACAGCTCTGTCAGAGATAAGGAATAGCAGCTTACAGTGCTTAAGGGAGAGGTGGTAAAGGACGACTGCATTGCTTGGGAGAGTAGATAAAAGCAGATAAATATTAACATATTTTGTTGGAACTGCTAGTATCACCAAAATGTTCCTAGATAAAGTTTGCCTGAAAAGAAGTGAGGGAAAAATTTGGATTCTTCCTTTGAAACAGAATCTGCCCTTTTCATGGACAAAAAGATACTCTCTTTTTTCTCTTGTGCTGGGGAGTAATGAATAGCAGAAAAGACTTGCTTCATTAATACTATCTTTGAAGGAGGAACACATTTTTCATTTGACAAATCAGCTGCTCACAAGTTCCTAATTCTTGCAGTCTTACAACTAGAAACAGATTTTGTTGTTGTTGTTTACTTTGCTAACAGAAAAACTGTGTTAATGTATGTTTAATCTTGTGTTAATATTTACATTTAATATAAAAGAGTCATAGTTGTTATTAATCCAGAGAACCTTAGAATGGTTTGGGTTGGAAGGGACTTTAAAGATCATCTAGTTTCAACCTCCCTGCCGTAAGCAGGGACACCTTTTGCTAGACCAGGTTGCTCAGAGCTTCATCCCACCTGGTCTTGAGCACTTCCAGGTATGAGGAGTCCACATCTTCTCTAGGCTCCTGTTCCAGTAGAGAGCAATGAGGTCTCCAGATATATTGCTTTTCTCTGGACATGGTCCAGCACCTCAGTGTCCTTCTTGGAGTGAGGGGCCAGGAACCCAGGATTGGAGATGCAGTCTCACCAGTGCCCAGTACAGGGACACAATCACTTTCATACTCCTGCTGGCCACACTATTGCTGATCTAGGCCAGGATGTTGTTTGCCTTCTTGGCCATGTGGACACACTGCTGGCTCATGTTCAGCCAGCTGTCACCCAGCACCTCTGGTTCCATTTCTGCCAGGTAGCTTTGCAGCCACTCTGTCCCAATCCTGGAGTATTCATTGGGTTGTTGTGGCCCAGGTTCAGGACCCAGCACTTGGTTTTGTTAAACCTCACACAATTTACTTTGGCCCATCAATCCAGCTTGTCCAGATCCCACTGCAGAGCCTTTCTGCCCTCAAGCAGATGAGCTACCACTGACTAGATGAAATGCCTACATAGCGGTCTCTGCTGTATTCAATGGCTGTGAAACATCTGATGGTTTTGGGGGGAAAGAAATCCATCACTTCTGCTATCTATGAGCAGCAGTACTCTCCAGACTGATATATTTCATGATTTTGCAGAAGTGTTTGGTTGGCTTGGGCGTTATATAACTTGGACGATACTGGTAGCACTTGAAGCAAGTTAATGTCAGCAGTTTTTTTACTAGAAACCTTTACTTTTTGTCTGGAAAAAAAATAATGTAGAATACTGAAACTGCATATTCAGCATTTCACCTTGCACACAAGTGACTCCACAAAAACCTGGCCTGAGTATATGCACCAGTGTGATGTAAAAAGACATCCTCATTTCTAAGCATGTGAGCCAAAGCTTGAAAAATAGGTGAAGTCTTTTGGTCTCCTTAATACTGTGGTCTTAGTTTGTGTATGTGGCACTCGATGCCATGGTCTAGTCATGAGGTCTTGGGTGACAGGTTGGACTTGATGATCTTTGAGGTCTCTTCCAACCTTGGTGGTACTGTGTGATACCTTCTCAGATAGCCAAAATCACTCGACTGCACAGCTACAGTAGTCCTGCAGCCTTGACAAGTGGGCTTGCTTAGTTGCCCTGCTTGTGAAGGAGGCTTCTGTTCCCACGGGAAGGTTGGGATAATTTAAGTCATAGAATCACAGAACTGTTGAGGTTGGAAGAAAGCTTTCAGATCATCAAGTGCAACTGCTCATCTAGAGCTCACAATCCTGCCGCTACTGCTAAGCCACCACCACTAAACCACCTCCCTCAGCTCCACATCCACATGCCTCCTAAATACCTCGAGGGATGGTGACCACCTCCTTGGGCAACCTGTTCCAATGCTTGATAACCCTTTCTGTGAAGAAATTAATCCTGATATCCAACCTGCTCCTCCCCTGACACAACTTGAGGCTCTTTGCTCTTCCTCCTGTCACGTGTTGTGTATGAGAAGAGACCAACCTTCACCTCACTCCAGCCTGCTTTCAGGGAGCTGTAGAGAGCAATGAGGTCACCCCTCAGCCCTCTCTTCTCCAGACTAAAATACCCCAGTTCCCTCAGCCATTCCCATTAAGACAAGTTACAAGGTTATGCAGAGAGTTTGTGAGTATCAGCTTCTGTTGAGAACTTTTGTGTGTCTGTTCTCTGGGGCTTTCAGCTGTCTTTCTGTACAACTGGTTTGAGTACAGTAGTCACAGGAATTCGTCTGACCACTTTGGGAGGCATAAATCTGAACCAGCTGCCTAAATTATGTTTCTTTGCAGTGAAGAGAAAAAGGGCATGATTCACCTTAAGACTATTCATGGTTAGTTCCATAGAAGTGCCTTTTTCTCTCATCTGAGCATAAAGGTGATGCTAGAATGGTATAAAAGCCCCTATTGAAGGTAATTACATTTAGGTGAGATTAGTCTTACCTGAGATTACTGCTCTGGTAATTTTCTTAGAGTAAGAAAATGGCTGTGGATGGTTCTGTTGGGGGTTACAAGACTACAGTGTGGCAAACAGTCTGAGTTTATGAATCATGGAATCATTAAGGTTAGAAAAGACCTCTGAGTTCATCAAGCCGAACTTTCTACCCAGTATCTCCATGACCACTAGACCATGTCCTGGATTCATGACTGTGTTTTGGTAACAAATTAGTTGGTGAGCTTTACATCAGCATACAGAAAAACACCACCCACAAACAAAAACCATCTCCACAAACAACCCCCCCCCAAAACCAAACAAAACCCCCTAAAAAACCCAAACCAAACAAAAAACAACAAAACCCCCACACCCAAATAAACCAACTAATGAAACAAAACAACAACAAAAAAAGCCACAAACAGAAAACTCTGAAACTTTCTAAATGCATACTTAGCCCCACTAACATTTTTCCCCCCTTTTTAAAAGGTGAAAGTGGCCTTGTAGCTTAAAGCAGTTGTTGAGGATGTGAAATGGGAATTTTCCACCCAGAATTAAAAGGGAAAAATGGTACTGTATCAAGAGGCATTTTTGTTTGTTTCAGATTTTGGTAGAAACAACTTACTTGTGCAGCTCAAAGGCTGCTCATGGATCAGAAGTCACTTGTATGCTAAAAACAACAGAGAAGGATTTTGACATTTATAAAATACAGACAAGAACACTGACAAAACCCAATTTACAACTTAGTGAAAACCACACTTTGGACAGATACACAAAAGATGCTGGTCTCAATAATTTAGAATAGAATAAACCAGGTTGGAAGAGACCTTCAAGATCATCGCGTCCAACCTATCAACCAATCCAACCCACCTAATCGACTAAACCATGGCACCAAACACCCCATCAAGTCTCCTCCTGAACACCTCCAGGGATGGTGACTCCACCACCTCCCTGGGCAGCACATTCCAATAGGCAATCACTCTCTCTGTGTAGAATTTCTTCCTAACATCCAACCTAAACCTCCCCTGGTGCAGCCTGAAACTGTGTCCTCTTGTTCTGGTGCTGGCTGCCTGGAAGGAGAGACCAACATCCATCTGTCTACAACCTCCCTTCAGGTAGTTGTAGAAAGTGATAAGGTCATCCCTGAGTCTCCTCTTCTCCAGGCTAAGCAATCCCAGCTCCCTCAGTCTTTCCTCACAGGTCTTGTGTTCCAAACCCCTCACCAATTTACTTCTTTAAAACCAAAACAAAAAAATCCCCCAAAATTTAACTGCAGAATCTTAAGTATTTCATAGTAGTCCAAAGTCTCTTTGCAGATAAGGAAGATTGAGATCTTGGAAGTATTTAGTGATTTAATAGCCAAAAGTAACTGGGGGTCTTAAGTTTCTTCAGTGTTCAATTTTATTTTATAGCATGAATGGGCCCCTCAACTTAAGAAGGATATTGAGACACTTGAATGTGTCTGGAGAAGAGCAGTGGGGCTGGGGAGAGGTCTCGAGCACAAGCCCTATGAGGAGAGGTTGAGGGAGCTGGAGTTGATTAGCCTGGAAAAGAGGAGGCTCAGGGGAGACCTTATTGCTCTCTACAACTACCTGAAGGGAGGTTGTAGCCAGGTGGGAGCTGGTCTCTTCTTCTAGGCAGCCAGCACCAGAACAAGAGGACACAGTCTCAAGCTGTGCCAGGGGAAGTTTAGGCTGGAGGTGAGGAGAAAGTTCTTCACTGAGAGAGTTGTTAGCCATTGGAATGTGCTGCCCAGGGAGGTGGTGAAGTCAGCATCCCTGGAGGTCTTCAGGAGGGGACTGGACGTGGCATTTGGAGCCATGGTTTAGTTAGTCATGAGGTGTTGGGTGACAGGTTGGACTTGATGAACTCTGAGGTCTTTTCCAACCTTATTGATTCTATGAAGCATTTTATCACGAGACCTCTAAATGTTGACAGTGAATCATGTTCACTTCAGTTAATTTTTTCCTGTCTAATCTCTTGTTACTCAGTTGCTTCTATTTTCTCATTTTTAATTGATTTTTTTTTCCCCCAACACCGTGTTTGTATCTGCTGCTGCTGCTTTCAGTAGCATTTATAGTTAACTATTTTTTCCCCCTTCATAATTATTTTGAGATGTGTTTCATTTGATCTGACACAGAGCATGTGACAAGGCATTTTATTTCTTAGCTTAATAGATGCTATGGCTGGTGATAGGTTATGTCACCAATGAAATCGAGACAGTTTTTGATGCACACTTGTTTGTGTCCTGTCTGCATATGTGCTAGAGAAAAATTTCTTCTTGCCTTCATCTTTTGGCTGCTCCCCAGCAAAGTTAATTACAACCTCAGCAGATGACCTAGGTGATACTGCTTTTGGCAGGGTGGTTGGACTCAGTGCTCTCTGGAGGTCCCTTCCAACTCCTAACATTCTGTATGTGCCCTCCCAGCTGTTGCTCATGCATTTTGGAGGCTGGCAGTCCAGACATCTCTAACACTGCTGCTACCATTCTTCCTAACAAGTAGATGATGATCCTAGTTTCCCCACTAAGACTCTTTGACAAAATCTGGTGAGGTGGTTACTTAAAGTGCAAATAGCACCTATTTCAGCAATCAGGTATGGAGTTCAAGGGAAGAGAAGCCTTCTTTCATAACCTGAAGTCACATTGCTTTCTTGTCTCTTTTTCCCTCTTTTTCTGTTCTTAAAAATAATCCTTTTAAAAAAACTGACATCCAGAAGACCTCTCTTCCCTGTGGTCTTAATCTGACATTGAGTTTCTTAATGGAATCACCCTTCAAGCTTTCCAGTCTTGATTGGTTGTAATTCTTCTCTTTCCAAGTGCCTGTAGTTACTTGTTCTGCTCAAAGAGTTAGTGTTTCAGATCTTCCCTTACTCTCCAGGAGACGAATCTTTCTGCTTCTCCCAGCTGTTCTTTTTCTAGTGTCCCAGTACTCAGATGAAAAGTTGATTTGCCCTTCAGTCCATCAAGGCTGTGTTCTGCTTTCATTCTCATCAATATCTAGCACATCTCAGCTGATTAGGAAATTGTTAAATCAGATTAACTTTAACTGTGGATTAAGGACCTAAAATGTTTATTCTAGTCCTGGAGAGAGAGCCTCACAAGTTTAAAGGAACAATCTGTCCTTTTCAGTTAATGGCCAGCTGCTTCTTGAACAAACTTTGAGCCTGACAAAGCCTTAATTAAATTGCTTAAATTCTCAGGTGTGGCTCTGATCCAGCACTCACTGAAGTTGATTGATGGCAGCAAGCTTTAGACAGACCCAAGCCTAACACAGAAGAGGTATTTAACCATCTCTGCTGTCTCACAGTAATTACGAAGCACTTCAGCAGCTTCTCAGGTGGCCAAGAAAGACGACAGCATCCTGGCCTGGATCAACAACAGTGTGTCCAGCAGGAGCAGGGAAGTGATTGTGCCCCTTCTTTTCCAACCCAAACAATTCTGTGATTCTGTTTGCTAGTTTTGCAAGGTATTGTGGCAGTCTGCCACCCAGAGACAGGTAGCACCTGGTACGGTGGAGGCTGAGCCTTCAGCTTGCTTCATGCCACTGTAAAAGAAGTTCCTAACAAAGCCAAGATTTGAAATGCAGAGAAAAAAAATAATGTAGTCTCCTTTATCTGAGCAGTATGATAGATTGCAAATATTTAATAACAGATAAAAAATATGCTGACATCTCTATAAAATGCAGTAGATTATATGCGTGTTTTAATGCTTACGCTGCTGCCTCGGTGGTTTTGCTGTCACGTATATTTTTGGTTAGGAAAAAAAAATATCAACTTAAAAGGAGTAGTTCTGATACTTGCACACAGTGATTTTTATGGCAGTGGAATAGCAGTAAGTGGCTAGAACTGATAGATGGGAAGTGATTGATGGGAAATGATTGCTGGGAAGTGATCATGTCCCTGTGCTGGGCACTGGGGAGGCTGCATCTCGAATACCGGATTGAGTTTTGGGCCCCTCACTCCAAGAAGGACATTGAGGTGCTGGAGCAGGTCCAGAGAGAAGGGTAACAAACTAGTGAAGCATCTAGATCAGGTGAGGAGCAGCTGAAGGAACAGGGGTGGTTTAGCCTGGAGAAGAGGAAGCTGAGGGGAAACCTCATAGTACACTACAGCTCCCTCAAGGGAAGTTGGAGCAAGGTGGGGGTTGGTCTCTTTACCTTAGTATCATGTGCTAGAAGGAGAGGAAATGGCCTGAAATTGTGCCAGGGAAGGTTTAGGTTGGATATGCAGAAAAATTTCTTCACTGAATGAGTGCTCAGCCATTGGAACAGGCTGCCCAGGGAGGTGGTGGAGTCACCATCCCTGGAGGTGTTCAGATGTGTGGACGTGGCACTTTGGGACCTGGTTTAATGGCCATGGCGATGTTGATGGTTAGACTCCATGGTCTTAGAGATCTTTTCCAGCTGAAACAATGCTGTGATTCTGTGTGCTGTAGTGAAATCTTGCTGGAAGTTATAAAATCTTGCTTTCTGATGTTTGCAGCCTAGTCAAATTAAATTGTGTTCAGAAGATGAGGTTAATCCCTAGGAGACCTGGAATTGCACTTTGTAATATCATGTATTATGGGCTTAATTTTCTGAGTAGCCGTGCCTCCAAGTGGCACTTTCCAAGCATCAGCTCAAAACTGCTTCTCCCCACCTCATGTTTTCCTGAAAAAGAGGAGAACAAAATCTGTTTCATTTTTTTTTTTCCCCTGTAACAGAAAACAGCTCTTTGTTTTCACAGTTGGGTGCCAAATTAGAACAATTTCTTCTTTCACAGTCTGCAATTAAGGCTAGAGGTTAAAATCTCTTACACAATTCATAAATTCATATTTCAACTTACAATACACATAGAATGACTTAAAGATCACTTGAAAAAATTCTGATTGTGGCTTAAAATGTCAAATCTTTGCAACCTTTTTTTTTCTTCTATTTTTTCCCTTTTTCCCCCCCCTTTTTTTCCCTTTTTTTTCCCCCTTCCCCCCCTTTTTTTCCCCCTTCCCCCCCCTTTTTTTCCCCCTTCCCCCCCCTTTTTTCCCCCTTCCCCCCCTTTTTTCCCCCCTTCCCCCCTTTTTTCCCCCCTTCCCCCCCTTTTTTTCCCCCTTCCCCCCCTTTTTTTCCCCCTTCCCCCCCCGTTTTCCCCCTTCCCCCCCCCGTTTTCCCCCTTCCCCCCCCTTTTTTCCCCCTTTTTTCTCCTTTTTTTCCCCCTTTTTTTCTCCTTTTTTCCCCCCTTTTTTTCTCCTTTTTTTCCCCCTTTTTTTCTCCTTTTATTTCCCTTTCCCCCCTTTTTAATTTTTTTTTTCCATTTTTTCTTCTATTTTCTGTCCCAAGTTAATAAGCTTACAATATTTTGTAACCAGGGAAGGGAGAGTGTACATAATGGCAGGTAGACTTAAATCATCCCAAATCTGGGAACATATCAGATACATAGCCAGGAAATGTTGAGCTGCTTATTTGCAATGCAGCTTGTACCCCATAGAAATTTTAAAGTTATCCCTCCAGAAAAATTATAGCTGACTCTTCAGTGTCTACAGAAAAAAAGCTTACCCAGGCATTTGGGTTAAAACTGAATGGGTAGATTTTGTAATTGAAAGGAAAAAAAAAAAAACCCAAACATTCTTTAGGCAAAAATCAAGCATCTTATTTATAAAAAGGAAAAAAATCAAAACACCTCTTCAGGCAAAAATCAACTCTCCAAGAGGTAGTGTTCAGCCTAAAATATTCAAGATAATGCCTAATAAGCTCTGCTGGAACTTTGGGGGGGGGGGGGGGGGAGGCTGTTTTGGTTTTTCCTGCTAGGAGTAAGCATAGGATGGTTTCACTTGGAAGGGACCTTGAAAATCATCATTTCACCTTTATACAGCTTCTTTCATGTGCAGTTCTGTTGAGTTCTGTTTCTTTTCAACTAGCAAAACAGGTTATAAATGGAAATCATTCTATCTGCCTGTTTAGAAGGAACGGTTAGTGGGGGGGCTTGTAAACTCCTGCTCAAGAGAAGACAGCCTCTGAGGAAGGAAGATGAGAAATACTGCATTCTCTGCTCAGTCAAAAGACAAAGCACAAGCCAAGAGAATGAATCCTAATTCTCAGGAAAGAATTACTCACATGACTGACTGGAGGACAGGATGCCATCCAGAGGGACCTGGGCAGGCTGCAGAGGTGGCTGAGGAGAACCTCGCAAGGAGAACCGGTTCAATAAGGCCAAGTGCAAGGTCCTGCACCTGGGCTGACCTGGGGAGACCTGGTTTGTGCCTGAAAGGAGGTTGTAATGAGATGGGGTCTGTCATTTTTCCCAGGTAACTAGTGATAGGACAAGAGAAAATCATAGCATCAGAAGACTGGTTTGAGTTGGAAGGGGCCTTAAAGATCACCTAGTTCCAACCCCTTTACCATGGGCAGGGACATCTCCCACTGGACCAGTCTACTCAAAGCCTCATCTGGACTGGTCTTAAACACTTCCAGGGATGAGGGCTGAAATGGCCTCAAATTGTTCCAGAGGAGGTTTAGGTTGGACATTAGGAAAAATTTCTTGGCTGCAAGAGTGATCAGGCATTGGAAGAGGCTGCCCAGGAAGTGTTCAAGAAATGTGTGGACATTGCACTTTGGGACACGATTTAATGGCCATGGCGGTGTTAGGTCAACAGTTGGCCTCAATGGTGTTAGAGGGCTTCTCCAATCTTAATGATTCAATGCAGGTGTCAGGGAGGTCGCCAGTAGCATCTGGGCAGAAGTTTGTCAGTGGTATAAATAAGTGGGAAACCAGATAAGGAGTCAACAGTAATTCCTTTCCCTCATTTCACTTCAACTTGATGACCTTGGAGGCTTTTTCCAACCAAAACAATTCTATGATTCACCCATCCCCATCTGCGTAGTCTTCAACCTTCCAAGGCTGTGGTACCCAGCAAATCAACCCACAGCTGTGTTCTTCTATTAACCTCTTGGAGCTGGAGGTTGATAATTGAAGTTATCTAAGAGTCCTGCTAGTGCATAGATTGTGTCGCTTGGCCCTCAGAAAATTAATCTCCCAAGGAAATAAACTGAACTGAATAGCTGGAGCTCCTGATTGTAAAGCAGGAGGAATTCTGCACTGCTGTTTAAGCTGCACTTTAGTTTGTCTGACACGTGCCTGCCAAAGGCTGACAATCTGGAGGTTTTGTTAACTCTCCCATCATTTCTCCCCACCATAGCTTGCTGTGGGTTTCAGTTTGGTGGTTGTTTTATTTCTGAATGCTCCTTCTGGATTGACTGTTCTTATCACTGGAAGTGGTGTTTAAAAAAGTTCTGCTTTTGTGTGTCAGAGACAAAAAAAAAGACCCAAGAAGAAGGCAGAATCACTGCATCTGTCTTGGTTAGCAGATTGCCACTTTGTGCTTCGGGGGTCCCATAGTTTGGAAGGAAAAGTACAGCAAAGTTATCTTCACATTTCAAATTTAAATGTAAATTTTCTCTTATTCAAAAAACATTCTCAGTAAAAGGGGGAAAAATTATCCTCAGAGATTGCTGAGGTAGAGCATGGCTGAACAAATCAAACATGCTTAATTCTCTTCTTTCTGTTTGGTTGGTTGTGGGTTGTTCTTTTTTCACAGTATCACTAAGGTTGGAAGAGACCTCAAAGGTCATCATGTCCAACCTGTCACCACAGACCTCATGACTAGACCACGGCACCAAGTGCCACGTCCATTCCCCTCTTGAACCCCTCCAGGGATGGTGACTCCACCACCTCCCTGGGCTGCACATTCCAATGATGAATGACTCTCTCTGTGAAGAATTTTCTCCTCACCTCAAGCCTAAACCTCCCCTGGTGCAGCTTGAGACTGTGTCCTCTTGTTCTGATGCTGGTTGCCTGGGAGAAGAGACCAACCCCCTCCTGGCCACAATCACCTTTCAGGTAGTTGTAGAGAGCAATGAGGTCACCCCTGAGCCTCCTCTTCTCCAGGCTAAACAACCCCAGCTCCCTCAGCCTCTCCTCACAGAGCTGTGCTCAAGGCCTCTCCCCAGCTTTGTTGCCCTTCTCTGGAAACATTCAAGTGTCTCAATGTCCTTCTTAAACTGAGGGGCCCAGAACGGGACACAGGACTCAAGGTGTGGCCTAACCAGTGCTGAGTACAGGGGCAGAATGACTTCCCTGCTTCTGCTGACCACACTATTCTTGATGCAGGCCAGGATGCCATTGGCCTTCTTGACCACCTGGGCACACTGCTGGCTCAGGTCTAGGCGGCTGTCCATCAGCCCCTTTGGCAGGGCGTGGGGCTTGTAAGTTCTGTTTAGGTCTGCTGTGGCTGGTAGTGATTCAGGGTGGGTTTCATCCCCATCTGTCTGTCAGAGCTTTACAGGGCTGAGGGGAGTAGGGAAAGGCACTTTCAACATTGACATGGAAATAAGCAGCTCTGAGGCTGCAGCTCTGAACGTCTGCTGAGGGCAAGACTAATGAAAGCATCACCACTTTGTCATTGCTCATTTCTAGCAGAGCCTTAGCACTGGTGAAGAATTAAATAGTAGCTCACACAGATTAAGAGTTCATGGTTTTCATCAGGAACATTTTTTTTTCCCCTAGCAAAATCAGTCAGAACTCAAAGAATGGCTTGAGTTGGAAGGAACCTTAGGGATTTGTAGATTCACAGAATGGCTTGAGTTGGAAGGGATAGGATAGGATAGGATAGGATAGGATAGGATAGGATAGGATAGGATAGGATAGGATGGAATGGAATGGAATTAACCAGGTTGGAAAAGACCTTCATCAAGTCCAACCTATCACCCAACATCATCTAATCAACTAAACCATGACACCAATTCCCCTATCCAGTCTTATTTTAAACACCTCCAGTGGTGGTCACTCCACCACCTCCCTGGGCAGCACATTCCAATGGCCAATCTCTCTTTCTGTGAAGAACTTCTTCCTAACATCCAGCCTAAACCTCCCCTGGTGCAGCTTGAGACTGTGTTGTCTTGTTCTGGTGCTGGTTGCCTGGCTGAAGAGACCAACCCCTACCTGGCTACAACCTCCCTTCAGGCAGTTGTAGTCAGCAATAAGGTCTTAAAATCACCTATTTCCAACCTCCCTACCATGGACAGCGACACCTCCCACTAGACCAGGTTGCTCAAAGCCTCATCCGGTATGGCCTTCAACACTTCCAGGGATGAGGTGTCTACAATTTCTCTAGGCAATCTGTTCCAGTTTCTCACCACCCTCACTCTGAAGAATTTCTTTCTACTGGCCAGTCTAAATCTACCCTCCTCTAGTCTGAATCAGTTCCCCCTTGTCCTGTCACTATAAGACTTTATACAAAGTCCCTCCCGAGTTCTCCTTTAGGCTCTCTTCAGGTACTGGAAGGCTTCTATAAGGTCTCCCTAGAGATTTCTCTTCTCCAGGCTCAACAGACCTAACTCCTTCAGTCTGTCCTCATAGGAGAGGGGCTCCAGCACTCAGATCATCTTTGTGGCTCTCCTCTGGACCCTCTCCAACAGATCCACATCAAATTGTACATACAATTATAATGAGAAATTACTTAGCTACAAGCCTTCTGCAATTTCATCTTTTATTTAGCTTGTGGAGCTTTTGCAGTTTGATGTGGAGAAGGATGTCTTGGTATGCTTTGGGACAAAATGATGGTTTTCTGACAAATCAGTGTTTTCTGACAACTCTTGTCTTTGGTAAGGCTCTCAGTAAAGGACAGAAAGAGCAACGCTATTAAATGAAGCACTAACATTGTATACTGGTAATGCTTGGGTGTACTGGGTATGATGTGTCTGTCAGCCCATTCCCGTGAAGCACTCCTTAAACCATTTTTATGTCTCTCTTTTTCATTCTTACTCACACACTGTTGTTCCCTACACTGCTGCCACCTTGTATTTCAAGTACCTACACATGAAAGACACCTCCGGCTCTTACCCAGCACAAGTAGTGTCCCTGTGTGTCCTTTGCTTTTTGCTGACACTTGCTTTGGATTGTTTTTCTCCACAGTACACTGTGAGGCTTTATTTTTTTTCCTCTGTTGTTGCTGTCAGTAGCATCTAATCAGGATTTCTATCTTGCATTCCACCTCTGAACAGCTCTTTCCCCCCCCTCCTTCTCTCCCCTTCCCCCCCCCCCTTCTCTCCCCTTTTCCCCCCTCTTCCTTCTCTCCCCTTTTTTCCCCCTCTTCCTTCTCTCCCCTTTTTTCCCCCTCTTCCTTCTCTCCCCTTTTTTCCCCCTCTTCCTTCTCTCCCCTTTTTTTCCCCTCTTCCTTCTCTCCCCCTTCCCTTTTTTTCCCCTCTTCCTCCTCCCCCTTCCCTTTTTTTCCCCTCTTCCTCCTCCCCCTTCCCTTTTTTTCCCCTCTTCCTCCTCCCCCTTCCCTTTTTTTCCCCTCTTCCTGCTCCCCCTTCCCTTTTTTTCCCCTCTTCCTCCTCCCCCTTCCCCTTTTTTCCCCCTCTTCCTTCTCTCCCCTTTTTTCCCCCTCTTCCTCCTCCCCCTTCCCTTTTTTCCCCCTCTTCCTCCTCCCCCTTCCCCACATCTCCTGAACAATACAACAGCATGGTCCTCCCACTACCAGCTCTTTCCTCATTCATTGTTATTAATGGAGGCCACAACAGTATCTTGACAGCTTTTTACACTGTAATAGAATGCTGAGCAATACCAGGTTTCATACTACCAATAGGTGTCCCATTTTACTCGGCTCTAATGTTCTTTGACACAAGTGGATTAACGTTTATGATGTTGCAAGTGTGCGGTGGTTTACCTAAATAGTTTCAGAAGAAACCCAAGCAGAGATCTTTTATATTTATAGAAGCCTAAATTTATTACAATCTCTAAAAGACTCTGCAGTGTGCTTCACACAGGAGTGATTTTTTTTAATCAGTGCTTTTTAACTTGGGGGAAAAAAACTTAGACTTTGTAGTCAGAAGTCATCAGTGTTGAGTGAGAGTAAAAATTGTCATCTGTTTTAACATGAAGTGTGTGCTTTTCACAATCCCCCATGTTAACAAAATGAATGAGCTTAAATTAGGGTAAAAGAAAACCAAAAAAGAATTACAAGACTGAAGCTGATGAGCTAACTCAAGGTGGTTGACTTAAACCCATGATTAAAACCAGCCATTTGATTTAAATCATAGAATCAGCCAGGGTTGGAAGGGACCACAAGGATCATCTAGCTCCCCACACTAGATCAGGCTGGCCATAGCCTCATCCAGCCTGCTCTTAAACACCTCCAGAGATGGGGCCTCAACCACCTCCCTGGACAACCCATTCCAGGGCTTCACCACTCTCACAGTGAAGAACTTCCTCCTCATGTCCAGTCTGAATCTCCCCACCTCCAGCTTCATTCCATTCCCCCTAGTCCTATGGTCCCCCTAGACCTGATATCCTGAGAAGTCCCTCCCCAGCCTTCTTTTAGCCCCCTTCAGATACTGGAAGGCCACAATTAGGTCACCTCAGAGCCTTCTTTTCTCCGGACTGGTCAACCAGTCTGCAAGGAACCCCTTTCTTGGTTCCAGCTTAATTAGAATTGTTTCTGTAAGATCAGTTAGGATTAAGCCTTGATACAGCAAATGTGCTGCACCCTCTAGAATTCCATGAACGTCAGCTGGGGGTTTGAAACCTTTTCCCTGCCCCCCCCCCCCCGTTGTTTTCCTGCTTTTCAAATAATAGCTTTAATGAATGATAGTTCTGCTAGATCAATATGCCACTGTCTAGTTCCTTAACAGCTGGGGATAGAAAAATGGGTCTAGAATTTGAGCTCACCTTTTTTCTGTTAAGGATCATTTCAACTTGAGGCCTTTTTCTTTCTGTCCCTTCCCCCATCTCTCATTTTCTCTCCCACCTCTCTCTTTCCTTCTCCCCCTCTCTCTTCTCACTCCTCTCTCTTGTTCTCTCCCTTTCTTTGTTCTCCTCTCTTCTTCCCTTTTTGCCCCTCTCTATTCTTCCCTTTTTGCCCCTCTCTCTTCTTCCCTTCCCATCTGCTCCCCCCCTCTCTCTTTCCCCTCTCATAGTAGCTGTCTTCCAGTTATTTTTAGGAGTACAGAAGCATCCTGCAATGACAAACTACTTTGTTCTCTGAAGTATAACTAAACAGCAATTTCAGTTGTAGCTATTGTGTCCATCCTGAGAAATAGAGAAGTGATTTCAGCCTAGTGCAAAATCCAGAGCAAAGCCAGAATATTTTATTGCCTTTTATTTCAAGTCTATCAGATGTTTTCTTCAGGGAAGCCTTTTGGTTGATCTGTGAAGTAAGTCCTAGGAAGAATGGTCATCTGGAGCAGGACTGTGGAGAAAAGATCCCAAAGTAATCACCTAGCCAAATGCTGCCTGCCTGGTTTCTGTGGGTCTCAAGAGTTTTGTGGAAGAAAAGAGTTTTCAGTAAGACTCTTCAGCTCCTTGGATTTTCTTTCTTTCTTAGGTTGCACAGCTGTTTGAGAAAACAATGTTCTGCTAGGCAGAATACATTTGAAAATAGGTGATGTGAATTTGCATGTTCTAAATAAGGAGCTGCCAAATCAGATGGATTTTGAATTCAGGAAAGCCATATGGTACTCCCCTGAAAGCATCAAGGCAAGGGAAGTATCGTGTGGGCTTTTATCACATTTTAGTCATTTTGAGGAGGAAATATGTTTTAATATTGGTGTATGTGCAAAATGGTTCACCTTGCAATGTAATGAGGAAGAAATTACATGTATCTAAGATGAAACCAGACACTGAAAACCTACTCTCCTGCCTTCAACTGGATTTAAGGGGCCTTGTTTTAATTGTAGAGTACTTAATATATGGAGGGGGGTTAAAATATCCGTGTTGGGTATTAATTTTATGTTAGACTCATTTCAGTATTGCTTTAGGGTGATGCTAAGGATATAATGTGGAAGGTGTTGAAGAAACCCTTTTAAAGCTGGCCTGGTGGTCTGTCACCCAGTTCAAAGCTTCTGTGTGCCAACTGCCCCTTGCTTCTTCCTACCTGTCCCAGCTCTGCCACAGCTGACAGCCCTGCTTGTCATGCTGGGCAAGGTATTGCAGATGTGCACACTTTTTCTCTGCTGTTTTAAAGTAAGGATAAAAGCAGTTATGTCCATGGGAGAGTGTGTTGAGATTCACTGGTCTTCAAGTGTAAAGTTTGGTGAAGGGTCTAGAGAACAAGTCTCATGAGCCAGCTGCTGAGGAAACTGGAATTGTTTAGTCTGAAGAACAGGAGGCTGAGGGGAGACCTCATTGCTCTCTATAGCTCCCTGAAAGGAGGCTGGAGTGAGGTGGGGATTGGTCTCTTCTCTCTAGTATCAGGTGATAGAATGAGGGGAAGTGACCTGAAATTGTGCCAGGGGAGGTTTAGGTTGGAGATAGGGAAAATGTCTTTGCTGCAAGAGTGGTCAGGCATGGAACAGGCTGCTCGGAGAGGTGGTGGAGTCACCATCCCTGGTGACATGGCACTTTAGGAGATGGTTTAATGGCCATGGTGCACTTAGGTTGACAGTTGGACTTGATGATCTTGAAGGTCTTTTCCAACCAAAACAATTTTATGATTCTAGGTGCACTGAAGCCCTGTTCAAGTTGGGCTCCACTCAATATCTATACTGGGTTTCAAAACCCAGCCTCTTCAGTCTTCTGTGGCTTGATGTAGACTGTGAGCATCTTTCAGACAGAATTTGCACAGCAAATCCTTTTAAGAAAGAGAAAAGTGTATAAAAAAAAATTAGACAAAGCAAATCAGCCTTAAAAGCTGATTTGTGCCTGTGAGAAGCTAGAGGCAGCTGCTGCTTTGCTGGAGAGTGACAGGGGTTACTCTGGGGTTTTGTTTTGGGTATGTGAGGGGACTGATTTAGGTTTTGTTGTTTATTTTGCAAGACCCTTTTAACACCAATCTACAATTGGATACATTAGGTGCAGACCTTCTTCAAAACAGTTCCATTGAGAAAAACCTTAGAGTCATAGTGGACGAGAAGTTATCCTTTGGGCAACAATGTGCTCTTGTGGGCAAGAAGGCCAATGGTATCCTGGGGTGCGTTAAGAACAGTGTGACTAGCAGGTCAAGGAACCTTGTCCTGCCCCTCTACTCTGCCCCCTGGTGAGACCACATCTGGAATATTATGTCCAGTTCTGGTCTTCCCAGTTCAAGAGGCACAGGGAAAGACTGGATAGAGTCCAACTGAGACCTACAAGCATGGTGAAAAGACTGGAACATCTGTCTGATGAGGAAAGCTGAAACCTGGGGCTGTTTAGTCTGGAGACAGAGAGGAGATCTTATTTGCAAATATGAATATCTGGTCTCTTCTCCCAGTCAACCAGCACCAGAACAAGAGGACACAGTCTCAGGCTGCACCAGGGGAGGTTTAGGCTGGCAGTTAGGAGGACGTTTTACACAGAGTTATTGGCCATTGGAATGGGCTGCCTGGAGAGGTGGTGGAGTCACCATCATTGGAGGTGTTCAGGAGGAGACTTGATAGGTTGCTTGGTTGCATGGTTTAGTTGATTAGGTGGTGTTGGATGATAGGTTGGACACGATGATCTTGAAGGTCTCTTCCAACCTGGTTTGGTCTGGTCTGGTCTAGTCTATTTTATCTGAAGGGTGGGTGTCAAGAAGAAGGGAACAGACTCTTTTCAGTGGTGCCCTGTGATAGGACAAGGGGCAACAGACACAAACTGGAATATAGGAAGTTCCACCTCAACATGAGGAAAAACTTCCTTGCTATGAGGGTGCTGGAACCCTAGAGCAGGCTGCCCAGAGAGGTTGTGGAGTCTCCTTCTCTGGAGACTATCCAGTTCCAATTCTGGACACGTTCCTGTGCAACCCAGTCTAGATTGTACCTGTTTCAGCAGGGGGATTGGACTTGATCATCACCTGTACCATTCTATGATCCCAAATACCATGGGTTCCCCTCTGCCATGCACGCCCAGCCCACACCACAGACGCTTGTCAGCTGCCAGACAAGCCGATAGTGGCATTTGTACGAGGACCTTGGGCTCTCAAAACACAAAGGCAACTTCTGAAGAATAAAACTTTGCAAAGTCACTTTTATCTTCACAGGGCGACATTTGTTTCCCATTAATTTGGAGTAGAAAGGTTTGTTGTCAGTAGCAGGGCAGCAAAAACATACATCATTCCCTGAGCTGTTCAGACGTGGTCAGAGCTCACATAAATAATTCTCTAGCCGGGGTGTTTTAGGAAGGGCACCATCTGGTTCCAAGAAGGAAATAACCATTCCAGAGCTAATAATTAGTTTCCAGAATAATTAGGTATAGGAGCCTTTTTCTCTCTCTCTTTTTTTTAAGCTATGTGCTAATTAGTGCATGTTTTTACAGACACTAAAGGCTATGGGAAAAAATGTTGTGCTTCCTCACAAAACACCAAACAAGTTTTTGCCTTTGGGAGCCAGATCCTTTGTCCCACTGAGCCATCCTAGCCCCCCCCCCCCCGCACTGAGGTGATTTAAAGTAGCTGTGAGATCATATTGGGCCTTTCAGAAGTATTTTCTGCTCAGTTCCCATCACAGCTGCATTTCTTGAGGCCACACCTCGAGTCCTGTGTCCAGTTCTGGGCCCCTCAGTTTAGGAAGGATGTTGAGTTGCTGGAGTGTGTCCAGAGAAGGGCAACAAAGTTGGTGAGGGGCTTGGAACACAAGCCCTATGAGGAGAGGCTGAGGGAGCTGGGGTTGCTTAGCCTGGAGAAGAGGAGGCTCAGGGGAGACCTTACTGTCTACAACTACCTGAAGGGAGGTACCAGCCAGGTGGGGGCTGGTCTCTTCTCCCAGGCAAGCAGCACCAGAACAAGAGGACACAGTCTCAGGCTGCACCAGGGGAGGTTTAGGCTGGAGGTTAGGAGGAAGTTTTACACAGAGAGAGGGATTGCCCGTTGGAATGGGCTGCCTGAGGAGGTGGTGGAGTCACCATCACTGGAGGTGTTCAGGAGGAGACTTGATAGGGTGCTTGGTGCCATGGTTTAGTTGATTAGATGGTGTTGGATGATAGGTTGGACATGATGATCTTGAAGGTCTCTTCCAACCTGGTCTGGTCTGGTCTATTCTATTCTATTCAGCAGTTGTTAGGGAGGGTTGGAGGCAGTGGATACTCTGGGGGTTTCCTTGGGCATAATGGTTTTGAGGGCCACAGGACAGCTTGAGGGGAGACCTCTGTACAATTCCCTGAAAAGAGATTGGAGTGAGGTGTGGATTGGTCACTTCTCCCTGGTATTGGGTGATAGAACAAGAGGGAACTGGAATTGTGCCAGGGAAGGTTTAGGTTGGATGTTAGGAAAAAAAATCATTGCTGCAAGAGCAGTCAGGCATTGGAACAGGCTGCCCAGGGAGATGGTGGAGTCACCATTCCCAGAGGTGTTCAAGAAATGTGTGGACGTGGAACTCTGGGACGTGGTTTAATGACCTGGTAATGTTAGGTTGATGGTTGGACTCAATGATCTTCGAGACCTTTTCCAACCAAAACAGTTCTGTGATTCTGAATGTGGTCCTGGACTTTCAGGAAGCCACCACAATATGGGTAATAAGGAGGGAGGAAAGCATAACTGCTTTCTAGTAGCAATGGTGGTTTTGTGCTCCCATCCTCATGCTGTGGGCCTGTTTGCTGTTGAAGATGATTATGTGCATAAATACTGGCAAGAAAAAAAGGGAACTTCTTTATAGCTTCTGTTTGCAGATACTTGCAGTAACTCTTTGGTACCCTTTTTGGCACGGCAGATAGACCTTAGAACACAGGCTGCTGCTTTTGGACTTGATGGCGACACTGTGCTTGCAGAAAGCAGTGCCTGCAGCTGGAAATTCTAGAGAGTACCTCATAGATTAATTTTTCTTTTTTAAGTGGATTTCATATTTTGCATTTTCTAAGCCCTGCATGGTTTTCCCCAGAGGGTAGCTGGGGATAGGAGAGGACAGCTCCTGCTGAGGGGTGGTTTTGTTTGGAGGCTGTTTGCTTCTTATCACCATGCCCGCATGTCATGACACTGACTGATGTTTATGGAAAGACCTTCGTGACACTTTTTGGTCCATTTTATTCCTTGGCCTCTGCTCTGAGCCTTCAGGGCCTCATCAGCCTCTTCAGGAGGGTTTGTGTGTTCATAGCAGTGTGAGAACATGACCTTGGCAGATGTGAGACGATTTGGCAGGGTCTTCTGCTGGCACTGTCTTAGTGCCTTTGCAACGGGACAAGCTTTGATTTCTGGACTAAAGTCCAGCACAGCGAGGTAATGGCCTCGAGTTGCACCAGGGGAGGTTCAGATTGGACTGGAGGAAAAATGTCTTGCCCTTGAGGGTTGTCAAGGCCTGAAGCAGGCTGCTCAGGGAGGTGGTGGCATCACCATCTCTGGAGTGGTTTCAAAGCTGCGGAGAAGTGGTACAGAGAGACATGGTATAGTGGTAACCTGGCAGTGCTGGGGGACAGTGGCTGGACTTGATGATCTTAAAAGTCTATTTCAACTAAAATGATTCAGTACTTCCATAGTTCTCTTTGAGCTGCAGTTATGTGGTCCTTTCTGGCATTATATTATGTATGCAGAAGTATGTTGAGCATGTGAAAACCCAAAGAATTCATGGAAAGAACCACCACAGAGTCACAGAATGGCTTGAGTTGGAATGGGTCTTAAAGATCACCTAGTTCCAA
This sequence comes from Dryobates pubescens, assembly GCF_014839835.1. NCBI lineage: Eukaryota > Metazoa > Chordata > Aves > Piciformes > Picidae > Dryobates > Dryobates pubescens. The sequence goes on along the minus strand of NC_071619.1, from coordinate 31,890,123 downwards.
CACCTCTGCCATTAGCAGGGACACCTCCCACTAGACCAGGTTGCTCAAAGCCTCATCTGGCCTGGTCTTCAACACTTCAGGAATGAGGCATCCACAACTTCTCTGGGCAACCTGTTCCAGTGTCTCACCACCTTCACTGTGAAGAAATTCCTCGTAACAGCTGATTTAAATCTACCTCACTCCAGTTTTAAAACATTCCCCCTTGTTCTGTCACTATAAGCCCTTCTAAACAGTCCCTCCTTTGCTTTCCTGTAGCCCTCATTAGGCAGTGCAAGGCTGCTATAAGGTCTCAGAGCCTTCTCTTCTCCAGGTTGAACAGCCCCAACTCCCTCAGCCTGTCTTCGTAGGAGACGATCTCCAGCACTCTAATCATCTTCATGGCCTTTCTCTGGACCCTCTCTAACAGATCCCTGTCATATTTTAGATACAATTAAAATAATGTGTTACTCAGCTATGTTAACTCTTTCATTTTCTCTGTAGCTTGCAATTTGTGGTGCCTACACACCTGTGAACTTTTAGCGTGCTGGGTAACAAAAGGCAAGCAAAGATGAAACTCTCAGAAATGAAGGTGATGCTGATTTCTGCACATCTGTTTGAGCTCATCCTCCTACAGCAGGAGACAGTTGCCAGCACTGGGGCTGGCTACAAGCATCTGTGAAATTAAAAAAGCTGTGTGTCTGTGAGGAGCCCATTAAATCTAAAGAGAGTCTCAGAGGAGCTGCCAGTCACTTATTTTTGCATAAATCAAAAGGATTTATGGCATTAGACTTTCAATGAGCTTTCCCCCCCACACACACCTGTGTTATTGTGCTATCAGTGAAATGATAGATCTTGTCTCCAGGTAGCAAGACCTGTTGATGATGTGGGGAGGCTGCATTCATCTCCTCTGCTTTGTCCTCTCCGTTGTCAGTAGGGCATGCAGTTGGCAGACAGGCAGAGCGGTAGAAAGCTTACCACCATCAGCTGGAGGGGGTGTCCATATAGCCAGGGCCACCTGAGGGCACAGAAAGCTGAAACTTCCCATTTACTCTTTTCCCTACTCACCTGGAGTACTGCATCCAGCTCTGAAGCCCTCAACACAGGAAACACATGGACCTGCTGGAGTGGGCCCAGAACAGAGTCATGAAGATGATCAGAGGGCTGGAGCACCTCTCTTGTGAGGACAGGCTGGGAGAGTTGGGGCTGTTCAGCCTGGAAAAGAGAAGGCTTCAGGGAGACCTTATAACTGCATTTCAATATCTGAAGGGGACCTACTACAGGAAGGCTGGGGAGGAGCTATTTAGAAGGGCTTGTAGTGGTAGGATGAGGAGCAATGCTTTGAAACTGGAGCAGGGAAGATATAGGTTGTACACTAGAAGGAAGTTCTTCACCATGAAGGTAGTGAAATAGTGGAACAGGTTGCCCACGGATGTGGTTGAGGCTCCATCAGATCAGGCTTGATGTGGGTCTGAGCAGCCTGATCTAGCTGGAGATGTCCCTGCTCACTGCAAGGGGATGAGATGACCTTTGAGGGTCCCTTCCAACCTGATGAAATCTGTGAATCTGTGATTTGGAAGGGCTGAACATTTTCTGTTGAAAGCCTGTGCAGCTTTTTCCACCCACTCAGCGTTACGGAAGGATAAATCTGTCCTTCATCCGTGCCCTTTAAAGTTGTTAAAGTTGTAACTTCTGTGAGGCTGCCTTTTGCTTTCCTTTTTTTTTTCTTTTTTTGGTGATTAGCAGATGGTTTTCACCACAAGTAAGTGAAGCTTAGTCACTGAAAATAATATCCTGTGCACATTACAGTCACAGGTTATGATTTGCTCTGTTGGTTAACTCAAGCTGTTTGGGAATAAACACTGCTAGAACCAGCAAGCAGCAGAGCTGGTAAGTGTGACTGCACTAAAGAAGTGTGGTAGGACACTGCCTGTTAATTAGCTGTGGACCTTGCAGACTTAATGAAGATTATCTAGGAAGACAATGTTTCTGTGCTGCACGGTGTTAGATGCATGACTTTCACAAAGTAAGCATCACGGAATCCCTATGCTTGGAATTACAGGTTCATAGAATGGTAGGGGTTGGAAAGGACCTCTGGAGATCATTGAGTCCAACACCCCTGCCAAGACAGGACCACCAGGTCACATGGAAGCATGTCCAGGTGGATTTTGTCTCCAGAGATGGAGACTCCACCACTTTTCTGGGCAGCCTGTTCCAGGGCTCAAGCACCTTTCAGTTAAAGAAGTTCCTCCTCGTGTTTAGATGGAACTTCTTATGTTCAAGCCTGTGCCCATTACCCCTTGTCCTGTCACTGGGAACCACTGAAAAAGACTGGTCCCATCCTCCTGACACCCACCCTTTAAGTATTGATAGATTGATAACATCCCCTCTCAGTCTTCTCCAGGGTAAAACTCCCAAGTCCCTCAGCCATTCTTCATAAGAGAGATGTTCCAGTCCCCTAATCATCTTTGCAGCCCTTTGCTGAACCCTCTCAAGCAATTCCCTGTCCTTCTTGCACTGGGAATCCCAGAACTGGAGGCAGTGCTGCAGCTGAGCCCCCACCAGTCCAAACCACCATGATTACTGTAGCTTTAGTGAAAATTCATAGATTCATAGAACAGTTCGGGTTGGAAGGGGCCTTAAAGATCATCTAGTTCCAACCCTTCTGCTGTGGGCAGGGACACCTCCCCCTAGACCAGGTTGCAGACTTGACATTCAACTTAGAATATAGGATGACTGGGTAATATATGCTTAGAGTACCAAAGCAAAATCTCTCCTGCTCCCGGGTATGTTCATAGTCCTGGAAAAACTTCTGCTGAGCCTTTTATTCAGCATTTATGTATAAACCCTGTGGGCTCTTTTCTGAGGTGTGTATTGATCACCACTGCCAATATCAAGTTACAAATGAAAAGGGAGGGAGGAAAGCTCTTTTTGTTTTAGTATGCTGCCTGTCGACTTCCTTTCTTTAATGAGGGAAAAATTATTCATGGCAAAATCTAATGGGGGATGTTAGGTATTCTTTTTTTGTTCTTTTTGAGATACAGGTTTTATTTGACTTAATAGAGACTTTGAAGTCCCTTTAAGCTACTGAATACACAGCAGCATGGCAGAGTAGCATAATGAGAAGATTCAACCAAAAAAAAAGAAAACCCAACCAATTGGAGTAGTCCTGGCAAATACAGAAGTGCTTAGGAAGGGCAGCTGAGAGGCACAATGGAAGTCTGCTGCAGGAGCAGCCAGGGAATGACTTTGAACCATGAAAGTGTTGAGACTGGAAGAGACCTTTGAGCTTACCAACCGCTCACCTAGAGCTCACGATGGCACCAGTACTGCTAAGCTGAGACTTGAGAAAGAGTGAGACATTTCACCAGGCTACAAAGGCTTTGGCCTGAAATTGTGCCAGGACAGGTTTAGGTTGGAGATTAAGAAAAAAAACTAACTTTCCTGAGAAATGAGTGGTCAGGCATTGGAACAGGCTGCCCAGGGAAGTGAGTCGCCATCCCTGGAGGTGTTCAGGAAACGTGGGGACATGGCACGTTGTGAGGTGGTTTGATGGCTGTGCTGGTGCTAGGGTGAGGTTGGACTGCGTGATGCTAGAGGACTTTTCCAGCCAAAACAATTCTGTAATTCTAAAATTCCATTTTGCCTAACTAGGTGTGGCCAGCAGGAGCAGGGAGGTCATTCTGCCCCTGTACTCTGCACTGGTTAGGCCAACTCTTGAGTCCTGTGTCCAGTTCTGGGCCCCTCAGTTTAAGAAAGATGTTAAGTTGCTGGAACATGTCCAGAGAAGGGCAACAAAGCTGGGGAGGGGTTTGGAGCACAGCCCTGTGAGGAGAGGTTGAGGGAGCTGAGATTGTTTTGCCTGGAGAAGAGGAGGCTCAGGGGAGACCTAACTGCCATCTGCAACTACCCAAAGGGTGGTTGTAGCCAGGTGGGTGTTGCTCTCTTCTCCCAGGCAAGCAGCACCAGAACAAGAGGACACATTCTCAAGTTGTGCCAGGGGAGGTTTAGGCTGGATGTTAGGAAGAAGTTCTTCACAGAAAGAGAGATTGGCCATTGGAATGTGCTGCCCAGGGAGGTGGTAGAGTCACCATCACTGGAAGTGTTTAGGAAGAGCCTGGATGAGGCACTTGGTGCCATGGTTTAGTTGATGAGATGGTGTTGGCTGGTAGGTTGGACTTGATGATCTTGAAGGTCTTTCCCAACCTGGTTAATTCTGTATTCAGTAAGTTGGAGCTTACTTCAGTGTTGACTCAAACTATTCCCCCACATTTTGCTGCTCATCTCTTGGCAGCTTGTATCATCACACTTTAGTAAACTACAAGTGGCTTCCTTGGCAGGTGTGCTGGACCATTTGTAACAGATCCCACCATATGTTGGTAACTATTTTAATACAGGATTTTCAATTGTCAGCCTGCTAAAAAAAAATATTAGTGATAGTTCCTTTAGTTGTGGCTGCATCGAGCCACAGCAGGTAGATGTGGCACTTCTGGACATGGTCTAGTGATCATGGAGGTATTGTGTTGGAGGTTGGACTTGATGATCTTAGAGGTCTTTTCCAGCCTTAAAGATTTAATTAATGGTTGCCAGGCAACCAGCACCAGAACAAGAGGACACATTCTCAAGCTGTGCCAGGGGAGGTTTAGGCTGGATGTTAGGAAGAAGTTCTTCCCAGAAAGAGAGATTGGCCATTGGAATGTGCTGCCCAGGGAGGTGGTGGAGTCGCCATCACTGGAGGTGTTTAGGAAGGGACTGGATGGGGTGCTTGGTGCCATGGTTTAGTTGATTAGATGGTGTTGGATGATAGGTTGGACTCAATGATCTCAAAGGTCTTTTCCAACCTGGTCTATCCTATCCTATCCTATCCTATCCTATCCTATCCTATCCTATCCTATCCTATCCTATCCTATCCTATGATTTTATGTTCTTGAACAGAAGTATTTAGAAGAGTATACATTGGCCATCTTATCTCTTCTTCTGCATTACTGTCCTGAACAATATTTTGTATAAAAATAGCATCAAAGTAAATCATTGGCAGTGGCCTTTTAGCTGAGGCATCAACTGACAGAAAGAGCTTGTTTTTTCTGATGCTGACTACAACTTACAAAAGTTGGACATACATTTATAGAATCACAGAATTGTTTCAGTTGGGAAAGACCTCCAAGGTTGAGTCCAGCCTTAGATGCGACATCACCATGGGCATTAAATCACGTCCCAGAGTTCCATGTCCACATGTTTCTTAAACACCTCCGGGAATGGTGACTCCACCACCTCCCTGGGCAGCCTGTTCCAATGACCAACTACTCCTTCAGGAAAGACATTTTTCCTCATTACCAACCTTAACCTTCCCTGGCACAATTTCAGGCCATTTCCTCTCATTCTAGCACCTGATACCGGGGAGAAAAGACCAACCCTCGCCTTGCACCAACGTCCTTTGAGGGACCTGTAGAGAGAAATGAGCCTCAGCCTCCTCTTCTCCAGACTAAACAACCCCAGTTCCCTCTGCTGCTCCTCACCAGACCTATTCTCCAGACCCTTCACCAGCTTTGTTGTCATTCTCTGGACATGCTCCAGCAGCCCAATGTCCTTCTTGGAGTGAGGGGCCCAAAACTGAAGCCAGTATTTGAGGTTCAGCCTCACTGGTGCCCAGTAATGTTTGGGAACATTGACTTCCCTATTCCTGTGTGGTTCCACCCAGGTCTTGTAGAAACATTGTCTTTGCTAGCTTTATAGTAGCTCAAGCATTTTTAACTCTTATTTGCATGGAATGGCACTGCATTTTACCACCACTATAAATTTAGTTTCTTAAACCTGTAAGATTTGCTCAAAGGACTTGAAAATGTGAACCTTCAAATCAGCCTGCAAAAGAGATCTGACTGGGCTTGGATTAGCACAGAATCCAAATGTTGTTGTGTCATCCTCAGCCAAAAGCTGAGGTTTCTGTGAAATAGTGTGATTAGAAGGCCATTGAAATCACAGGTTATGTTCTGGGGTGATGGTTTATGGAAGGATGCTTAGGCCTTTGCCTCTGAAAGGAAAATGTTGCTGCCCATGCAGTACAAAAGCACTGGTGGCTTTCATGGGATTTCCTTTCAGATTTATAGTAGATTTAAAAAGGAACCAAATTAAAAAGCAGAGCTGTGCTCTCTGCTGCCAAGCAAACCAGAGATTTGCTGGTCCCATTTCAGAGCTATTGGTTGTGGCAGTTTCCTCTGTTATCTTTGAGCTGGGCAGTGGAACTGAGGCTGAGGAGGGAAGGTAGGAAGGTTTGTTGTGCTCAAGCAAGTAATTAATTTTGTGGTAGCTTTCCTTTTGCATGAACTCCAGGATGATGGAAAATGGTCAGAGAAATGCTGATGTGAACATCTTCAGAGTAAAGCTTACAGTTATGGTCACCCCTGTAAATCACACACTGTAGCATCTACCAGAAACCCATCTGGTCTTGGAAGGACATCATTTTCTGAGACCTCTGGCTTGAAGACTATGAAATGATTGAGGGAAATTTCAGGCTTGTGGTAAAACCATTCCAAATCCAGCTAAAAGCAGAGCTTACAGGAAGGCAGCATGCAGATGGGAAAGCTGTATTCTGGTGTGGGAAGTGGGGGGAAGATCACAGAATGCCTTGAGTTGGAAGAAGCCCCCCAAAGGTCTTGTCCAACCCTGTGCAGTGAGCAGGGACATCTCCAACTAAATCAGGTTGCTCAAGTTTGATCTTGAATGTGCCCAGGAATCAGGCCTCCACCACATCCCTGGGCAACCTGTTCGAGTACATCACCACTTCCATTGTGACAAACTTCCCTCTAATATTCAAGCTAAATCTACCATGCTCCAGTTTCAAGCCATTATCCCTCATCCTATCCCTGCAAGCACTACTAAACTGTCCCTCCACAGCTTTCCTGTAGAGCTCCAGTATTCAAATACTGCTATAAGGTCTTCCCATGGCATTCTCTTCTCCAGGTTGAACAGCCCAAGCTCACTCAGCCAGTCATAGGCGAGCTGCTTCAGCCCTCTGATCATTTTTTGGCATCCTCTAGACCCTCTCCAGCAGGTCTGTGTTCTCCTTGTGTTGGGGTCCTATAGCTGGACACAGCACTCCAGCTGAGGTCTCATGAGAGCAGAGGGGCAGAGTCAGCTCTCTCCATCTGCTGGCCATGATACTTTTGATGCAGCCCAGGATGCCAGTGGCCATCTGGGCTGCAAATGCACATTGCATGTCCAGCTTCTCACCCACCAGCACCCCGAAGTCCTTCTCTGCAGGCCTGTTCTCAATGTCATCATCCCCCTGCCTGGACTGATATCGACGCTTGCCCCAGCCCAGGTGCAGGACCTTGCACTTGGCCTTATTGAACCGGTTCTCCTTGCGAGGTTCTCCTCAGCCACCTCTGCAGCCTGCCCAGGTCCCTCTGGATGGCATCCTGTCCTCCAGTCAGTCATTTGAATAATTCTTTCCTGAGAATTAGGATTCATCCTCTTGGCTTGTGCTTTGTCTTTTGACTGAGCAGAGAATGCAGTATTTCTCATCTTCCTTCCTCAGAGGCTGTCTTCTCTTGAGCAGGAGTTTACAAGCCCCCCCGCTAACCGTTCCTTCTAAACAGGCAGATAGAATGATTTCCATTTATAACCTGTTTTGCTAGTTGAAAAGAAACAGAACTCAAGAATTGCATATGAGAGAAGCTGTATAAAGGTGAAATGATGATTTTCAAGGTCCCTTCCAAGTGAAACCATCCTATGCTTACTCCTAGCAGGAAAAACCAAAACAGCCCCCCCCCAAAAAGTTCCAGCAGAGCTTATTAGGCATTATCCTGAGTATTTTAGGCTGAACACTAGCTCTTGGAGAGTTCATTTTTACCTGAAGAATATTTTCTTAATTATGCAAGTTGATTTTTGCCTAAAGAAATATTTTTTTAAATTACATAAGATGCCTGATTTTTTTTTGCTTAAGGATTTCATTTTATTTATTTTTTTTTTTCAATTACAAGATTCACACATTCAGTTTTAAACCAAATGCCTGTGGAAGCTGTTTGTGTTTTTTCAGACCCTGAACATGTAGCTGTAATTTTTCTGGAGGTACTACTTGTGTTAAGAGTCCCAGAGCTCGACACAGCACTACAGATGAGGTCACAGTATCACCAAGGTTGGAAGAGACCTCAGAGATCATCAAGTCCAACCTGTCACCACAGACCTCATGACTAAACCATGGCACCAAGTGCCACGTCCAGTCCCCTCTTGAACACCTCCAGGGATGGTGACATTCCAATGGCTAACAACTCTTTCTGTGAAGAACTTTCTCCTAACCTCCAGCCTAAACCTCCCCTGGCACAGCTTGAGACTGTGTCCTCTTGTTCCGGTGCTGGTTGCCTGGGAGAAGAGACCAACCCCACCTGGCTACAGCCTCCCTTCAGGTAGTTGTAGAGAGCAATAAGGTCTCCCCTGAGCCTCCTCTTCTCCAGGCTAAGCAACCCCAGCCTCTCCTCACAGGGCTGTGCTCAAGACTTCTCCCCAAGCCTCGCTGCCCTTCTCTGGCCATGTTCAAGAGTCTCAGTAGCCTGTATTGATGATGAGGATTGCCCCAACTTGGGTTCAGGACCTTGCACTTTGCCTTACTGAACCTCATGAGGTTCTCATGAGTTAGGCACTGAGAGGAGATCTTTTTAATGTTTATAAATATCTGCAGGGTGGGTGTCAAGAAGAAGGGGCCAATGTCTTTTCAGTGGTGTCCTGTGATAGCAGAAGGAGCAATGGACACAAACTGGAACACAGGAAGTTCCACCTCAACATGAGGAAATCTTTGCTATGAGGGTGCTGGAACAGTAGAGCAGCCTGCCCAGAGAGTTTGTGGAGTATCTCCTCTGGAGACTTTCAAGACCCACCTAGGTATGTTCCTCTGTGGCCTGCCCTAGGTGATCCTGCTCTGTGTGTTGGACTCAGTCTTGGGAGGTCACTTCCAACCCATGCTATTCTATGATTTTATAGTTCTAGCATTTTGAAAACTGTGGTTTAAGTAGGATTTGACCTAAACTCATGGTAGCCCCAGCCTTGAGCTCACACTTAGGTTCATGCAGGAAGCCAAGCTGTGTACTTGTGCTTGAGAACTTTTCGTACTCTGCAGTGCAGAAATACAGAGCTCGAATACAGAACAAAATGCCTGTGAGGAGCAAGCATTGGCTCCTCTCTTCTTCAGCAGAAATGGTAGAGGGGGCTGAGGAGTTCTTTACTGATAAGCCTTGGTCAGATAAGATAGGTTATCTCAGCTGATTTGTCTTTGTTGCTGCTTCCTTTGTAAGGGTAAGGGGAACATTTTCTTTGTAGGGGATTTGAGAGGCATGGGAACATATTAATTCCTGTTTTTAATAGAAGAGGCTTTCTGAAGTGCCAAGGTGTTTCCTTAAGTGTTTTTAACTTATTTCTAAGAAGAAACTCTGTGTGTTTCAAAAAAGCATAATGCTTTGTGAGGAGTAAGGTAGCTGAATTCTGTGGGTATTTAATGCCTACTTGCCAGACCTGTTGTTTTCAGTATCTTTTTTTGGGCTTCAAATACCCTTACTGTTTCTTGATACTGATATCCAGTATTTCAAATGGAAGGTAGAGGTGGGAAAATGGCTGCTTTCCACATGTGTCCTACAGCTTTTGTATTGCCTTGGAGAAACATCAGCTTTCTGATTTTTAGCTACCTTCTATTCATTCTCCTTAGGTGATCCCATTGATTTAAAATTAATAATTAGACTAAATTATGACCTGCACCCTCTACTCCAGGTGAGGACCTAAAGTAACAACAGCACCTCCTCTGCCTTTTAAGCAGGTTTTTGGTTTGTCACCTAAATATGTGGGTACTGTTTGATTCTTCCTGGAGGACAAAGAAGGATGCCAGTTAGCCCTGCCATGGGGACTTGCAAAATGCTGTAATTAAAAGCATCAACAGCAAATGCCATCTGCATTTATCAGTGCCCTGCTGGGATTGTTCTCTGAGTCATCGTACCTCCTGATGCCACTGCTTTCTTCCCTTCTCTGAACCTATGTGGAAAGGTTTAATCTGGCTCAGAGATTCTTCAGCACTGGACCAAAGAAAGGGAAATGAGTTAAACCTGACCTGCTGAACCACCTCTGTGAAGTCAATTGCATGAAGTTTAACAAAGCCAAGTACTGAGTCTTGCATTTGGGGCGCAACTACCCCATGCAATGCCACTGGGCTTGGGGCAGAGTGGCTGGAAACTGCCCAGCAGGAAAGGACCTAGGGGTACTGGTTGACAGCCAGCTGAACATAAACAAGCAGTGTGCTCAGGTGGCCAAGAAGGACACCAGCATCCTGGCCTGGATCAAAAATAGGATCAGGAAAATGATTGTGCTGCTGTACTGCACACAGGTGAGGCCACCCCTCGAATCCTGGGTTCAGTTTTGGGCCACTCACTCCAAGAAAGACATTGAGCTACTGGAGCATGTCCAGAGAGCAAGACCAACAAAGCTGGTGAAGGGTCTGGAGAACAGGTCTGGTGAGGAACCAGCTGAGGGAACTGGGGTTGTTTAGCCTGGAGAAGAGGAGGCTGAGAGGAGACCTCATTGCTCTCTACAACTTCCTGAAAAGAGGTTGGAGTGAAGTGGGGTTTGGTCTTTTGTCCTTGTTTCCAGGTGATAGGATGAGAGGAAATGGCCTGAAATTGTGCCAGGGGAAGTTTAGGTTGGATATTAGGAAAAAAATTTCTTTCCTTCAGGAGTGGTCAGGCACTGAAACAGGCTGCCCAGGGAGGTGGTGGAGTCACGCTCCCTTGCAGGCTTTCAAGAAACACATGGACATGGTGCTCTGGGACATGGTTTAATGGACATAGTATTGTTAGGTTAATGGTTGGACTCCATGATCTCAGGGATCTTTTCCAACCAAAACAATTCTGTGATTCTAGGAGTCTATGACATGATGGAAAGCAAGCTGGATTAATGTGGTAAATAGATGTAAATCATGGCTAGTTCAAGTAGAGCTTCTTCCATCATACACAGGATGATACCTTACCTCTGGATTAGTGTTGTTATTAATAGCATTGGCTCAGTTTCAGAAGGCAACATCTGAAAGTCACGCAGAGGATCTGTCTGAGCTTTTAATTAGCTGCAGGAAGGTGCAGCAGATCTAAGCAACGCAGGAGCATGTTGTCCCGTGACTTCTTGTTGTGTTATCCCCTGCAGCTACCTTTGTGCCCTCCTGATGTTAATGAGATACAAGGGCCTTGGCTTTGACTTTATGTTGGGTTAGGACATGGAGCAATTTGTCATGTATTTGTAGATCCTGCTTTTATTTTCTTTTTCTCAGGATGAGTTGGGAATTAAGAATAGAGTGGAATGGAATGGAATGGAATAGTATTAACCAGGTTGGAAAAGACCTTTGAGATCATCAAGTCCAACCTATCGCCCAACACCATCTGATCAACTAAACCATGGCACCAAGTGCCTCATCCAGTCTCTTCCTAAACACCTCCAGTGATGGTGACTCCAGCACCTCCCTGGGCAGCACATTCCAGTGGCAAATTACTCTTTCTGGGAAGAACTTCTTCCTAACATCCAGTCTAAACCTCCCCTGGTGGAGCTTGAGTCTGTGTCCTCTTGTTCTGTTGGTGGTTGCCTGGGAGAAGAGACCAACCCCCACCTGGCTACAACCACCCTTTGGGTAGTTGTAGACAGTAACAAAGTCTCCTCTGAGCCTCCTCTTCTCCAGGCTAAGCAACCCCAGCTCCCTCAGCCTCTCCTCACAGGGCTGTGCTCCAGACCTTGCCCCCGCTTTGTTGCCCTTCTCTGGACACCTTCCAGCATCCATGTTCATCAGCGATGACTTACAGTCCCTTCCAACCCCTACCATTCTGTGGCTGTGTGTGATGGCAAGTGCTGCTGTGTAGATAAGTAGTCATTTTCCTCTATTTTCTCCTTCATCCTACCATTTTATAAACACCTAATAGCAGCAGAGAGGAATGTCCAGATTTGGGGGTGGTGGTGGTGTTGTTTCTGTGTGGGTTCACAAAGTTGTTTTGCAGAGACGCCTGCAGTTTCTGCGGTGATAATTTGCAGTATTCAACTAGTTTGCACTCCATACATGTCCTGGATTCGTTGCTGCAGAAATGGGAGGAGAGAATTCCTCATCAAGGACCTCCTGTGTTCTTGTAGGGACCATTTCTCCATATTTAAAGCCAAACCTGTGCCTTTCTGATTGTGTGTTATCAAGTTAGTAGGAAACAGGACGATTTTTAATGTAGGAAGAATTTGTGGCACAACTGGTTATTTTAGGGGGGGTGTGTCCACCTTGAGGAATGCACTTCAGAGACAAGTGTTCTAAAATCAGGGGCCAGTCTTTCTCTTCATCAGGTAATTCATCAGCTACCTGCTCTGAGAGATATAAATATGAATCTTTGAGAGAAGCAGTTTAATTCACACGGGTGAGTCTATTTGAAGAGCTTTGGTAGCATATACCGGTTACCTTAGCAACTCGCAGGGGTTAAATGGGTGTCTGTGAGAGAATGACATTACAGATCCCACAGGGTCATTTTGTTTTCCCCTGGTAGCAGGGAGTACAGTAGCAGGAGCAGTTCCTGCTTTTCCATGTCATGCAGAATGCCACTACAGAATTTTAAATGACTAAATGCCACTTGACTGGAATTGGAACGGGTACTAACAAGCTTGCTAATTGAATATATATTTGCAAGTCTCTTGTAATTTTGCACCCAGGGGAGAGAGGAACCAGAAAGGACTGCTGTGTATTATTTTACTTATTTTTTTTTTCCTAGCTCTAGCAGCAGTGAAAATTGGGATTCAACTTGCTAAGCTAAAGTTACGTTGCCCTCCCTCCTGCAGCAGAATGAGGATGAGTGCGCGAGAGGGCCAAGGGACAAATTTGTTCCAGCCTCCCATTATATTTCTGTTTATAGCTTGATTTCATAAAACATTGGTCCTATCACTGTAAAATTGAAGTTAGTAGATGTCGTTAAAAAAAACCAAAACCAAACCCAAAACGTTTCATCGTTAGAGCTTGCACTAACTCAGCACCATCTAGTGGAGCATCTGCTACTGCCAGTCAGCAGACAGCTGCTCTTTGTGAATCTCCCAGCAGAGCAGAACGTGCAGCTCTTCTAGTCTGAATGATGCACCTAAAATATGTTTGTGGCTAATTATCTAAGAGAAATCAGGGGATTAGCAGTTGTTGAGTTGAAAAGGAGCAGTGTGAAAGAAAGGAGGTTTAAGATACGTGCAGGTAGTGCCATCTGTTATCTCCTACGGTCCTTTAGTCTGTGGAGCTCCAGACGTCCTGCCTGCTTCTCTGCCTTACCATGCCATGCTTCTCCAAGGGAGAAATTTGCAATGGAATCATAGAATTGTTTTGGTTGGAAAAGACCTCTAAGATCATAGAATCCAACCACCAACCTAACACCACCATGGCCATTAAACCGTGTCCCAAAGTGCCACGTCCACACGTTTCTTGAACACCTCCAGGGGTGGTGACTCCACCACTTCCCTGACAGCCTGTTTCAATGCCTGACCACTCTAAAGACTTTTTTTCCTATACCATTTTGTTGTGCACAACCACACAGAACAAATCACAGCCTGTCTGTCACTGTGATACAAATGATAAAATAAGAGCTGGTGCTAATAGTGAGCTCTGAAGTCTCCACCTGGGAAAAATGCTCTGGACTCTTTCTAACTTAAATTTGAGGCAAGAAATTCAGTGTTTGGCTCTTTGAAAATACATCATTTTACTTAAGAAAATAAAAATCCTTTTGGGGGAAGCACCAGGGGAAGTTTAGGTTGGACATGAGAAAAAGCTTCTCTACCCAAAGGGTTCTCAAAGACTGGAACAGGAGAGTGGTTGCATTGTCATCCTTGCAGGTGTTTAAAAGCTGTCTAGATAGGGTGCTCAAGGATATGGTGTAGTAGTGGCCCTGGTGGAGTTAGATAATTGTTCAATTTGATGATCATGAAGGTCTTCTACAGCTGTGATTTTGTGTGAATCCCCGATATAGAGTGCATGTGTGCAGGAAGCAGGAGAATTTTCAGGTTATCCCAGTGGCTGCCTCAGGACTCAGGAAAAGACAAGGGGTCCACAGCTCCAGGCTTTTGGGGATGCGTAGGAACAGGTTTGCTTTTTCCATCTCTAAGAAAGGCTCAGTCTCTGCAAAAAGGACTGGGTGTTTCTGTGGCTCTGGCTGCATCACCAGGATCCTGCTGCCCTCTCTTAAAGAAGATTCCTTTAGTTACAGGCCTTGAATTTTGCAGCTCCAGTTGGAAATGAAGGGAGAGCAAAGGGGGAAATTCTGAGTTTGTGCAAAAGGCCCTGACAAAAGCCACAGATTGTGGGTGAGAGCAGGCAGCCAGTGCACTTCCTCAGTGTCACAGGTTGGTATGGGTTGGAAGGGACCTCTGGAGATCAGAGTCCAACACCCCTGCCAAGGCACATTCAGCTTAAGAACATCACACAGGAACATGTCCAGAAAGGTTTTGGAGACTCCCCCACCTCTGGGCAGCCTGTTCCAGTGCTCTACCACCCTTAGATTAAATAAATTCCTCCTCATCTTTAGATGGAATTTCTTATGTTAAGTTTCTGCTTATTACTCCTTGTGCTGTCACTGAGCACCACTGAGAAAAGACTGGTCCCATCCTCCTGGCACCCACCCTTTAAGTATTTGTAAGCACTGGTGAAATTCTCCCTCAGTCTTGTCTTCTCCAGACTGAAGAGGAAAGCCTGAGAGAATTGGGTCTTTTTAAAGAGATGTTCCCATCCCCTTTTGCTGTACCCTCTCCAGCAAGTCCCAAGTGACCCTGGGGAAGCACCAGAGGCCAAGCATCCCTCCAGTGTCAGGAGGAGTATCATCAAGAGCAGGGGCAGCCTGAGAAGAGAGGAGCTCAGCAAAGCTGTGTTCTAGCAAATTCATCAAGTTGTAACAACTTCCCCTTTAGACTTCATGCATTTGAACTTTCCATCACTTTCAGGTCTGTTGTTTCTGTGCAGCTCACATGCTTTGGACAATGAAAATAAGCAGATCAGATTTATTTGGTAAATGTTTATGCATTAGCAGGATAGCATTGTGCTGAGGTTTCCAAAAAAGAGCTATTTCTAAATAATTCATGGAAGCTTTTCACTTCATTTTTCCAAAACCTAAATGTGCAGAGCCGTTTGGTTTGCAGATTTGAGAGCACACCAGACTTAAATAGAACCCCAGAATGGGAGGGGTTGGAAGGGACATCTGGAGAGCATCGAGGCCAACACCCCTGCCAAAGGAGGATCACCTAGGGCAGGCCACACAGGAACACACCCAAGCAGCTCTTGAAAGTATCCAGAGAAGGAGACCCAGGGAGGTGGTGGGGTCACCATCCCTAGAGGTGTTCAAGAGGAGATTGGATGTGGCACTTGGTGCCATGGTCTAGTTATGAGGTCTGTGGTGACAGGTTGGACTCGATGATCCTCAAGGTCTCTTCCAACCTTGGTGATACTGTGAGACTCAACAATCTCTCTGGGCATCCTGGTCCAGTGCTCAAGCACCCTCACAGCAAAGAAGTTTTTCCAGACATTGAGGTGGAACTTCCTATGTTCCAGTTTGTGTCCATTGCCCCTTGTCCTATCACAGGACACCACTGGAAAGAGACTGTTCCCTTCTTCTGGATACCCACCCTTCAGATATTTATAAATAGTAGTAAGATGTCCTCTCAGTCTTCTCTTTTCCCAACTGAACAGCCCCAGGTCTCTCAGCCTTTCCTCATCAGACAAATGTTCCCATCCCTTCATCATCCTCATAGCCTTCCATTAGACCCTCTCCAGTAGTTCCCTGCCCCTCTTGAACTGGGGAGCTCAGAACTGAACAAAATATGGCCTCAAGTTCCTGGCTATACTCTTAATCCACCCCAGGAGACCCTTAGCCTTCTTTGCCACAAGGGCACATTGCTGTCCCATGGATAACTTCTTGTCCACCAGGACTCACATGGTCCTTCTCCATGGAGAATAAGATTAGCCAGGTGGGGGCTGGTCTCTTCTCCCAGGCAACCAGCACCAGAACAAGAGGACACAGTCTCAAGCTGTGCCAGGGGAGGTTTAGGCTGGATGTTAGGAAGAAGTTCTTCATAGAAAGAGAGATTGGCCATTGGAATGTGCTGCCCAGGGAGGTGGTAGAGTCACCATCACTGGAGGTGTTTAGGAAGAGACTGGATGAGAATACATAGAATAAACCAGGTTGGAAGAGACCTTCAAGATCATCGCGTCCAACCCATCAACCAATCCAACACCGCCCAAACAACTAACCCACAGCACCAAGCACCCCATCAAGTCTCCTCCTGAAAACCTCCAGTGATGGCGACTCCACCACCTCCCCAGGCAGCCCATTCCAATGTGCAATCACTCTTTCTGTATAGAACTTTTTTCTAACATCCAGCCTGAACCTCCCCTGGCGCAGCCTGAGACTGTGTCCTCTTGTTCTGGTACTGCTTGCCTGGGAGAAGAGACCAACATCCGTCTGTCTACAACCTCCCTTCAGGTAGTTGTAGAGGGTAATAAGGTCACCCCTGAGTCTCCTCTTCTCCAGGCTAAGCAATCCCAGCTCCCTTGGTGCCATAGTTTAGTTGATTAGATGGTGTTAGATGATGGGTTGGACTGGATGATCTCAAAGGTCTCTTCCAACCTGCTTAATTCTATTCTATTCCTTTGTTTGTTTTGTAAGACTTTTATGTAGTGCATCAAAATATATTGCATTTTTATGGAGTGCAGCAGTCTGCTTGCCTCCTCACAAAACTGTACTGTGGCTTGAACCTCTCCTGGCATAAGCGGCTGGGTTGTGAGATAACAAAATAAACATTCAAGGGTATCAGTTTTCATGCTTTAAGTTGGAGACAGTGGCTGTCGGTGCTGGTTGTAGTCTTACGTGCTCATGCAGTTGAGCAGGTACAATCCTGTCAGAGAAATCCACTTGGATGCCACAAACATGGGTCCAAAAAGGTCGTCATGTTTGAGTAAATTACTTTAGTGACAGAACTCCTCTTTTGTCAAGAGTTTTGGGGGTTGTTGGAGTGGGTCCTAAGGAGGCCACAAAGATGATTGGAGGGCCAGAGCACTTCCCCTGTGGGGACAGGCTGAGAGAGTTGGGGCTGTTCAGCCTGGAGAAGAAAAGGCTCTGAGAAGACTTTGAGGTGCCTCCTGATATGTGAAGGGGCCTACAAGAAAGCTGGGGAGGGGCTTTTTACAAGGGCTTGTAACTGATAGGATGAGGGGGAATAGATTGAAGCGTGAGGAGGGGAGATTTAGACTGGCTATTAGGAAGAAATTCTTTACAGTGAGGGTGATAGACACTGCGCAGGGAGGTCGCAGATGCTCGCTGCCTGGAGGTGTTCATGGCCAGGTTGGATGAAGCCTTGAGCAACCTGCTCTAGTGGAAGGTGCCCATGACAGGAGTTTGGCACTAGATGATCTTTAAGGTCCCTTCCAGCCCAAACCATTCCATGATTCAATGCAATCCTGCTGCTGGTAGATACCCATTTGCAAAGGATGTGGCTCTGCTCTTGTAACAGCTGTGAAGAAAGAAAATGCTCAAAATTGTTTTCCTTTCCTTTCTGTTTCTCCCTCAGCTCTGGGATTGTACACAGTAAACGCAGTGTATGGAGACACTATCACTATGCCTTGTCGTCTAGAAGTACCAGATGGTCTTATGTTTGGCAAATGGAAATATGTAAGTATAATTTACCTCTATGTTCATTAGAGCTGGTGTAAAAGATGTGTAATTTTTTGTGTGTGACATTACGAGACTGCCAATTGATAGGATTTCCCTCTCAACTATGAAGACGTTCATCCCTGTGTTTGTAAGACTGCAAGATCTGCCTAGATTAGAGGTTTGAGGGATTAATCTCCTTCAAGAGAAATAATTACTCAAGAGTTCTCTGCCAACCTGTGTTAGAGACATGGCATGTTCCCCAGTGGAGTCTCACTTGCTCGACAGAGCCATCATTGTACATTTGAGTACTTCTGAAGGAGGCTGCCTGCAGCAGGGCATCTTCATCCCTGGGAAAGCATTGTCCCTGGGTCTGGGCGATCCAGACAGTCGCTCAACAACATTTCATGCTTCAATGTATTTCATGCACAGCGAAGAAGAGGGTGGTGCTGACCTTAGAGGAGTTGCTGGTGTGTTCACTCTGCCATTTGTGTGGCGTGGAGAAGAAGGGCAGAGACACCAGTGCTCTGATGGTTGTCTGGGTCAGCCTGCAGTGGGAACGCCACAGTATGCACTTCTCCTAGATAACACTCGTATCCAAGGCCCAAAAGAGAAGCATATCAAAGGCAAATGAAACCTGGAAGCATCTGTGGAAGAAAACTCTTTGGCTTCTCAGGTTGACACTGGGACAGTGAGTTTTCCTGCTGTTGTGAAGTTCATCTACATCTCCTCTCCTGGTCAAACAAAATGCTACCAGCAGTGATGGGTGATGTTTACTCAGTGGATTGAAAATAACATCATTTTCTGTTCCCTTTGAAAATGGCATCCACCTGCCTGCCTGACAGCAGACTCCTCTGCCCCTGGGGCTTTTCCTTCCCTTGAACCTGGAAGCTGGTGGTTTTGCAGCCTTCCCCCATTGAAGAACTCCTGCTCCATAAACATGTTTTGGGAAATAAAGTCAGGAGTCTGTGGAGGATCTTTTCCCAAAAAAGGGACAGTGAAACTGTTTCATGTAAGTGTTCAGAAGATGCAGGGCCTTGATTTTGCAATGTGCTTTTTAGTCTGCTGGCTTCTCTTGGGAGGACTGCCTGCATGAAGAGGCAAGGTTATTTTGAGAAAAAGAAATGCATTATTTCCTTCTGGTGCATTTGCATTGCTCCTCTTGGACAAGTACCAAGCAGCAAATGGAGACATTATAGCTTCTTCTAAATGGAAAGGGAGAGAACATCCAATGTGTAGAAATGCCCACCCAAGCACTGTTGTATGAAACTGTTGCCACAGCCCACACAACCAAGTGAAAGTCATACTTATTCTCCCAGGCCAGCTCCCAGCATGACAATATTTTTTGGTTTTCAGCAGGGAAAGGGTTTGGTTTAGGAGTTTTTGGTCAGAGGATTATTGCATGAGAAGAAGAATGAGCTCCATTTTCTCTTGTGGTGCTTTTGAGTGTAGCGCTGCAGTGGGAGCCTGAGGGTGCTGGGACACACGCACCATGGCAGGAGCAGGGATTGCTCCCTTCAGCATCTGCCTGTGCATGCTGGTGTGATTGTGGAGCTGAGAGCTTGTTTTCACTTGACAGCTAACTGCAAAACTGTTTCCTGCCTGACAGACATCTAGAGTAATCCTGGAGTTAAAAGTGGGAGAAGCAAAAGGACTATAAGGGAGTTTAAACTTCGCATTAGCTGTTCCCTCCTGTTCCCTGCCCGACTCTGACACCGCTCATCTCATGTCACAGCATCATCATGCTTTTGTGGGCTCTGCAGTCAAGCTGAGGTATTGTGCTGGGAGCACTGCTCACAACAGTGCTACAAGGTGCAAGGGATAAAAGGGTATTAAAACCTCTTCTGGCTCCCAGCACAATACTGAACATAAAGATGGACTCAACCTTTTGCCTCAGCTTGTTTGAAGGCAAGCAGTGCCTGTCCCTGGTTTGGGGAGCAGTGGAATGAAATCCTCAGTGTGTAGACATTGTCTCTCACAAAAATGAAACATTGATGTGGTAGGTTTCTGCAAGGCTGTGAACTTTGTGTTCCTTCTTAGGATGGCAACTGCATACTAACATATAAGGAATATAAAGAGTAGATTTCTTATACTAATACAAGAAATGATATTCTGCAGATTATCCTGAGATGCACAAATAACAACATGAAGTTCTTCACAGAGAGAGTGATTGGCCATTGGAATGTGCTGCCCAGGGAGGTGGTGGAGTCAACATCACTGGGGGTGTTCAGGAAGAGACTGGATGGGGTGCTTGGTGCCATGGTTTAGTTGATTAGATGGTGTTAGGTGATAGGTTGGACTCGATGACCTCAAAGGTCTTTTCCAACCTGATTAGTTCTGTTCTGTTCTATTCTATTTGATTATATGTGTATTCCCATGCTGCAAGCTCTTGGGTCCTTTAAACACAAAGAAAAGGAGAAAGAAAAAAAGCCAAGAAACAAGCAAACAGGAAAAAAAAAACCCTAGGAACTAATTTAGAACAAAATAGGCAGTCATGCCTGATTAAATCCTGCATTTGGAATGGAGTCTGAATATCCCAGACAAACAATATGAATATGTAAAACAATCCTGGGAGGGGGGGAAGAAAAGGAACCCAAAGCTTCTGAGCCCAGCTCACAAATGTTTCTATTTCAGATGGTTTCTCATGCACACATAAGCAGGTGCCAGAACTACCAGCTTTCATCAGGGGAGGTCCTGTGCTATGCTGAGGTGGAGCCAAAGCACTGAAATTATTTCTACTGATGAGATGCACAATGTGTGCCACAGCAGTCTTACACTAGCTCTTGTGAGTTTCTGCTGAAGTACAGGTGGATTTCTTGTCAGTGTGGCAGGAATAAATCAGGCAAAGAGCCATCTGAATCAGCTTATATATTTAATTATTCTCCTTTTTAAATAATTTATGAGTTTGTACCAACTGCAGCTCTTCAGGAGCTTCTAAATGGATGTTTGTGCAACGTGGAGGTGTTTCTCCTTTCCTTGTAGGAAATGCCAAATGAATCTCCAGTATTTATTGCCTTCAGATCGTCAACAAAGAAAAATGTGCAGTATGACGACGTGCCAGACTACAAAGACAGGTTGAGTCTCTCAGAAAACTTCACATTATCCATCAGGAATGCCAGAATCAGCGACGAGAAGAGATTTGTGTGTATGCTGGTTACGGAGGATGATGTCTCCGAAGAGCCAACGTTAGTCAAAGTCTTCAGTAAGTAAATCAAAGTTGTTACGACCGTGAACGTTCATCAGCACCCGAGTCCTGAATTGCAGAAACTTGTGTTTAATGGAAGGATTAAAGCCAGGGAAGTTAAGTTTGCCTGAGTAAATTACTGAAGGCCAGCAAATTTCTGCAGCTTTCAACAATGTAATCTACTGGTGGCATTTACGTAACGGGGCTGCCTGCACTCGCAGCCTATTCATGATAAGTGCTGGCTCAAAGAGAATTCTAGACTTTGATAATGACTCACTGATGTGATGTCATTTGGCCTTGGAAATGAGAAATGTAAAATTAGCACTGATTATTTTCCATTTGTTCTCCCAGCAAAGTCTTCTGTAGGAAGGAGAAGAACTTTTTGCAAGGGCTTGTAGTCACAGGACAAGAGGGAATGTATTGGAGCTCGAGGAGGGGAGATTTACACTGGATATTAGGAAGAAATCCATTACAGTGGGAGTGGTGAGACACTGGAACAGGTTTCCCAGGGAGGTTGTGGATGCACCCTCCATGGAGGTGTTCAAGCCCAGGTCAGATGAAGCCTTGAGCAAACTGGTCTAGTGGAAGGTGTGCATTTGGAATGGAGTCTGAATATCCCAGACAAACTATGAATATGTAAAACAGTCCTGGGAGGTGGTGGTGGGGAAGGAAACCAAAGCTTCTGAGCCCAGCTCACAAATGTTTCTATTTCAAATGGTTTCTCATACACACATAAGCCTGTGGCAGGGGCTTGGAACTAGATGATATTTAAGGTCCCCTCCAACCCAAACTATTCAGTGATTCTGTGAAAGGTTTAAAGCATCCCTCAGCAGCTGGTGTTCAGGGATAGAAAATGACTGAGCGGTTGGAAAATGAATTTCCAGCATCAAAAGCTTCTGTTGTCCCCTCCTGAATTACCAGGAGGAAGATGAGGCTGCACTTCTGTTTTAGTTCAGAGCTAAGGTGCAGCCCTGCAAACCCTCATACCCCACAATCTTGTGCACCTGAACCTCAGCTGTATCCCAGCAGTTCTGCCTGAGGCTGGTTTTCACTGGAGCTTGCCACATCCTCATCTGTGCTGCTGGATTAACTCAGAGCTAACGAGCTGAAATGGCTCATTGCACAGGTACCACCTGCTAGTCTCATTCACTGGACAACTGAAACAAGCTCTACCAGCTTTCCAGATGGATCCTGTCCTCATCTTTCTCACTTATGGCCAGAGTTTCCAAAGTAGAGCAGCCCAGCAGACATTAGTTGCTGTCCTGTGACACTGACACTTGGCTTTTGCAGGCAGTGAGCTCTTTTCCTCCATATTATGGGATCTCTGTAGAGTTGCAAAGTGCTCTGGCAAGCTCTCAAGCCAAGAGATAAGCAGTGTGCTGAAGTTGCAAACACACCAAAGCAGGCTCTGCTGCTGCCAAGTTGAAAATGTCTTCTCGCTCCAGACACTGAGCTAGTAAATGTGAAATAAGTCCTTCTGATGCATGACCTTGGTGCCTGTGTCGGGGCTGGGAGGGTTTGGCAGCTGGCCTTGCTTTGGGAACCTGCCTTGAGAGAGCAGATGGTGGCTTCTCTAACTGGAGAATTGAAATCAGTTGCCCAGGGAGGTGGTGGAGTCACCGTCCCTGGAGGTGTTCAAGAAATGTGTGGACATGGGGACATGGTTTGATGGCCAGGGTGGTCTTAGGTAGATGGTTGGACTTGGTGATCTTGGTGGTCATTTCCAACCAAAACAATCCTATGATTCAATAAGGTCTCCCCTCAGCCTCCTCTTCTCTAGACTAAACAACCCTAGTTCCCTCAGCTGCTCCTCACCAGACCTGTGCATCAGACTCTTCACCAGCTTTGTTGCCAGCGCCTCAATGTCCTTGTCGTGAATGGCTCAAAACTGAACTCAGGATTCAAGGAGTGGCCTCACCAGTGCCCAGTACAGGGGCACAACCACTTCCCTGCTGCTGTTGGCCCCACTATTGCTGATCCAGGCCAGGATGCTGGTGGCTTTCTTGGCTACCTGAGCACACTACTGGCTCACATTTGGCCGGCTGTGAACCATCATTCCCAGGTCCTTTTCTGCTTTCCAGCCACTCTGCCCCAAACCTGGAGCATTCCACGGGGTTGTTGTGACCTAAGTGCAGGACCTGGCACTTGGCTTCTTCAGCATGTAGAGATTTTGGCAAGGTAGTTTGAAGTTCACTCCAGACTTGGATTACTGACAACCATCCATTATTCATAGGGAGCTTGATGTGGGGAGCAAGGTTCTGTAAGCTGGCGTAGTTAAGGATGTTTCAATCAGTTGGAGTATATACTATGTATGCTTATTTAAGCAGCATAGCTGGGGTTTAAAGGCTTTCTGTGACTATATAAACATTGATTTATTATTTTTTTTTTCCTATCCACTCACTCTTTTCACCTCTCCCTTTAAACTTGTGGGGAAAAGTGTCTCTTTTGAAGATAAAAATTTGCATTCTGGGCTTCAGGCCAAACTATTTTAACAGGCAAGTTATGTGGTCTCTAGAAAGTAGTCTTTTATGATGGAAACACTAATAGATCCTCCACTTTGGCAAGCTAAGAGGTCCATCTACCATAAGAAAAGTAAACAAGAAGACATACTGGCACTGAAGAAAAAGGTTATTTGTTTTGGTTTATTTTTAAGAAAGTCATAACTAACTCAGAGTCAGTTAATTACACTCATCTCTAGCAGCTGAATTTCTTAAGTGCAGCGGTCCCAGTTAGGGGAAGGAAGCCTTAGAAGAATCATGAGGTTAAATTTTGGCTCTTCATGGTGTGACAGCTCAGTGTCTCCAGAGTAATATCCAAAGAAAAGCTGCTTTTCTTGGTGCTCAGATTCCTGTGCTGTTGGTTCCTTCTCCAGTATCTGCAAGGGACCTACATGAAGTCCAGGAAGGGATGTTTTACGTGGGCTTGTAGTGGTAGGATGAGAGCGAATGGATTGAAGCTGGAAGAGGGGAGATTCAGACTGAATGTTAGGAAGAAATTCTTGACAGTGAGAGTGGTGAGACACTAGAACAGGTTGCCCAGGGAGGTTGTGGATGCCCCTTCCCTGGAGGTGGTCAAGGCCAGGTTGGATGAGGCATTGAGCAGCCTGGTCTAGTGGAAGGTGTCTCTGCCTATGGCAGAGGTTTCCAACCCAAACCATTCTATGAATCTATGAGTCTGTCTGTCATAGAAATCCAGTGGCTCAGATGAGGTTCTCTGCTCACAGGTGCCAGTATAGATATTGTCAGAATGTAAGGGAATCACTACAGAAGGTACAGCACATTTTCAGGTGATGGGTTTTCCTATCACTAAGGCAGAAATATCTCACTTTTTCTTCTTTTAATGGCTAAGGCAATACCAGGCCAGCTTATTCTATTTAGTCTCAAAGTCTGTGTATCTTTCAGCAACTTCTTGTTTTTCAAACAGCTGTTTGTGCTCCCTTCACTAGCACTTTTATCCTATTTATGTTTTAGAACAACCCTCTCAACCAGAAATCTTACATCAAGCAGACTTCTTAGAAACAGAGAAGCTACAAATGGTAAGAGCAGCATCCTCCCTCAAATTTACATGTCTGACAGCTGCCTGAAATCCTTTTACAGTCAGAGCAAGGCGGTGGAGTGAGGCTCAGAGAAGGGAGTGTGTACGTGGGTGCACACCTGCAGAGTCTGTAACCAGGCTAAGCACAGAGCAATTCCCTCACCACTGCTGCTGTTAGCCTTGCCTGGTTCTGCAAAAAGCACCAAACCTTCTTCCAAATTTTACCTGAGCTTGACTGATGGGATTTGTCCTATGTAAGAAAAACATTTGGGGCTAAGCATTTGAACTTTAGTCATGAGGTCTGTGGTGAGGGGTTGGACTTGATGATCTTTGAGGTCTCTTCCAACCTTGGTGATTCTGTGAACTGTCTAGAAATGTTTAGCTAAAGTACCTATGGAATGATACTAAAGCCTAGTGATGAAAACTAGAAACTAGTGACAAATGCTCTCTGTTTTGCAGCTTGGGGAGTGTGTTTCCAGAGACAGTTACCCTGAAGGCAACGTTACATGGTACAGGAATGGGAGACTCCTGCAGCCTTTGGAAGAAGGTATGTTGCAATAATGGCCAATGTCCCTGAATCCAGACAGCCATATGCATGAAGATCTGGGTTTGTAAGAGTTCCTCTGCTTTAGTCTAAGGTATTGGTCCTTTGAAGAAAATGACCCATTTGGAAACATGTACTGGAAGCAAGCTTCTAAGCCTTTCAGAAAAGCCAAGCTGCACCACACTGGCTGCTGCGCTTGAGTCACAGCAACCCCGTGCAATGCTCCGGGCCTGGAGGAAAGTGGGTGGAAACTGCCCAGCAGAAAAGGACCTCGGGGTGCTGATTGACAGCTGGCTGAACATGAGCCAGTAGTGTGCTCAGGTGGCAGAGAAGGCCAACGGCAACCTGGCCTGGAGCAGAAATAGTGTGGCCAGCAGAAGTGGGGAAGTGATCATACCCCTGTAACTGCCGTGGGTGAGGCTGCACCTTGAATCCTGGCTTCAGTTTTGATCCTCTTACTACAAGAAGGACATTGAGGTGCTAGAGCATGAGCAGTGAAGGGCAACAAAGCTGGTGACAGGCCTGGAGGACAGGTTTTACAAGGAACAGCTGAGGGACCTGAGATTGTTCAGCCTAGAGAAGAGGAAGCTGCTGTGCTCCATATGTTCGAGCAGTAGGAGTCATCAGTAACAGCAGCTTGGGGAAGCTGGGGACAGCATGGGGAAGATGGCATTTTTCTGAAAAAGCAGACCCAAATCTTACAGACCTCCCTGTGTGAACAGCTTCAACACTCTGAATCACAAGAGACACACACTTCCATCTACCCTTTCCCAGGCATTGGAACAGGCTGCCCAGGGAGCTGGTGGAGTCACTGTCTCTGGAGGTGTTCAAGAAATGTGTGGATATGGCACTTGGGGACATGGTTGATTTGCCATGGTGGTCTTAGGTTGAAGGTTGGACTCCATGATCTTGGAGGTCTTTTCCAACCACAACAGTTCTTTGATTCCATATACTCTCTCTGTTCCAGCTCTGAAATCACACCACAGGGAAGAGGGTTACTTTTGTTAATGCTATTGCAAAGCTACTCTTGATCCCATGTAGCTTGTAGAAACCTGTATCCAGTTTACAGCTTCTTATAAGGTGTGAACACTCTCAGCTTCACACCTGTACAGCGTTGTCTTTTGGACCACCTGGATCATCATTTCTTCATACAGATATTTGTATATACCTTCCATAGGTGTTTTGCAGGATATTTAAGAACACCATTTGGGTTTTTCCCTTCCCCTTTCAACTTGAATTTTGACATCAGACCCCAGTATTTTACCTTCCATGAAACAGACAGTGCTTACAAAACCAAGTTAGAAATATGAGCATAAAACTTGGTTTTACCAGCATTTTTGAAGCCTTCTGCCTGTCTTACAAATGAAGCTGAGATTACATATTCTACAAATCCCCCCAGCTTGCAGTTTGCTTTCTTGTTTGGATTTAATTTAGGAGCTAGGTTTGATTTGATTGCTGTGTTAGCAGTATGTTACTGATCAAATATTGCTGGTGGAACATCAGTGGCAATACCAGAAGGAAACTATTTATGCTATGTCTTGGGGCCATGTTCCTTGCATGTTTGTTGCCTGTGGCATGTTCCTTGCATTCCCACAAATAGCCTGCTAACAAATACAGAGAAGGCAGCAAAGTGCAGGGAAAAGCTTGCAGATTTGGGCTGTGTGACACTGAAACAGTATTTCCTTTTCCTTTTCAGCTGTGGTCATAGATTTGCAAAAGAGTGTGAACAGAACAACTGGACTCTTCACCATGACATCATCTCTCCAGTACATGCCAAAGAAGGAAGATGCAAATGCCAGGTTTTCTTGCATGGTGACCTATTATGGACCATCTGGCCAGAAAACAATACAGTCTGAACCAGTTGTCTTCGATGTTCACTGTGAGTTATTAAAGAGAGTTTGTTGCTCTATGAAGTCCACCTCAGGGGAGGGTTGGGGGAAAGCAAATTCAGAGAGGGTTTAGAAAATTACAGCAACATTGTTGGATGCAGCCTTGAGGAGCCTGATCTAGTGGGAGGTGTCCTTGCCCGTGGCAGGGGGGTTGGAACTAGATGATCTTTAATGTCCCTTCCAACCCAAACCATTCTGTGAATCTATGAATTGCAGCTTAGCTGTTGAAATGGTTTCTTCAGAGCTGATTTTTCAGCAAGAAGGTCTGAGTACATCCTGCAATTTTTGCTTCCCTTCAGGTTTACCTGTGATATCTTTCTATCACTCACTGTAAGTACTGCACTGACAAGAAGAAAGTGATAACCACAAAAAGTTGCAGTGAAAAGGGTGTCATCAGGCACAGCAGAAGTTACAGCAGTGGATGGGAATGCTGAAGATCTGAAAAGACCTTTTTACTGTATGTTTTGGTGGTTATCGCTTTCCTCATGTCAGTCACCAGAATGATTCTCTGTGTCCTCTGAAATATGCAGTAAGTACACAACAGAGTTGATTTTGGACTCAAGTACTTCTCATTTTTGCTCAGTCAACACTGAACCCTTAGTGCTGGCAGGCTACCTTGCATCTTGTACTCTCTCCACAGCTCTACTATACTGATTTGGGGGTTTAAAGTGTATCATTTGGTTATTGGTAGACTTTCTAGTAGAGAATTTGTGAATGATTACTTCCAAGTAAGTAAGTCTTGGTAAGTAATTCTCCCAGAGAAGGGCAAGAAAGCTGGTGAAAAGTCTAGAGAGCAAGCCTTATGAGGATCAGCTGAAGGAACTGGGGTTGTTTAGTCTGGAGGAGAGGAGTCTGAGGGGAGACCTCATTGCTGCCTACAGCTCCCTGAAAGGAGGTTGGAGTGAGGGTGGGGCTTGGTCTCTTCTCTCTAATATGAAGTGGTAGAATGAGAGGAAATGGCCTGAAATTGTGCCAGGGAAGGTTTAGGTTGGATGTTAGGAAAAAAACTACTTCACTGGAAGAGTGGTCTGGCAGCAGAAGAGGCTGTCCAGGGAGGTGGTGGACTTAGCATGCCTGAAGGTGTCGAAGAAACCTGTGGTCATGGTACTCTGGGGCACGGTGTAATGGCCATGGTGGTGTTAGGTTGATAGTTAGGCTCGATGATCTTGGAGGTATTTTCCAACCAAAACAGTTCTGTGATTCTATGGAAGGAAGCTGAGGCTGTTGTATCTGAAAGAGGGAGGATGTGGCTGGTTGAAACCCCATACCCCTCCTCTTCCTGCGCTGAAGAGCGAGATGCTGTGTTAGGGCTCTCAGTTATTGAGAGGCCCCAGAAAACGCCGCTCCTGTTATTGAGAAATCCCATGGCAGAAGACAGAGATGATGAATGCCTCGAGGGTCAGAAGGACTGTAGAGTGCACACTTGACTGAACACACAAAATCAACTGTCAGGAAAAGAGTTTTTCTGCTCTGTAGATGGTTTTAGTCTTTACTAAGGTGCACTGTACTATGCCTTAATGCAAGACTGGCATTTTTGGTGGAGTTTTATTTATTCATTGAAATGAAAGCAGTGAGAGTTGCCAGCCCCATATTTTCTCCTTTAGTTTAGTTCCTTTTTGCTTTGGGTTTGAAAAATTGTATTTAGGCTTCTGCTTAGAAAGAATAGCACCTATTAAAGTATCCTTTGCCTTACATTTTACTCTGGTAATATTCTGGTTTTTAACTTATGGTTCAACTTCACTGAACATGACAGAAGTATGTTACATTTACAGTTCTGTTGACTACAGTAAGGGTCCTCTTATGTTCACCAAATTAATCTTTCTGAAAGCCTCCAGTGATCAGCATATAGAATAGGCTGAAAATAGTAGTTTAGTTCATCTTTCTTTCTTTTTAATGCAAGAAGGCTATTATCTGGTGCTAATGGAAGGCGTTGAGAGCTTCAGTTGCTTTTCTAATTGCTGTGGTCCTCCAAACAGTGAACTTCAGAGAGGACAAGTTAATCTCTCATAATGAAGTCACATAATGAAGCTGTTCCTACTGATCAAGGCTTTCTCTTTTCTTATAAGCACATAGAATTGTGGAACGGTAGGGGTTGGAAGGGACTTCTGGGGATCAAGTTCAACCCCCTGCCAAAGCAGGACCACCTATGGCAGGTTGCACAGAAATAGAATCAGAATCACAGAATGCCTGGTTAGAAGAGACCCCAAGGATCATCTGGTCCAATGTTTCTACATGATAATAGACTTGAAATGAGCTAGCCCAGCACCTTGTCAAGCCCAGTCTTCAAACTGACTGATGTAGGGGACCCCACTGCTTCTCTTGGGAGATGATTCCAGTGTCTAACTGTTCTCATGGGGAAACATTTTCTTCTGGAGTCCAATGGGAATCTGACCAGCAGTAACTTGTCCCCGTTACCCCTTGTCTATTCCCTGTGACTCCTGGTAGAAGGGGAGTCTCCATCCTCATGGCAGCCACCTTGGAAGGTGTCCAGGTGGCTCTTGAAAGTCTCTGGAGAAGGAGACTCCACGTGACGTGGTTGTAATTATTGCTGTTTCAGTTACAGGTGTTTTGGTGAAGGAAAAAGAATAGCCTATGGTCCTTTGCACTTGATTCACTGACAAAAGGGCAGGAAGCCTGATTACCTTCAGCTCTTTTCTGAAGAGATCTGTACATGATAATGCCTTCACCTGCTTGATAAAGTCACGTACTCCTTGGCCATGAATATTGTATGGGTAGTGTCACTCTATGGTTGGGGCTTTTTTGCAGCAGCTATTAAATGTGTCCATTATTTTCACAGATCCAACAGAGAAGGTGACTATTGAAGTGCTGCCACAAAGCAGCACCATTAAAGAAGGCGATAACATCACTCTGAAGTGCTCAGGAAACGGCAACCCTCCTCCGCAGGAGTTCTTGTTTTACATTCCTGTAAGTCTTGCCTCGCTGTCACTGCCTGGTGAAATATTCTGTGTCATCCCTTCCTACAGACATTGCTCCATGTCAGTGTCTACGTGATTTTGTAACAAATGAAGGCAGGAATTCACTGTGACTAAAACGGAGGATAGACATCAGCCATTACATCAGACTCTGAGGACACCTCACCTGAGCTAGCCATATAACTTCTACTTACCCCCACCCCACACACAGGTTTGTGAGGTTTGGACCTACTAACATTTGCTAGGCATCATTTTGCATTACCAGATATTTTGGTAAGAAGCAGTTTGGACTAAAGCAGTTTATCATCCTGAGTGAAACCTTCGCATCTCTTGCCATAACGCACAAAAATAGCTTGGCTGCTAGGAAAAATTTCTTCACAGAAAGCATTACCAAGCATTGGAACAGGCTGCCCAGGGAAGTGGTAGAGTCACCATCCCTAGAGGTCTTTCAAAGACTCATGGATGTGGTGCTGAGGGATATGGTTTAGTGTTGGTGGTTTAGCAATAGAATAGAATTAGAATAGAATAGAACAGAATTAGAATAGGATTAAGAATAGAATAGAATTAAGAATAAAATAGAATTAAGAATAAAGAATAGAATTGAGAATAGAATAGAATTAAGAATAGAATAGCATTAAGAATAGAATAGCATTAAGAATAGAATAGAATTAAGAATAAAGAATAGAATAGAGAATAGAATAGAATTAAGAATAGAATAGCATTAAGAATAGAATAGAATTAAGAATAGAATAGAATAGAATTAACCAGGTTGGGAAAGACCTTCGAGATCATCAACTCCAATCCATCATCCAGCACCATCTAATCAACTAAACCATGGCACCAAGTGCTTCATCCAGTCTCTTCCTAAACACCTCCAGTGATGGTGACTCCACCACCTCCCTGAGCAGCACATTCCAATGGCCAATCTCTCTTTCTGGGAAGAATTTCTTCATAATATCCAGTCTAAACCTCCCCTGGCACAGCTTGAGACTGTGTCCTCTTGTTCTGGTGCTGGCTGCCTGGGAGAAGAGACCAACCCCCACCTGGCTACAACCTCCGTTCAGATAGTTGTAGAGAGCAAGAAGGTCTCCCCTGAGCCTCCTCTTCTCCAGGCTAAGCAACCCCCAGCTCCCTCAGCCTCTCCTCACAGGGCTGTGCTCCAAACCCATGCCCTTCTCTGGACACATTCCAGCAAGTCAAGATCTTTCCTAAACTGAAGGGCCCAGAACTGGTGGGATGGTGAGCTCTAGGCAAGTGATTGGACTTGATGATGTCAAAGGTGCCTCACCAGGGCAGAGTAAAGAGGGAGGAAAACCTCCCTTGACTTGTTGGATGCCATTTTCTTGCTGCACCTCAGAATAGCATTGGCCCTCTTGACCCCAAGGGCACATTACTGTCCCTTTGCTCTATGATTTTTTTTCCTATTCAATTCAATGCATCAATTTCAGGTACAGATTTAGGAAGTTTGTTTTGCTCTTGTGGCTTTTTTTTTTTTTGCAGCACATTTATTCAGAGACTGTTCCAGTCTTTGGGGTTTTCCCCCTTCTCCTTTCTGCTAAACTTTCCAACTTGGTATTTTAATATCCTCTTAAAATAAGTTAGTCATTCAATTAAAAGAGGAAGCTGTTAACTGTATGTGCTTTTTAAAACTCTGGTGTCATGCAGGAGATAAACCTTAGTATTATTAATAGCTAGCATGGCACTTTAGGGACATGGTTTAATGGCCATGGTGGCGTTAGTTTGACAGTTGGACTTGATGGTCTTAGAGGTCTTTTCTAACCAAAACAATTCTGTGATTCTGTGCTGCCTCTCTGCATATTTTGGAGTATTTTACCATCCTTATAACAAAAAGAATGGTGAAACAACAGACCAGATAATCCCCTTCCAACCTGGCATTCTGTGAAGAAAAATTAATGTTTTAGGAGGCCCCATATATAATAAATATTTTTGTTTCCCATCCACAGGGAGAAACAGAAGGTATAAGGAGCTCAGATACTTACATGATGACAGATGTGAGACGAAATGCAACAGGAGAATACAAGTGCTCTCTGATTGACAAAAGCATGATGGACTCAACCACCATCACTGTACACTGTAAGTCACTGCATTTTGTAGGACAGAAACCTACCTTGGATCTTCTGGGATGATCTCTCCCTGCTTGACTTTGGTGGATCAGTCCAGTTAAC
Organism: Dryobates pubescens; assembly: GCF_014839835.1. Classification (NCBI taxonomy): domain Eukaryota; kingdom Metazoa; phylum Chordata; class Aves; order Piciformes; family Picidae; genus Dryobates; species Dryobates pubescens. The sequence goes on along the minus strand of NC_071619.1, from coordinate 31,858,226 downwards.
TTACAGGACTAACTGAGTGATGAAGTTGGTTTGGTGTCAGGTCACTTTTATGCTTTCTAATGGATTTCTGTTTGAAAAGCTTACTTTTCCCACTTGATTGGCTTAGACAGATTTGCTTTCTGTAACCTTGGTATGGTGTATGATACTATGAGGGTAGGTTGAGAGTGGATAGTAGAAAGAAATCCTTTACAGCAAGGGTGGTAAGACACTGGAACAGGTTGCCCAGGGAGATTGTAGATGCCCTTCTCCCTGGAGGTGTTCAACACTAGGCTGGACAGAGCCATGGCCAGCCTGGTCTAGTGGGAGGTGTCCTTGCCAACGGCAGGGAGGGTGGAACTAGATATCTTCAAAGTCCCTTTGAACTCAAACCACTCTATGTATTTATGAATATTTTTGCACTGTCAGAGACAGTGAAAGTTCCTGTACTTTGTTTCACTTAAGTGAAGAGATACAGGGCAAATTATTCTGGCTGTGACTGTGCTTCTGAGTATAGTCAAAGACACAAGCTGGTCCACAGTGATGTCGCTCAAGGTCATTCCTCATAGTTAAATTCACATTAGTCTGCTGTCCTTTCATCTTACCTCTGTGAGGTCAATGTGTGAGGAGTCTAGAGAAGAAATTGAGGAATTCATTCTGTTCACATCAAGAGGGTTGGGGTTTTTTTCACTTCTCTGAGAATGAGGAGAGCTACACAGCTCAGTGAAGTTTCTTTAGCTGGTTCCTAGAGTATTTACTCATGCTTTATCAGAAGCACTTTAAAAGCAGCCATTGAACTGCTGCAAGCATTGAAGCAATGGTTGCTTTTCAATGGCTGCTTTTCATCTCTTTATGTGAGAAAACGAGCAGAAGCTCATTCAGACTTTGCTGTAGCGTCACAGGCTGTGAGCTGAGGCTCGGGCCAGTGCTACTAAGTTTGCTCTAAAACTATTGATGGGCTGTAGCCTTCCCAGTAGCATAAACACCCCTAATAGCTTTACAAGTTGGGAGGGACAAAGAATGGATCCAGAATTTTAAAGGCTTCCACAGCAGTTGTACTTCACATGAAAAGAAACTTCATGTTTGTGGGCTTAGTTTTGGTGCTTGTTTTTCTTTTGGAAGAGCTACAATGCATGCAGAACATATCTGTACAGGAACAATTACACTACTTCATTTAATGAATATGTGGTGTTTAATAAGGTCACCTGCTCTCTTCCTTCTTGCCCTTTCTCTTTGCCAAGAGTCAGGCTATGTAAGAGCTGAAGAGAGCTCAGTACTATGCCACCAGCTGCCCCATCTCACAGGTACTTTGCTGTGGTGCAACTGAACCTTTTATTTTATTCCAAGTGGATTACATGTCTACTTGTACTTCCATAAATAGTTACTTTAAAGAATGGTTTCCTCACCTCCAAGTCATTTATAACAATCCACTTTTCCCTTCTCTGTATGTCAGAAGAGCTTTACTATGTGAGAGAAACATAGATTTTTCTTGACAGAAATCTTTCCAGTGTTGGCAGCTCCTCAGAGCTCAGAGGTACACTGGTACCCTACTGCTTTACTTCTCTTAGGGTTCATTTTGGTTTGTTTGGCTTTTTTCAAACACTTCTACCTGCAACAAAACCTCTGTTTAAGTGAGATGCAGTGGCCTGGGGTGGTTCAGTTATTCCTGAATGCCTAGACCATGCCTCTGTCTTTAAGCTCCTTGGGTGGCTTGCCTTATGCTGATCTAAAGCATTTCTGCAGCATGTTTTCTTGTCAGGAGTTCTCCTTTTATAGCTTTTTCAGACTCTTAGAAGTTTTATAATACTCTCCTTCAATTGCTTCCTTTGTATTAATTTCCCAGCAAAATTCAGTAATTTTTAGTGCTTTCCCCTTCTCATGGTCTTATGAGATTTTTGGTGTTGGATCTTCAGATATTTTATGGCTCCATGATGGTTTTTTGTCTTTCAAGTAATACCTATGAATGCCTATCAAGTCCTACCTTTCCTTCCTCTTTTGCTTTACTACTTCCTTTTCCATACATGGGTGAAATTCCTGTCTATGCTGTTGCACTGGAAAAGCCTTACTTCTGAGCCTGGTCTTTTAATTTCTTCACATCCAATCGTGGTACTTCAGAGTTTCATTTTCACTTAGAGCAAAAACAACCCAGAGAACACCCCCAGTACCAAACCAGAGCACCCAGAAACCCCAGAACCGAATCCCTCCAACCAAACCCCAGCCAAACCAGAAAGAAAGCCAAACACCCCGAAACCAAACCAAAGACCACCAAAGCAAAACCCCAACCAACCCAAACCCCCAGTTTGTTTGTCCCAGTCTTCCCCACATCAATTCCATACCTCTCTCACATGATGTGTGCAGAAAGCACCCTTTGTCTCTTCCCTGTGCTACTTGGTATGCAAAGCCAGCACTGAAATCAATGCAAGACTTCAAGTGAGAGCACATTAAGAGCTAGCAAGCATCGAAAAGGGTGCCTGATGAGAAGTTTGTTTATGAAAGAACATTTCAAAGCCACACTGGAAATGTATGGAAAATTTCTTGCAACAAAGGTTTTCATGCCATGGCAAGGAAAATGAATTTTGAGACTGTTTCTGTATGCAAGAAACACTTCCATCCTCATCCATCCATCCCAGGAACAGATTATTTACTAATGGAGCATGTAAATTGAGAGGTAAAAAGTACCTACATCACATTTCTTTGTGGACCCCACAGATAATTATTAATCCAAATCAAATAGCTACATGTAGGGTTCCTAGAGGAGGTTCTTTTGTAAACAGTAGCTTAGTGCTGTACTTGCCTCATAAATCATCTTACAAATGAGGCTTGGAGCAACCTGGTCTCGTGTGAGGTGTCCCTGCTCATGGCAAGGGGGTTGGAACTAGATGATCTTTGGGGTGCCTTCCAAGTCAAGGCATTCTGTGATTCTATGAAATGCTGCTCTAGCTATGCAGTTTGTTCTGACAGTTTACATTTTCCTGAGCCCCAGTGGAAGAGGGATTGTAGTCTTAGTTACAGCCCAAATATGGGAGAGGGGAGACATCAGGCCTGCTACTGTGGAGGAAAACTGGGTTGAAGAACTGCTCTGGGCTCTGTCTTGCCTGAGATAAACACCAAAAATTCAGTGAGCTCCTGTAAGAGGAATCCCTTCTCTATAGTCTGTGGTGATCTCTTAGGTTTGAGGTGTTCTCTTGCTTCTAAGAGCAAAAGGTTTAAGTAGATGTGTGGAAGGCAAGTCACCTTGAGGAGGGGAAAAAAAGATTAACTCAGGTTTGTTGTTTGTTTGTTTTAAACAGCCTTCTTCCTTAGTAGTATGTGCTCAGATGCTCACTGTCTAAATATTGTCATATTATTAACAACAACAATAATTTGCTTTTCTTGTGGTAGCAATGCTAAGACCTCTAGAATCTTGTTGGTTTGGTTGCATTTGCTAGTTTGAGGAGAAAGGAGGAGAAATCCCCGTAGGAGCACAGAAGCACAATGCCATTTTCTCTGCCTGTGCTTTACTCGTGCACAGATGAAAGTACAGCTCTTGTGACCTCTTGGACAAGGCATTAGACTCGTAACAGAGATAATAATGCAGACTCATAGTACAGGATAGACCCCCAGTTGTTCCCTCTAGTTCTGCCTTTTAATTACAGTAGTGTTCCCAGGGCAACCACTGAATGAAGCCAGTAGCTAAGTTCACTGTTTGTCTTTGGGTGGTTTTTTTAAAGAAACTGTTTTCCCTCTCCTCTACCAACTGTGATTTTTGCCTCCAGCCTTTTTTCTATTTTTTTCAAACTGTGCTTAAAAGCCAAAAAGGATGTTTTTCAGTCCTTTGCCAGCAAGGACTATATTCATGATGAAATCATGTGTGCTTGCCATTTGCGAGCGTGTGTGTCTCTGCATCTGTGATAGTCCTTCAACCAGGCAATTTGGCTCCAAGCAAGGCACTGTGAGGGGAAACAAAAGCAGTTTAGCTTGGCAAACTCTGCTTTTCTTTCTGTGTGGCTTTGGGGGAATGTGGGGGGTTGTTTGTTTGGATTTTGTGTGTGTGTGTGTTTGGGGTGTTTTTTAAACAAGAAATCACCAGACCACCAAATCCATATACCAAGAAAAATCTAGAGCGGCGTTTCCTGATCTTTCTGTAAGTGGTTCTCACCAACTGCAGGTTCCCTGGAGCCCAAACAGGTCAGGCAATGCTTGAACACTGACTTACACAAAAATGGCTTTTGACATTACAGATGAAAAAGCAATATATCAAAGGGCCTCAGAACCCTGTGATTCAGACTCTTCATGCCTTTAGTATCATGTCTCATGCACTCTGTGTTACCCATCCTCACCCCCTCTAAATGAAAATCAACTTGTTTCCTCAGATTTCAGAAAGTTACCCCTTGTCCTCCTCTCCTCCATTCTTACTTGGGGAGATCTTACTGCTCTCTACAACTACCTGAAGGGAGGTTGCAGCCAGGTGGGGGTTGGCCTCTTCTCCCAGGCAACCAGCACCAGAACAAGAGGACACAGTCTCAGGCTGTGCCAGGGGAGGTTTAGGCTGGAGGTTAGGAGGAAGTTCTTCATAGAAAGAGAGATTGGCCAATGGAATGTGCTGCCCAGGGAGGTGGTGGAGTCACCGTCACTGGAGGTGTTTAGGAAGAGCCTGGATGAGGCACTTGGTGCCATGGTTTAGTTGATTAGATGGTGTTGGGTGATAGGTTGGACTTGATGATCTCAAAGGTCTTTTCCAATCAGGTTAATTCTACTCCTGTTCTTGTTCTATTCTAATTCCTATTCCTATTTCCATTCCATTCCACTGTTTAGGTAAACCTGTCCCCATCTGCATGGCATCTCCTCTGAAGACAGATTTCTACCTAGCCCATAGCAGCCTGTGCTTCCCCTTCCAAGCTGCACACATTGCTGAGTGAAGCACTCCTCCATCTCCTCCTTTCTCCTCTATTGTTCTTTCAGCAGTGCAAGGTGAAATCAAATGTATCCACTTGTCTAGTGATTACTGTGGTTTTGCTTTTCCATTTAGGTGATAATTACAGCAAAACCATGAATGTTCTGCAGTGCCTATTTTAGGATAATTCTCTCTTCTCCCTGAACTTGCGAAATTGACTTAGGTTTCATTGAAGACATGAAATCTTGAATTTAATGAGTGTAATTAGGCACATTTTCTTTCCTTGGTAAGCCTTTGAAATAGGCCAGGATTAACTTTTGACAAGTGTTGTTTCTGTCCAGATTTGGATTTGCAGCTTACTCCTAGTGGCGAAGTCACCAAACAGATTGGCGAGGCCCTGCCTGTGTCATGCACGATTTCTTCCAGCAGAAATGCAACTGTGTTTTGGATAAAGGTCAGCAATTTGTCTACTTCACACTTCATCTGAGTGTTCACCTCTTCTTGTTACTGCTGCTGCTTCAGTGTTCTGGGAGGAAGGGAGGAAAGGAAGGGGGAGGAAAGGGAAAAAAGGAGTTTGTTGGACTTTTTAAGGAACATTGTTAAAATGAATCTTACAGATGGGGCTAAAATGAGAGCTACTGACTTCAGGCTGCTGACTGAAAATCATTTGCAGGGAAGTAGTGCCAGAAGTGTAACTTTGGGAAATAATCTCTACAAAACACTTAGAGAATTGGGTCCCTCTGAGAAGGAAAGCCTATTTGGAGGAATTTGAATCCATTGATTGTTTTCCGAGGCAAGCTTAGTCTTGGTTCCAATAAACATAATAGTGGCAAAGTGGGTTGAGAGATCAAATATTAGCAAATAGCAGTTAGTAGCTGGTGGGGAAAAAAAAAGGTAGCTGTCATAGAGGGTGGGTTTAAATCAAGCCTGCACTACTGGAAACTAAAAATAGTGATGCTTGATGTTTCTTTTGTAGCATGTGTTGATCTTCTAAGTATGGCCTAGAGGAGAGTTGCCTGTGTATCAAACAATTTGTATCACTAGTGGGTTTGGCTAGCCTAGTAATAGACTAGCCTAGTAATAGACTAGCCTAGTAATAGACTAGCCTAGTAATAGACTAGCCTAAAAAGCTCAGAAATCATTCTTCACCCCATCTATGTCCTGTTCAAAAAGAAGGGAGGTGGCTTTTCTAGATCTCCAGCAGTTTCCACTTCTCCTGCTGTTATGTTGCTGCCAGCTATTCAAAAGTAGATATTAATGGGGGAGCTCTTCCAAAAATAAGACTCTAATCTACCAAAGCATGTGAAAAATTCTGTAGCCCCATTTCCAATTTAGAGGTTAATGTATTCTGAATTAGAATTCACAGAGATTAACTCCTTCCTTTATCAGGACAATACCAGAATGCAAACAAGTCCATCATTTTCAAGTCTTCAATATCAGGATGCTGGAAACTACATCTGTGAAACTACTCTGCAGGAAGTGGAGGGGTTAAAGAAAAGAAAGACACTTAAACTTATTGTGGAAGGTAAGGGAGCAGGTAGCTGTTATTATTAATCAGGTAGGTGTGTGTGTGCTTGTTTGTTCAAAGTGGATAACTGTAATCTTTTTCTTCTTGCAGGAAAACCTCAAATCAAAATGACAAAGAAAACCAACACAAATAAAATGTCTAAAACAATTGTCTGTCATGTGGAGGGTTTCCCCAAACCTGCAGTGCAATGGACAGTTACTGGTAGTGGAAGCATCATCAATAAAGCAAGTATCTTCTCTTACTACTTTACTCATCAAAAGGTAGTGCATTCCTTAAAATCAAGGGATATTTTCTAGGTAGCAAGATTGAACAAAATGAGTCTGTTTCATTTATCTAAGAGAAAGTGGAGTGGAAGCTGTAGCTGCAGTGGTACTCACAGAGATGATTTCTGATGATAAAGATGATTTCTGAACAGAGCAGGTGGAGGCATGGAAGATCCAAGGGCTACAAGCCAAATCTGGAAGGAAAAATAGAAGGTGGTAGATGAAATAGGAATTTTTTTTTCTTTCACTTAAGGTATTTAGTCATTTTATCTGGGTAATGTGGTGTTGCCCCTGCAGTTGATGAATAACAGAACGACAGAACTTCCATTAGAAAGCAAATGGGTGCTTGATGTAGGCATTAACTGGGGGAGATGTAATGAAATGTGGCAAGTAACAGTCAGAAAAGGGAGTCAGTGTGCTTCCTGATGGGCTTTGCAGTTTTTTATCTTGATTTTTATGGTTTTTGTGTGGTTACACCTGCTGCTTCTCCCTGGAAATAGAAGCATAATGCTGTTATCCTAGGGAGGAAACGGGGAGTAGCCATATACAGCAGGAAAAATTCCTGGAAAGTAAGCAAATGGAAGTATTTTCATATTGATTGATTACCACATCACATGCAAAGCATCAACATACTCTGCCTTAGCAGGGGAAAAAAAAGGAGACATCTAGACAAGCAGTAAAAAACTGGAAGTACAATCTGATTTTCCATGTCTAGCTGTCCAAATCTGTCCATCTACTTGAGGCCATAGGGCAGGAATTGTCTTGGAGTCATATAAATGATTGAAAATCATTTTCTCTGGATATTGTATTAATCAGTGAATTATGTACAGCAGATTCAAGGAGCAACTTCACATCACACTTACAGTACAGATACTACTAGGGGTGTTTGGCAGGTACTAGTAAATGCTTGCAGCTTGGAAAAAGAATGCTTGGTGCAGGAATGATTTGGACAGCTAGTAAGTGGGAAGCTTAACAGTGATTGTTTTCCTCAAAAGATGGACAGAAATGAGACTTGAGGAGTTTGGGTTTGGGTTTGTAAGAATTTTGTCACTTGGAATGTGTTTTAATAGTGGAAAACAAACAAACAAACAGAAAACCAAAACAACACACACACACACAACCCCAAAACAGCAACAAAAACCAAGAAGCAAATACACAGTGGTTAACTCTCCCATAAATGCATCTTCATCAGTGGTCTTACAGCACACACAATACAAAATGTAGCTGCAGCTGGATATCTTGGCCAACACTGCAAACACTCACAGTGCCATTTGATAGCATACTGCACTCTTTCTATTGTTGTTGGTTGGAAATAGTGGTTGAAAGGTCCTTCCCTTTGAATATTTTCAATGTGCAATCCAGGTGATGCATCTGATTTGCTTTGCCTTTTTGTTTTGTGGTTTTTTTCCCCCCAAGGATACTGATCTTCATTTTTGTACCTTTTCAGACAGAGGAGACCAAATATGTTAATGGAAGATTTTCCAGTAAAATTGTAATTGCTCCTGAGGAAAATGTGACTTTGACTTGCATTGCAGAAAATGAGCTCGAAAGGACTGTGACCTCCCTCAATGTCTCTGCTAGTGAGTGTTTTCTAAAGACTTGTTTCCTTAAAGTCAGAGTTTCACATAAAGGCCCCATGCTTCACACTCACATGATGTTGATAGTAGTGTTGATGATAAGATACTGAACCTTTCTATCTTGAGTCAAACAGTTGTAAAACCACTTTGATCAGTAGTACCCTGATAGCTTTCTGGACTCAGTCCTCCTGGCTTCCTTGGTTCATTATCTCATGTAAGCAATAAATTACCATGTACCAGTACACCAAGGGCTGGCTACCAGGAGGATGGGAGACTCCTTTTTACAAGGAGTCCCATGGAGAGTGCAAGGGGTAATGGAATCTCCCCAGGAGTAACTTGTCCCCACTTGGACTGCAGAAGAAAATGTTTCACTGTGAGAACAGTTAGACATTGGAATCATCTGCCAAGGGAAGCAGTGGATTCCCCTGCATTCGTCAGTTTGAAGACTCAGCTTGGCAGGGTGCTGGGCCAGCTCATTCCAGCTGTGCTATTACTTAGACAGGTTGGACTGCATGATCCTTAAGGTCCCTTCCAACCTGGCATTCTGTGATTACTTAGAAAAACAAGTGATCTTATGAAATATTACAGCATGATAGTACAAAAGTGTTGCACAATGATGCATTATTACAGGACATAAGTCTTTAAGCCATCACTAAATTAAGCTGATCTTTTAGTCTCCAAACTCCACTTTGTTTTTACTGGTATGACTTGTCTCTAAAGGAGTCAGCCCTACTGGGCTGTAATCACATGTCACTCTTCAGTGATGAAAGGTGCTAAGAAGCCACAGTTTGTGGAAAGGCAGCACAGAAACACTCATAAATAGAGTATTAGAGGTTTTTGAATAAGATTCCTCAATTGGATATGTTATAATTAGAAAGGAAGGACCTCTGCTTAAAGATAATCACCATCCTGGGAGGTGTTGAAGAAACTCTGGGACATGGTTTAATGGCCATGGTGGTGTTAGGTTGGACTCGATGATCGTAGAGGTCTTTTCTAACCTAAATGATTCTACGATTCCCTACGATTAATTACCTTGTTGCTTGGCAAGCACTGCCTGAAGTGCCTGTGTTTCTGGCATTGCTGTAAATAGGCAATTAAAGGTGATCTTCAGGTCTCACACATTCTGTCTTTAATTTTAACATTTTTCCTTTCAGTAAGCATTCCAGAGTACGATGAACCAGAGGACAGAAGCGGTACGTACAATTCTCTCTCTCTCCATAACCCTTCCTGTTGATTGCCTCAGTTCAAGACCTATCTAGTGCCAGTGAAAAATTTCCACTCTCCCTCAGAGCTGGTCTTGATTTGAAATAATCTGGTGCCATGATTGACTAAGAATGGGACTTCTTTTAAACTTTACAACATGTTTCTAAGAGCGAGACTTCAAGGCAACGAGACCTACCGTACTAAATTGCTACTTTCTGACCCTGTTTCCTTGTTTCTGATGGAAGTTCTCTAGAAGTGATGTAATGCTTCCCTTTGCGATAGCTCACCTCATTAACTTCTCTTCTTTGCTTCAGATGACAACAGTGAAAAGGTTAATGACCAGGCAAAGCTAATAGTGGGGATTGTAGTCGGTCTTCTGCTGGTGGCTCTGGTTGCAGGTGTCGTCTACTGGCTCTACGTGAAGAAATCAAAGTAAGAATTTGTGGGAAACTGGATACAAAAAGTGAACACCAAAGGGCTGTTGTTAAGCAGAAATGCATGCTTACCTGCTTTTCTTCCTGCAGCAGTGCAGTAGTCTCGGTGTGGATAAGTTGTTAAAAGTTGATGCATTTAATAGGGAAAGGAAACATCGTCCCTCTGATCAGCTTGTCCTAACAGGGCTCGCCTCCTGGAGGTGGGGTTCCGAGACTTTTCTTAGAGCATCACAAAATTTGCTTCCCTGAAGAGCCTATTTTCTGCTTAATTTTGCATTTCAGTGTAGTACCTGCTGCTTAATTGTGGGGTGTTAACCACTGTGTGGTTTTCCTGGTACTAGAAATTGTCTTCATTTAGAAGTTGGGTCGCTTGCTTGCCTTAAAAATGGAGTGAGTTACAGATTAGTCTGAACCATCTCAGGGAGATGTTGTTCACATAGACTTTGAAATCTCTGAAGTGAATTGGTAGAGGTAGACCTTGTGTTGCTGAAAATCTAGAAGTTACCATCTCAATCAGCGTTCCAGCCACCCTAGGCACAGAACAGGATTTTCCACTGAGACCTGTTTGCTTTAAAAAGTTCTTTCTTACTACACTTTAGAAAGTCAATTGGATTATGATAATCATCTAGGAGTACATGATAGTAATCCCTGCCTCTCCATCCTCTTAAAGATGGCCATGACTCCATGCCGTTTGGCCTGGACCCGACACCCACACATTTGTTTCCAGGGAGAGCTGAGAGCAGGCTTGCCCTCTGAAGGGTTCCTTACAGCTGCTTCTTAACAGGAAAGATGAAGGTGGCTAATTTGTAACATGCACAAATCAGTACAGGTGTAGAAGCAAATCTCAACATTCAGTTGTTCTTTTTGTGACTTTTGATTGAAATGAAATTAAATCTAAAATACACCAGTGGGAGTTTACTGTGAACACAGTTCATTGTCATTGATGTGAAAGTACAGGATGGAATTCTCCCTCTGCTTAAAAATAATATTAGGGTTTTGAGGGGGGGATAATAAATAAGGATTTTACTCCAGCCAGCCACAATTAAGCAAGTTTTGGAAGTTTCTCAAATCAAGAACTGTCATAAATCACCCAAGCAGAGGACCACAGTCAGATACCATACAGGTTAAAAACCATAAGGTTTCTGCAAAGCTTGTGCTTATTTTTTTTGGCAGAAACTAAAAGGTAATAATAGTGTTGAGCTCCTCCTCCCACACTTCTAGTCTAAGAATAATCTGGAATCATTTTCTTTAGTCTTTCCTTTTTTTAATGTGAGAATGAGGACCGCTGAAGCTGTGGTTCACTACTTTGGAGTGGGTTTGGAAGGAATGGTTTGGGTACCATTAGGTGGAGAGAGTTAACAAGAATCACAAAATGCAGCATGTCCTCTGCTGAGACTTTATGATTTAAGGTCATTTCTTCACCTTCAGCATAGTTCCTAGCATATTTTAAGTAGTCAACACTTCTTTGCCTCATGCCCAACCGCTCTTCTACAAGCCTAGAGTAAAAATTTGAGCTAGAATTGATAGGTTCACTGGGAACAAAATAACAATCCCCTTAAGTCACTGTACTTGATACATGGTTGCTGGCCTCTTAATTGATGCATCATCACTGACAGTCTCCTGTTCTCTGCCTGTGTTTCAGTTGCCCTGTTGTCCTCCCTTTCTGCACACCATACTTGCAAGAGCAAGCAGAGTGTCAGTACCCATCCTGACAAAACTTTTGTTATGAATTATAGCCTAGAAGTTTAAATTAGGCTTTGCAAAAAGAAGCACCTTACACCTTTAGACACAACCTGTGCCTGATTCTCAACCCCTCCATCTCCATCCAGACCAACAGTTGGTAATTTAACTTTTTTTTAACCCACCCTTGACCAGTAACTCACCTAATCTCTATTCCCAAAGTGACACCAAAGGGGAGTGTGAGAAGGCAGCAGCACAGAACTTTCCAAGTCTGCCGAGGCAAGAAAAACATTACTTTTTATTTTCATTATTGGTGTTGTGGTTTGTATAATCTTCTCTTGTCTTGTCATCCACACTGAGTAGGAGCTATCCTTGTAGTCTTGGAATCTGTTCACAATCAAGCACTTTTGAAAGAGTTATTCACTGCCTCAGCTCCGCTTGCTGCAAAAGCTGATTGTTGCTACGTGGTTTTTCCCCACTAACTCAGGAATTCACATCTATTCCAAACCCTGCAGACAGCCCATTCTTGGATAAAGAGTTGAGGCTACCCCTACCCCAGCATGCCATGCTTCTCCTTCAGCTGAGCAGAAGGCCAAAGACTTGTTTCCTGCAGGTTTCTCCATTCCTACAGGTTGCTCCATTCCCAGTCTGCAGTGAGCAGAATATGAAGTTAGCACTTCAGAATCTTCCTAATTTTTTTTGTGTCAGACCTCTATGGAGTGGTTCCAGGACACCCAAAACCTTCATAAATGAGAGTTTCAGCTTGCCAGAAAGTCAATCAAATTTTCACCATGTTTTTTTCCTTTATTTCACCATCACCAAAATTTCACCAACTTAAAACCTTAGAAAGGTTTATTCTGTTCTGTTCTAGAAAATACTGCACCCAGCATCCTGTGTCCCTCTTCCCTGAGCATGGAAGTTTTGCATGCAGATTGGCTCTTTGGCCCATTTTTGCTCCTTAGCTTAGGAAGTGCACAAATCACAGAATCACCCAGAATCACCAGGGTTGGAAGTTCAGACATCCAATTAAGCTAGATCAAGGTTAAAGTGAGTTAAAATTCAGTGAAGGAAAATTCAGCTAGGCAAACTGAAGCACAGCAGCAGTCTTAAGATTGTTCATACTCAGAGCACACCAAGCTCTTGAAATTCTTCTTAGGTCACAGCAATCAAGGCTGTTATTGGTGTCTCTGAAACTGAACACTTAGATCACAACAATTCTGCTTTTTCTGATACTCTATAGGAAACAAAGACATGAATCCAAACATGGCAGGTCAAGTGCATAGGAAAATTGCTGTATGTTTGGAACAAGATTCTGCATTCCTATTGTTTATCCTGTAGCTCCCTTCCAGAGAAAAGGCAGCTCTGAACCTGTCTAGTTCACAGCATAGATCTTCTATAAAAGTGACAGAAATTAGAAAGCAGTCACTCATTGCTGGGTGGCTGGAATGTCTTTCTAATCTTTGCCTTTCTTCCTACTGATTGACATGTGAAAATAATTGGATTAAGTAAAAGGCAAGATGGGAGGAAACAGAGGTGCCACATCCATGGGATGGTTTGGGTTGGAAGGGACCTTAAAGATCATCTAATTCCAAGCCCCCTGCCAGAGGCAGGGACACCTCCCACTAGAGCAGGTTGCTCAAGACCTCATCCAACTTTGCCTTGAACATCTCCAGGGAGGGGTATCCTCAGCCTCCCTGGGCAACCTGTTTCAGTGTCTCACCACCCTCCCTATAAAGAATTCCTAACATCCCATCTAAATGTCCCTGCTTCAATCTTTAATATTTACTATTCAGTCATTAATATTTAATACTCAATATTTACTCTCCAGCAAGCAAAGCAATTGAGATGGAAAATGGTCTTTATATTAAAAACAATACTATGAAGATTGAACAGAATCCATGAAAACAACAGCACCTTGGCACAGAAATACACTCCAGAGAAGATGAAAATCCTTACTTTGTTTCTTCTTGCAGAGTTTGATTAGGATTCCCTGAGGATAATCATTTTCCTGAAAGGCAAGCATAGATAAGTGTAAAATAGGAGTCATAATTTTAGCAGGAGTTTGGAGTGATCCATGAGTTACAAATTAATTTAAAAGTTAAAAAAACAGTAACATAAAAAGTTGAGGTTGACCAGCAACACCATGTTCCACAAGAATGGTTTGGGTTGGAAGGGACCTTAAAGACCACCTGGTTCCAACTCCACTGCCATGGGCAGAGACACCTTCCACTAGATCACAGAATCACCACGGTTGGAAGAGACCTCAAGGATCATCCAGTCCAACCTGTCACCACAGACCTCATGACTAAACCATGGCACCAAGTGCCACATCCAGCCCCCTCTTGAACACCTCCAGGGATGGCGACTCCACCACCTCCCTGGTCAGCACATTCCAACGGCTAACAACTCTCTCTGGGAAGGACTTTCTCCTCACCTCCAGCCTAAACTTCCCCTGGTGCAGCTTTGAGCCTGGCCTTGAACACCTCCAGGGAGGGGACATCCATACAACCAGCTTCCCACTCTTTAGAACAGTATGTTCAGAGCATGCTAAGGGGCTGTAGATATTAAGGGACTTCACAGGGCTGTAGATATTAAGTGCGTGATATGGCCCAGGCAGAGGTGGACTGTTTTGTCCTCTTTGGCAAATCCTTTAGGCATATTTCTGTCCATACTGCCCAGCTGGTCTGATATCCTCAAAAGTCACTTTTTAGTTGCAAATGGAGCAAGTTAACAGGAGTTAATGTACAAAAAAAACAAAGTAAGGAGCTCTTGTTGGATGTTAAGCTGGCAAAGGACCATTTGTCCTGTGCCTCAAGTCCCCTCAGGAAGCAATGCAAACCATGTTTTGAGGCATTTCTCTGTTACAAACCCAGACCACGTCTGTCAAGCCCTGAGGATTGGTGCTCTGCCAGGGTCTCCTATTGCTCTGCTGTTGGCAGGGTTCTGCCAATGGATCACACTGCTGCAGCTCAGTGCAGAATTACTCTGGCGTCTCTTAATAACATCATTTAGATAACGCTAAAAGAGGCAGCAGCAGTGCTTGTGCTGACGTGGTGAATCTGCCCCAGACACCAGGATTTGGGGGAATAAACAACACAAAAAGTCAGCAAGCTCACCAGACCACCAGAATTAAATTGCAGGATTTCAGTCTCGGGCACTGAGAATCTAAATCCATCTGAGTGTCCAGCCATGAAAAAGTGCTGCTGCTTTCATTTCAAACAAGGGGTATATGCCATCCTCCAAAACCTGGAGTTCAAAGTCAGCTGCTGCCTTTTAAATCTCCCCATTTTCCACTCATTTTTGGCTTTGGGAAAACAGAGGTGACATTTAGTGAGGGGAACAGTTTAACTGAATATAGAACTAAAATAAACCACTTGAAAATCCAAAACCTGATCACATTGCAGGGTCTCCCAGCTTTAGTCACTGAATAATTTCAAGCTGATCAAAGACTAGGGATGCTACTTACAGTTCCCTCCACTGTTAAGTGTCAGGTCATGTGGATTCGGTCTGCTTTGCGCACTGTAAAACTTGATAAGAGCCCCCCCTCACAAAAAAAAGACTCACACCAAGCCATGCCAGTAGGCAATCCACTACTCCACTCACTTGTCTGCAAGAGCAGGCAGAAGCAGTGGATGAGTGTATGGTATTGCATGATACCTGCATGATATTGCTTCCTCACCTCCAGCTCACAGAATCACAGAATGGTAGGGGTTGGAAGGGACCTTGTGGAGATCACTGAGTCCAGCCTTCCTGCCAAAACATTTGGTGTTTCAGCTAAGACCACCTCACTACAGCAAACCCCAGATTCTTCCAGCTTTTCATCTTCTTCCCTGCTCTCTCACATTTTCACAGATTCATGGAATGGTTTGGGTTGGAAGGGACCTGGAAGATCATCTACTTCCAAACCCCCTGCCATGGGCAAGGACACCTTCTACTAGATCAGGTTGCTCAGGGCCTCGGCAAGTTTGGCCTTGAATGTTTCCAGGGATGGGTGCCTCAACCACATCTCTGAGCAACCTGTTCTAGTATTTCACTAGCCTTATGGTAAAGAACCTCTTCTTAATGTCCATCCACTGCAATTTATGTCCCCCTGGCACTCTACCCCGAAGGCTGTTCTCAAAGCCCAGAGAACAGTATTTCAGCAGCAGAGGTGTATTTTCACCCCTGCAGACACTCTTCTGAGACAGGGACTCAACTGTGCTCTCTTGACTTATAGCTACATTTCAATATCTGAAGGGGACCTACAGGAAGGCTAGGGAGGGTCTGTTGAGAAGGGTTTGCAGGGATGGGATAGGATAGGATAGGGTATGATGGGATGGGATAGGGTGGGATAGGATAGGATAGGATAGAATTAGAATAGACCAGGTTGGAAAAGACCTTTGGGATAGGATGAGGGGCAACACTTTGAAACTGGAGCAGGGTAGATTCATTTTGGACATTAGGAGGAAGTTCTTCACAATGGCGAAATACTGGAGCAGGTTGCCCAGGGATGTGGTTGAGGCTGCATTCCTGAAGACATTTGAGATCAGATTCAATGTGGCCCTGAACAGCCTGATCTAGTTGATAGTTGAAGGTGTCCCTGTTCACTACAGGGGGTTAGGCAAGCTGACCTTTGAGGGTCCCTTCCAACCCAAAGCAATCTGCAACAGCACCATTCAAGGCTACTTCAGCTCAGGGCACACAAGGTGCTCCAGCCAGCACCAGCAGCCTTTGCTCAAATGGAGGATGTGCAGAGAAACCCTCCACTGGCAAACAGTTGAGGTTTGGGGAAGTACATACCTGCATGGTGTCAGCGTGACATGTCACACAATCTTGCCAACCTGTGTCTCCATTGTTATCTTGCAAGTCAGTGTCACTCTGGGTCCTTACCCTGACAGCAAGGGTGAGCGTGTGCATGAATCTGTCACAACAGATGTTAACTTTTCTGTAGGGGAAACAAATTATCCTCCTAGAAAATGCATATACAATAATCTGCTTTGACACAGGGGATTTGACTTCGTCCCACTCAAACACATTTGCCCATTTACATGTTAAGAATTGTGGCCTTCAAAATGTTATCGCAGCACTGCAGGAATCTTTCACCTTGGCAGACAGGGAGGCTTCTCACGTATTAAATGAATGGCTTAGTGGCTTTATTGTGCTAAGCTAAACTAGGCACTTAACTCATTAATTCATCTCCTCTACTTGCATGAAGGAGGACCTGTTCTTTTCAAATGAGGCACACCTCTGTTGGGTTTTTCTCCTTCCCCCTCAAACATGTACACAATCTTTACCCCAAAATTTCACACAGAGCTGTACCCAACGCTTGTCAGTCGTAACTGGCACAGATCAAGAAGGCTTTGAACAACCTGGTCTAGTGGAAAGTGTCCCTGTCCATAGCAGGGGGGTTGGAACTCAATGGTCTTCAAGGTCCCTTCCAATCCAAACCATTCTGTGAAGGCGAAGGAGGAACTGGTTGAGTTTTTTTTGGTGTCACCAGTATTTTAGTCAGTTTCTTCACAGTTAAAGAGCTTCTGTTTGGTACAGGCTCGGAAAGTCAATTACTGCATGTAGGCAAAACATTGCTATGTTGATCAAGAGATCTTAGTTGATCAAGAGATCTTAGCCACACTTCTAATGTTTCAGTATGCCTGAAAGCAAACTCTTGGTTATTGACAAGAGCTACACAATTGAACTAGTCAAGAAATGCATGGATCTGCACAATTGCTTTAACCCTACTAAATGTTTGGTATCTCAGAACAACTCTGAATTCCTCAAGAGGTAAATTAGACAGACACAGCCCTACCACAGTCTTAGAATTGTTTTGGTTGGAAAGGACCTCTAAGATCGAGTCTGACCATCAGCCTAGCCCTACTATGGCCATTAAACCGTGTCCCAAAGTGCCATGGCCACAGGCATGAACACCTCCAGGCATGGTGACTCCGCCACCATCCTGGGCAGCCTGCTCCAATGGCTGACTGCTCCTGCAGCAAAGACATTTTTTTTTCCTCATCTCCAGCCTAACTAAGCCTTCCCAGCACAATTTCAGGCCCTTTCCTCTCATTCTATCACCTGCTACTAGGGAGAAAAGACCAATCCCCCACCTCACTGCAATACTCCCTGTGCTACTAACACCAGTTGGGGAAACTGGTGCTATTGCCCTGTTCACACACATATGCAAGCCTACTGCCCTGCTCAGAATCCAACTGTAAGACTTTTCTGTTTCCCTGAGAGGGGAGGAGACAGTGCCATTGATGTGAGGATAGAGGGGGAAAAAAATGCCATGGGTGTGTAAAAGTGACCTCCTTCTTTCATTATAGGACAGCATCAAAACATGTAGACAAAGATCTTGGAAATATAGAAGAAAACAAAAAGCTAGAAGAAAACAATCATAAATCTGAAACTTAAGACACTGTCTCAGTCGTCATTCCAGGTAAGCATTTCACACTGCAGCTCTTTCCCTACCATTTCTCCCTAGCAATCTCTCTCTGGCAGCTTGGAATCTGTCACTCACCTTTCAGAGGTTAGAGTGTGAGCTGTGTAACGTTGGGACACAGCTTGTGGCCAGTTAGGAATTCATGGACGTGTGTTAAAGAAGCCCTAAGAGTAGGCATAACTTAATCCTTTGCTTGATTTTAATCTAGATCCTTGGAGAAATGGAAATGTGAATTTGTATAATCTACCACTCTGGTGAAGAGGGGTGGGTGTATATGAAGAGTGTGTTTGGGTATGCTTTGGAAGGTTTTAAGTCACTACTTTAAACATTCACAGGAGACTTCTTCCCATACTGAAAGCTTCTAAAGTCTTTGGTCAGCTTTATTCATCATCACTGCAGTTATGAAAGTTGCCCTAGAACAAAATCACTCCTTTACTGCAGGTTTGACACACTCATGTTGCTATCCTGGAAGAACACACCATGCATTAAGTTAGTAACAAGGCATTAGGTCTGAAAGATTCCCCCATGCAGGATCTGTATAAAATACTCTATAAATAACTCTGTAGATACAGAAAGTTAGAGGAATTATTTAGCCAGGAATTGGAGAATTTAGTCAGGAATTAGTTAATCAGGACTTAGAGCAGCACTACGGAGCACCAACAGCACCACCCACTGTCCTCATTTATGTTATCAGCAATAGTGTGGCCAGCAGGAGCAGGGAAGTCATTGTGCCCTGTACTCAGCACTGGTTAGGCCACACCTTGAGTCCTGTGTCCAGTTCTGGGCCCCTCAGTTTAGGAAAGATGTTGAGTTGCTGGAAGGTGTCCAGAGAAGGGCAACAAAGCTGGGGAGGGGTTTGGAGCACAGCCCTGTGAGGAGAGGCTGAGGGAGCTGGGGTTGCTTAGCCTGGAGAAGGCTCAGGGGAGACCTCATTGCTGTCTACAACTACCTGAAGGGAGGCTGTAGACAAGTGGGGGTTGGTCTCTTCTCCCAGGAAAGCAGCACCAGAACAAGAGGACACAGTCTCAAGCTGTGCCAGGGGAGGTTTAGGCTGGATGTGAGGAAGAAGTCCTTCCCAGAAAGAGAGATTGGCCACTGGAATGTGCTGCCCAGGGAGGTGGTGGAGTCACCATCACTGGAGGTGTTTAAGAAGGAATTGGATGAGGCACTTGGTGCCATGGTTTAATTGATTAGATGGTGTTGGGTGATAGGTTGGACTTGATGATCTCAAAGGTCTTTTGCAACCTGGTTCATTCTAATACTGCTGCTCCATCCCTTCTTTCAGGACACAAAAATTAGGGGGTTAGGGGTTCAGACTATCTGTTCACGTGAGGTCATTCTAACTCAACACTGTGGTAGCACAACAGTGTGGAAACCAGCTAACAGTGCTGAAGTTTGAGGTAATCATCAATTGCTCTTACAAAATGAGAATAGTAAGTGTTCAGTGGTGGCAGGATGCAAGCAGACTTAGCACATGCAGTGTTTTGATTTTTCAAGGAGCTGAGGTTTCAAGGAGAAAAGCAGGATAAAGAGGAGAACCTCATTGTTCTTTAGAACACCGTTGAAAGGAGATGGACAGATGTGTGTTTTGATCTCTGGTCACAAGTCACAACTGACAGGATGAGAGGAAATGGTCTGAAGTTACACCAGTGAAGGCTTAGGTTGGACATCAGGAAAAACCTCTCTACCCAAAGTGTTCTCAAAGGCTGGAACAGGTTGCCCAGGGAAATGGTTGAATTGGTATTTAAAAGCCATCTAGACAGGGTGCTGAAGGATGCGGTGCCGTAGTGGCCCTGGCAGCGTTAGATAACGGTTGGACTTGATGATCTCAAAGGGTCTTTTCCAACCATGGTAGTTCTGTGATTGAACAGCAGAGTAGAGTAGAGTAGACCAGACCAGACCAGGTTGGAAGAGACCTTCAAGATCATTGAGTCCAGCCTATCATCCAACACCACCTAATCAACTAAACCATGCAACCAAGCACCCTATCAAGTCTACTCCTGAACACCTCCAATGATGGTGACTCCACCACCTCCCCAGGCAGGCCCATTCCAATGGGCAATCACTCTCTCTGTGTAGAACTTCTTCCTAACCTCCAGCCTAAACCTGCCCTGGTGCAGCTTGAGACTGTGTCCTCTTGTTCTGGTGCTGATTGCCTGGGAGAAGAGCCCAATCTCTGCCTGTCTACAACCTCCCTTCAGGTAGTTGTAGAGAGCCCTATTTCTGTGGCTGTTTATACTTAGACACTTAAAGTTAGCTGCGGAGTAATTGCCTTGATTAACATATTTCAGGACGCTTTAACTGGCTGTTATCTTTCCTCTTTTCAGCGAACACACATAGACCAATTTGAAGCATGAACGTGGATTGTATTTAAACACACGCAGAGACGCGACAGCTATTCATGGTTCGAGTATTAAACGGATCCATACTACCAAGTTTTCCAAGGATTTTAGACAAAACAAAATTATCTCAAGCTACAAAATAAACACACCACCCCCCCACCCCCCAGAAACTAATGTTGGCAACAGCCATGGCGATAGGTGGCCGTGTCGTGTTCTGTTCGGATTTCCCCCCACTCTTTCCGTTCTGTTTTGTAAATGTCTGCACTGAAGGTTTCTTTTCTCTGTTGTTGTTTTGTTTGCCTTTTATGTAAAGTTTTTTACGTAGCTATTTTTATACACTGTAAGGCTTTGTTCTGGGGGGGGGGGTTGCTGTTCATCTGGTGTGCCGTGTCACCGTTTGGTTTGAGGCGTTCCTCTGACACCCCCTGTCCGAGCGGGTGCGCGTCTCCTTCCCCTCGCTCTCGGCGAAGCCGCCGCTTTGTGGCGGGGCGCCTGGAGCGTAAGATTTGTCTGCAAGGAAAAATGTCAAACTCCTTTTTCATCCTCTGAAATCACAGGAAAGAGGAAAGGTGACAGCTGTGACATGAATAAAATGAAATTGCTACTAAAAGCGAACAGTTTAAAGGGGGGGAAAAAGGGGGCGGGGGGGGGAACACCACACACACAAAGGTCTCTTCCAACCTGGTCTGGTCTATTCTATTCTAATCCAATCCTATCCTATCCTGTTCTGTTCTCTATTCTATTCTATTCTAATCCTATCCTATCCTATCCTGTTCTGTTTTCTATTCTATTCTATTCCTATCCTATCCTATTCTATTCCTATCCTGTCCTATTCTATTCTTTCTATTCTATTATGTGGAGACTGGATGGGGTGCTTGGTGCCATGGTTTAGTTGATTAGATGGTGTTAGATGATGGGTTGGACACGATCATCTCGAAGGTCTCTTCCAACCTGGTCTGGTCTATTCTATTCTATTCTATTCTATTCTATTCTATTCTATTCTATTCTATTCTATCCTATTCCTGTCCTATTCCTGTCCTATTCCTGTCCTATTCCTATTCCTGTTCTAGTCTATTCCAAAAAAGCCAGAAAGAGAAGAGAATTTCCATGAAGTAGTCTGGGAGTGACAATGGAAGAGTTGTAGCCCATGTACAAAGAATGGCTGATAATCCTTTTCCTCTAGAGCCAAGGTATTTTATTGGTGGGTGATCTGTTACCTCTCTTGTTAAAATTAGGCTAAAGGAACTGGAAGTCTGGATTGATTTTTGATTCCTTTGTGTTATCTGCTGCCTTAAAGTACTGTAACTTCATTTCAGAATTTGGAACCCTCTTTTCTTTTCTTCTTTTAAAAAGGTCATATCAAAGCTTCATTTTTTTTCCCCCCCTCCCACAAGAATAGAAAAAAAAAATATATATATATATATTTTTTGTGTGTTTTTGTTAACTATGCTACAGATATTGGATGCACCTTGAGATAATTTTAGTGTTTTTAACTGGTACCTAATTTATCAAACAGTACATATAACTGTAACAATGAAATGTCTATGTATCTTTAGTTACATTCAAGTTTGTAACTTTATAAGAACATGTTTTATGCCTGAGGGAATTTTTAGACTGGTACTGCAAAGGCAACATTTTAGGGTGAATGGCCGATAGGAAGTTGTGCTTTAAGGGAGAGGAGTTTTATTCTATGCAGAAGGTTCATTTCTGGAAGGAAGGAAGGCAGGAAGGAAGGGGCAGCTTTGTTGCAGGGAAAACAGTGTAGAGCAAGCAGAACATCAGGTTTCCATTTACAAATATCCAGGGAAAAAGTTAAGTTTTTATAGGCTGGTAGGTATAAATAAACCAAGTGAAAGAGGTGGACATTAGGGAAAGTATTTTGCCACTTTTGCATTATTTAGTGGGGGGGGAGAAGGAAACACTGTTACTTGTAAATTTGTACAATGTTCAATGTCTCTGGGCAGTAGTGACTGATGTCTTAATAAAAGCTTCCTGTAGTGCATTGGCATGGATTAAATACATCAGATGTCCTATAAAAACCTCTATGCTGTATAAAATAATCACAGGGCAATCAGTCCTGTTCTAGGCCTCTAATCTCTGATTTGTTGCTGTTTATTGGGCCAAAAAAAAAAAACCCTAAACCAACCAACCAAAAGGAAACCAATTCTAATCTTGGTCAATATTGAAACCAAAGTAAAATGGAAGGGGGGGAGGTGGGGGGGAGGGGGGGG
Source organism: Dryobates pubescens (assembly GCF_014839835.1). Classification (NCBI taxonomy): domain Eukaryota; kingdom Metazoa; phylum Chordata; class Aves; order Piciformes; family Picidae; genus Dryobates; species Dryobates pubescens. Next base: position 31,835,704 of record NC_071619.1, on the reverse strand, counting down.
AGGGAAGAATCAGAAACCAAAGTGATTTGTTTTGCATGGCTAAGCCATTCTGTTATCTCTGTAAATATTGTGAGTAAATTTTTTTTCCTCCTTTTTAGAATTTTGTTAAAAAAATTCTAAGAAAACCACAAAAATTTTGAGCACCTGGGTTGTTTTTTTTTCCTTTCCAAAATAAAAGGTGAACACACACACAAAAGAGGTTCCTTTACCTATAAATATCTCCTCTTCTTCTTCTTCTTCTTCTTTTTTTCTCCTTTCCTTTGGTGCAAGAACACTGCCAACTGCTAACACTTAAAACTCATGAGGTGGGCTTGACTCTGACCGAGAGAAGTTGTGCCAGAGTCCTGGGAAGGAGTCTGCAGCCTGTCTTTGTTGATGACACTACAGCTAGTGCTGAAACAAAGACAAGAAGCCTCCAAAGATAACGGAAAGCATAGGGAAGGGCTGAAAACTTTCACGCTGCTGTCTGGGGAATACAAGGGAGAGAAGAAGGCAAAAAGTCTTTCACCTTCCACAGCTACGACAAGGAAGGAAGGAAGGAAGGACAACAGCTCCTCGCCTGTTGGGATTCTGGTAGATCTCCTATGCACTTTAAATCCTCAATCCTAGGGGCTGGGTTTTTCACTGCTCCGAGTTCACTGCGGGCACCTTTCAAGAGCCAAGAGTGCGAAATTAAATGTTTCTATCCATGCCTAAACAACAATAAAACTGAAGTATGTCTTCATGTGTGGTCTCAAATCTCAGTTTACAAGAGCACAGCTGAACGGGAAGGAGGGCTCTCACCTGGAGCTCGTGCTGGGGCTTATTCGGATCCTCTAAATAAGCCTCGTGGAATCTGGGGTGAAAAGTCTCATGAAGCTCAGAGTAGGGCCATGGGCACTCTTGGGAAGCAGAATGTCAAGACCTAGAGAGCATAAGCATTTGTGCTTCTGAGGAGCTTTAGGAGGAGAGGCTGAGGGAGCTGGGGTTGTTTAGCCTGAAGAAGAGGAGGCTCAGGGGAGACCTTATTGCTCTCTACAACTACCTGAAGGAAGGCTGTAGCCGGGAGGGGGTTGGTCTCTTAGAATACATAGAATAAACCAGGTTGGAAGAGACCTTCAAGATCATGTCCAGCCCATCAACCAACCATCTTCTCCCAGGCAACCAGTACCAGAACAAGAGGACACAGTCTCAAGCTGTGCAAGGGGAAGTTTAGGCTGGATGTCAGGAAGAAATTCTTCACAGAAAGAGAGATTGGGCATTGGAATGTGCTGCCCAGGGAGGTGGTGAAGTCACCGTTACTGGAGGTGTTTAGGAAGAGCCTGGATGAGACACTTGGTGCCATGGTTTAATTGGTTAGATGGTGTTGGGTGATAGGTTGGATTTGATGATCTGGAAGATCTTTTCCAATCTGTTTAATTCTATTCCTATTCCTATCCCTATTCCTATTCCAGGAAGAGACTGTATGGGGTCCTTGGTGCTATGGTTTAGTTGGTTAGGTGGTGTTGGGTGACAGGTTGGACTCGATGATCTCGAAGGTCTTTTCCAACCTGGTTAATTCTGTTCTGTTCTGTTCTATTCCTTTACTTGGAGAAAGCCTTCCCAAAGCTGGTCAAAAGCTGGTGTTTACTTGTGAGCTGAATTTAAAAAGAAAAAATCCTAGTAAAATTCTTCTTTGGGGAAAGAAATATTCAAATTTATGATTGCAAAGGTCCATTCCAACCAAAACAATTCTATGAGTCTAATTTTGTCTAGTGGTCATGGAAGTGTTGGGTAGAAAGTTAACTTGATGTCTAGTAGTGATAGGATGAGTGGGAATGGATTGAAGTTTAAGGAGGGTAGATTTGGACTGGGTACTAGACATTGTTAGGATTGGAAGGGACCTCAAGGATCATCTAGTTCCAACCCCCTGCCATGGGCAGGGACACTTCACACTACAGCAGGTTGCTCACAGCCTCATCCAGCCTGGCCTTTAAAACCTCCAGGGATGAGGCTTCCACCACCTCCTTGGGCAACCTGTGCCAGTCTCTCACCACCCTCACAGAGAAGAACTTCTTCCTAACATCCAATCTGAATCTACCCATTTCTGGGTTTGTTCCATTACCCCCAGTCCTATCCCTCCCTGACACCCTGAAAAGTCCCTCCCCAACTTTCTTGTAGCCCCCTTCAGATACTGGAAGGCCACAACAAGGTCTCCCCAGAGCCTTCTCTTCTCCAGACTGAACAGCCCCAACTCTCTCAGTCTGTCATGTTTTGAAATATAGCTAGCTCTAAAGTTTATATTGATTATTACTTGACCATTATGAGGTATTAACAGAGTGATAGGGGTTGGAAGGGACCTCTGGACATCATCAAGTCCAAGCCCTAAAACCTTAGTTTTGTCTGTAGTGTTGCTGGCCCACAGAGACAGGCAAAGAATAAGTTGTCTTTTTGTTGAGGCTCAGGGAACATCTGATACTCACCTAATATCCTCAGCTGCTGCAGTTAAATCTGATTTGCTTGTAGTACCACGTGTAGCTGGATACCTTCCTGTTGACTTCATGTTTAGACAGCCATATGTATGTCATTATCTCAGCTAAGATTAAGCAGTGACATGAAATGAGCTCATGACCTCCTGTATCAACTACATCTGTGCAAATGCTTCCTGGATTTTTGTCTTGACAAGAATCCATCTCCAGCCAGGTGTCCTGTTTCCAACTATTACCCCAGTGCAGGTTTCTCAGGCTGAGAGAACTGGGGCTGTTTAGTCTTGAGAAGGCTGAGAGGAGATCTCACAGACCTCCATAAATATCTGAGGGCTAGGTGTCATGATGAAGGTGCCAGTCTCTTTTCAGTGATGCCCAAGATGGACAAGAAACAACAGGTACAAGCTAGTAACACAGGAGGTTCCACCTCAACATGAGGAGGCACTTTGTTGTGGTGAGGGTAATGGAGTGCTGGAATAGGCTGTCCAGAGAGTTTGTGGAGTCTTCTCTGGAGACTCAAAAACCATCTAGATTCATTCCTGTGGAGCCTGCCCTAGGTGATCCTGCTTTGGCAGGGGGTTTGTACTCAAACTCTAGAGGTCTCTTCCAACCCCTAACATTCTGCAGGGATTCTGCTGTGATTCTGTAATTCTCCTCCAGGCAGAAGATGGAGAATACACAGGGGGTACATAACCCACTGAGCTGCAGTCTCCTAACCCCCTGAAAGTCAGCCACATTCTCCAGCTGCTGGGTCGTGCACTTGCTTCACAACAACCCCATGAACACTTCAGGCTTGGGGCAGAGTGGCTGGAGAGCTGTTTGACAGAAAAGGATCTGGGGGTGCTGGTTGACAGCCAGATGAACATGAGCAAGCAGCATGCTCAGGTGGCCAAGGAGGTCACCAGCCTCCTAGCCTGGATCAGGAATAGTGTGGCCAGCAGTGCCACGGTGGCAGGGAAATGGCCATGCTCCCATGCTAGGCACTGGTGAAGCTGCACCTTCAATCCTGGGGTCAGTTTTTGGCCCCTCACTATGAGAATGACATTGAGGTGCTAAAGCATGTCCAGAGAAGGGTAACAAAGCTGGTGAAGAGTCTGGAGAACAGGTCTGGTGACAAGCAGCTGTGGGAAGTGGGGTTCTTTAGTCTGGAGAGGAGGAGGCTGAGGAGACAACTCTCTACAACTCCCTGAAGGGAGGTTGGAGTGAGGTAGGGGTTGGTCTCTTCTCCCTAGTATCAGGTGATAGAATGAGAGGAAATGGCCTGAAATTGTCCAAGGGAAGGTTTAGGTTGGATTTTGGGAAACATTTCTTTGCTGCAAGAGTGGTCAGGCATTGGAACAGGCTGCCCAAGGAGGTGGTGGACTCGGCATCCGTGGAGGTGTTCATGTACAGATGGCACTTTGAGACATGGTCTAATTGCCATGGTGGTGTTAGGTTTACAATTGGACTCAATGATCTTACAGGTCTTTTCCACCTGAGACAGGCCTGTGATTCTATGATCATTCAGTGCTGAGCAAGTCTGACCTCAGCCTTCCCTCAGAGTGGTCTGCCAAGGAGCAAGGGCATTGCCTTGCTTCAGAAGGATGGCAGGAAAGGAGGAGGCAGACAGGTTGCAGATAGATGGACAAACCCCCTTAGCTGTGTGTGCTTCCTGTGGTCCTGCAGCACACTTTGAATGATTTGCTGCATTTCAGATTATCAGACAATCAGAAACTAAGCTTATTGCTTGTTACCAAATTACATCCAACTCAGATATTCTTTTTTTACATGGGACTAGCTCCCTCCACTCAGCCACTCACAACTCTTTAACCCTCCATAGAGTTTTTCCCTCATTTGCATTCTAAACAGAGACATTTACAGCGAGCCCTTCACTTTGAAGTAGTAATGAATTTCAGCCTGAAAAGATAGAACCTGACAAATTATTAAATGATTTTATTCTCTTGGTGAGGAAACAGTAATGGACCTCTCATGAAACACCCAACCCCCCCCTAATGTTTTGCCTGTCCTCATGTACTTATCAAAAAGTCAGCCCCCAAATGTTTTGCCTGCTCTCACGTTCCACCTGGGGATGCAGCTGAGTCTTCTATCATCCTCCCTTCCCTGTCCTAGTGCTCATTTTTGCCTCCCCTGCCCTGTAGAGATTGCTGCCCTTGCCATTTTTGCTTTATTTGTAGGACATTTCATTGAGAAATGCCAAAGCACCTCAAAATAAATACCAGCAGTTTATAGAGTCATTCAATTGTTCCAGTTAGAAAAGACCTCTGAGATCATCCAGTCCAACTATCAACCCAACACCACCATGGCCATCAAACCATGTCCCAAAGCACCATGGCCACACATCTCCTGAATGCCTCCAGGGATGGTGACTCCACCACCTCCCTGGGCAGCCTGTTCCAGTGCCTGACCACTCTTGCAGCAAAGACCTTTTTCCTTAATACCCAACCTAACCTTCCTCTGGCACAATTTCAGGTTATTTCCTTTCACTCCATCAGCTGATGCTGGGGAGAAGAGACCTGCCTGCACCTCACTCCAACCTCCTTTCAGGGAGTTGCAGAGAGCAGTGGGGTCTCCTCAGCCTCCTTGTCTCCAGACTAAACCACCCCAGTTCCCTCAGCTGCTTCTCATAAGACTTCTTGTCCAGGCTGTTCACCAGTTCTGTTGCCCTTAACATGACTCTAAACATAAAATGGGCTGTTTGGAAAAACTCCACTACAAAGGCTTAACTATAATATCCACATATTGGGACTGGACTCAATGATCTCCAGAGGTGCCCATGCCTTTCTGTGGCCTTGAATGCCCCCTCCCTGGAGGTGTTCAAAGCCAGGTGGGATGGGGCCTTGGGCAACGTGGTCTAGTGGAAGCTGTCCCTGCCTGTGACAGCAGAGTTGGAACCAGACGGTCTTTATGGTCCCTTCCAACCCAAAGCATTCTATGAATCTCTGATACAGTACTGCACCTATGTACCAAAGCCTTTTATGCTTTATGGTTTGTTTGTTAACCCTTGTGGCCGTTTGACGCTGTGCCTTTAAGGAAGGGGCACACTGGCTAAATGTTTGTAAAATATTTTGGTATTCTAAACGAATTTCATTGGTAGGATTGTGGGAGGTGAGGTTGGGCCCGGCGCAGCTGGGAACTTTCTCTCAGTCTTCCTTTCTTCGCTGCCCCTTTCAGCTGGATCTGCTTCTGGGCTCCTTGCCAAGAGATAAGAACTAACTCCCTGTGCATAGGCCTTTGTCTGCTGTACTAACTCCCCTTCTTCTCTTCTTCTACCTCTTTGGGGGAGAAGGGAGGTAGGGGGGTGAAGGGGGCACAGGGGGAAGCCCCTTCTGTTGGGGGTCTGGTTTCTGACTGTGTTTATTTGCTGTATATTCCTGTATATACTGTAAAATACCTGTATTTGTTGTGTTACATATAACCTGTTTCCTTGTAAAATATAATCTCATTTCTCCGACTGGGTTTAGCCGTGGTCTCTTTCTCAGTGGGGGAGGGAAAGCAGAGCCTTTCCTTTCAAACCACCACAACCCTTTTCCTGTAACTCATACCATTAGATGCAACATTAAATAAATAACATTTGGAATCTTACCTTTCCAGTGGAACCAGCACAAAGCTGATGTTTGCTGATGTGATCCTTTTTCATCTGCTTCAGTCCATGTGCTTGTGATGCAAGGATCAACTGCATAGAAGCCAAACCTGGATTTCAGAGAGCAGAAGGGAGGAAGTAAAATCCTATTGCTCTGAGAATTAACAGACTAAATTGGCCTCAAGCTGCACCAGGGGAGGTTTTGATTGGACATTAGGAAGAAATTCTGTGCTGAGAGAGTGGTAAGACATTGGAAAAGGCTGCCCAGGGAGGTGGTGGAGTTACCATCCCTGGAGGAGTTCAAAAGAGAAGTAGATGTGGCACTTCAGGACACAGCCTAATGCTCATGAAAGTATTGGGTAGAAGGTTGGATATGATGATCTTAGAGACCTTTTGATCTTAGAGACCTTTTCCAATCTTTATGATTCTATGAAATTCTGTTTAAATGTAGTCACTTTCACCCATTTCCTTCTTCTAGAAAAAAACACACTCAGAGAATAATCATTGAATGGTTTGGGTTGGAAGGCACCTTAAAGGTCACTGAGTTCCAACCCCCGTGCCGTGGGCAAGGCCACCTTCCACTACAGCAGGTTGCTCAAGGGCCCAGGTTGGATGAACACCTCTCTTTCCTCTCTTCTTCATATATATATATATATAATGAAATAACTCTCTATATAACAAAGCTTATATTGAAAGAGACCAACTGCAATTCCAGATTAATCAAGCTTATACTAAAAGAGACCAACTACAGTTCCTTCCCTCAGCTCAGCCTCACCTCATCCTAATCCCCGTTTTGCTCTGAGGTTCTCACCAAAGCAGTCAATTAATCACCTGCATGGGTGCATCACTGATGACAATTTGTTTCCTCCAAGGCCAGAAAGCAACTACAAATTCAGCTTGTGTTGTAAGTGTTCAATAATGTCTACACACTGGATCCAAGATTTCATTAGCATTTGCATCCATCACCAGAAGAGCCAGTCTAGCGTGGACAGCAGAATACGTTTTAAAAGGAAGAATGTAATTGAATCTAAGTGCAGGAAATGAAATGAATTAAAGAATCAAATAAAAAACCTCATAGAGCCAAAATATTTCCACAAATTCAATTTCAGTGGTGCTGATAGAAAAGGCTCTCTCCGTTGTTACTCCGAATGAAGATCACGCTCATCGCCACACGGCAAACACACACACCCCCCCCAAATACAAGTGGCCAAAGTGACTACACTTACTGAGCAAGAAAGAAAAGGATATGGAAATCAGCTCAGACAGACATCATGATAAAATCATAGTGAGGAAACCAGTGTCTTCCTAAGCTTCTCACAGAATCACCAACGTTGGAAGAGACCTCAAAGATCATCAAGTCCAGTTCTCCACTTGCTTTCCCTTGAAGTCATCTGTTTTGCTGTGTGACTTCTGCACAGTGTTGGGCCACAGATTTTCCTCATCTAAAACCCATCAGGAACAACAGTGGAAAAATCAGGTATTTTGTTCTCACTGAATCTTTTTACACAGGGGCAGGGGTAAGGAGTGGGAGTTTGGCAACAAAAGCCACTAGTGGGTAAAAGCTCATGAAAAAGTCACATTCATGAACCACTTCCTTTCGTTCTGCCTCTGCTTGACCACTCTTGCAGCAAAGAAATTTTTCCTAATCTCCAGCCTAAACCTCCCCTGGCACACTTTCAGGCCATTTCCTCTCTTTCTAGCCCCTGATACTAGGGAGAAGGGACTGACCCCCACCTCACTCCACCTTCCCTTCAGGGAGTTGCAGAAAGCAATGAGGTCTGCCTCATGAGAAGCTGAAAAATCCTTAGTTTTGTGTAAGCACTACTGAGCCACAACTAAACCATCGTTGTATTATCAATATTATGCTCACATGAAATCCAAAACACAGCATTCCACCAGCTACTGGGAAGAAAATTAGCTCCATCCCAGCCCAAACCAGGACAGGAGCCATCAAATCTCTATATATAGCTCCTGAGAGGCAGCAATTTATAGTATCCGGCGGAGGCCAATTCAACGAATTAACAGATCCATGGAGTTCCAGATGCAGCAGGACACAGATGTGAATGCTGGAAAGTAACTTTAATCATTACAGAAAGCATGTAGAGAGTTGGGATTAAGCAGGATATGTTTGCTTCCAGAGTTTTAAGGAAGGCCAAATGGCTGGATCACCAGAAGTACCTGGATCAGAACTTGCTGAAGCCATAGAACAGAACAGCACAGCACAGCACAGAATAGAATAGAATAGAATAGAATTTACCAGGTTGGAAGAGACCTTTGTGTGTGTGGTGTTCCACCCCCCCACCCCTTTTTTTTATCCCTTTAAAATGTTTGCTTTGAGATCATGGTGTCCAACCTATCACCCAACACCATCTAATCAACTAAACCATGGCACCAAGCACCCCATCCAGTCTCTTCTTAAACACCTCCAGTGATGGTGACTCCTCCACCTTCCTCTCCTCATAGGGCTTGTGCTCCAAACCCCTTACCAGCTTTGTTGCCATTCTCACACTAAACCAAGTTGATCAAATCCTCATCAAGACATGAATCATGAGATGGTTTGGGTTGGAAAGGACCTTAAAGATCATTTGGTGCCAAAACCAATGCCATGGACAGGGATACCTCCCACCAGCCCATGCAGCCCATGAGCCACTTCAATGATACCAGGACCAAACCCAAACAGCTCAGCTTCCTCACTATGCAAAGAACTGCCCTTATGATAACAAATAATTCAGCTTTCAGTGCAAAAACATTTACATAAATTTACATGAGGAAAAGCATTCAAGTGCATTTCAAGGTATTATTAACTAATAAACCCTTCTCAAATGATAGTTTAATGCACTCAGTTCTTTCATCCAACTAGATCATGACACAAGACATGTCTAAGAAGTAATCCAGCATAAAAATGCATTACTCACCATCCCTAATAAATCCCCAGGAACTGTGAGGCATGGCCATTGGTTGCTGGCAGGGCAGATGGCCAAAGAAACAGTGAAGAATCATAGACTGGGAAGGGTTGGAAGGGACCCCTGGAGATCATCCAGTCCAAGCTCCCTGTCAAAGCAGAATCACCTAGGGCAGGCCACACAGGAATATGTCCAGACAAGTCATGAAATTTACAGAGAAAGAGACTCTACAATTCCTCTGGGCAGCCTGCTCCAGGGCTGCAGCACACTCACAGTAAAGAAGTTTCTCCTCCTGTTGAGGTGGAACTTTCTGTGCTCCAGTTTGTGCCCTTTGCCTGTGTCCTACCTGAAGGGTGGGGGTGGGTCTCTTCTCCCAGGCAGCCACCAACAGAACAAGAGGACACAATCTCAAGGTGCACCAAGGGAGGTTTAGACTCAAGGAGAGGAGAAAGTTCTTCACAGAGAGAGTAACTGGCCATTGGAAAGTGCTGCCCAGGGAGGTGGTGGAGTCACCATCACTGGAGGTGTTCAAGAGCAGATTGGACATGGCACTTGGTGCCATGGTTTAGTCATGAGGTCTGTGCTGACAGGTTGGACTTGATGATCTTTGAGGTCTTTTCCAACCTGGTTAATTCTGTACTCTGTATTGGGTAGCATTTAAAAGAGACTGGCCTCTTATGTATTACTGCTGCTTATCCACACGGGAAACCCACTAAATCCTGGCTAATTCCAAAAAGCTAAACCAGCACAACAGAGGTGCTATGAGACATACTGTCAGGAACTGAGATGGAGCAAACAATGAAATGGCTCCTGAAACTGTGCCAGTGGAGGCTTAGGTTGGATTGTAAGACAATTTTCTTCACTGAAACAGTGGTTAGGTGTTGGAACAGGCTGCCCAGAGAGGTGGTGGAGTCACCATCCCCGCAGATGTCTAAAAGACATGTGAGATGTGGTGCTTGGGGATATGGCTTAGTGTTGAGCTTGGTTAATGGCTGGACTCAATGCTCTTAGAGGTATTTTCTATGACTCTAGGACAAGACATTCAAGCTGATAAGGAACTATTAGAAAAGATTCAAAAGGAAACTAAATCAGCAATGAGAATTTTCTCAGAAAGGACCTAAACCAACCTCTGTGAACTGCACAGGAAGAAGGACTTAAAAGACCCAACCAAGTCTCAGTGGCAGCTGCAAAATATCCAAACAGATTTGGAAAGCTGATTATAAACTTCCAGGTGGAAATACACAAAGAGCTCTGCTCTGAAACAGGTACCATAAACTGAAACTAACTGAAAGCCAAATATTTACCAGGGCAAATGAGAGACTGAGAAAGAGAATGTTGACCATACAGGAAGTGAGGAGCTGTCATTAGGAACTTAAAAAAAAAAAACCCTGGAAGGAGGAATCAGGCTGATATTTAAGATACATTTATAGCAGTTCCCTAACATCCTGGTTTCTACCCAGACACAGTCATGAAGGTCCAGTTTCAGAGGAGTTACCTGGTAGGTTGTTGCCTCAGGGGTCTGACTCTGTTATATAGCAGGCTTGAGACACAGCTGATAGGGACTATAAGAATTATTGATTTTTCAATGTATTATGGCTGGGAAGACCTCTGAGATCATCAAGTCCAACCACAGAACTAACACCATCTGGTAAAGACTGCATTGTGCAACAGCTATTGCCAAAACTTAGAATCATAGAATCAATAAGGTTGGAAAAGACCTTAGAGATCATCAAGTCCAGCCTGTCACCCAACACCTCATGACTAACTAAACCATGGCTTCAAGTGCCACATCCAATCCCTTTTTGAACACCTCCAGGGATGGTGACTCCACCACCTCCCTGGGCAGCACATTCCAATGGCCAATTACTCTTTCTGTGAAGAACTTTCTCCTCACCTCCAGCCTAAACTTCCCCTGGTACAGTTTGAGACTGTGTCCTCTTGATCTGGTGCTGGTTCCCTGGGAGAAGAGACCAACCCCCACCTGGCTACAGCCTCCCTTCAGGTAGTTGTAGAGAGCAATAAGGTCTCCCCTGAGCCTCCTCTTCTCCAGCCTTGTCCCTATATGTTTTGCTCTCCTCCCTCCTCCATCCCCCTTTCCCATCCTTTCTGGAGTGGGTGCTCACCCAAGAGCTGAGAAAACAAAGGCACCAACGAGCCTGGGTAAGCAACCCAGCCTGCCTTGTTGGGGTAAACATGAGCACACCCCACAAGGGAAACATTGTCCTGCCTGAACAAATCTGGGGCAGGGGAAACATTAGGGTACAACCTACACCACCACAGCTAACATCAGTGAGGGGGGTTGAGTGTTGACAGTTGATTAGCCACAAAGATCAAGCAGTCATCACACCACAGCCTTCTGCTCACTAATCATTCTTGACAGTAGGTGGAATTTTGCTTTTTGCATTAGCAGTGAGTCTTTCCTTCGAGTCAGAGATCATTTCCTCCCAGTACATCCTCAGTGCCTGCAGAGCCAGGCAGTATTAATAGGTTGCTTTTCCCCCTACAGCCTGTGATTAATCACACTGTCACCAGGTCTTATTCTGATGAGAGAAGTGAGCTAGGTGTTTATTTATACTTCCAAATATGTTAGGCATTTACACTATTTAACAGCTGAACTGCAATGCCATTGGTTTGAATGGCAAAATGACAACAGTTTGTCACATGAAGCTCATAGAATCATAGAATGGTGGTGGCTGGAAGGGATCTCAGCAGGCTGGATCAAACTACCCTGCCAAAGCAGGCTCACCTAGGGCAGGCCACACAGGAACAAGTCCGTGTGGGTTTGGAAAGCCTCCAGAAAAGAAGACAGATTATGCTTGCTGAGAATAAGGTGGCCACAGGCCTTCAGGTACAGAATACAGAATTAACCAGGTTGGAAAAGACCTTCAAGTCCAACCTACCACCCAAGACCACCTAATCAACTAAACCATGGCACTAAGTGCCTCATCCAGTCTTCTTTTAAACACTTCCAGTGATGGTGACTCCACAACCAGAGCCTGTTCCAGGGCTTCAGCACCCTCAGCGCTAAGAAGTTCTCCCTCACATTGAGGTGCAGCATCCTGGGTTCCAGTCTGTGCCTTTTGCCCCTTGATCTATCACAGACACCACTGACAGGAGACTGGCTGCTTCTTCTTGTCACCCACCATTCAGATAGTTGTAAACATTACTGAGATTCCCTCTCAGCCTTCTCTTCTCCAGGCCAAACAGCCCCAGGTCTCTCAGCCCTTCCTCATCAGACAGCTGTTCCAGTCCCTCCATTACAGGATGTGTTCCTGTGTGATCCGGTATGGGTGTTCCTGCTCTGTCAGGGGGGGTTGGACTAAATGATCTTTCATGGTCCCTTCCAGCCCCTAACATTCTGTGATTATATCCATGGCCCCCATTGGACTCTCTCCAGAAATTCCCTGGCTCTCTTGAACTTGACATAGTACTCCAGGTGTGGTCTCACTAGGGCAGAGTACAGGTGAAGGAGAACCCATTTCTAAGCCCTGGCTGAAAGTAGCCAGGCTCAACAACAACAAAATCACACTTCCAGGAATTACTGCCATCACTTCTGAACTCTCTCCTCAGTTAAAAAAAAACCACCAACCAAATTCCATTCCCATGTCAGGCAACATTATGTTGGAAGCTGCTTGTGGCTCATGACATTGCTTCCTTCAAGGCTTTCTGCTAAAAAGGTTCAGCTGTCAGCACAGTTTTGACTTGTTTCAGCATTGTCCTGGGCTGCAGTCTGTGATGTCTTAGCTATTTCTTATGTTCCTATATTCAGCATAAATAGAACCTTGTAAAACAATGAGCTCAGGACCCTTCAGCTGGGACATCTGCCTTCCCAAGTACTCACCTCAGGCAAACAACAGCAGCCTACCAGGTTTCTCCAAGCAGACAAGTTTTTACCTCATTCATTAAAGGCAAAGATTTCCCTCTCCCTTTATTAGTATTTTTTATTGCAATTAAATGATGTGATAGTCTTCTGACTGGTTGCTGCCTAAGTCCCAGTGCACATCCCACAATGTTGAGCAACTATCTCCAAGCCCTGTATTAAGTTCAGAACCTCAGGAGGAAGTCAGAGGCTCTAATTTTATTACCAGTTGCTTATTGAGAGCAGAACGTCAGGCTGAAGCTAATCTATTCTGTTGACACAACAAGCTTCAAAGTCCTGCCTTATTCTTCCCTAATCAGAAACCTAATCAAATTTTACTTGTTAATATGATCTGATTATTAACCTGCCCAGGAAGGAAACATTATCTTGCCCTGTTAGTCAAGTCAGGACCCTTCCAGGCTCCCTGCCTGCATCCAGGCACTGGGAAGTGGTGGTACAGACCTGCTGTCTTATTTTGCTGGGGTGATGTTTTGTCCCCTCTTAAATAATGAGTGAAACCAGCCTGAGTACTGAGTTCAGTTTTGAGCCCCTCCCTCTAAGAAGGGACATTGAGGTGCTGGAGTATGTCCAGAGAAGTGCAAGAAACCTGGTGAAGGGTCTGGAGAACTGTTCTGGTGAGGAGCAGCTGAGAGAACGGGGTTGTTCAGTTTGTGGGAAGAAGAGGCTGAGGCGAGACCTCATTGCTTTTTACAACTGCCTGAAAGAGAAGTGGGGGTTGATGCCTTCTCCCTAGTATCAGGTGCTAGAAGGAAATGGCCAGGGGAGGTTCAGGTTGAGTATCAGGAGAAATGTCTTTGCTACAAGGGTGATCAGGCATTGGAACAGGCTGCCCAGGGACGTGGTGGAATCACCATCCCTAGAAGTGTTGAAGAAATGCGTGGACATGGCATGTTGGGACATAGTTTAATGGCAATGATGGTGTTATGTTGATGGGTGAACTTGATGATCTTAGAGGTCTTTACCAGCCAGAACAATTCTATGAGTGAGCAGAAGCCCAGCCCTTGCAAAAGGCAAGGGCAATTGCATAGATGGCACCCCAGGCTGTAAATTGTATCTCCCACATCAGTCCCATATCTGATGGAGCTTCAGCCCTCCCTCACGTGTCTGCCAGCTAGTGGCATGTGCTAGATTACAGCCTGCTCCTCCAGACACCCTCCTCCCTTCTAAGACAAGGTTATTGCTGCTTCCTCTGGGCTAGCAGCCACTACTCACCCACCAGCTGCACTCCTCTGCTTTCCTGCCTCTGCCTGCACTGAAGCATTGATAAAGCTGGGGTGCATTTGAGGGCAAGCAGCCTGTTGCTTTGCACAACAGCAGGAGAGCATCCTCCCCTTTGGTACTCATCTGGCTGTGATGAGGTGGCCAGGGGTCAAAGACAAGGAGGAGGCCTCATAAAGAGGCTCTGAGAGGAGGATGGGGGGAAATGGTACAGAGCAACATCATCAGACACATCAGGGAGCATAGGGTGACCAAAAAAAAGACACAAAAAAAGGGCAAAGAGGGTGGAAAGAGCATTCCAGAAAATAAGAGCTAAAATCTACAGAAAAGCAGAGATGCAGGCAAGGAGAGGGAGGAGATCTGAAAGAGCAGGCTGGACATGAAAATTCAGACTAGAAAGTAAAGGAAGTCTGATGAAAAGAAAACACAGGACAGAGAAACTGGCTGACTGAACAGCAGCAAAGACAGTGACACATTCCTGAGGAAGGATGTCCTGATCTCCAAAGGCACAGAGTGACACAAGGAGGACAACCTGTGCAACCACTGTTAATAAATATTCTGCACTGAAACTACAGTCTGGGGTTGGATGTGCAATGAAGCATTACAACATGAACATGGAGAGAGAGGAAGAAAGAACTATGGAAGGAAGGGAAGGAGAGAAAAAACATGGGAGGAAAGGAGGAAGGAAAGAAAGGAGGAAGGGAGGAAAGAAGGAAAGGAGGAAGGAAGGGAGGAAGGGAGGGAGGAAGGGAGGAAGGGAGGAAGGGAGGGAGGGAGGGAGGGAAAATCCATGGAAGGAAGGGATAAAGGGAGAGAGGGAAAAATAAAAGAAAGGAAAGAAAGGAGGGAGGGAGAGAAGGAGAGAAAAATGTAGAAGGGATGGAGGGAGGGAAAAATACATGGAAGGAAAGAAGAAGGGAGGGAAAAGGATAAAACAAAAAACCATAAGGAAGGGAAAGAGAGAGCAAAAAGAAAAAGGCATGAAGGGAGTGGAATTCACAGTGCCTAGTGAATTCTACCTTCTGCTGCGAATTTCCACTGGCAGGCACTCAGAATGCAGGAGGTGACATGTTTTCACTCCTATCCAAGCAGTGCTACTACTTGGAGATGGGGGAGGGACAAGAAGGGCTGTCTGGAAAGCCTGCACTTCAGAGCACAATCCCTCAGAACCAGGGAGCTGTGCCTAGAGTGAGATAAATTAGAGCAAGCTCTCTCCACCACGTAGCAGCAAAGATAAGCTCTCAAATACAAATTACTTGATTTTTGGTTGCTTTTGTTTTGCTTTTTTATGAAGGGGAATGGGTAAACAAATCCATTTGATGATAGATGGGTGTCACCATGGGTAGCTCAGGAAACAAAGTGTGTGTGTATATATATATATATATGTATAAAAAAATCATTCTAATTACTGCAAATCTTGGTGGATTTAAAGCATTTGGGGGTCATCTATCAAAATTAAAGCATGCTGTGATTAGAGAACCTCATTAGGACAGGATGCATCTTGCATTATAAAGGGAGCTTTCTAAATTAAAAACAACATACAAGGTGGGGGGGAGGAAGTCATTCCTTTGAGCTTTTACTGAGATCTTAGACAAACTGTAATTAATATGCATGCACAGTGACTTCTGACTTGGTGGGGAATATCACTGTCAGGTACCTTTTAAAACTCAGTAATTTTTAATGCCATTTTTATTAATATGATTAATGCCAGCCAGCCTGGGTAGATGGGAAGGAACAGAAGCAAATCAAGGTTAGCTGGCTGATTAATCTGAATGCAGGTTGATAGGAATGGTGTACTGCTCCCTGGCCTGAGCTATCAATTGGAAAGGGAATAAATACCAAGCCCCCAAAATCCAAACAAGACCCCAACCAACCAACCAACCAAAAAAACCCCATACAAAACACCCCTCCCCTCTCCCAAAATAATCACAAAACCACACAAAAAAACCCCATTCCCCCCAAAATCCCAAATCAACCTCCCCCACAATCACAACAAAACCAACCCCCCCAGAGCACAAGTTAAAATTAAAACTGAATTCTTTTAAAAATCACCAAAAAAATCCACCCCAAAGTCTCACACACACACAAAAACCCCCAATGAAAAACCCCACCCCAAAATCACCCCAAAACCCCCCAACAACAACCAACCCAGAAGCCCCAAACACCCAAAAACTGTGTAAAGAGCCACCCCAGATCATAGAACCATAGAACCACTAAGGCTGGAAAAGACCTCAGAGATCATCAAGTCCAACCTGTCACCCAACACCTCATGGCTACTAAACCATGGCACCAAGTGCCACTTCCAGTCCCTTTTTAAACACCTCCAGGGATGGTGACTCCACCACCTCCCTGGGCAGCACATTCCAACAGCTAACAGCTCTCTCAGTGAAGAACTTTCTCCTCACCTCCAGCCTAAACTTCCCCTGGTGCACTTTGAGACTGTGTCCTCTTGTTCTGGTGCTGGTTGCTTGAGAGAAGAGACCAACTCCTTCCTGGCTACAACTTCCCTTCAAGGTA
This sequence comes from Dryobates pubescens, assembly GCF_014839835.1. Taxonomy (NCBI): domain Eukaryota; kingdom Metazoa; phylum Chordata; class Aves; order Piciformes; family Picidae; genus Dryobates; species Dryobates pubescens. Next base: position 31,819,162 of record NC_071619.1, on the reverse strand, counting down.
GTTGTAGACAGCAATAAGGTCTGCCCTGAGCCTCCTCTTCTCCAGGCTAAGCAACCCCAGCTCCCTCAGCCTCTCCTCACAGGGCTGTGCTCCAGACCCCTCCCCAGCCTCGATGCCCTTCTCTGGACATGTTCAAGTGTCTCAATATCCTTCTTAACTTGAGGGGCCCAGAACTGGACACATTACTCACAAACACACAGAGAACACACCAAAAAGAATTAATAACAATTAAAAACCCCCCCCCCCCCCCCCCCCAGAAAACCCCAATGCACAGAAATCAAAGCACCCCAAACACGGAAGAGGTGGGGCATCATTGAACTAGCTTTTCAAACAGCAATGGATAGCTGCATTCCTCCCCTGCTGAGGAACAAGCTGTGGCAAGGTCAGGATCAGATCATTTCAAAGCAGAAAACCCACACAACTTTCATGGTAAAATTGGGTTTGCTGAATTGTGGATTAAAAAAAAACCAAAAAGAGTAGGAAAAACCCCTCCTAGGATATGAAATTAGTCTCTTCCCTCAAACATAATTTCCTTCTCCTACTGCAACCTGCAAGCTCTGACACATTAGAGTAGCTTTTTGTCTGTTCAGTAGGATCCTGCTTTAAAGTGAAACTTCAGGTTATTTAAAAGTCAATGTGAGGAGAAATCACCAGGCCAAGCAGAAAAGTTTCTATTGTTTCTATCTTCTGATTCACTTCAGGAGAAGAGCTAGCATCACACAGCCTTCCTGGCTATCACACTTTGTACAACCCACACAACATGCTAGTATCACACAACCACAGATTTGTCAGGGTTGGAAGGCACCTCAAGGGTCATCTAATTCCAACCCCCTGCCATGGGCAGGGACACCTCACACTATAGTAGGTTGCTCACAGCCACATCCAGCCTGGCCTTAAAAACCTCAAGGAATGAGGCTTCCACCACCTCCCTGAGCAACCTGTGCCACTGTTTCACCACCCTCATGGGGAAGAGCTTCTTCCTAACATCCAATCTAAATCCACCCATTTCTATTCCATTCCCCCCACTCCTATCATTCCCTGACACCCTTGCCTTTGATATTTCTGCAAATCCATGTTCCTGCCCTGGACACCCACTGACAGTTTTTCTGTCTTGTTTCAGCTTCAGCTCGACACTTTACCAAGCAATATGTTTTTCTGCCTCTTTTTTCCTGTAAGCAGTTTCTCTTTCTCCTTTTATTTCCTCCCGATTAATATGCAGAAGGCCACTCGGCTCTAGCCTCCTGCTCCTCCTTACACCACAGCTAGTGCCTCATGAGGGTCCCAGCACAGTGGGAGTGTAGACAACAATGCTCCTTGCATCACAAACAGCAAATTTGGCTAAATAGCAAGAGAATGCATTAAAGAAAACCAGAGAGAACAGTTAAGAGAGAAAGGAACCACCATAGGCACCCACACAGTAAGAACCCCTGTCCCTTGGCCCACCTGAATTTTGTTTTCCCAGCACAGGCAGGCAAATGCCTTTATTTTCACCTGCTCTTTGAAATGCTTAAGATATCTACTGCTGAACCCATGATGGTTTGAGCCTTTAAGCTGATCAGATGTTCATCTTTGCAAAATAATCTGCAACAATAAAACTGACCCTGTAATATGGGGTTCCATTATCAGAGTCTGGCCTGTCTCACCATGGATCACAGCACAACTGCAGAAAGGGCAAAATTCTTCCTATTCAGAGCAAGGCATAGGTGTTCTGTGGCTTCCAGCATCATGTACAACTCCAGCCTCCCCCCAGGGAAGTGCAAATCGACTCAGCTACACTTACAACGTGTATTTAAGTTGCAGTTATCACACAATTAAGCCACAACTACGCTTCTCAAGGAAGAACGTGCTCCTAACTGCACAAACAAAAGATCAGCAAGATTGAGGTCTGTGCTGACAGCTTGGACTTGATGATCTTTGAGGTCTCTCCCAACCTTGGTGATCCTGTGATTCTCAAGAGGCACAAACCATCTTCATATACTTCTTACTACTTGCCACAAGAACACTGCTTTACACCCCAAGGATGTGATGCTTTCCTCTATATGTGTGAGTTCTGTTATCACCATTCCTGAAATAGATTTCAAAGCCTTTTTAAACTGACACATACTGAATCTTGTGAAACTTCACCTTCCTCCCCCCAGTTAATTCAATCATCTATAAACCAGGTCCCCCCTTCCCCGTGGGGAAGGGAACAGTGAAACCCCTCAGACCCCATGGATTTTACTCACCAATTTAAAGGTTATGAACTTCAAGGTGAAAGATTGAAAACAATTGTCCAAACTCACTCCCACTCAAACCTGCACAACTAAATATCCTGTCATTATCTGATATTTTAGTCTCAGTCTCAAAAGGCAAACTCAAAGGTAACAATTCCTCTTCTTGGGATAAGGCTTTGTCAAACTGACCCCTTGGCTTGAAAAAGGGCCCAATACATTGATGCTAATGCAGGAGGCAAGAAAGTGCCAAAACCTAAAGGACTTTCCCCTTCTTTCTTTTCCTCCAATCCAAGAAAGCCCACTGCCATTGTAGCCTCAAATCAGCTGACAAGCAGCCCAGCGATCTAGCAAGCATTTCTAAGCTTATTATGGGCTGTTTTCTCCTGGGAGTCTCCCTTTCTCCACATGTTATTCAGAGGACATGCAAATGAAGTATTGTCCAGTTAGTTCCCAAGTTTCTCACACAAGTGCAGAAGGAGCTTTCTCCTTTGTCCGTTTGTAAAGCACCCTGCCACCCTGGCTCACAAAGTTCTGCAGTCTCTAGATGTGTTTCAGCATTTAAACTGAGTAAAATACATAAACAAATGGTATTTCCTCAGTGACAAAACACACAGGTTTTACTACTACCACAGAACACTTCTACAGTTTAGAGAGATCCCTCTAAACCTCTACAGTTTAAAAACATACTACAGATGGTCATTAAACTAGAAAGAGGACACATTCCTCCCCCTGTCTCTTGCCCTCTTCTGCCTGCTACACACTGGAATACACCTACCAAGGGCATACTACAGAGTTTCACTGGGGAAATGTTCATATTGTTGTACTAACAGCAGGTACTAAGTTTAGGTGCACAGATCAATTTTAGGTGCACAGATAATTTCATGATTGGCAGCTGAATCACAGCACGGTAAGTGGTTGAAAGGAATCTCTGGAGAGCACTGAGTCCAAGCCCTCCTGACAAGGCAGGTTAGGAACAGAACAGAACAGAACAGAACAAATAGAATAGAATAGAACAGAACAGACCAGACCAGACCAGAATAGACGAGGTTGGAAGAGACCTTCAAGATTCATCGACATAAAGTTACACAGGAACACATCCAGGCAGGGTTTGAATGCCTCCACAGATGGACACTCCACCACCTCTCTGGGCAGCCTGTCCCAGTGCTCCAGCACCCTTCAGTTAAAAAAGTTCCTTCTCATGTTTAGATGGAACTTCTTATATTCAAGTTGATGCCCATTACCCCTTGTCCTGTCACTGGGCACCACTGAAAAAAGACTGGTCCCATCCTCCTGCCACCCACTTTTTAAGTATTGATCAGCACTGATGAGATCTTCTCTCGGTCTGCTCTTTTCCAGACTAAACCCACCCAATTCTCTCAGCCTTTCCTCATGAGGGTGATGCTCCAGACCACTCAGCACCTTCGAATGTGCTGTATGATCGGGAAGTCACCTCTGAAACTGGACTACCTGAACGGGAGGTATTTGAATTGCCCCTCAAAATAATTCCATTGAATCTCTGCAATAACAATTTTCAGCCTGCATAATGGCTGCATGATTTAATGCCACAGATGAGCACAAACCATAATCACAGCATGACTGCTCTGTAATTATTTCTAGCACTCCACTGAAAAGTGAAATCCAGATTTTAATGCTGAAGGGGGAACAAAAAAAGAAAGAACAAATCAAAACCCAAAAACCAAACAACCCAACAAGCTGTTTGAAGGCATAAGTTGTTTCAGGTTCTGTATGGAGAAAGAATGGTTGTGGAGCTGGACTGCAGACTGATGTCAGATCCACAGCAACTCGTTAGGCTGGATGTTAGGAAGAAATTCTTCCCAACAAGAGAGATTGGTCATTGCAATGTGCTGTCCAGGGAGGTGGTGGAGTCACCACTCCTGGAGGTGTTTAAAAAGAGCCTGGATGAGGCACTTGGTGCCATGGTGTAGTTGATTAGATGGTGCTGGGTGATGGGTTGGACTTGATGACCTTTGTCTTTTCCAACCTGGTTGATTCTATATTCTGTAATCACAGAACAGTAGGGGTTGGAAGGGACCTCTGCAGATCACCTAGTCCAACCCCTTTGCCACAGCAGGATCACCTAGGACAGGTTGCACAGAAGAGTGCCAAGGCAGGCTTGGAGTCACCGTCCCTGGAGGTGTTCAAGAGGCGATTGGACGTGGCACTTGGTGCCATGGTCTAGTTATGAGGTCTGTGGAGACAGGTTGGACTCGATGATCCTTGGGGTCTCTTCCAACCTTAGTTATACTGTGATACTGTGAATGACTGCAGGAGACCCCATGTCAGCCAATGCAGGATAAAATAAGACCCTCAATGTTGTGGGAATTGCATGGTAGGGTAAGGCTTAAGGTTGACATTCCTCTAACACACAACTCCAGCCCCAAATTAAATACACCCTGTTACTTACACATAGTCTGAGCCTTCCCAGCAGTTGAGAGGAGGTCCTCTGCTGTAGTAAGCCCTCAAGGTTTTCTTCATTTAACAGGTTATTCAAACTGGGCTGTGATAATAAACTGCCAAAAGTCAAATGAGGTCTTCTTTGCTCTATCATTTATTTGCAAGATTTGGTGAACTTCTTCGCTGTCAATGCCAAACCAACTTCATTGTTAAAAATATTTGCTAATCTTAGAAGATGTCAAAAACAAACCCACCCATTTTGGCTGTGATAAAAAGAACAAACGAAAAGTTCATTCTTTCTGTCTCAGACTTGATGTTCATTTAAAGCAGCATTAAATAGAATTCATAACTTCATAGAGTGGTTTGGGTGGGAAGGGACCCTAAAGATCATCCAGTTCCACCCCCACCTGGCATGGGCAGGAATATCTTCCCCTGTACTCAGCACTGGTTAGGCCACACCTTGAGTCCCGTGTCCAGTTCTGGGCCCCTCAAATTAGGAAAGATGTTGAGTTGCTGGAATGTGTCCAGAGAAGGGCAACAAAGCTGGGGAGGGGTTCAGAGCACAGCCCTGTGAGGAGAGGCTGAGGGAGCTGGGGTTGCTTAGCCTGGAGAAGAGGAGGCTCAGGGGAGACCTCATTGCCATTAACAACTCCCTGAAGAGAGGTTCTAGCCAGGAGGGGGTTGGTCTCTTCTCCCAGGCAACCAGCACCAGAACAAGTGGACACAAGGGAGGTTCAGGCTGGATGTGAGGAAGAAATTCCTGACAGAGTGATTGGTGATTATTCTGAGATCTTTAGAATACTTACAAAGTTCAGGAAGGTTGTGCTTCACAAATTTAGGATTTGAGGCACTGGCAGAGGCTGCCCAGGGAGGTGATGGAGTCACTGTTCCTGGAGGTGTTCAAGAAATGTGTGGCCATGGCACTTTGGGACACGGTTTAATGGCCACGGTGGTGCTAGGTTGATGGTTGGACAGGATGATTTTAGAGGGCTTTTCCATCAGAAACAATTCTATGTCTCTAGGATTTGTATTGTGAGTTAAGATTGAGAGATTTGGGATTTAGGATTTACCTTGAATAAGAATTTTGAATGCTGGACATGAAATCATCAAAGGACAAATGGAGTGTTTAGGTTTCAAACTAACACACACGGTGTTTTAAATACTACATCTATCATTTTTCCTGATGGAGGCTCATTGCAGCTGACAAATGGAGGCAGCTATTGCACAGAATTAATGACTGGGTCTGTCAAACAAAAAAATTCCTGAAACAGTCTTAATGCAGTAAAGTGACAGCTGAATTTCACATCACAAGAGCGAAAATGAAAGGAATAGGCAGTTATAATATTACAGACAAGTATAATCAAGCAGTTAACTTCCCTACTTAGGAATATGACTAGTGACCTATATAAAGAACAAGGATTTGACATAGACTGAAGAAAGCACCATGAAAATCTCATCACTGAAGGTCTAATCCAACCTGCAGGGAATGGTGTGGGGCTTTAAATAGTGATAGTCATATTGTCATGCATAGCAGAGGGGTTAGGTTTTCTACACTTTATGCAGAATTCTGGCACACAGTAGCAGTAAAAAAACCACCACCAACAAAAAGTTTTACACTCACCTAACTATTATATATTTTTACTTCAAGAGGACAATGCTTGAGAATGTAAATGTGTAAGATGTCAAAGAAACATCAGTGAGTGCCTACTGCAATTATCTCCTGGAAAAGGAATCCTGCACATTAATGTACAGCCAGAATATATATTCACCACTTTGGATGCTAAATATTTGAGGATGATCATCTGTCTGCCATACAACTATTACATTCCAAAATTACTGCCAACTTACACATCTTTTATCACTGAGGTTTAGAAATGATGTGTGGGGACACAAAGCAAATGTCTCAATGCAACAGTTCACCTCAGTCTAGAGCAAGGCCTCCGTTTTGTGGCTTACAAAACAATGGTTTTTAAGACCCCCTACATAGGACAGGCTGTGTTTATAAAGTAGCATGTGAGAGTGGCCACACAGAAAGAGATCTGGGGGACTTGATGATCTTTGAGGTCTCTTCCAACCTTGGCGATACTGGTTGACAGTAGGCTGAACATGAGCCAGGAGTGTGCCCAGGTGGCCAAGAAGGCCACCAGCATCCTGACCTGGATCAGGAATAGTGTGGCCAGCAGGAGCGGACTCTGTGCCCTGTGCTCAGCACTGGTTAGGCCACACCTAGAGTCCTGTGTCCAGTTCTGGGCTCCTCAGTATAGGAAAGATGTTGAGATGCTGGAACATGTCCAGAGAAGGGCAACAAAGCTGGGGAGGGGTTCACAGCACAGCCCTGTGAAGAGAGGCTGAGGGAGCTGAGGTTGCTTAGCCTGGAGAAGAGAGGCTCAAGGGAGACCTTCTTGCTCTCTACACCTACCTGAAGGGAGGTTCTAGCCAGGTGGGGGTTGGTCTCTTCTCCCAGGCAACCAGCACCAGAACAAGAGGACACAGTCTCAAGCTGCACTAGGGGAGGTTTAGGCTGGTTGCTAGAAAGAATTCTTCCCAGCAAGAGAGATTGGCCATTGGAATGTGCTGCCCAGGAAGGCGGTGGAGTCACCATCTCTGGAGGTGTTTAAGGAGAGCCTGGCTGAGGCACTTGGTGCCATGGTTGAGTTGATCAGATGGTGTTGGGTGATAGGTTGGACTCGATGATCTCGAAGGTCTTTTCCAACCTGGTCCCTTCTATTCTAAATGATGATATTCAATACCAGAGAGACAGTCTTGAGAAACCACACAGCAGCCCAACACTCTGTTAACATTAATTTTATAAAATACATGAACAGATAAAGAACTCGAGCTTACATAACGACCAGAGTCTTAAAAAGAACGTTTTGAATAAAATATAAATTAATTGAGCACATCACTAAGTTTTGCCACACGTTAGACAAGTTTATAAAAGGCATTTTCAGATAAAATAGTTATTTTGAAAGAAAATCCTTCAAAAGGGAAACTACTGAAGTCCTTTCTCAAGCAGTCACTCCTAAAAGCCTTCAGTTCCAGGCCGACAGGTGGTACCTGAATTCGTTTAGGATCTGCCGTTGCTTTGCTTCGAGATCTGTCGAGCTTTGAGAGACAAATTTAAATGCTTTCAGGTCAGAGTCATCAGTGCAAAGTAAAGCTTCAAGCTGGAAACGAGACAAGTGTAACAGAAAGAAACGGTCCTGGTACAAAGCTTCCTAAATTCACATTATGAAAACAAAACCAGTTGTGCCAGGTGCACTCTGGAGATACTGAACATCAACACAGTTTTACCACTGGCCGTGTTAGGGCTCTCACCAAGCCATTAAGATGGCTGATCGAATTAAGCTCACTTATTTCTATCACAACTTCAACTGGTTTTCGACTCAGTCTTCGGAGAAGATCCAGGTTGCTGATGCCCGCTTACTTTTGCTCAACTTCTGATTCAGCCAACTTGCTTAAAATGCAGTAAATTTAGCCAAAAGGAGAGACAAAAAGTGAGGTCAACAGCCATCTGAATGATGCTCTAAAGGAACGGGTTGTCCAGGGAGGTGGTTGAGGCCCTGTCCCTGGAGGTGTTTAAGACCAGGCTGGATGAGGCTCTGCCCAGCCTGATCTAGTGTGGGGGGTGTCCCTGTCCATGGCAGGGGGGTTGGAACTAGCTGATCATTGTGGTCCCTTCCAACCCTGACTGATTCTGTGATACTATGACAATGATATTTAGTTGGAAGAAATCTGATAGCACATGTTTCTGAGTTTAAACAACTTTGCTCATTCAAGCACTCTCACTCAAGGCAGTCTTCCTTACAGTTACGTACGCCTGTAACGCACTGCCAGGCTCAAACCCCTGAAGTCTTTCAAAGGTTGAAATATGTTTAGAGAACTAGACTGTAGCCAGATTAATTTATTTTAAGCCTATTAATTCCTGCAGAGTAAACATCAACACTCTAGCAAAGCAATTTCGCTCTGTTTGACTTTAAAACTATTAACCAAAACAGGTTTGAAGGAGTTTTCGCCTTCCGCTATTTAGAAGCGTAATTAGCACACTCGTTTCAAGATGAATGGAACTCTTTTCAAGTTACCACTCAGAGTATTGCTCATCAAGCTTTATTTATTTTTTTTTAACCACATACTGGGGGGAAATAAATAAATAAGTGTCACTGGTGGTCAAAACCAGAAAGGAAAAGGAAGCATTTTAAAACCTTAATCTATCAGGCAGCAGCTCCAGCCTCTAATTGAACTATAAGGCTGTAATTTATACTAATCTGCTGCATAAAAATGAGCAAATGAGTTCTCCAGTGCCATTCCAAATTTGAAAAGTCAATCTGCAGAGTGTTTGCTCACCACTGTAAAGAGGTCTTTTCTTCTTTTTCACTGTCGTCGTCGTTACGCTGGCAGTTATGCCAGAATCTCAGGGAAGCAATTCCAGCGCGAGCAGGGTGTTGAGTTTAGTATCATGAATCATTCTGAATTTACAGCTAGCTAAAATGCCAGGGTGGTGCTGTAAACAAACCAACCTGAACAAGACTACATCAAACACTCTCCAAATGGAGAGGGAAGAGATTTGCTTGAACTAAGAAGGGCAGAATGTAACTTCGACCAAAAATCTTCCTAAAGCGTACTCCAGAAATGAAGTATTAAAGGAAGTTGCAAACGCCCCTTTCTAGGAGCATAAACTCAGAACCATTTGCTTAATCAAAATGGAACAGAAGCTCTTCCCTATACCCTGAATTCTCCTGATGATCATTTATCACTGAAGCAGATTAATGATATCCATTCTATGCTTTGTAATGCTACCAAATAACTTACTTAATTAGTTTAAACAATAGGTCCTCTGATGAAACAATGAACCTCGGAGATAATCGCAGTCCTTTCTGCTGGGTGTTCTCAGTTAGTCTGAATCCTGCACTTCAGTCATTTGCTGTCTTTAAAAAACCCTTCAGAACAGAACCTGACACCTGCTCCTCTAAGTGGTGTTAACTTTTACCAGTTGTTCTGAGTGAAGAACACCAACAGCTGGAAGGGAACACATAAACGCACATCTCATGCCCAGCTCAGGACACTGTAAAAACTCTCATGTACTGGTCACATCTCAAAATGTGAAAAACATTCTACCTACCACATGGTTTTATTTTTATCAACACCAAGAAAAGAAGATTTCAAAGTTTCCAAAAAAAAAAAACCCACAAGGAAGAGCAGCAATCTTAAGAATTATCCTGGAAATATTTGGACTCAACTTTATACTGAAGACTGAGTTATCTTCTCTCTCTCTCTCTCTCTGAGATTGGGAAGATTTTTAGTCGGGCTTGCATCAATTTGTGCTCAAAAACAAAAAGTCAAAGCCTGAAGTATCACTAACAATGTAAGACAAAAATGTGTTTCCAGCTGGGGGGTGAATGAATTTATGAATTAAACACATAACTTGAGGCTAACAAAGTGTACAGAGGAGGAGGTTGCCCAAGAACTTCACCAAGAAAAAATTGTTGCTACAGTAGAATTAGGGTCTGACAGTGCTCCAAGGATTTAAAGTTTCCATGTTAATACAAACTGATGCAAGCCACAATCAACCACAGAACAATCATTCTACTTTGCAGAAGAAGCTAGAACTGGAATTTACCTGAACACCACTGACATGACTCAAAAAGATACCTTTTAGTCTGGCATGCCCCAGTTCACACAGGTCACAGAGAACTGGTGCTACGAGTGTGTAAATCAACACAGCATCGACACGTGCACTGGGCTCTTTTGAACATTTTGCAACCAAGCACTCCAATTTGAAAGTGTTTTTACATTTTAGGACTCAGTATCACTGCTGCACAAAGTGTTTTCTTAGTGGGTTGGGATTTATTTTCTCTGCTGTTTGTGGAAACTCTGTATAGAAGACCTTGAGGACCACAGGTCACGGAATTCACGTTAAACAGAAAGCTGCCCAACATCACTGCCAGGATACCTTGACAGAGGCAGTTCAGAGACACAACAATGCATTTTACATTCAGATTATTTCCTCTCTAAAAAGCAAAGGACTCTCAGAAGGAAAACAAAATAAAATAAATCAGTAGTGAAGGCCACATACTTTTTGCATTTGATGAGCTGAAATGCAAAAACAAACCCAAAACAATGAAAGCATCTTGTGAGAGGGGGGGAAAAAAAACCCACCGAACCGAAACAATGGAGCGTGCAGAACTTCTGGGAAGTGATGGTTTAGTTGATGGGAGTGGTCAGCATGAAAACTGGAAGTGATGGTTTAGTTGATGGGGGGGTGGTCAGCATGAAAACTGGAAGTGATGATTCAGTTGATGGGGGTGGTTAGCACAGAGACTGTTGGGAATGCTGCAGCAGAACCGACCACAAAGACAAGGGACTATGAACGGGAACACAATACAGGCATCAACTAGGAAACTGTAACTTGCCAACTTGTAAACAAGGGGGGGGAAAAAAACCACAAAAAGCATTTCACAGATTAAAAGTTCTAGGGAAGTAAACTTCTTTAAATTATTCTGTCAGTTCAACCCTGATTTAAAAAAGTATGGCTAGCAAAAATACATAAGCCTCAGCATATCTGTAAGTCTTGATCAGAGCAGCCATGAGCCTTTGATAAACGGCTGGAAACAAACACCCTTCTACTAAGGATGAAAGGAGAAAAAAAAAAACAACATAAAAATACTCCATTCTCTTCTCTCTCTCTCTCTCATTCCTCCATCCAATCAATGCATCTGCAGGATTCACATGCTTCAAGAAAAATCTTGATGCTGCTATAGATTGAGACGCGGGGAGACCGGTGGAGGAAAACAGACAAATTCTCTTAAAATACTGCGGGCCACATCGACGTTGTTCTGGGCAATTTCAAGTGCCCTCTTGACTTCTTCAAAGGAGTAGCCCTCTCCCATGAGTTTTGCAATTTTTGCATCCACATTTTCCGTGGAACTGTCAGAGCTGTATGCCTTCCTGTGGTGTATTTCTGGGGCAGTCCTCCGAGGAAGCGGTTTAGGGGGTCTGGCTGGTGCTTGTGAACCATCTGTTTCAAATGAAGGAGACAGCGATCACTATAAATTGGCTTAAAATCATGTTTGTAGGTAGGTCAAGCCTCATCAAGCAGCTTGAGAAGTAAAATTCTCAAGAAGCACGAGTAGATACTTCAATTCACTGTTATACCTCATTGTACAGTGTGGACAGTAGCTGAATTCAGCAAGAACATTCAGAATGGAAGCAACTGAAATACAGTTTTGATAATATGATCAAGAGTATGCAAGTTGCAATCTAAATGCTCCAAATTTGGTAGAAAAAGGGACTTTTTACAAAGGCTTGCAAGGATAGGATGAGTGGGAATGGATTGAAGCTTAAAGAGAGTAGATTTGGACTGGATATTAGGAAGAAATTCTGTTTTACAGTGAGAGTGGTGAGAGACTGGGGATGGGCTGCTTAAGGAGGCTATGGATGGCAGCTCTCTGGAGGTGTTCAGGCCACACTGGATGGGGCCTTCAGCAACCTGGGCCAGAGAAAGGTGTCCCTGCCAATGACAGGAGAGTTTCATAGAATCATAGAATTGTTAGGGTTGGAAGGGACCCCAAGGATCATCCAGTTCCAACCCCCTGCCATGGGCAGGGACACCTCACACTACAGCAGGCTGCTCACAGCCACATCCCAGCATGGCCTTAAAAACCTCCAGGGATGAGGCTTCTACCACCTCCCTGGGCAACCTGTGCCAGTCTCTCACCACCCTCATGGTGAAGAACATCTTCCTAACATCCAATCTGAATCTACCCATTTCTACTTTGGTTCCTCTCCCCCCAGTCCTATCACTCCCTGACACCCTAAAAAGTCCCTCCCCAGCTTTCTTGTAGCCCCCTTCAGATACTGGAAGGCTACAACAAGGTCTCCCCAGAGCCTTCTCTTCTCCAGACTGAACAGCCCCAACTCCCTCAGTCTGTCATGTTTTGACCTACATGATCTTCAATGTCCCTTCCAACACAACCATTCTATTATGAATCTAAGTAAAAAGAAAATGCAAACCAGCAATGATGGTGAAAAAAACCCATAGCCATTCAAAATTTTAAAGACTCTCAACTCTCAGCCACAGTTGGGGAATTTAGCTTTAAAAACAAACAAATTTGATCACAACTTTATTCAGGACCAGAAGCTGTGCAGGAGAGGAGCCCAGCCAAATATGCCTGAGGGAGAAAAACCCTTCACTTATGGATACATCTTGTAGATTCTGTTCAGTCAATTGCAGCTCATTTCATGCATGGCAGACACAAATAAGTACAGAAATAACTGGTAGCTAAAAAAACCCCACCAACCACCACTCTAATTTCAGTATTTTCAGTGGTGAGAACAGAACACAGTCCTCCCCTTCTACTTCCCCTCTGGAAATACCTCCCTGTTCCTCCTCTCCTGTGGAAAGGTTATCTGCACAGTTAATGCTGATGCTAAGAATCGTGATCTGCTGATGGAAAAAAAAAGCTAATATTCAAACTTGCTAATCTTCTCAGAGTCAAGAGTTTCCTTCTCAAGTAAACTTGGTACTTTACTGAGACCTCTTTATCCTCACTGATTCCACAATAAGAAGCTTAAATACAAGCAGCCATAGAGCAGAAAACACTTTCAAGAGCAAAGGGAAAAAAAAAAAGAAGTCTTTAATCCTTCTAAAAGTGTTCTAAAAAGTTCCCTCAGCAGTGACTTTGATAGCTAAATTAAAGGAATTTCTGGCTGTGATGCTTCCTGTTTACTTACACTAAGAGTAATGGCATTTTGCAGTGTTAAGTACTTCAGGGATGTTTCTTGACTGATGAAAACGTTCTATTTCTAGTACTGCTGTTACAAACTGCTACCTGGACAGAGAGAACTGTAATTCGACCAAGTGTGTTAAACAAGTCAGATGAATGAAAATCATTCACCTACTAGGTCCAGACAAGCTGTATTCTTCTTTTCACTTGGTTTTCATTCATTCAGATGAGAGTGTGGCTATAGATTGTAATTCCATTTCTTAATTCAGAGAATCAGAGAGTCACAGAGTGGTTTGGGTTGGAAGGGACATTAATGATCATCTAGTTCCAACGCCAGCCTGCCCCAACCATAGGCAGGGACACCTTGCATTAGACATGGTTTCTCAGAGCCCCATCTAACCTGGCCTTGAAATTTTTCTAGGGATGGAGCTCCTACTTATTTTGACTCTGGGCAATGTGTTTCACTGTCTCACCATCCCCACTGTAAAGAATTTCTTCCTAACATCCAGTCTAAATCTCCCCTCTTCCAGCTTCAATCCATTCCCCCTTGTCCTATCACTAAAAGCCCTTGTAAAAAGTCCCTCCCCAGCTTTACTGTCCTGTCAAAGGAAGACTAGCAAGATGGTGATGTTCAGATAACAAATGGATGAGTGATTAAAGATGTACAGTAAGGGGTTAAGATTACTTTTGTTCTAATTTCATTGCCTGCTTTCCTTGCAAATAGTTATGACAACCTACAGATCCTAAGGGCTATTTCTTATATGTTATGTTTCCCTCCCCCTGAAGCTTATAGAATCAGAGAAAGATAGGGTTTGGAAGTGGACCTATGGAGATCATCCAGTCCAACCTCCCTGCCAGAGCAGGTTCACCTGGAGGATGATGTGCAGGACAGAGTCTAGTCAGGCTCTGAATGACTCCAGACATGGAGACTAAAAAACAAATGAGAAAGAAGTTCAAATTTCTCACTTCACTGATTTTAGACATCTCAGGAGTGTAACAGAAGAATGCTCTTTGTATCTAATGCTGCATCATGTTAAACCCAAGAAGTTGTCTCTTAGAAACCTTTCACACTTCAAATACACACATCTCATTATGGACTTCATTTCTACAGAGGATGAAACAAAATTCAATTAGCAACTTCACATTTTCCCTGGCTTGAAGAAAATCCTTGTGCATAGATCAGCCCCTTCTGTATGTGTACTACATGAGATATTTTCTGCTCTCCCCAGCCTAATACAGGCTTTAAACTGATGGCACTTCTTCTATGAACCCATCGCTTTGCTGAAGCTTCCAAACAAACTTTATTAAGCAATCACATCATTTAGAAAGGTCATGTTTAATTCTGTCAGCAGCTTTGCAGCACAGACATTTTCTTCTCCCTACAGTGACATCTCTCTCTCTACAGCACACACACACTTCCAGATCCTCAGCCCTCTCTAACTCAATTCCCATTATTATTTTGTTAAGTGCTGACATCTCTTTCAGTATCTTTGCATCCACATAACATTTTAGCTGCAGCTGGATATCATATGGGATCCTGAGCTTAAAGATACTAAGCCTAAGCTGCATGTCCATCTGGACACTGAGATAGAGGTATTTAAGCAGGACTTTCTTCCCCAATCTCCTGTTCTCTCTGATGTTTCAGCCACTGCAGATGCCTGAGTGAAAACTGGAAGAGATTTTCTCATTACGTAATTCAATTAACGGTTTCCACAGCGAGGAGCTTCCTCTATCACTCACATTTCTGTCATTCAGCCCTACATTTAACCCTTAGGTAACAGGTTAGTATAAAGGCAGACACAGCCTCATTTAATATCTGAACAGGGACCTACAGGAAGGCTGGGGAAGGACTGTTTAGAAGGGCTCACTCCAACCTCCTTTTAGGAAGTTGTAGAGAGCAATGAGGTCTCCTCTCAGCCTCCTATTCTCCAGGCTGAACAAGCCCAGTTCCCTCAGCTGCTCCTCACCAGAGCTGTTCTCCAGACCCTTCACCAGCTTCATTGCCATTCTCTGGACAGGCTCCAGCACCTTAACGTCCTTATTGGAGTGAGGGGCCCAAAACAGAACCCAGGACTCAAGGTGTGGCCTCTGCAGTGCTGAGCGCAGTGCTGCAATCACTTCCTTGGTGCTGCTTGTCCCGCCATTCCCGACATAGTCCAGGATGCAGTTTGCTTTCTTGTCCACTTAGGCACACTGCTGGCTCATACTTACACAGGCTGTCAATCAACATCTCCAGGTCTTTCTCTACTGGGAAGATTTCCAAACATTCTGCCCCAAGCCTGGTGCATTACGTGGGGTTGTTGTGACCCCAAGTGCAGGACGTTGGCCTTGTTGAGCTTTATACAACTGACCCCAACTCAGCAGCCCAGCCTGTTCAGGTGCCCTGTACTAACTGCACATATTGGTCCATCAAGCTGTTCAGCATGATCTTCAAATTCTGTATCCCAATATTCCCCCTAGAGTTAATGAAATCCACCTTGAAATAACACAGGACAGCTTCCACCTAACATCTCCATGTAAAGGAATTCAGATTTGCATGTGAGTGCTTTAATAAGGCCAGGTGAGGGAAGAGGCAGCAGAACCAATATCCTTAACTAGCCTTTTGAATCTATTTCTGACAGAGTAACTAAATTCAGTGCAATACAGCAGACAGCTACACTGGAGGCCTAATTTTCTTCTACCTTTCTTACTGATCATTGGCTATGTTTAGGTAAAATATGCTAACTATCAGCAATATCTCCTTCTCTTGCTTCTATTGTACTAAGTTTAAAAAGTTGAATTTAAGAAATTTGAAACAACATGCCCTTGAGATAGTACAGCAGTCTCAAGGAGAAGGACTTGAGGGTGTCAGTTGATGGAACAACTCAACATGAGCCAGCAAGGGTTGCTGGCAGCCCAGAAGGCAGCTGTGTCCTGGGATGCATCAAAAGAAGTGTGACCAGTGGAAGCAGTGAGGTGATTCTGCCCCTCTACTCTGTCCTATTGAGACCCCACGTAGAGTACTGCATCCAGTTCTGGTGCCCCCACACAAGAATGGGCCCGGAGGATGCTGGGAGGATGTTCAGAGGGCTGCAGCACTTCCCCTAAGGGCACAGGCTATGAGAGTTGGGTCTGTTCAGTCTGGATGAGAAATTATAGAAGCCTCCCAGTAAAGGGAGAGTTGGGGAGGGACGTTTTACAAGGGTTTGTAGTGATAGGATGAGGTGGAATGGATTGAAGCTGGAAGAGATGATATTTAGATTGGATATTAGGAAGAAATTCTTTACAGTGAGGGTGATGAGACACTGGAACAGGTTGCTCAGAGAGGTCATGGATGAAGCCTCCCTTGAGGTATTCAAAGCCAGGCTGGATGAGACATTGAGCAGCCTGGTCTAGTGAAAGGTGTCCCTGCCCATGGTAGGCTGCTTGGAATTAGATGATCTTCAAGGTCCTTTCCAACCCAAACCATTCTATGAATCTATGAACTGAGTATGTTGCTGAATTAGAATAAATTTCTCATTACCTGTTAATGATTCAGTTAAACATCCTGACAGCAACCTTAAAACTAGTCAAACTGAGGCACAGAAGTTAAAAGAGCCACCATGCTACTCTAGGCAGCCAGTAGCTAAATTATAATTAGCCAGAGAGTGGCTCCATTTCTTGTCCAGCCTGTTCAAAGAGTCACCATAGAAAAGGGATGAAATAAAGAACTGATTAATTCAGAATAAATGCAAAAATAAAAGTTCTGCATACAGTTAACACTCTCTACATTGTCTTTTGATATCATAGATGAAGGTGAATCAGTTCAGCAGTTCTGATCTATGGAATGACAGCCACTGTGAAAAACAACTTCCCAATTAAGAGCATGACATGATCCATCACATAGCTTTCATTTAATTGAAATTAAATTGAGTATCTTGCTGTACACCATGCTGATTTGGAATGATGTATTTATAGCAAGGGTCTACACATGGGCATTTTAGAAGATGGCTGTGGGAAACATACAGAGAGAAAAGTATTAAGTGACATCAGAAAGATCCAAGGTCTTAAGAAGCAAGGCTCCTGCAGTAACTCAGGGAAATTCAAAGCTGTTCTACCACAGAACTGCAGGAATTGCAGGAAAACTCCAGATCATTAAAATATACTTAGATAATTGTTATAATTTGTACTATAAAATAATTTATACTATAAAATAATTTATACTATAAAATAATTTACACTATAAAATAATTTACACTATAAAAGAATTCATACTATAAAATAATTTTAAATGCCCTAAATAATTCAGGTTACCTCTGGAAGAAAAACAGATCCCACACAGTGCTATGTATAAAACATGCATGACAAAACAACTATTTTTTTTCCTAACAGTAGGAGAAAAAGGGAAAGACTGTAACATTAGTAAATGCATCCTCCCCCAAATGCCAGTGTTTCCCAAGGCATCACATTAATTCTCAGATGTGCTATTCCTTAACGTTCTGCAGCACTCTTGAGGCTTATTTAACTTCCCCTGTACTTTCAGTTGTATTTTAAGATGAAAAAATACATTCATTCTTTTCTACACCCCAGCAGGGTGGAACTACACATTCCTGGGAAGGAGAGACACAATTACTATTAAAAAATGTATAATTTTCCATGTGGGGTTGCTGCAATTAAACACTGCTGATATTACAACAGGAAGACAAAAGAAATGAAGTCCCTTCCTTTCTTTGTGCATTAGAAAACAGTTTTCATGATCAATCCTCTCTTATCTGGAGAATAAATAATGGCTCAAAGCGTTACTTGGTTTTTAGTGCTGTCTCTTCAGGCAGCAAAACGATGTGGGCTTGACAATTCTCTCCCTCATACACCACAACACATCTCAAGAAAAGGAAATTTGCCTAAAACCTGGTGGAAGGTAGCACTGCTGCTGCTTCAATTAATGTGAGTAGCTTTCCTTTAAACACCCATTTGTGCTGCCTGAAAACCACAAGCAAAATTTCCAGGGCTGAGGAATTGCTTCTGTTGTAGCTGTTGCAAATGGAAGACTGCATTTTGGGGTTTTTTTAGGTTCTTGTTGTTGTATTAAAAAAACCCATTTTGACATTTTCTTATGAGCTCAGACTGGCATATTAGTAAAGAATGAAAAAAAAAGATCAGAAAGCAGCAATACTTCACAGAGTGAAGCTACTTTTGTGTGGCCTTGTTTCAGGAATCATGCAACAAAGGTGGAAGTGAGATGTGTGTGCCCCAGCAGGGCTTCTGATGTCTTGTGAGCTTTTTTCTCCCAGGCAACCAGCACCAGAACAAGAGGACACAGTCTCAAGCTGCACCAGGGGAGGTTAGGCTGGATGTTAGGAAGAAATTCTTCACAGAAAGAGAGATTGGCCATTGGAATGTGCTGCCCAGGGAGGTGGTGGAGTCACCGTCACTGGAAGTGTTTAAAGAGACTGGATGGGGCCCTTAGTGCCATGGTTTAGTTGATTAGATGGTGTTGGGTGATAGGTTGGACTCAATGATCTCAAAGGTCTCTTCCTACCTGGTCTGGTTCTATTCTATTCTACTCTATTCTATTCTATTCTACTCTACTCTACTCTATTCTATTCTACTCCATTCCATTCCATTCCATCCCATCCCATTCCTATTCTTATTCTAGTCTATTTTAAAATGCCAGAAAAACCTCTGCCCTTCTCAAAAAAAGTAAGAAGAACTCCAATTCATTTATGCATGCACTTGGGCAGTGAGCAGAACTGATGCTCCCCACCCACAGACAACAGGTAGTCACTTCTACCTCTCTAAAGCAAAACCTTTTGGTTCTCCTGTGATGATCTCCTATTTTTGTAAAGCCACTTGCTGCCCAGAGTGACAAAAAATCCCTCACTGCACTTCATGAATGAAAGTTCTTTGCTTGATGGAGTTGCAATTTTCTACCAGAACAGTTTTCTACCTTACCTGTAGAGGGAGGAAATTGATCATAGTCTTGAGATGTCCGATTTGTTTTGATGTTTTCTCCAGTTACTCTACGAGCAGGTGGCAAAGGAACATGAGCAGATATTGGGTCAAAATGAGGATCTGCAATAAGAGAAGAACAAAAAAATCACAAACAAACCAAAAAGAAGTGTGTGAGCATTATTATCTAGGAGAGGGGTGTTAGGTTTGGTCTGGTTTGCTTGTTGGTTTGCCTTTCATTAGTTTGGGTTTGTCTGTTTGGTTGGGGTTTTTTGTTGGTTGGTTTGGAGTTTGTTGTTTGAGTTTTTATTGGCTATTGAACAAGTGTTAGCAACAGCCTAGATGTGGTTTCTGTTGTGGGCTCATAAATGTTTGTATGTGAAGGGAACTTCTTGCTGTTCACAGATTCATGGAAAGGTTTGGGTTGGAAGGGACCTTAAAGATCGCCTTGTTCCAATCCCCCTGCCACAGGCAGGGACTAGACCAGGGTGCTCAAGGCCCCATCCAATCTGGCCTTGAATGTCTTCAGGAGGAGGTCCTCCACAAGCTCCCTGGGCAACCTGTTCCAGTGTCTCACCAACCTTACTGTAAAGAATTTTCTCCTAATATTCAGTCCAAACCTACCTGGGTTTGATGAGATTATTATTCTAATCTGACAGGCTCTGATGGATAGCTGAGAAATCACCCCCAAGGCTTGTATGGAAACCATTCATCAAAGAGCCCACCATAAATCATCTACAACAGCTTATTTGACAAGATTTAAAGTGAGTAATATGGCTTTAGAAATACCATACAAATAAAAAAAGACCAATCTACACAACCATGCATGGCTAAGGAGATGTATACACTTCTAAGATTAATGAAATCTGCTGCTAGGAGATTGTATTCACTATGCAAATATGAAGAAAAATGGATGGCCACAGAGACATCTTCCAGATTTTTAAATTAAAAGTGTTTTTTTCTTTCTTTTTTTTTATTATTAACACCATCAGTGGTGCTTCTTAAGACTGTTTGGAAGCAACAACGATTTCAAACTCCGCATGGTTGTGGAAACTGCACACAGATAGAACAGAGGTTGTATGGGTCTCTGAGGGCTTCTGTTTTCCCTCTCCACTCCTATTACTGCACTGCTCAGGCCACACCTCGAGTCCTGTGTCCAGTTCTGGGCTCCTCAGTTTAGGAAGGAGGTTGACTTGCTGGAATGAGTCCAGAGAAGGGCAACAAAGTTGGTGAGGGGCTTGGAACACAACCCTGTGAGGAGAGGCTGAGGGAGCTGGGGTTGTTTAGCCTGGAGAAGAGGAGGCTCAGGGGAGACCTTCTTGCTGTCTACAACTACCTGAAGGGAGGTTGTAGCCAGGCGGGGGTTGGTCTCTTCTCCCAGGCAAGCAGCACCAGAACAAGAGGACACAGTCTCAGGCTGCACCAGGGGAGGTTTAGACTGGATGTTAGGAAGAAATTCTTCATAGAGAGAGTGATTGCCCATTGGAATATGCTGCCCAGGGAGGTGGTGGAGTCACCATCACTGGAAGTGTTCAGGAGGAGACTTGATGGGGTGCTTGGTGCCATGGTTTAGTTGATTAGGTGGTGTTGGATGATAGGTCGGACACAATGGTGTCGAAGGTCTCTTCCAACCTGGTCTATTCTATTCTATTCTATTCTATTCTATTCTATTCTATTCTATTCTATTCTATTCTATTCTATTCTATTCTATTTCTATCCTATCCTATCCTAATTCTATCCTATCCTAATTCTATCCTATCCTAATTCTATCCTATTCTAATTCTATCCTATTCTAATTCTATCCTATTCTAATTCTATCCTATTCTAATTCTATTCTATACTGTTCAGTGGGAATCCATTCAGCTTGGACTGCTGAAGCTTATATTACTTTTATTTTGAAGAGTAGAAGATAAATTAATTCCTGGTCCTGCACTGATGAAGAACAACCTTTGAATCCTGTACCAGGCTGTCTCTTTTTTACCTGGACGCACTCAGAGGCTTACATGAGGAAGTAATACACTGAGCTGGATTTGCAGAGACAAACTTTTGGCAAATTACTCAGTGTTAGGCCTTGCTGGGTGGCAAAAGAATGCATAAGAAAAACATCTCATGAAAGGTCACTCCAGCTCGACCTAAACCAGCTCACTTTCATCATGTTATCATTCACAAAGGTCAGCCAAACATCTACCAGGCCATTATGTAGTTGCATGTGACCACCTGTCATCTACCTTCTGGCCTTCCTGTGATCCTGTTCACAGATGACACTGGGTTGGAAGGGACCCTCAAAGGTCTGCTTGTCCAATGCCCCTGCAGTCAGCAGAGACATCTCCAACCAGACTGGGTTGTGCAGGGCCACATCAAGTCTGACCTTGAATGTCTCCAGGGATGGGGCCTCAACCATAGAATCACAGAACCAGCTTGAGCCGGAAGAAACCTTAAAGATCATCTAGTTCCAACTCCCCTGCCACAGGCAGAGACACCTCCTTCTAGATCAGGATGCTCAAAGCTTCATCTAGCCTGGACTTCAACACTTCCAGGGATAAGGTGTCCACAACTTCTTTAGGCAACCTGTTCCAGTGTCTCACCACTCTCACAGTAAAGAACTTCTTCCTATTGTCTGACCTAAATCTACCCTGCTCTGGTTTTACACCGTTTCCCCTTGTTCTATCACTACAAGCCCTTCTAAATAGTCCCTCCACAGAATTCCTGCAGGTCCTGTAGGTCCCCATGAAATATTTATTCCTCTCCATTCAGCTTTGAAGAAAAGCAGATAGGAGGACGATATTTAACCCCACCACAAGGTAAGATAATCACTGAAAATATTCCTGGGACAGGTAAACATCAGACAGCAACACCCTATGAAAGCTTCCACAGAGGAAAGAAAAGTCATGTCACAGGCATGCTCCATAATGACAAAAATCCTGTTGCAGGCATCACCAGGAAAGGCATTCAGTTTAATTAACCTGGCAATCAAAGACTT
Organism: Dryobates pubescens; assembly: GCF_014839835.1. Lineage (NCBI taxonomy): Eukaryota > Metazoa > Chordata > Aves > Piciformes > Picidae > Dryobates > Dryobates pubescens. The sequence goes on along the minus strand of NC_071619.1, from coordinate 31,796,924 downwards.
TCCAGCTCAAAGACAAAACCTGTAAATTGTGAATATAAGTTTCATCCCTTTTACAAGCAGAATACTGGACTGAAAGTGCCACAGTGATTCACAGGGAGAGACGGGTGAAAACTGATCAGCGAGGTTGTGAACCACAGCTGTCAGCAACTGTGCTCACAAGTGAGGGAGTTTTGCAGCAAAATTTTACAGCAGGGCTAACCAAGCAGGATGTTCTTCTCATAGAATAATGTAGGTTGGAAAAGACCCTCAAGATCATTCAGTCCAACCGTAAACCCTACTCTGCCAAGTCCACCACTAAGCCATATCCCCAAGCACCACTTCTACATAGTTTTTGAACACCTCCAGGCATGGTGACTTTGTCCCCTCCCTGGGCAGCCTGTTCCAATGCCTGACCACTCTTGTAGGAAAGACATTTTTCCTAATGTCCAAGTTAAACCTCCCCAGCACAATTTCAGGCTATTTCCTCTAATTCTATCATCTGATGCTACAGAGAAGAGACTAACCCACACCTCACCCCGACCTCCTTTCATACAGCTGTAGAGAGCAATGAGGTCTCCCCTCAGCCTCCTCTTCCCTCAGCCACTTCTGACAAGACCTGTTCTCCAGACACTTCACCAGATTTGTTGCCCTTCTTTGGACATGCTCCAGCACCTCAATGCCTTAAACTTTATCAGGAAAGAGAGAAGCTTCCCAGTGAAAGGAAAATGAAATGGAATACATTATGTCCTTTGTGTTCCTACCAGGGTGAAGGAACAGTTCATGTCCTGAGGGAGGTCTGCTTCCTGAGCCAGCAGGTTTTGTGTGCTCAGACATGCTGTGCCGAGCAGGTGGTGGGGGTGGTGGCAGTGAAGGGGGTGAGTTATCAAAGGTATCTTCACCTGCATTGTAAGAAAGAAAGGAAAAAAGAAAGAGATCAGCAGCACTTCATTAAGAACTGTAGAATAAAAAGTGATGCTTAAAATTTAGCTTTCTCTAGCTGCCAAGGCCTTTACTCTCAGGGTTCATCTAGCACTTCAGCAACTCCAGTAATGAAAATGTAAACCTGACTCCTGCTATGCACAACCTTCTTCTAAAACATGCTCTGGATGACCTTTTGCAATGCTCAGTTTCTTTTCTGGGACACTGGCAGGGAGAGATTTCTTTTAGTGGCTCAAATTCAATGAATTATAATGAAAGCTTCACTGAATATCCTGGTGGTGTAACAGCTGTGTTTCAGCTAAGCAAATGCAGATTCATAGAATGGTTTGGGTTGGAAAGGAATCTTAGAAGACCATCTAGTTCCAACCTCCCTGCCATGGGCAGGGACACCTTCCACTTAGACCACACTGCTCAAGGCCCTGGTCATCCTGGCCTTGAACAGCTCTAGGGAGGTGTCACCCACACCTTCTCAGGGCAACCTGTTCCAGTGTCTCACCACCCTCACGGTAAATAATTTCTTCCTAATATCTAGTCTAAATTTCCCCTCTTCCAGCTTCAATCCATTCCTTCTCATCCTATCACCTTTACACAGAAGTGGTGAAGACAGGACTAGAGTCCCCAAGCAGTGTGATTGTTGGGTGCTCTTCTCCTTCAATTCTATGTACTCTTGTACACTTCAGGGAGCAGACAAGAGTATAATGCAGGAAGATGGCAATGTTCAACATGTTTTATGGAACCAGAAAATTGGATGATGACACACATGGACAGGTAAAATCACACAGCTGAGTTTGTCAATGAAGGTGTGGTTGGTGACCAAGCACAGTCCCAGTATACATATATAAATTTGTGTATTATTTGTACATGTTTGAGTTCCCTGACTTCTGTGCATCACAGAGCAGAAATTAGGGTTGAAAAAGGTATCTTTCAGTGACTGGAGGCAGCAGTGAATTTTGAACTGTCCTTTGATAATGGAAAGCACCCAGATATAAAGTTATTGATTTCATTTTCCTTGGCTTAAATACCACTTCTCTGCATTTGACAAAAGAAATGGAATTAGGTATCCAAGCTATAGCAGGAAAAAACTCTCCATTCCTGTACCCAATTGCAATGCTCAAACTTCATATTAAGGGAGAAAGTGAATATAATTTATTTTAGGCAAAATGGGTTTGATTTTCTTTACAGCTTGATTTCAGATTTGGACTGTCTTTTCAAATGTCTTACATGAGGACTTACAAACAGCTACCAAGTCCAGATCACTCAGACAGATACTGACTCCTTGCTGTAAAATCTAGCCCATAGAGTTTGGTACTCTTAACATACTCAGCACTGGCTGCTTTTGAATAAACATGGCATTTGGTTGTTCATCTCAGCAATGTTAACCACGAAATGTGATCAGCAAAAAGTCTGCAACCTAAAGGGGGCACCAGAAGATCATAATCGGAGGGTGTCCTGTTGAGCAAAGAGCTGAGTTTTGGGTTGTCTCTGGTAGGAGGTCGTGCAGGTGGCAAAGGAACCGGAACAGTAGGTGCATCACAGACATCTCCTGAATGACACAATCACAAGAAGTGAATGTTTTCTTGCTGTACCCCTGCAACAGCACAGAGTACATCTTCTTGCTAAGCAGTGAGAAAGACAACCATACCTAACTCTGGATGTTTGGATTTCTTCACCTCAGAAGCAGCACTGTGTGTTCCATTCAGGACTCCAGCACATTGACCATTCTCACACACCCTGAAGACAGACATTGAACAGGAAGCAATCAGCCAGTTATCCAAATATGAACCCCCAGAATGACCAAGTACCTGAGCTGGCAGCTTATTATATGAAAAATGAATGAAAGACTTGATAAGTGGGACCAATTAAAAACAATTATGAGGTTTATATTGAGAGCAGATACTGGCTAACCATCAATAAAAATGCTTGGAAGGGCTGCACTGCTTTCCGGAGGGATGCTGATACAGCTTAAAAAACTTACTCAAGGCTGAAATGCAAGACAGAAGAAAAACTAATATTAAATATAGTTCTCATTTCAGAGCTCAGCTCATTAGTTTTATTCACACAGGTTAAGTCACAGACTCAATCCTGTTTTGCTCTCCCAGCTGTTGAGTTTTCCCTAGCAGAAATATGATAAAGGAAAATGGAGATTTTTGGTAATTATCCACTGTGAAGTACACAGAAAAGTCATTAAACAGAACAAACACCACAAAACCCAACCAACCCAAACCCCCCAAACCCAACAAAAACAAACACCAAAAAAACCCACAAAGAGAACACTACAACACACCACCAGCACCAATGCCTAATGAAGCATTTAAAACCATAACAATTGAACTAGCCAAAGAAGTTGTGCAGGTTCCTGTTCATTTCTGCATCAAAAAGCAGAATCTTGCTGATGCTTTGACCACAGTTTACTGATTTGTTTTAACTGGAAGCAGAATATGTCCTCAGAATTGAACTATTGAATATGAAAATCACCTGTACCCAACAGTCCAAAGTTGCCTATAATCTTGTCAGGAAAATATTGAAGGCTTCTTTTGTAGGAACATGGAAACACAGAATGGATTAGGTTGGAAGGGAGCTTAAGAGATCATCTACTCCTACTTCCCTGTCATGGGCAGAGATGCCTCGCAACTAGACTTCATTGCTCAAGACCTCATCCAGCCCAGCCTCAAACACCTCCATGGAGGAACCATCCACAACCTTTCTGGACAGCCTATTCCAGAGTCTCACCACCCTCACAATGAGGAACTTCTTACTAAAATCCAGTCTAAACCTACTCTGCCTCAGCTTAAAACCATTCCCCTTCGTCCTATTGCTAGACACTCTTATGAAAAGTCCCTCTCCAGCCTCCCTGTAGGTTCCCTTCATGTATTTGATGTCAGCTATAATGTCCCCATGGAGTCTTCTTTCTGGGCTGAATAACCCCAGCTTCCTCAGTCTATCCTCATAGCAGAGGTGCTCCAACCCTTGGATCATCTTTCTGGCCCTCCTCTGGACTGGCTCCAACAGTTCCATGCCCTTCTTATGATGGGGACACTAGAACTGGGTGCAGTATTCGAGGTGGATCTCACAAGAGCAGATTGAACAAGAAGAAACACCTGCTGGCCTCACTCCTCTTGATGCAGCCCAGGATACAGATTGCTGCCAGCTCATGCTGAGCTTCTCAGCAATCAACACCCCCAAGTCTTCTTCAGGGCTACTGTCAACCCACTCTGCACCCAGCCTTTAGTTGTGCCTGGGGTTGGTGTGATGCAGACGCAGGACCTTGCACTTTGATTTTGGAGTCACCATCCATGGAGGTGTTCAAGAGGGGATTGGATGTGGCACTTGTTGCCATGGTTTAATAGTCATGAGGTGTTGGGTGAGAGGTTGGACTTGATGATCTTTGAGGTCTTTTCCAACTTCATTGATTCTATGATTCTATGACTTGTCAAACCTTATGTGCTGGCCCACTTCTCAAGTCTGTCAAGATCCTTCTGAATGACATCCCTTCCCCTTCAAGTGAGTGCACCTCACCACACAGTTTGGTGTCATCAGCAAATTTGCTGAGGGTGCACTCAATGCCACCGTCCATGTCACTGACAAAGATGTTAAACAGCGCTGGACCCAGAACAGACACCCTTGAGGGATGCCACTCATCACTGTGTTCAAGTACAACAGGGAGAAACACAGGACAAAACCCCTTTCATAACACTAAGTACTGTTTAAATAAATGTGAAAGAATTAGGACTTTAGTCCTGTCATTGGAACTGTGGACTGTACACATTCAGGCAAAAAAAGACCCTGAGAGTTTCCTTGGAAAAAGGCCACCACACTGAACAATTCCAGCTTCAAAACAAAAATCCCAACCCACAATGCATTATTATTATTACTAAATACTGGCAAATCTGCCAGAGCTATATGCAGCTAAAATTTCAGGCCTTGGGTTTTTACCAATAGTCCAAACATTAACAAACTTATCAGCTTTGACCATATGGCAAGGAGGAATGAAGAAAGCTCTGGAATCATTTAAATTATATAAACAGGAAAGAGGAAGTAAAATTGTGTTTGTGGTCCCCAGAGTTGTAACTGGGAGTAATGCAATAAATGTAAGAGTAATTGCAAGACTTTAAAAACAAAGCAAGAAACCCCTAATGGTAAGAGCTATTTTGTTATTATTCAATAAATTTCCCCAGGGAAGTAGTAAAGGAAGTGCTGCTTCTATCTCTGAAACTAGATTGGCTCAATCTCTCAGATGCTGTGGATGCAACACTGACTCTTCAGCACAGACACCAGATCACAAAGAGTATTATTTAGGCTGGAGGTGAGGAGAAAGTTCTTCACAGAAAGAGAGCTTGGCCATTGGAATGTGCTGCCCAGGGAGGTGGTGGAGTCACCATCCCTGGTGGTGTTCAAGGGGGGATTGGATGTGGCACTTGGTGCCATGGTTTAGTAGTCATGAGGTGATAGGTTGGAGTTGATGATCTCTGAGGTCTTTTCCAACCTTATTGATTCTATGATTTTATCCTTTAATTTGAATCTATTCTGCATTTCCAATGACCAAATCAGCCACAGGGAGCAAGGTAACTTCAGATGGCACTACTGCAGACTCACTGGGGTTGCTTAGCCTGGAGAGGAGGAGACTCAGGGGTGACCTTATTGCTCTCTACAACTACCTGAAGGGAGGTTGTAGTGAGGGAGAGGTTGGTCTCTTCTCCCAGGCAGCCAGTACCAGAACAAGAGGACACAGTCTCAGGCTGTGTCAAGGGAGATTTAGGCTGGAGGTTAGGAGGAAGTTTTACCCAGAGAGAGTGATTTCCCATTGGAATGGGCTGCCCGAGGAGGTGGTGGGGTCGCCGTCGCTGGGGGTGTTCAGGACGAGGCTTGACAGGATGCTTGGTTGCATGGTTTAGTTGATTAGGTGGTGTTGGATGATAGGCTGGACATGATGATCTTGAAGGTCTCTTCCAACCTGGTTTATTCTATTCTATTCTATTCTACTCTACTCTACTCTATTCTACTCTACTCTACTCTACTCAGGTAATAATTAGCCCAGTGATCATAAAATCACAGAATGGTTGGGGTTGGAAGGACCTCCCAGCATTATCTAGTTAACCCCCTTGCCAAAGCAGGATCACCTAACAGGTTTTAGTTTGAGTCAGGAGTATGGAATGGAACAGATCTCCACAAGACATCTATCTCCACTTAAGGCATTTAGGTGTACATTGCAGAGAGGGCTCAGAGCACATAGGCAGACTCAATTGCTTCCAGATGATGTTAACTCAAAAGATGTCCTGGAGGAGCTTGTCCAACATGCTGCGGTTACTGAAGGGCACTCTGGTCACAGGCCCATGGTTAGGGCTAGTCTGAATCCAAAACTTCCACAAAACAGTTTAAATGTTCTTGGATTCAACTGGTCCCAGTTCTGGAGCCCCCAGCTCAAGAAGAACATGAAACTGTTGGGAGTGGGTCCAGAGGAAGGCAAGAAGATGATCAGAGGTCCGAAGGACCTTCTTGAGGGGAAAGGCTGGGAAAATTCAGCCTGGAGAAGAGAAGGCTCCAGTGAGACCTTAGAGCAACCTTCCAGTACCTGAAGGGAGTTACAAGAGACCTGGGGAGGGACTTTTTACAAGCATTTGGAGTGACGAAATGAGATGAGGGGCAATGGCTTTGAGCTGGAAGAAGGTAGATTTAAATTGGATATTAGGAAAAAATTCTTGACAGTGAGAGTGGTGAGACACTGGAACAGGTTGCCCAGGGAGGTTGTCCTCTCCCTGGAGGTCTTCAAGGCCAGGTTGGATGGGGCCTTGAGCAACCTGGTCTAGTGGAAGGTGTCCCTGCCTGTGGCAGGGGGGTTAGAACTGGATGATATTTAAGACCCCTTCCAACCCAAATCATTATGTGATTCCATGATTCTCAGAAGCTGCTACACCAAGGTCATTCTGCTCTTTTGTGTTGCAGTTGATGTATTGTCTGAGAAAGGTTATACCTTATGTACCTCTAGTCATGCAAGCAACTCAGCCTTTATTAGATGACTTTGCAGGGTACAGGGAGACATTCCTATGCAGAAGCACAACACACCAAGTTAAATAATGGCATAGGTAAAAGAGAATTAGGACTTTGCATTTTTTATTTCTTACTATTTTTTGTGCTTGGCCAACACTGAGAGTTTTATTAATCATTGATTTTTTTTATCTTTTTTTAAAGTCTCATACAGTAGATAAGTATTTAAGCACTTAAGATCATAAAGCTTGGACAGCTGTGGAATATTCATGTCTATGCACCGAAGATTGGATCAGCACTTCTAATAAAGGCAGAAATTGTAACCTGCATGCAAGGAGTGATCAGACTCTGACCTTTTCTCCCAGCTGTTCTAAATCCTGGTTAAACTGGTCTAAAAATGTGAATTGCCTGAAACTGGGATGAGAGGCATGTCAGGCTTTATTGATGGTGGGACACCCACATCACATTCTGATAGAGAAAGGGGAAAATGGCAATAAGTCACTGCCTTCTTTTTATTTTCTTGAACAACAGAATAGTCTGAACTTCTTAGATCAGTACTTGATTTTAACATCACACTTTTGACCTACAGGACCAGCAGAAAATTAGCCCTTCTTTTCCCCAAGACTTATTAATTTAATTCCAGACATCTAGGTGTCTTTATGAGCCAAAGTCCAAAAACGTTACCCAGGAATGATACAGATTTCAGCTGCCATGTCCCTTGGCTTCAAATCATCTTGCCATAATCCACTAACAATTCAGAACTGTGCAAGATTGGAGATACTATTTTAGAGCAAGTTTAAAGCAAACCAGATAATATTCCTCCTGAATGTTAAAAAAAGGTTCTCTTCCTGAGAAGCAGCAGCTAGGAAGATGTAGTACACATGGGACAAAAAGAATATAAAATGATGCACATATAGCTGCCAATTCACATATTTTTCAGTACCGTTATATAAAATGTAAAAGTTCACAATTTTCAAAGCTGACTTTGGGAATTTCAGACACATAATCCACCTTAAAATTAATTTTTGCAAGAGTTGTGAGGGTTGAAATTTCCTGGTCAGCTCTGAAAACCTCAAAGGATCAACTGTAGAAATTGTATTCAAAATCAAACCCCACTCTGTTCTGACCAACAGAGCCACAATAAAGTGAATTTCACAGAATCATAGAATCAATAAGGTTGGGAAAGACCTCAGAGATCATCAAGTCCAACCTGTCACCTAAAACCTCATGACTACTAAACCATGGCTTCAAGTGCCATAGGTTTATGACTGTGGTCAAATGAAACAGAGGCACTAAGCAGAACAGGACAGGATAGGGTAGGACAGGATAGGGTAGGACAGGATAGGGTAGGACAGGATAGGGTAGGACAGGATAGGGTAGGACAGAATAGAATAGAATAGAATAGAATAGAATAGAATAGAATAGAATAGAATAGACCAGGTTGGAAGAGACCTTTGCGATCATAGAGTCCAACCTATCACCCAACACCATCTGATCAACTAAACCATGGCACCAAGCACCCCATCCAGTCTCTTTCTAAACACCTCCAGAGATGGTGACTCCACCACCTCCCTGGGCAGCACATTCCAATGGCCAATCTCTTTTTCTATGAAGAAATTCTCCCTAACATCCAACCTAAACCTCCCCTGGTGCAGCTTGAGACTGTGTCCTCTTGTTCTGGTGCTGGTTGCCTGGGAGAAGAGACCAACCCCCACCTGGCTACAACCTCCCTAATCTGAGCTTGAAAATCTAAGAAACTTTCAGAGGCAAGTTTAACCATCATTAGCAATGTTGAATTCAATTAAACTCAGTGGAAAAAAACCCAGTGTTTTTGTAAGTAAGTTGCCTTCAAGGCTGCTAAATGACCTTACCGAAGCTTCATATTGTGACTATGAGATGGCTGCGAGCTCAGTACTACAGGATGGTTAGATGGAATTTTGTATTCATCATCATCATCTGTGTGATCCCTTGATTTGTCAGACAGAGGATTTGCTGAAGGAACAGGGCACCTGAAAAGATGAGAAAATGATCAGTTTTGCCTTAACTGTTCCATAATTGACCTCAATATAACACAGCAAATACCCTCCTTTAGCCTAAACATCCGTAACGAATGTCTGCCACAGACAAAAATCATCATGTCAAACTAGAACTTGTAAGACCTGACACAAATGATTTTCTCCTCCTGTATAACTGCAGTGTGTTCAATCAACATCAGACCTGATAAATACTCTTCATACCATTTACACTTCCTTTGTAAAACTGTATTAAATTTCACGGAAAATGCCTCACCAAGTTATGTTGTTTTATTTTACTCCATTCCTTTTCCTGGTTTTCATTTAGCACCTGGGAATCAATGCTGTTTTCTAACATTACCATGTTTATGTTAGAGCTAAAGTTAACTTACTTTATACTGGGGGTGATGGAAGCAGCTGGAAGAGGGGGTGAAAGCCGTGGGGGAACGTCGTAATCTTCATTTATCAGATGACCGTTTGAAAAGACCTAAAAATCACACAGGTGTTATAGAATAGTCATAGAATCATACCATGGTTTGGGCTGGAAGGGACCTTAAAGATCATGGGTATCTCTTGTTTATCATCACAGAATCCTCACCAAGTAGGTATTACAAAACAGACCTTGGGAAGACTGTGGGTAAAGCTTTCCCTAGGAGTTTACACAACATAGCTGTCGCCTGTCTCTCATACAACCTACAGCTCACTCCACACAAGAGCTGTAGAACACTTCAGCTTAAAACTTCTCATCAAAAGAGGAAGTTCTCTGTCATAGTTACTAGATGGACTACTTGGTTCCAGCTAACTCCCTGGAGGAAAATCAGTATTTCAAGACTGCAAACCAAAAATGTCCTTGCTGCAAGAGTGATCAGGCATCGGAACAGGCTGCCTAGCGAGGTGGTGCAGTCATCATCCCTGGAGGTGCTCCAAGAAATGTGTTGCCATGGCACTCTGGGGCATGGTTTAACAGCCATGGTGGTCTTAGGTTGAAGGTTGGACTCGACTATCTTAGAGGTCTTTCCCAACCAAAACAGTTCTATGATTCCATACAGCCAGTGGTAAAGATACAACAAATGATTCTACATTTAGCTTGGCTTTGGATGTGTATTTGTTTACTCGTTCTTCAGGTCAAGGAAGGTTAGATGTTTTCCATTAGAGTATGCTGAACTTCATGGCTCATTTAATGCTCTTTGGAAAAAAATGTTTTAGTAAGGAACACCACAACTGGCCTTTTGAATACTTAGCTTTTCATGCTAATGCACACAGAATATCTGACAATTTAATCACCTTTGTATACATCATCTGCATATATAGCATAGATCAGAGACTGAAGACTTACCAAGTCCTCACCTATGACAGAGATAATTGGAACATCTATTCCATCACCAAATGTATGCACAATTACAGTGTAAACCACTTCCAAAGTGGATGTGAGGCTATGTAATTTTCCCCCACCATACAGTGATATATTGATGATCTTAATGATTCTATGATCTTATTATCATGCACTACATCTATGAATGATTGGCTAAAAAACCCACAGCAAATCTAGACTTTTTTTCTCCAAGGTATTTTTAGAAGGTTTCATGTTAAAGTTGTAGCTTAGACTCTCTTGTCTTATGGCTAGACAGCAGTCTGTAGAGAAGAACTTGGGGGTGTCAGCTGCTGAAAAATTCAACATGAGCCAGCAGTGTTTGCTTGCAGCCCAGAAGGCAGCTGTGTCCTGGGCTGCATCGAAAGAAGTGCAACCAGCAGGACCAGTGAGGTGATTCTGCCCCTCTACTCTGTTCTCATGAGACCCTACCTGGAGGACTGCATGCATGTCTAGGGCCCCCAGCACAAGGACATGAAACTGCTAGTGCAGGTCCAAAAGAGGCCACAAAGATGATCAGAGGGCTGAAGCACCTTCCCTGTGATGACAGGCTGAGGGAGTTGGGGCTGGAGAAGAGAAGGCTCCAGGGAGACCTCAGAGCAGGCTTCCAGTACCTGAAGGGGGCCTACAAGAAAGCTGGGGAGGGACTTTTCACAAGGGCTTGTAGTGATAGAGAGAATGGATTGAAGCTTGAGGAGGGTAAATTTAGACTGGCTATTAAGAAGAAATTGACAGTGAGGGTGGTGGGACGCTGGAATTTGCACACGGAGCTCATGGATTCCTCAAGGCTCCCTGCAGGTGTTTGAGGCCAGGCTGGACAAGGCTTTGAGCACCCTGGTATAGTGGGAGGTGTCTCTGCCCATGGTGGTAGGGGTTGGCACTAGGTCCCTTCCAACTCCAACCATTCTATGATTCAACACATTGTTTATAGATTGCAGTATTTAACAAAGCATTTATTTCTGACCAGTCTCATTATTAAGGATCTACAGGAAAGATTCAGAAGCAGCAGATCAAAACTGACCAATAGAAGCAGTATGGTAGCCAGTACAAGCAGGGTATCAAATTAGGATGCCCATTTCCAAAGCTCATTTCATACCTTGGCACCTTCTGCAGGCAGCTCGTGGCGTCTGTGCTTCCTCATAAATCCCGACTCAGAGCTCAGGCGGCTGTGCCTGCCATTGAGGTTGGAAACTGCAGTCAGTCCTGCTTTGGGAGAAGCATCGCTCCCTCCTCGACATCCTACCAGCTGATTCGTCCCAAAGACGTCTCTGGGACACCAGCCCTCAAGAGGCATTGGCTGGTCTCTGGAAGGCACGCTTTCTGGGTGATGCAGGTGTCTGCTTATCCTGTTGTCTGGCGGAATCGGAGGAGGCCTCTCCGGTGGGGGCGGTGGAGGATCACGCAAGGGAGGTGGTGGTGCTGGAAGAGGTTTGTCTTGTTTCCTCACCATACAGGGAGAAGACTAAACAACACAGAAAATTACAAAAAAGCCCCAGAGTTACATCATCCAGGCATGCATGTTTCTGTCATGACTAAGTATCTTTACTATTTCTGTTTTCAAGGCACCACAGGCACACTTGCCAGTAAGATTCAATGTTAGTCTTGTCTTCACATGATGGAGACAACCTGACTTCTCTTCAGAAAGCATGCTTCCATTCCTGCTGCTGCATGAGTAAGCCAAGCAAGGAGTGGAAGGGAGCACAGATAACTGACTGAACCACATTTATCTGACTGACCCATTGTTTTTTCCCCAGAATCCTTCTAGACTTCCTGCTGCAGGAAAAAAAACCCAAACAAGAGAAAAACTACATCCAAAAGGGAATTATTGAGTGACCTTGAATAAACACAAGGAAAGCAAAGTCACTAGTGGTGTTCTCCAGGGCTCATTCCTGAGGCCAGTTCTCTTTAATACCTTGACCACTGATCTGGGTGAGAGGATCAAGTGCACTCTCAGTAAGTTTGCAGGTGACACTGTATTGGGTGGGAGTGTTCATCTGCTGGAGAGCAGAATGGCTCTGCAAAGGGATTGGGACAGGCTGGATCGACAGGCCAAGGTCAGTTGTATGAGGTTCAACAAAGCCAAGTGCTGGCTCCTGAACTTGGGTAACAGTGACCCCATAGGGGCTGGAAACTGTCCAGCAGAAAAGGAGCTGGGGTTGCTGTTTGATAGCTGCCTGAACGTAAGTCAGCAGTGTGCTTAGGTGGCCAAGAAGGTCTTTTCCAACCTGGTCAATTCAATTCAATTCAATTCAATTCTACTCTATTCTACTCTACTCTACTCTATTCTTACCATTTTAAGAGATGGTGGTCACAAAGTTCCAAAGTAAGAATGGCATTTGCTCTCACGTCACTGGTTAGCCCAGCATTATTCTTTTGAGCAGTACCTCAAAATAGAATCACAGAATCACTAAGGTTGGAAAAAACCCTCTAAGATCATTGAGTCCAACCATGGCCATTAAACCATGTCCCAGAGTGCCATGTCCACAGGTTTCTTGAACACCTGCAAGGATGGCGACTCCACCACCTCCCTGGGCAGCCTGTTCCAATGCCTGACCACTCTTGCAGGAAAGAAATTTTTCCTAATATCCAATCTAAACTAATATCCAATCTGAACATGCTGCTTAGATTGAAAATAAGGTGGTGCTGCCTGCAAGTCTATTAACATAAACAGTATATTAAATAAAAAAGTGTTTACTTAAGCTGCCAGTTAAGAAAAATAATTATTCCCCCTGTCAACAGAGGAACATAATGGCTGGGTCAACTTTTTTTGCTCTGCATTGTAGTTCTATTTCTTGTTTGCCATTTTAGAAAAAGAGGGGTTTGGACTGAAGTAGGACTGGCAGGACTGAATTGTTGGGGGTTTTATTTTAACTACAAAATATTTTGATCGTGACATTATTCTTTGCTGCCCCCCCCATCTTATTTCCTTGCAATCCCATATTTATTTATTTCAAGGAGTAAACTAAGCATTTTTCAAAACCACGTCACTGAAAAATGTAAAGGGATGGGATGGGATGGGATGGGATGGGATGGGATGGGATGGGATGGGATGGGATGGGATGGGATGGGATGGGATAGGATGGGATAGGATGGGATAGGATGGGATAGGATGGGATAGGATAGGAACCAGACCAGGTTGGAAGAGACCTTTGAGATCATCGAGTCCAACCTATCACCCAACACCATCTAATCAACTAAACCATGGCACCAAGCACCCCATCCAGTCTTTTCCTAAACACCTCCAGTGATGGTGACTCCATCACCTCCCTGGGCAGCACATTTCAATGGCCAAGCTCTCTTGCTGGGAAGAACTTCCTGACATCCAGCCTAAACCTCCCCTGGCACAGCTTGAGACTGTGTCCTCTTGTTCTGGTGCGGGTTGCCTGGGAGAAGAGACCAACCCCCACCTGGCTACAACCTCCTTTCAGGGAGTTGTAGACAGCAAGAAGGTCTCCCCTGAGCCTCCTCCTCTCCAGGCTAAGCAACCCCAGCTCCCTCAGCCTCTCCTCACAGGGCTGTGCTCCAAACCCCTCCCCAGCTTTGTTGCCCTTCTCTGGACACATTCCAGCAACTCAACATCTTTCCTAAACTGAGGGGCCCAGAACTGGACATAGTACTCAAGGTGTGGCCTAACCAGTGCTGAGTACAGGGACAGAATGACTAAGTAAGACTTACCTTCGGTGATCCAGTTGGGCTGGCACATGGTGACCGTGCCACTCCCTTCTGAATAAGATCCAAACGAGGAGGCACAGGTGGAAGACTAAGATGTGGGATTTGCAGAGGGTCTGGAAGTGGTTTTCTTCTTTGTGCAAGAGGGGAAGATCCTGGTGAAGTCACTGGTGAATTCTGCCTCTCATTGCACTTCAAGACAGAAAAGAAATTACTATTTACAGGATACTCAAGTACAGAACTTCCATTCCATGACTAAAACATTAGATGCTTGTCAAGTAATGACTGGTAGTAATTTATCATAATGGGCATCCTGTTGCTCTTTTAATTAATAGATAATAATAGACAATATATCCTGCAGTTACTAAAAAAGAAGTCTACAAGTTGTTCTACCTCAAAACTAAGATCCATGCTAACTTGTGATGGAAATAAAAGGATATATATCCCAGCAATATGTTTAAGAAAATTAAAACCAAGCCAACCAACCAAAAGTGATTGTCATACAGAAGGGAAAAACCACAGAGGCAGTCACAGAATCATGGAACTGGTTTGGCTGGAAAAGATCACTATGATCATCAAGTACAATTGTCAGCCTAACACCACCATGGCCATGAAACCATGTCCCAAAGTGCCATGTCACCTCCAGGGATGGTGCCTCCACCACCTAGCTGAGCAGCCTGTTCCAATGCCTGACCACTCCTGCAGCAACAATTTTTTTCCCACTATCCAACCCAAACATCCTCTGGCACAATTTCTGGACATTTCTTCTCACTCTACTGTCTGATACTAAGGAGAAAAGACCCAACCCCTGCCTCACTCTAACCTCCTTTCAGGGAACTGTAGGGAGCAATGAGGTCTCCCCTCTGCCCCCTCTTCTCCACACTAATGAATCCCAGTTCCCTCAGCCACTCCTCTGTCACCTCACAAAAGGTGGCTTTCAGCTTTAATAATTTCCTGTAAGCATTTTAAAGGAACAGATGGAAACAAAATTAGCTTCTAGTGCATTCAGCCAGCCAGGAAATAAATAGTAGAGAAGACACTAACTTCCCAGACAAGGTAACTTCATCAGATTTTAGAAGAACATGTTTTTAGAGTATGTTTAATTCACTTTCAGCTACTGAAAACTGCATAGTCTCCTATATTGTTAGAGCATTCCTCTGTGTTTCCATACAATACTACTTGAATCAATTATCTCAGGACTTCCAAACTCAGAGTTATTTACTTTTAAGAACTCCTCACTTCTTTCATTTTCTTTATTTTAAAAGAAGTAAACCCAGACACATACTGTACAAGTTAGAGTGACACAATCACACAGAATCACCAAGGTTGGAAGAGACCTCAAAGATCAAGTCCAACCTGTCACCACAGACCCCTAAATCTTAATTCATTGGGACAATGGCATATTAAACATTATGGAACAATAAACATAGTCTACTAGATATGCCCTTTCAAAAATGAGAAGAAGGCTTTTTATCCTTTACCTGAGCCTGTATCCCACACTTTTTTTTTTTTTCATGTGCATTTCATAACGCTGAGAAATGCATTTCACAATGTTGAGGAAAGGAAAGGTTCAGGCAATAACTACATTAGCTAATCCGATACCACAGGGCTGGCAATTTCTCACTGATGAGACAATTAACAGAGGTTTTGGCACCATTCTTCATCTTGTGTTCATAAAGATCTGAAGACAATTTGGAAATGAAAAAAAAAACAACCAAACAAACACAAGCTGCTTGATGAGGCAGATAAACAGACTAATTGCAGTGGGCTGCTCTAAAGCCTCTGTTACATCTGATCAGCTGCTGAATCATACACAGCACCTAGCAAGAATGATTAAGTTTTCTTTAAGTGTACTCATTCCATTGAAGAATGAGTAAGTAGCTTGGTGCTTATTCTTTTCCACAAAGAAATGTCAAGTATGAGGCCACTCAGGGACTTAATTCAGATATCTCTTAGAGTTTCTGGGTACTCTTCAGACATAGTAAAGTACTGTAGAACTGCTACTCTTCTGATACCCAGCTTATATTCATAATCCATACAGGCACAGAAGGTGACCAAAAATTTTCTCTTCTTTACACTTCAGTGACAACTCCAGGAAGTGTTTTTCAGCTTCTAATTCTGAAAAGAGAAGCTCACTTAGAAAGCCCACCCAGGGCCTTTCCTCCATGGTGACCCTCACCTCCACAATGAGCTTACTGCAACTGTTCTTTGCGTTATGAAGGTATGTAAAAGTACAAGCACCAAAGAAAGTGAAAGCTGGTAATAGCATCTTAGAAGCATAGAATGGTTTGGGTTGGAAGGAACCTTAATGACCATCTAGTTCCAGTCCCCCTGCCACGGGCAGGGACACCTCCCACTAGACCGGGTTGCTTGAGGCCACGTCCAACATGGCCTTGAATGCCTACAGGGAGGGGCCATCCACAGCTTCCCTGGGCAACCTGTTCCTGTGTCTCACCACCCCTACTGTCAAGAATTTCTTCCTAATATCCAGTCTGACTCTCCTCTTCCAGCTTCAATGCATTGTCCCTTGCCCTACCACTACAAGCCCTCATAAAAAGTCTCTCCCCAGCTTTCCTGTAGCCTGCTTAGGTACCAGAAGGCTGCTACAAGGTGATCCCTGAGTCTTCTACAGCATTTTAAAGGTGCTCCTCCAATGCAGTTCGTAGGACAACAAGGATTGATTTGAATTTTTATGCAACACACAGTGAAAGCCTACAGTCCTTTCTATCAGGACTCCTTATCCCTGAAACCTTTCTTTTCTAGCAAGCTTAACATCCCAGTTCCTTACCAGCCAGATATGTCACAAGAAGATTTTCTCAGTATTAAGACATGGCTAGAGCCAGGTGACTTGAGAAAAAAATCAGCCCATCTGATTTGCAATGATTAACAGCTTTATGCTGAGAAAGCATCTGACAATCTTTGTGATAGAGTAAAAACCACAGAATCATATAAGAACCATCTGAGACCACAGGAGGAAGCTCTTCACAATGAGAGAGGTAAAACACTGTAAAAGGTTGCCCAGGGATGTGGTTGAGGCCCTTTCTCTGGAGAAGCTCAAGATCAGACTTGATGTTGCCCCGGGCAGCCTGTTCTAGTTGGAGGTGTCCCTGCTAGTTGACTGCAGGAGGGTTGGACAAGATGAATTTTTAGAGTCCCTTCCAACATGATGCAATCTGTGAATCACAGAATGGTAGGTGTATATGAGTAATGCCATGCTCCAAAAGGTGGTGTGCCTGAAAGCATCACTGTACAACCACTGGTAGCTTTTAGGTCATCTCTAGGCACTTGGAAGAGAAGGTGGTTATCAGGAGTAGTCAGCATAGATTTACCAAGGGGAAATCCTACTTGACTAATCTGATAGCCTTCTATGATGTCGTAACTGAATGGGTAGATGCAGGGAGAGCAGTGGATGTAGTCTACCTTGCCCTCACTAAGGCTTTGACACTGTCTCCCATAACATCCTTGTAAGCAAGCTCAGGAAGTGTGGGATAAAAGAACAGACAGCAAAATGGATTAGGAACTGGGTGCAAAATAAAGTCCAAAGAGTGGTGGTCAATGGTGCCAAGTCCAGCTGGAGAGCTGTAACTAGTGGAGTCCTCCAGAGATCAGTGCTGGGTCTAGTCCTGTTCAACATCTTCATCAACGACACTGATAAGGGGACAGACAGAGTGTCTGCTCAGCAAGTTTGCTGATGATACCAAACTGGGAGGCTTGGCTGATACACCTGAAGGCTGTGCAGCCATTCAGCAAGACTTGGACAGACTGGAGACATTAAAGACCTGTCTGGGTGTGTTCCTGTGTGACCTGTGCTAGATTCTATGGTTATATGGTCTTCCTCTGGCAGGGGGCTTGGACTGGAATATCTCCAGAGGTCCCTTCCAGCCCCTAACATCCTGTGATCCTGTGTTTTGAGAGGAAAAGAGCAGCTGAAAATCACCACATTACCTGATAATTCAAGATTTTCAAGAGGCTTACAAAGTGGAAAAGAATGTTCTGATACCTCAGGGATAATGAGTAGGTTTCTTTCAGTGAGCAATGAAATTAATGACATCAGAAATAGCAGGCACCAAAGCACTCAAGCACTTGGTAGATCCTGAAAACATGACTTCTTGTAGCAAAGCCTATTGTTCCTTCTCTTGATAATGAAAGCATAATGCCTTTTTACCTTATCATGGATGTGACAGCATTATAAAAGCCCATCAGTTCAGGGCTATTTCACAGAGGTCAGGCTGCAAGCTGCAATTTAAGTCCAGCCAGGAAGGATATGCTGCTCCCAAGAGCAGGCCACGGTGTGTTAGATATACAACACAGGAATGATTTGGTGACTTCAGAGATTAGGAAGGATACCAGAAGTATCAATATTAACTGACAGATGCTCTCAGACAGGAGGATGAAACCCTTTTTTTGAGTCCCCTTTTTCCTTCCCTTTTTAACCAAACACAGAATGAATTCCAATCTAGATGACCTCAGTAAATGATAAAATATAGAAAATGGTAAAATATAGAAAACAGAGAGAACATAAAAACCATAGATGGTCTATGGCAAGAGCTAGTCCAGGCTAAAACACAGTAGTGAAAATTCTCAACATAAAATAAACCTTTCTTAATCACAGGGTTTGATTGTCAGTGATAAAAATCTAAGTCCAAAGAATGTAACACAGAGCACATTCAGCATCCAAAACCAAGAAATCACTATGAATAATCTCAGATACACTTTCCCCACTAAATGCATCCAAAATTAAAAACAGAAGGGGGGAAAAAAAAATCATAAGAGGAAATAAAAAATTGAAATAAAATATTAAAACAAACAAAACAAAACAAAATAAATGAAATAAAAGAGAAAAGAACACCAATAACATTGAACACGATTAAAAGCTACACAAATTGAGTTCCAAGTCACCTTTAATAAGCAAAAATATTTGTAACTTACTTAGACAATCAAGTATAATCCTAACCCACAGAATCACTAAGGTTGGAAAAAGCCTCAGAGATCAAGTCCAACCTATCACTCAACACCTCATGACTAACTAAACCATGGCTTCAAGTGCCACATCCAGTCCCATCCTGAACACCTCCAGGGACTGTGACTCCACCACCTCTCTGGGCAGCACATTTCAATGGCCAATCACTCCTTCTGTGAAGAACTTTCTCCTCACCTCCAGCCTAAACTTCCCCTGGCACAGCTTCAGACTGTGTCCTCTTGTTCTGGTGCTGGTTGCCTGGGAGAAGAGACCAACCCCCACCTGGCTACAACCTCCCTTCAGGTAGTTGTAGACAGCAATAAGGTCTCCCCTGAGCCTCCTCTTCTGCAGGCTGAACAACCCCAGCTCTCTTACTGTGCATGTGTATATGAAAAGTAGTAATATATTCTGTGTATATGAATTTGTTTGTTTGTTAGAAATAAAAATTCAGGGAATTGTCCATTCAGCATATTTTGGATAGGAGACTCAGATGTTCTATCTCCTGTTCCCTCTATTATAAACAAATTGAACTCAGTTTCTATCAGCTGAGAATCTGGATTATTTGTTTTCTTCTGTTCAGCTTCACTATTATTGCTGCAATATTGATGCCTCTTGCATTTTCAACCCAGTGAGCTACTGAAAGCTAGAGTACGAAGTGCAGTCTCTCACTGTTTGCAATTCCAGGCAGTTCCATTTACAAACATACAGCTTTAACTGCTGCATAGGTTGGACCAGATGACTATCAGCCTCCCCTTCTGCAAGCTAAACAGCCCCAGCTTCCTCAGCCTTTCTTTATGTGAGCAATCTTCCAGAATCAGAAAGGTCTTACCCTTAAATTCAAAGTTAATTCCAAAACTCTCAAGTTCATTTTCTGTTGAACAAGAAAGGCCTTCCTGGCTCTGGAACATCGGTCATAGGAAGAAAGGCTGAGAGAGCTGGGGCTGTTTAGCTTGCAGAAGGGGATGCTGAGGGGGGTATCTCATGAATGCTTAACAACTATCTAAGGGGTGGGTGCCAGAAAGATGGGGCCAGACTCTTCTCAGTGGTGCCCAGTGATGGGACAAGGGGTAATAATAAACTTGAACATCGAAGTTCCATCTAAATATGATGAAGAACTGTGAGGGTGGCAGAGAACTAAAAGAGGTTGCCCAGAGAGATAGTGCAGTCTGCATCTCTGGAGACTTTGAAAACCTGCCTGGAGATGTTCCTGTATTGTCTGCTTTAGGTGATCCTGCTTTGGCAAGGGGTTTGGACTAGATGATCTTCAGAGGTCCCTTCCAACCCCTACCATTCTGTGATCCTTGGGGTCCTTTCCACCTGGCATTCTGTGATTGTATAGGATTTGAAACTGTACCTTTCGGACTGAGGCCAAACGATTCATCATTAAAGACTCTTCTCTGTCATCATCATCATCCAAGTCCAGCATGGGCATGCTAAAGCTATCAATAATACTGCAGCACCTGGAGTTTTCATCCCTCGGATCGAAGGGATCCACAATGATGGGTTCGGTTCCTTTGATTTCACAGCGGCAGAACGGACAGCCTTGGCCATCAGATTCCTACAGCAAGACAAAAGCAAACCAAACCAACAAAAACATTTGTTACAATGAAAACCAGAGTGATTTAAAAAGTAGGTCTTAACACTTTTCCACAGAGAAATGCCTTTATAAGGTCTCTCAGAGCACTAAGGAAACAGATTCACAGGTATTTAACTACAGCAAATGGTAAAATGATTCCACTTTGCAAACCGTCTCTGTGCAACAGATTAAGCTTCACTTAAAAACAAGCAATCAAAATGCAACCATTATCCCTACAAAGCACCCAAATTGTAATTGTCTGAGTAGCACAGGTCAGGAAGCAACATCTTGCCTTTTGGGATGACAATTTCTCTCTTTCTTCAGAGGAAAGAAGTTGAGATATGCTGATAGAGTACATTTTATTGTATTTCTTTTATATACAATAATAAGTATTTATCTCTTCATTTAATTTAGAAAATGCAGATGAGCTTTAGGGCTCAGCAACTTTTGCTCTCTCTCTCTCTGCAGTCCATCATGGGTGCAACATTACCATCAGTCAGCAATATGCATGCAGACCATCTAAAGCTATTATTTCATGTTTCAGTAACAAACCAGGGCTTTACTACACCTTCAATAAATTATGTAAAGCAAGGAACTATTTTCACATGACCAGAAGCAAAAAATACTTGAATTTCCATTTCTAAGCAGCATAATGTGTTAGATGATTGCCAAGCAGCCATATTTCCATTCCATTCAGAAATATTTCTGCCATCTCAGAAGCAATCAATAAGCCTTTGAAGTACTTTTCAGACTAATGATCACAAGAAATTCTTCCAACCACTTAAAAGGAAATTTTCCATCAGGAGACAAGAGGCACAACACAGACTGACAAAAAAACCCCACACCACCACCAAGAAACCCCAGCACAAACCCAACAAACCACACCCAAAAGAGTTCTGAAGCATTAAGAGATGAAGATGATTTGATCCGAATCCAGAAACCTCATGGCGTCGTATTTGCAGTCAGGTAGAGAGTTAAGAAGATACTAACACCAAAACTCATTCTAAATCTACCTGTCTTGAAAGACCATCAAGCTTTTGGATTTCTCAGATGCAATAGCATCCTGGCCTGTATCAGGAATGGTGTGGCCAGCAGGAGCAGGGAAGTCATTGTGCCCTAAACTCAGCACTGGTTAGGCCACACCTTGAGTCCTGTGTCCAGTTCTGGGCCACTCAGTTTAAGAAGGACATTGAGACACTTGAATGTGTCCACAGAAGGACAACAAGGCTGGGGAGGGGTTTGGAGCACAGCCCTGTGAGGAGAGGCTGAGGGAGCTGGGGTTGCTTAGCCTGGAAAAGAGGAGGCTCAGAGGAGACCTTCTTGCTGTCTACAACTACCTGAAGGGAGGTTGTAGCCAGGTGGGGGTTGGTCTCTTCTCCCAGACAACCAGCACCAGAACAAGAGGACACAGTCTCAAGCTGTGCCAGGGGAGGTTTAGACTGGATGTTAGGAAGAAGTTCTTCCCAGCAAGAGAGACTGGCCATTGGAATGTGCTGCCCAGGGAGGTGGTGGAGTCACCATCACTGGAGGTGTTTAAGAAAAGACTGGATGGGGTGCTTGGTGCCATGGTTTAGTTGATTAAATAGTGCTGGATGATAGGTTGGACTTGGTGATCTTGAAGGTCTTTTCCAACCAGGCTAATTCCATTCCATTCCATTCCATTCCATTCCATTCCATTCCATTCCATTCCATTCCATTCCAAAGATAGCTTTAATTTTTCTCTAACATAACACATGCCAGTCTATGCCAGTCTTACTGAGACATGATTTTGCTGTTTCTGAAGCAATTGTATCCTGAGGCTAGGTCTCTATAAACAATGACTCCTGACAACAGTCATGTCTGGTTTTATCTGTGGGTGCAGGCTGACAGCTGTCTGAGCATGAGCCAGCAGTATGCCAACAGCATCCTGGCCTGGATCAGCCGTAGTGAGGTCATCAGGAATAGGGAAGTGATTGTGCCCCTGTACTGGGCACTGGTGAGGCTGCTCCTTAAATACCAGGTTTAGTTTTGGGCCCCTCACTAGAAAGACATTTTGGTGCTGGACCAGGTCCAGAGAAGGGCAATAAAGCTGGCGAAGGGCCTGGAGAACAGGTCTGGTGAGGAGCAGCTGAGGGATCTGGGGTTGTTTAGTATGGAGGAAAGGGGAAACCTCATTGCTCTGTCTGCAACTCCCTGAAAGGAGGTTGCACTGAGGTGGGAATTGGTCTCTTCTCCCCACTATCAGATGGTAGAACATGAGGAAAAGGCCTGAAATTGCACCAGGGGAGCTTTAGGTTGGTAATTAGGAAAAATTTCTTTCCTGCAGGAGTGGTCAGGCATTGGAACAGGCTGCCCAGGGTGGTGATGTAGCCACCATCCCTGAAGGTGTTCAGGAAACGTATGGACATGGCACTCTGGGACATGGTTTAATGGCCATGGTGGTCTTAGGTCAGTGGTTGGGCTCAGTGACCTCAAAGGCATTTACCAACCAAAACAATTCTATGATTTCTATGATTATTGGCATGGTTAGTACTGGATTTTCACTTTGTACAGAAAGAGAGATGTACTCTATTTTCATCACCTTGCATCACCCACAGAAAGCACCAGTGAACCTCCATATTATATGGAACGACTGAAGCGATGACTTTGAAGCACACAGAAGTCCTCTGTCACTCAGACAATCCTTGACAATTTCATTTTCTAAACACAGCCTTACCAAAGAGGCACAGAAAGTCTTAGTTTTCAAGGCTGTCTTGTATCTGTGTAATCAATCAGTTCTGTACTAGTAGTTTCCTTCCTTTCCTTTTCCAAAGCACCAAGTTCACCAAAACATATGGGGGAACCAAGGCCAGCAGCAGAGACTTTCATTCAACAGTAGGAATACAACTGAGAAACTCAAACTGAGATCTGAAATATCTATATGCATACACATGGATGTCTACATGCACAGAGAGGTTATTTAGAACACTGAGAGGGTAGCTATTGAGAACCTCACAAAGCAGCATATGTATTCACATGCTTTTAGAATCAAGTCAGATAGTTTTTAGACAAGAATAGGTTTCTGTGGAAGAAAATGACATTTTACTCCTGTTCCATCACCTAAAAATGAAACAATTTAACTAAGCCTTAGTTGAGAGACTGATCTCCATAAAGGTGATGAATCATCCTTAGTATTCTATGCAGATCTGATGTTGCTTACTTAATTTTCTTCTGCTTAGTGCAAACATCTGTATTGGACCTTTTGATGCATGTCTAATGAGCTATTATGCTGCTAATTAAACACTACCCCACCAGAAGCTCCCAACAGCTGATGCTGTTACAGTGCAATATTTCCTCATTGCCTAATTATACAAAAGCTAAATTTGTAATGATTACCAGCTGACTACAGCTGTTTGCAATGTTCTGATGAAGCTTAATGGTTTCAACTATGTCAGTTCTCTGAGCCTAAAATACTTTGCTGTCCTCTTCCTGAATCCCTAGACATTGGCCAAAGTTCTGTCTTAGCTTCTCAGGTCTCCAGAAGCAGTGTACATCACTGCTGCCACCATGCTATGAGGCATCCAACAAGCAAAAGTAGAAAGATTTCCATCCTTTTGCTTTGTCCTTGCAGCTAAGCAATGAAGGGGGAAAAAACCAACACCAAAACCTAACAAAAAACCAAGCTGCAAGATCTCAAAATTTCAGATTATTTTGTTTTTACTTTACAGATTGCATTGGTTTGGAAGGGACCCTCAAAGGTCATCTTAACTAATGCCCCTGCAATGAGCAGGGACACCTCCAATTAGAGTCAGAATGAAACTGGTAAGAACAGAGAAAGTGTACTCTTGAGATGAGAAATATTGTTCCAGTTCAACAGCTGCTTAGTAGTGAAATGAATACTCCTAGCTGGGTATGCCTATAAATGGAATCTTGTGCCAATTTATGATCTACAGGCAATGTGAAAGGTTTGGATTTGGGGCACCAAACTCAAATTTCAGAAAGAACACACAATTGGAAACTGAGAAGACTCATTTTTTCCAGCAAGCTTTACTACTACCTGAAAAAAACCCTCCAATGGCCTTTCTGATACATCGTGTTGGCCTGACAAGGAGGATTTCTTACTTGGGAATTTGAAAAGAAGAACGATACAACTTTTAAGTCATATCTTAAACATGAGAATGAAACATCATTAATTGAGATGAACTGGTTTAAAACCAGGTCAAAAACAGAGTAGAGTCAAGGATTCCAGAAGTTTTTTACTATGAGGGTGGTGAGACATTGCAGTGGGTTTGACAGAGAAGTTGTGGACACCTCATCCCAGGAAGTGTTCAGGACCAGGCTGGATGAGGTTTTGGGCAACCTGGTCTAGTGGGAGGCGTCCCTGCCCATGGCAACAGGGGTTGAAACTAGATAATCTTTAAGGTCCTTTCCAAATCAAGCCATTCTATGATTCCTTTTTACTCTTCTCACTACATTTGTAATCAAAAACTGCTGCCTAACTTGAAGGGGCTGTTCAGTCTGGAGAAGAGAAGGCTCCGAGGTGACCTAATTGTGGCCTTCCAGTATCTGAAGGGGGCCTACAGGAAGGCTGGGAAGGGACTTCTCAGGATCTCAGGTAGTGATAGGACTAGGGGGAATGGAATGAAGCTGGAGGTGGGGAGATTCAGGCTGGAGGTGAGGAGGAAGTTCTTCCCCATGAGAGTGGTGAAGCCCTGGAATGGGTTGTCCAGGGAGGTGGTTGGGGCGCCGTCACTGGAGGTGTTTAAGCCCAGGCTGGATGAGGCTGTGGCCAGCCTGATCTAGTGTGGGGTGTCCCTGCCCATGGCAGGGGGGTTGGAACTAGATGATCCTTGTGGTCCCTTCCAACCCTGACTGATACTATGATACTAAGTGAGTCCTGCCTGAGTATGCAATGACCTTTAGTTTTCCCCACAAAACATAGACACAAAAGAAGAAAGGAGTAGAATTGATCCCATTTGAGAAGCTGCTGCTAGAGAACAGGCTGAAGTAAACAGGAATGACCCCTGCTTTTCATTTGAATTGTTAAGTCAAATGCTTGTTAACTGTGCTGAACAAAAGGGACCAGTCTTCCTTTTTCCCACAGACTGCTATGTCTGTGAACAAGATAGACAAATACATCAACATGGGTTACCAGGAAGCACCTGTGGCTCTTGGGATATTCTGAAAATGACATGGAGAGTTTCTTCTCAATGACATCAGAGTTTCTTCCTCATTCAACATGTTAACCCAAAAACATTTAAAGCAAGATGGTTCAGTGCTTTACATATGATTTAACATGAAACATCCGGTTGTAGCCAGGTGGGGGTTGGTCTCTTCTCCCAGGCAACCAGCACCAGAACAGGAGGACACAGTCTCAACCTGCACCAGGGGAGGTTTAGGCTGGATGTTAGGAACAAATTCTTCACAGAAAGAGTGAGTGGCCACTGGAATGTGCTGCCCAGGGAGGTGGTGGAGTCACCATCACTGGAAGTGTTTAAAAAGAGACTGGATGAGGCACTTAGTGTGAACTGTAATTACACAGAACAAAGCAGGTTGGAAGAGACCTTCAAGATCATCGCATCCAACCCATTAACCAATCCAACACCACCCAAACAACTAACCCATGGCACCAAGCACCCCATCAAGTCTTCTCCTGAAAACCTCCAGTGATGGCGACTCCACCACCTCCCCAGGCAGCCCATTCCAATGTGCAATCACTCTTTCTGTATAGAACTTTTTCCTAACATCCAGCCTGAATCTCCCCTGGTGCAGCCTGAGACTGTGTCCTCTTGTTCTGGTACTGCTTGCCTGGGAGAAGAGACCAACATCCGTCTGTCTACAACCTCCCTTCAGGTAGTTGTAGAGAGCAATAAGGTCACCCCTGAGTCTCCTCTTCTCCAGGCTAAGCAACCCCAGCTCCCTCAGCCTCTCCTCGTAGGGCTTATGTTCCAAACCCCTCACCAACTTTGTTGCTCTTCTCTGGACTCGTTCCAGCAAGTCAACCTCCTTCCTAAACTGAGGGGCCCAGAACTGGACACAGTACTCGAGGTGCGGCCTAACCAGTGCAGTGTACAGGGGCAGAATGACCTCCCTGCTCCTGCTGGCCACACTGTTCCTGATGCAGGCCAGGATGCCATTGGCCCTCTTAGCTGCCTGGGCACACTGCAGGCTCATGTTCAGTCTACCGTCAACCAGCACCCCCAGGTCCCTCTCAGCCTGGCTGCTCTCCAGCCACTGACCCCAGCCTGTAGCTCTGCATGGGGTTGCTGTGGCCAATGTGCAGAACCCGGCACGGTTTGGTAGATTAGGTGGTGCTGGGTGATAGGTTGGACTTGGTGATCTCAAAGATCTGTCTCAACTTGGTTAATTCTGTATTCTCTGTATTCTATTCTGCAAAAGAACTTACTTTTCAGAGGCCATTTCATGACCTGTATTACTTATTTCTGTCAACAAAAAGAGAAAAACTCTTGTCCAGTCAGTTATCCACTCTCTGGTTCTACCTGCCCTCTTCATGCCTTTTGAATACATTATGAAGTGACCTGGGTGGCTGAGTTGGTACCAAGTGCCCAGCTTTCACCACTTGAGTACATACTGCAATTCAGGAAGCAGTTTCCACTGAGCAGCAGCCAGCAAAAGGCCTTGGCAAGCCTACAGATCTGGATTTTAACGACTTGTGGAATTTCATTTTTCACAGCTTTTGCTCCACAGATTTGAAAAGTGTATCACTTAAAATAGATATACACCCTTGAACCCTCCTAATGAGTGCCTGGAAAAGCAAGTACATACCCACACTCTAAACAGGGATTTCACAAAGAACTGAACTATGACAGTACCTGCCACGCTGTAAGGCAAGACGTGCACATAAGGTGTCCACAAGGCTCTATCTTCACATCCTTGTCATTCTCTGCACAGATTTTACACAGTTGGAAAGTGGAACCCATTTCACAGTACAGTTCATACTGCTCCTGTAAGAAAAAGAAAGACAAGTAATTATCTTTGCTGTGATTTGGTCACAACTGATACACTTGAGCACCGGCTGTGTCAAACATTTCTTTGAGCCCCCTGTTTTCCAATCCACTTTGTTTATTACTCAAGGAAACTACTGCTGTTTAAAAGCCATACTGAAACAGCTGAGTTTTGCTGCTTCAAATATGATATACTATGATATAGAATCCTAGAGCCACAGAATCATTCAGGATGGAAAAGACTTCCAAGATCGTCAAGTCCAACCTTCTACCCAGCTACCATGACCACTAGATCATGTTGCCAAGTACCACATCATCTTTGAACACCTTCAGGGACAGTGACTCCACCACCTCCCTGGGCAGCCTGTTCCAATGCCTGACCACTCTTACAGGAATGGAAGTTTTCCTACTATTCAACCTAAACTTCCCTTGGTGTCATAAATTACTTGGAGCCTCACTCCAAACTCCTTTCAGGAAGCTGTAGAGAGCAGTGAGATCTCCCCTCGGCCTCCTCTTCTTTAGGCTAAACAATCCCAGCTCCCTCTGCCTCTCCTCCTAAGACATGCCCTTCAAACCTCTTACCAGCTTTGTTGCCCTATGCTACAAAAGAAAAAGTTTACAGTATCTCTGCCTATTGAGATTTTCAACAGACTTCTCACACATAACTACTATTATCATGATCATTTAATAAACTAAATCAAGAATTTAATCAGGAACATGGTAATCACTCAGAATGTCAATGCTGCTTTTCCTTTTCTTGAGGAAGAGTAAGGATATGGGGCTAGAAAACCATTATGTGCAACACACACATCCAATATCTCTACCTGATTCTCTCATTACTGTTTTAAGACTGAGGGAAAAGAAGGAAGTCAGAGAAGTGGAAGCACTCAGATTTTCTTGAGGTAGTTGTTTTTCTAGGAATTCTGCTCCTTGGGAAACATTTTCATCATTTCTGATAATCACAGAATGCTTTAGGTTGGAAGGGACCTTCAAGATCATCTAGTTCCAGCCTCCCCTGCCATGGGCAGGTAACACCTTCCACTAGACCAGCTTGCTTAAAGCTGCATCCAGTCTGGTCTTAAACACCTCTAGGGAGGGGGCATCCAAGACCTCCCTGGGCAACCTATGCCAGTGTCTCACTACCCTCACTGTAAACAATTTCTTGCTAACATCCAGTCTGAATTTACTCTCAAGCTCAAAGCCATTGCCCATCATCCTAGCACTAAAAGCCCTTGTTAGAAGTCTCTCCACAGCTTTCCTTCAGGTACTGGAAAGTTGCTGTAAGATCATCCCAGAGCTTTCTCTTCTCCAGGCTGAACAGTCTGAACTCCCTCAGCCTGTCCCCATAGGGCTTCTGATCATCTTTGTGGTCTCCTCTGGACCCTCTCCAACAGTTTGATACCCTTCTTGTGTTGGGGGTCACAGAGCTTGACACAGTAGTCCAAGTGGGGTCTCATGAGAGCAGAGTAAAGGCAAGGAATCACCTCACACACGCTGCCTACTCTAGATGGTTACGAAAGCCTCTTTCCTAAACTACTTCTGGAAGTGTAATGCACATAGAGCACTCAAAATTACAGAACACGCAGCAGGTCATTGAGTTTGCTCTGGTGAAATGGAAGAGCATCTGAAAACTGCATGGCTTGTATCTAGTCTGATGACTCTCCTTAAACATATCCTCAAGTCTGAAGGTTTAGGTTGGAGATTAGGAAAATTTTCTTTCCTGAAAGGGTGGTGAGGCATTGAACAGGCTGCCCAGGGAGGTGCTGCAATCACCGTGCCTGCAGGTGTTCAGGAAATGTGTGAACATGGCATGTTGGGACACGGTTTAATGGCCATGCTGGTGTTAGGCTGATGGTTGGACTTGATGATCTTAGAGGTCTTTTCCAACTGAATTCTATTCTATGTTTCTACACTTCTATCAGGAAATTGCTCTACACATTTTTACCTTAACCTCCCAATGTTAATTTCAGGACCATTTTAAATCAAGTAGTGTGGTGGCCACAACCTATCACCTGGGTATCAAACATCTGCACATTAATTTATCATATCATTAAATATGACTGCAAAAATATCTACATATTCTAATTTTCTCTGCAAACCAGCTGCCTTCAGGCATTTCATTATTTCTGCTGCTTTGCCCTATCTCTCTTTTAATTTGCACAACAGACAGAGAAGAAAGGAGAGAGAGATCCTAAAATTGCCATCTCTGTGATACATGAACTATACTTTTTGTCTCCTGTCCCATTCTTATTCAATCATCAAAACCATGTCGATGTTATTTCTGTATTCCCAGCCACTATTAGCAAGGAAACACAGGGACACATAATAAACCTGCAACATCACTATCAGGAAAATCTTTAATAACCATTAACACATTTCTCACTTGGAAGAGGCTCAGAATAAACAAAACCTTACAAACCACGCTGTCTGCATCACCACCAGCTCCGGGGTTTAAAGCATTATTATCCTCTTCTTCATCTAAGCCCTTCTACCAATGACATATTTTCCTTCATGAATTTCACACATTTTAATAACAGCTTATTTTCACTGTGAGATGAGACACAAAGGCAAGTGAAAACGATGAAACAATGAACTCTGCAACATACCTGGGTGACTTTTATGTGATCATGTGGTGTGGGTTCACATAATCCTGTCAAATCAGGATTATAACTGCGTCCATCTGGGAACAGATAGCTGCATCACAAGAAGACTGTTATAAATCAGCACATTTCTCTAGCTTTATTAGCTAAAGAATACCTCTGACATTTCAAAGCAGCAGAATAAGTTACAGCAGACATGAACTAAAATGCATCACCTTGCCTCAGCCATTTTTCCTCTCTTTTGTGTGCAAGTGAATTGCTACACATCCATTTTGACACACACCTTCACAGATCCAGAAAATGGTTTGGGTTGGAAGGGACCTTGAAGATCATTTAGTTCAAACTCCCTGGCATTGGCAGGGACGCTAGAGCAGGTTGCTTAAGGCCTCAGTCAACCTAGCTTTGAACATATTCAGGGAGGGGGCATTTATAAAACTACAGGAAAGATTTTGATTCCACATTGTAGTAGGCTGAGATGCACAGCTATCACTAGAATACACGTGAGCTTTGATTCCTAGATACATTTCTAGGGGTAGCACAAAAATATTATTCTCTATCTTCACTTCAGAATGAACTTATACTTGGTTATGTTCTTGATAACCTCTTGAATGCAAGCATCACAACTGGTGACTACTGGCCAGGTTGGATGAGGCCTTGAGCAAGCTGGTCTAGTGGGAGGTGTCCCTGCTGAAGGCAGGGAGGTTGAAAACTTTAAGGTCTACTCCAACCTACATCATTTTATGATCTATACATTAATGGAGCAGAACAGATGGCAACCCACATTTGTGTGTATCTGTGTGTATAATGAGATACAGATCATATTATATATATATGTATATATGTATCCGTGTGTATTATGATATATATATACATATAAAATATGTTGTATGTGTATATCTCTGTATATAAGATATGTATAAATCTGTGTATGTTACTACAAGAATCTGCACTGAGAATCCAAAATGCAGACTGGAATTTAAGTAAGAACAGATGGGGACCTTCCAGTCCTGTGAGAACTTAATAACAGGTTAAATGGTATCACAGAGACCCTAAGCTCTTCTATATTCAGATTTATGTTACTTGGAAACAGGTTCTTGAAAGACATACTGCTCAATCATACCATGAGAAAGTTGTATTTAAGTAGGGTACAAAAACTTCACTCTGCATTAAATACTATCACAGATTCATGGAATGGTTTGAGTTGAAAGGGACCTTAAAGATCACCTAGTTCCAACTCCCCTGTCGTGGGCAGGGACACCTTCCACTAGACCAGGTTGCTCAAGGCCCCATCCAGCCTGGCTGTGAAGACCTCCAGGGAGAGGACCACCTCCCTGAGCAACCTGTTCCAGTGTCTCACCACCCACACTGTAAAGAATTTCTTATTAATATCCAGTCTTCTGGATATTAATATCTTCCCTCTTCCAGCTCAAAGCCATTGCCCCTCATCCTATCACTACAAGCCTTTGTAAAAAGTCCCTCCACTGCTTTCCTGTAGTTTCTTTCAGGTACTGGAAGGCCACTATAAGGTCTCCCCAGAGCTTTCTCTTTTCCAGGATGAACATCCAATTCCCAGCTCCAGTTTTTGTAGTTTTGTGGGTTCTTTCCCAGTTTTCCTCAAATGGAAACACTATTATTGTAAGGGTGTGTTTTTATTACAGGCATGGAATCCTCACATTTTGAAAACAAAATTACTGAGAAAAACTCCAAGACTGTAAAAGGTTTCTCCTTCTTCTTTTTTCCCCTCCCCATTATAATCATGTGGCTAGATCAAAACATGTATCTTAGTGAAAAGAGTCTGACACCAAGAATTTGTCTGTTACTTCAGCCAACCCAGAAAAAAATTCACCACTTCTTCCAAAGCTGTATTCTCTTACAATTATAAATCTTTTCAGTAAACTATTAGAAGCTGGCAAATGTTCTGGCTCCACAATATATAAAAAACCAATTACACAGCTTTCAAATCACTGTCCAGAGTGAGACACAGGAGTAACTGGCAGTAGTAATTGTTCAATAAGCTTAAGTGCATTCGAGACTCTTACAGCAAGAAGAAGTGGCAGTGGTGCTGATGTGTTGAGGAATCAGTGTGACAGCTGCCCAACTTTATTACCTGTTTTGAATTCCTCTGCTATGAGATATGGCTGTGGTTTACCTTTGTTAACTTTGGTTAATGGAGTTACCTGGAAACAAGTGTTTTTCGAATGAATAAAAGGGACAGGTTCTTCAACTCCAAAGAAATCCCAAACACCATCTCCAGAGTCTCTGTTTCAATGATCTTTAATAACTACCCATATAAGCATTTAAAGAACAAGGAAACCAGAATTTCACAGCTGTGGTGACTACAGGAATTTGTACTTACAATCCTTCCCGGCTGCCATCAATCAAAGCTTGAAACAAAGGCTTATTGTGAGGTATGGTCTGCAGTATGTTCCCATCACCGGTCACATATCCAATGGCCCACTGTCCCAAGCGAGTGCAACTCAGTCTGAAAATGTAGCTTGATAAAAACAGGATGAATAAAAAAGTCAGGGCTGAGCAGAGTTTGGCAAAACTCTTTAAAACAAGGAATTTAGCCTCCCTGGAGTTTGGAATAGCTCTCACAACCTTCAATAGGGTAAATATTGAACTGAAGTAATAAATATTCATTTAAGAGAATCTTGCCATTTCCAGGATGTTTTAGACAAATTGAAGAAGCAATTTCATTTCATATCTTCTCTTTCCTACTCCTGGATTTCACCGATGCAATTCAAAGTCACTTACTAATATGCAATAGAAAGTGATCTTAAAACTAACTCTCTATTTACAGGGATCATAAAGGCAACTACATGTCATAACTATAGATAATTTCTCTGTTACTTCTCTTTTATCATCACAGAATCATAATCAGAAGAAAATGAACACTTGCAGCCCAGAAGGCAAATGGTATCCTGGGCTGCATCAGAAGTGTAGCCAGCTAGTCAACAGAAGTGATTCTGCCACTCTGTTCTGCTCTGGTGAGACCTCACCTGGACTGCTGTGTCCAGCTATGGGGCCCTACAATACAAGAGGGACATGGACCTGAGGAGAGCCAAAAAGATGATCAGAGGGCTGTAACAAAGCTCTTATGAGAACAGGCTGAAAAAGTTGTGGTTGTTTAGCCTGGAGAAGAGAAGGCTCCAGGGAGACCTTATAGTTACATTTCAGTAACTGAAGGGGTCCTGCAGGAAGGCTGGGGAAGGACTGTTTAGAAGGGCTTGTGGTGACAGGATAAGGGGCAATGGTTTGAAACCAGAGCAGGGTAGATTTAGGTTGGACATTAGATGGAAATTCTTCACAGTGAGAGTAGTGAAATACTGGAACAGGTTGCCCAGAAATGTGGTGGAGGCCTCATACCTGGTGACATTCAAGACCAAACTTGATGGGGCCCTGAGCAACCTGGGCTAGTCATAGGTGTCCCTGTTCACTGCAGTGGGCTTGGACAAGATGGCCTTTGAGGGCTCCTTCCAACTTGATGCATTCTGTGACTCTGCCCCAAGCCATTGCTTGGGTTTGCTGTGACCCAGGTGCGAGACCCAGCACTTGGCTTTGTTAAACCTCCTACAGCTGACCTCAGCCCATCCACCCAGACTGACCAGATCACCTTGCAGAGCCTCCCTACCCTCCAGCAGATCAACACTCCCACCAAATTTAGTGTCATCTGAAGCTTTTGAGACTGCAGGTTTTATCTGGAAAGCAACCATCAGGAAAATCTCTCACCTCCCAGGCTTTGTGCTGTACTTCTGCAACCTGGCTTTCACTTCATCGTATGTCAGGAATGCCATATATCCAGGATGTGTTACAGCTAAGAAGTTCCAGTTCCTTAAGATTGAACCCCAGGGCTAAAAAGGAAAAGAAAGAAAGAAAAAGAGAGAAAGCAAAGAGACTTAACAAGCAATTAAACAGATGCAGCCATGCAGGTACATGTTTCTGACAAAACTCTATTTGTCTGAGAGCCCTACAGTGGTTTAGATTCAGCTGAAAACCAGAACTTTTGGTGAAGGTCTAAATAGTACAGAAGATGATCCTACACACACAGCTTTCCTACAAGGGTTCTTTCAAAGAAGTTGTTCAGTGAAGACCAAGTGTAAATTTTTGTATTAAGGCTCTAAAGACCCTGACTTTAAGGGATCTCCTACTTGCACTAACCTGGAATATCAAACATCATGTTTAGTTAGAAGGTGGAGAGTACCTTAAAGAACACTTCCAGGGATCATACCTCAAACACAACTTCTCTGGGCAGCCTGGTTCAGTGTCTCACCACCCACAAAGTAAAGAACTCTTCCCAATGTGCAATTTAAACTTACCCTGCTCTAGTTTAAAACCATTGCCCTTTGTCCTATCACTACAGGTCCTTGTGAAAAGTCCCTCCACAGCTCTTCTGTAGCCCCCTTCAGATACTGGAAGGCTGCTATAAGGTCTCTCCAGAGCTTTCTCCTCTCCAGGCTGAAAAGGCCCTCAGCAGGTCCTCATAGCAGAGCTGCTCCAACCCCCTGATCATCTTTGTGGCCCTCCCCTGGACCCTCTCCAATGGTTCCATGTCTTTCCTGTGTTAGGGGCACCAGAGCTGGACATTGAACTCTAGCTGGGGTCACACTTAGAGTAGAGTAGAGGGGGAAGAATCACCTCTCTTGACCTTGACTGTCTACAGAATGTCACACTAATGCTGTGCCTAGGAAATGATGTGACAGTGCGACTGAAAAATCGAAGGGCAAGAAGTCAGAGCTTGACATTTGCACACAAACAGGGCATTACAAAACCAGAAATGTTAAACAGGAAAACATGTGTACACTTTCTCTTCAAAGCATCCAGGTATTGTGCTGTGCTACTTTCATCTCTGGTCAAAGAATCATAGAATGTTAGGGGCTCGATGGGACTTCTGGAGATCATCCTGTCCAATCCCCCTGCCAAAGCAGGATCACCTAGGGCAGGTCACACAGAAATGTGTCCAGGAGGGTTTGGGAAGTCTCCAGAGAAGCAGGCTCTACAACCTCTCTGGGCAGCCATCACCCTCACAGCCAAAAGGTTTCTCCTCATGTTGAAGTGGAACTTCCTGTGTTCCACCTTATATACCCTTTGTTCCTTGTCCTGTTACTGGACAGAGACTTGCACCTTCATCTTGACACCCACCCCTCAGATCTTTATAGACATTAGTAAGATCCTCTGTCAGTCTTCTCAACACTAAGGAGCCCCAGGCCTCTCAGTCTTTCTTCACAAGAGAAAGAACCCAGCACTTGAAGCTGTGCATGCATCGAGTGGGGAGGCAGGGGGAGCAACTTCACTTTTGCAGGACCTCCAGCTAACATAGTTGTTCTTTCTGCTGTAAATAAGCATCATTGGACACGTAGCTTTTCTGTAACACAACCCACACTTGTCAAATGAGTGTTTTGATTACTGCAGCAACTGGGATTTTCTCTCTGTGGGTGTTTGTGCATATAGTTACAGAAGCTGTTTAAAATCTAAAAGTAAAACATAACCTCCGAGAGAGCTTTTCAGACCACGTTCAGTGCAAGTTCACTTCAGCAGCTACACAGGTATTGCACCAGTTGGTAAGATATTTGGCTAAAATCTCTCTCTGCTGCTTTGTCAAATTGAAAGTTAATCCTAACCAGTCTTCTCTCCTTCCATGGCTAATCCACTCTTTCTAGCACAAAGCACGGGTACGAATCCAAGTGGCAATGGCCTCACCAAGAAACTAATGCAAACAGACACTCAGTGGCTTACAGAGCATGGAAAATAAGTCATAGAATATCTTCAGTTGGAAGGGACCTTCAAGATAATCTAGTTCCAAGCCCCATGCTGTCAGCAGGGACACTTCCAGGGAAGAGGCATCCACAGCCTCCCTAGGAAACCCATTCTAGTGTCTCACCACCCCCCACAATTAAGAGCCTCTTCCTCATGTCCTCCTCTGCTTTAGTTTCAAACCATTGCCCCTCATCCTATCACTACAAGCCCTTCTCAACAGCCCCTTCCCAGACTTCTTGTAGGTGCCTTTCAGGTAATACCTAATCTAAACCTCTCCTGGTGCAACTTGAGGCTGTGCACCAGTTTATTCCTGTGTGGGGCAAAGAAAGTAAATGATCAAACAAGTGGTTGCACAGCTCCAAGATTCCTATAGACAAAAGAAACACCCATTGACAAGTTCAGAATGGCTACAGCTAACAGGGGTGCAAACCATCAACTAAAATATTTCAAGAATGCCCTGTAGGTGGGACACAGGATTAACAGAGACGTGTAACACACACACAACCTTATTTCAGGTAAATATTACCTATGAACAATAATACAGTCAATGCTACTTCCCCCAGAAAAGTCCCTGGCTGTAAACAAACAGCAGAGCATTAAAGGCAAAAAATGTGTTAATAAAGAGTCAGGTCTACAATCAGCCTAAAAAGTCATACACAACTTTCCTCATGGGTTTAGATAAAACCACAAGGAAAGCAGCAGTAAAACTCAGACCACACTTTTAGGGAGGCATTTAGGAATGGTGAAACACAAGCAAGCAGCAACCACAAGGATCTGCTAATCACACTAAATATATGTGGAAATGAAGCAGGTGGTGCTGGACACTTTGAGTTTTTTAGACACAGGTGTTGATTCCCTAAACATCTCTGAAGGGCTTCAAAGGAAAGTCCTTCACATAAAAAGTGAAGGACTTCTGTGTTTCATTCTATTCCTAGAACTGATTCCCCAAACCACCTGCTTCCTTGCCCCACAGGTGCTTGCCGCAGGGCACTAAGCCTCTCAAATTCATAGAAGCATCTAAATATTCAAATCTTACCTGAAATAATCTAGTGAAGATATCAAACTCAAAAATTGAGATGTAGTCATTGCAGGTCAAGTCAATAGTAGATTTAAGAGCCATTGCTTCCAAACCAGAGCTTATCTGATGAACTTCATGAAGGCACTGCCTGAACACTTTCCACGGCACTATAGTTCTGTGAGAGAGGTGGGAATAATGCATTGAATAAAAGCTCAGATTTAAAATGTGGTACCTTGTTTAGACATCAGACTGGCATTTCAGAAGAAGTGGACCATTCATTTGAGTTCTCCAAAGACAAAAATAAATCATTGCCAAAAAAAATCAAGGCTTTTGAAAGCAGCATAAGTAAAGGAAAGAACTTTTTTTTACACACACACACATGCAGAATCACACAGAATTACCAAGGTTGGAAGAGACCTCAAAGATCATCAAGTTCAACCCATCACCACAGACCTCATAACTAAACCATGGCACCAAGTGCCACGTCCAATCCCCTCTTGAAGGCCTCCAGGGATGGTGACTCCACCACCTCCCTGGGCAGCACATTCCAATGGCTAACAACTCTCTCAGTGAAGAACTTTCTCCTCACCTCCAGCCTAAACTTCCCCTGGCACAGCTTGAGACTTTGTCCTCTTGTTCTGGTGCTGGTTGCCTGGGAGAAGAGACCAACCCCCTCCTGTCTACACCAGTTACCACTCTTTAAAGACAGTCAAGCAAAGTGCCATTTATTTTAAAACAATAAATACTGAAGATTCCTTAAGGGGAAAAGAGAAAGACCACAGAAATGGAAATATCCTACCAAGCAGGCATAGCAACCAACCTAATACCTTCTCAAAGGCAAGGTAAAGGACCAGACCTGTGCTTGGCAAAGAACTTCTTTATTCAGACTCTTCTCAGAATGATAAGTATCAATTTAGCATGAACTGTGATGACCTATTTCTAGCTACAGCTCACGAACACTGGTCAAGCTATGTGATAGCAATCAACGAGATAGCATTGATAATGGTTCACAGCCTGGTGGAGCCCAGGACAGTTCACAGAATCACAGAATTTCAGAGGCTGAAGGGACCTCGAAAGCTCATCCAGTCCAACCCCCCCTGCCCGAGCAGCATCACCTACACCACGTTACACAGGAACGCATCCAGGGGAGTTTTGAGTATCTCCAGAGAGGGAGACTCCACCACCTCCCTGGGCAGCCTGGTCCAGTGCTCTGTCACCCTCACAGGGAAAAAAATTTTCCTCATATTTATGTGAAACTTCCTATGCCTCAACTTCCACCTAGTGCCCCTTGTCCTGGCACTGGGCATCACTCAGCAGAGCCTGGCTCCATCCTCTTGGGACATTGATGAGGTCACCTCTCAGTCTCCTCTCAGCTAAAGAGCCCTCAGCTCCCTCAGTCTCTCCTCATACAGAAGATGTTCCACTCCCTTAATCATCCTCGTGGCTCTGCACTGGACTCTCTCAAGCAGCTCGCTGCCTTTCTTGAACAGAGGGGCCCAGAACTGGACACAATATTCCAGATGCAGCCTCACCAGTGCAGAGTAGAGGGGGAGGAGAACCTCTCTCGACCTACTGGTCACACCCCTTCTAATCCATGCCAGAATGGCATTGGCCTTCTTGGCTACAAGAGCACATTGCTGGCTCATGGTCAACCTTCCATCCACCAGGACCCCCGGGTCCCTTTTGCCTTCACTGCTCTCCAGCAGGTCTGTCCCCACTCTATACTGGTGCATGGAGCTGTTCCTTCCCAGGAACAAGAGTGATGAAGATTCAAACACACATCATCTCAGATCTTCACCTTCACACACACTTGCAGGACAGGGAGGATTTTCAGGCAGTAGTGAAGGTGGGAGAAGGTGGGAAACCAGAAGAGAAAGAGATAAAAATCATCCTCTCTGTCACAAAGCTGTGTACTGTTCAATTCAACTTCTATCTGCTTACTTGGAGATAACAGAATAATCCAAACACACAATTGTTTCTGTAGAAAAAGACCTCTAAGATCATCAAGTCCAACCACTGACCTACCATCACCATGGCTAGTAAATCATGTACCAGAGGGCCATGTTCTCATCTTTCTTGAACACTTCTAGGGATGGGGACTCCACCACCTCCCTGGGCAGCCTGTTCCAATGCCTGACCACTTTTGCAGGAAAGAAATTTTCCTGGTCTCCAACCTAAACTTCCTCTGGCACAACTTCAGGACATTTCCTCACGTCCTATCTCCTAGTACTAGGGAGAAGAGACCAACTGCCACCTCACTCCAACCTCACCGAGCAAGTGCTCGTATTTGAATCTCACACAACGCTGATCTCTTGGAAGTGCTCTGTGTTATCACTCTGCAAACCACAAAAATTTGTTGCACAGCAGCAATTCTTCTTCTCATATCATCAGGGTTAAATCCACATTTCACAAAGCCCTAACACCATCTCTTAAAAAACCCAATTCTACCTCACCCTGGGAGCAGATGAAGTGATATTTTTAGAATGCTTTGTTGAACCCCAATACAACCAACATGAGACTGTTTAACAATACACAAATATTGTCAGGATATTCATAATAATATTTGGTTAACAACTGCAAGCATCACAAAAGACACAGGCTTCTCAAATGCATCAGTATTTCTTGCAGTTTTGATTAGTTCACATTGCCTTATTTTTGTAAGGGTCAACACGTCCCTCAGCATCTTTGTAGATGCCTCCACTGGTCTCTCTCCAGTATTTCCCTGTCTCTTTTGAACTGGGGAGCCCAGATCTGAACACAAACTCCAGGTGTGGCCTCATTAGGGCAGAACAGAGTGGGAGGAGAACCTCCCTCCACTGCTTTATGCACCCCAAGAGACAACAAGCTTTTCTGGCTCTGAGGGCTCATTGCTGGATAATAGGCAACTTCTTCTCCACCAGCACTCCCAGGTCCTTGTCCACAGA
Source organism: Dryobates pubescens (assembly GCF_014839835.1). Taxonomy (NCBI): domain Eukaryota; kingdom Metazoa; phylum Chordata; class Aves; order Piciformes; family Picidae; genus Dryobates; species Dryobates pubescens. Next base: position 31,757,216 of record NC_071619.1, on the reverse strand, counting down.
GCTGCTTTCCAGCAGGTCACTCCCAATCTGTTCTGGAGGTCCCTTCCAACCCCTACCATTCTGAGATTCTGTGAAACACAATAAACCAGCAAAACAAACAAATAAATGTCCCCCAAACCCCCTTAACCTCCTCTCATACCCCTCCTCCCCAAACTAAAAACCTCCAAAACTCCACCAACATAAAACAACAACCAGCAAACCAAACTTCTCTAACCACATTTCAGTGTGATCCCAGTGCTGTAACCATTTACAGTGGTGTACAGAACCAATCAGAAAACATTTCAGGGACTCCACAAGCAGCAGGCACTTGGATTAAGACAACTCTAACACCAGAAGAGCACTGACATTTGCCAGCTTAGTCCCCTGAACTCAGTGCAATGTTCCATTCTCTCTTCACCATAATCAAAATTTGATGTGCATTCTTTCTTAAATGGCATCTGATGTGGTATCTTTCTTCAGCTCTTTGTGGTTTCCTGTTTTTCATACACAGATGAAAGTATCTGCTGAGATCTATTAGAATTCACATTTCATCTTTTGTGACTTTCTCAATGCAAACCTCCAAGTTAAAAAAGGAGGTTTATTTGCACATGGAAACGCAGCGAGGGCCTGATGCAATCAAAATACAGGAACATAACAAAATAGTCAGAAAAACTGAAGTCAAATCACAGAATCATTAAGGTTAGAAAACACATCTAGGATCATGGAGTTCAACACCACCCTAGCCATGAAACCACGTCCCAAAGTGCCATGTCCACATGTTTCTTGAACACCTCCAGGGGATGGCAACTACACCACCTCCTTGGGCAGCCTGTTCCAATGCCTGACCACTCTTGCAGGAAAGAAATTTTTCCTAATTACCAACCTAAACCTCCCCTGGCACAGTTTCAGCCATTCCCTCTCCTTCTAGCACCTGATACTAGGGAGAAGAGACTTCACTCTACTTCGCTCCAACCTCCTTTCAGAGAATTGTAGAGAGCAATGAGGCTTTTCATCAGCCTCCTCTTCTCCAGGCTAAACCACCCCAGTTCTCTCCTTCAAACAATTTCTGTCTGAACGCACACTTCAGTGCTGCTGCTTTCCTGTGTTTCAGGGAATATACAGCCTTTGGAGGGTCTTTTTCATTATTCAGATCTAAACAGTTACTTTAATTGTTTGGGGAGGTGGCAGGTGCAGTGGGAGGGTGAAGAAAATGTGAGCCATCAAACCAAGACTGAGGCTGGGACTGATCCTAGTTAATAACATGCTTAGATTGTTGTTTCAATATATTTATATACTTAAACAGAAAAACAATATTGCCTTTACAAAAAGAAAGAGAAGAAAAAGATTAGGATCCTGTTTGTAATGAAATAGCTCCTGCAGTGTTCAGGTCCTGAACCACAGAAGGTACCTCTTATCAACATTTCCAGTGATCTTTGTCCTTGCAATATTCATATCATCATGCCCTAATGACAGACTGCAGCAGAGACTGGCAGGTACTCTGAACATGCCTCATACTATTAGGCTGACCTATGGATCCTTGTCTAGGAGGAGATGAGGTAGTCAGCTCTGCTACAGCTCAGCAGGGAGATGTGATGTGACATCTGGGTTTGTTTAGCCTTGAGATGAGAAGGCTTACAGGAGACATTATTACCATGGACCAATCCATCAAGGGTGGCTACCAGGAGGATGGAGACTCCCTTTTTACAAGGAATCATAACGGAAAAGACAAGGGGTGATTGGGACAAGTTATTCCTGGGGAAGATTCTAATTGGATTCCAGAAGAAAATATTTCCCAGTGAGAACAGCTGGACATTGGAATCATCTCCCAAGGGAAGCAGCAGATTCCTCTACATTGGACAGTTTCAATACTCAGCTTGACAAGGCTTGATGGGCCATCAAATTTCAATTACACTATCACCTAGAAAGTTTGGACTAAATGATCCTTGGAGTCCCTTCCAACCTGGCATCCTGTGATGCTGTGATTCTCTAATCTCAAAGACAGCATCTTAATCACCACCCACACAACTTCCAGGTGCCTAAAGGAGAAGGATTAGGATCCAGCATGTCATTTCCAAGCAATTTAGCAGAGGAATTGAGGTCCTCCCCTCCCTCCTGCCCTGTGCACGCAGGACTTTCTTTAAGTCCCTGGATGTTGCTGCATTATTAAAACACCAAAGCCATGAAAATAAACTTGGGGAGGAAGCAAATATTTTCTGAGCGTGCAGAGTGGAGCGTTTCAGGAGAGCTGCAGAGGTGCAGTGACGCTGGAATGTCCAAGTGACACTGCTCCCATTTGAACCACAGCAGACCACAAGTATGTCTAGGAAGGTAAACATGCACCTGTGTAACTTAAGACTTACAGTGAGCATTTTTGTCTGCAAATGCTGCCAGCACACACAGCATGAAAAGGGCATTTACTGCATCCAGAGTAAACTCAAAAACATTCCAGCAAATACCGACCCAGAAACAACATTCTTTGCAAGTCTGAAGTGAACAGTGGGGATTTTGGCTTTATCATCACTGAACAAAGCATTTTCTCAAGACTGCTGTTCCAGTTTGAAGTGAGAGGCCACATCTATCGACATCACATCTCAGCATCTTATAAGGTCCTCCAGGGATGGGGAGGTCTCCCTCTTGGAGAGCCCATTCCACAGTTCAAGAAGCCTTTCAGTGAAGAAGTTCCTTACAATATCCCATCTAAACCTCCCCTGGTGCAACTTGAGACCATTTCTTCTTATCCCATCACTTGTTATTAGAAGAGACCAACACCCACCTGACTACAACCTCCTTTCAGGTAGCTGTAGAGAGTGAGGTGGTCTTCCCTTTGCACTTAAGCTCTCTGGGCCATGACCACCTCCTCAGTCCTTATTTTTACAGAGTTCAGGCAACGGTAATGGGGCCTGATCATTGGCATGAAGAAATAAAATAATAAGGGGAGCAATAAGATGCTACACCTGTGTCACAGAATCATAGACCTCCAAGATCACTGAGTCCAACCATCAGTCTAACACTACCATGGTCATTAAACTATGTCCTGAAGTGCCATATTCACATGTTTCTTGAACACCTCCAGGGATGGTGACTCCACCACCTATTCCAAAGTCCAACCACTTTTCAGTAAAGAAATACATCTGAGGTCTCACCTTCTGACAGCAAATGTTTTCAAGTTACATTGTGCTTTGTGGTCTGCCTGGTTTACTGCTTCTTCTCTGAACCCAAGCCGCAGAGGCTATGTCTGCTCTACCCTAAGACAAAAAGCACTGACCACAGTAGAACCACAAGCACTAAAACTTCAGACAATGAATCTAAAAAGCCCTGTTTAACTGACACTGAGAAATCAATAGCCACATTTTTTTCCTAACACCTTGAACACCTCCAGACTCCACCACCTCCCTGGGCAGCCTGCTCCAATGCCTGACCACTCTTGCAGCAAAGAAATTGTTCCTAATCTCTAACCTTGAACTTCCCCCAGCACAAGTTCAGGCCATTTCCTCTTGTTCTTCATCTGATACTAGGGAGAAGAGTCCAACTCCCATCTCACTCCTTTCAGGGAGTTGTAGAGAGCAATGAGGTCTCCCCTCAGCCTCCTCCTCTCCAGACTAAACAAGCTCTCACAAGATTTGTTCTCCAGACTCTACACACCAGCTTTGTTGCCTTTCTCTGGACACACTCCAGCATCAAAATGTTTTTGGAGCGAGGGGGCCAAAAGTGAACCTGGTATTCAAGGAGTGGCCCCACCAGTGCCCAGTACAGGAGCACAATCACTTTCCTGCTCCTGCTGGCCACACTATTGCTGATCCAGGCCAGGATGCTTTTGGCCTTCTTGGCCACCTGAGCACACTGCTGGCTCATGCGGTTTTGTCAACCAGCACTCCCAGGTCATTTTCTGCCAGGCAGTTTCCTGCCGCTCTGGTCCAAGCCCGGAGCATTCATGGGGTTGTTGTGACTTGCATGCCACATCCAGCACTTGGCCTTGTTCAGCTTTAAGCAACTGACCTCACTCCATCAATCCAGATCTATCAGGTCACCTCAACCCACTCTCCTCAGTTCAAGGATGCTCCCAGTATTATTTCACACATCTTTGCTGAGAACAGAAAGCCAGGAAAGCTGTAGGATGCTATCGCAACGGGTGAGAAATCAGGAGAAATTAACATCAAGCCCTATACAGTGACAAAATGTGGATAATGAAGAAGCTATCAGATTATGCTTTATGTGCATATTTACAATCCACTGGGGGTTACTAAAGCATCTGTAAACAAATGTAACTGCTGATTACACGCCTCACAATTTCACAGTTCCATTTAACACCACTGCTTAGATGTACATTTAATTATGATTTCCTCCAGCCCAACTGTAATGATAAACCAGGGGTGAAGATTCACTCCACTGAAGCCACTTGTTCCAGTAATTGGACTTCTGTGATCAGAACAAATCCAAAAATCACTCCACCTCAATTTCACTGCTTTCATAGCAGGATTATATAAAAAAACTTCCAATTACAGAATCAGAATCACAGAATCACCAAGGTTGGAAGAGACCTCAAAGATCATCAAGCCCAACCTGTCACCACAGATCCCAGGACTAAACCATGGCACCAAGTGCCACGTCCAATCCCCTCTTGAATTCCTTGTTCATAAAGAGGAATGCTCTTTTTATAACAACATGTTGAAAAAAATCCCCCAACCCTAACCAATTAATCTAATAGTTCCAAATCTCTCCTTCCAGTCAGATAAAACTGCATGGGAACTCTTTCTTGTGCCACAGTTTACCCAGAAGCCAACATCCAGAACAACTCAGTATCACAAAGGTTGGAAGGGACCTCGAGGATCACTGAGTCCAACCTGTCTCCACAGACCTCACGACTAGACCATGGCACCAAGTGCCACATCCATTCCCCTCTTGAACACCTCTAGGGATGGTGACTCCACCACCAACCTGGGCAGCACATCCCAATGACGAATGACTCGCTCAGTGAAGAACTTTCTCCTCACCTGAAGCCTAAACCTCCCCTGGCACAGCTTGAGACTGTGTCCTCTTGTTCTGGTGCTGGTTGCCTGGGAGAAGAGACCAACCCCCTCCTGGCTACAACCACCTTTCAGGTAGTTGTGGAGGGCAATGAGGTCTCCCCTGAGCCTCCTCTTCTCCAGGCTAAACAATCCCAGCTCCCTCAGCCTCTCCTCATAGGGCTTGTAACTCACTTTGTAGTTCTGCTCTAATCCAGAGCAGCAGCACTGAGTGACCTCAACACTGCTTTTTTGCTAAGAACTGAGGTGCCCAGGCTTGCCCTGTAGAGTTGCAGACCAAGCAAAATACATTACAGTTCCTCCCTGTGCTCCTTCACTGCTCTGCACACCTACCTGGAGTTGAAGATTCCGAGATATTCCTGGGGGCCTATCATTAAGTCAGCAGGTTAAAAATAGATTTTTATCAGTTCTTTGCAACACCCAAACCCTTGATGCTTCCAGGAGGAGATACTAGAATAGTTGCAAGCTAATTTGTCATAACAAACCCATTGTAAAAGATGTGGCTCACAGGTACTCCTGCCAAGTATTTCTAAACAGAAAATAACTAGGCTTGAAAATGCCTCAGGCATTTTGTTTAACAATGAAATTAAACATAATGCCACATAAACCATTTCCTCAGCTGTTTATTTGACATGCATGATGTTACATGTTTGATGGTTACTTGAGCGCAATTAGCTATGGGACTGATTGTGCCCTTGGTATTGGTGAGGCTGCACCTCGAATACTGAGCTTGGTTTTGGGCCCCTCACTCCAAGAAGGATGTTGAGGTGCTGGAGCCTGTCCAGAGAAGGGCTGAAGCCCTCTGTAATGTCTGCCCAGAGCCAGCTCTTCTCCAGGCTGAACAGCCCCAACTTTCTCAGCCTGCCTCCAGAGCAAAGGTGCACCAGCCCTCTGATCATCTTTGTGGCCTCCTCTGGACCCGTTCCAATGACAGAAAGAAACAGCAGCTTGCAGAAGATGAGATCTGCAAATCCGGATGACAAATGCAATTTGTGACCAAGACAGCTGGTAAAGGTTATTCAAGGACAGAGTCCAACAGGGAAGAGAAGAACCACAAGGAGATTTAATTTCTGAGGGTTGCTAAGCAAAGGGGAGAAAAGACAGGGAGAGAAGAGAGAAACACTGAGCAAAGATGATCATTAGTCATTTTTTCAAAGCTCCTACATTTCTCTCTTAATTTTTTTTACCAGCCTCATCTGATAGTGTCATGTAAATTAATCCTCCAGAAAACTTGAACTGAACTTTTGCAGGTACTTTGAAGATCTTTGCATTAAAATGTTTAACACAAATCATGGCCAGATACTTTTCCTCTAAGCAAAAAAAGGAGATTAATACAGCAACTCGATCACATTATCTACAGGGGGAAGAAATCTGTTAGAAGACTTAAGCTATCAGACAGTACTATAATGAAACTAGAAAAGTGGAAGCTAGTAGCAGGTATGTTTAGGTAAAAGGAAAAAGGAGAGGAAAAGGGAAGGAGGAAATAAAAAACAAAGAGGAAAAAAGGAGCAAAAAAAGAAAAAATAAAAAAAGGGGAAAGAAGTAAAAAGAAACAGAAAGGGAAAAGGCAAGAAAGGAAAAAGGATGCTCAAAGGTCATCTTGTGCAAGACCCTGAAGTCAGCAGGGACACCTCCAATTAGATCAGGCAGCCCAGAGCCACATCAGCTCATCCTGAATGACTCCAGGGATGGGGCATCCACAACCTCCCTGGGCAGGATAGGATAGGATAGGACAGGACAGGACAGGATTAACCAGGCTGGAAAAGACCTTTGAGATCATCCAGTCCAACCCATCACCCAACATCACCTAAGCACCTAAACCATGGTACCAAGCACCCCATCCAGTCTCTTCCTAAACACCCTCAATGATGGTGACTCCACCACCTCCCTGGGCAGCACATTCCAATGGCCAATCTCTCTTTCTGTGAAGAACTTTCTCCTAACCTCCAGCCTAAACCTCCCCTGGCACAGCCTGAGACTGTGTCCTCTTGCCACTTAGGCAAGAAATTGTCTTTGAAGTGGTGGTGCACATACTTAGAACCACTGCTTGGGTTTTTGAATATTTATTGCTTTTTGCCCCATACTCATGCTGAGACAGAATTAAAAGCTGTGCAAAAATGTTAGTACTTACTTATCTCCAAAGAATTTCCTCCAGAAATCTGCAGCATCAGCTTTGGTGATCCGGAAGTTATCACCCTGGAACTGGCCATTTGGAAAAATAGCCTTGATTTCCGCTAGCATGTGGCTGAAGATGAGGGACAGCTTAGTTAGGTTCCTCCTGTGGATAGAATAAGGGGGGGAAAGAAAGAAAAAAAAATCACATCAAATCTTTGAATTTGAATAAGCTGAATCAATCTTTCACTACCTATTACACACCCTGCATATTTGTGTAACCATCACTGCATGACATCAGAAAAACAGTGGGCTTTCCAGTGAAAAAACTCCTGTCAAATCAGTAGTTTGGGTTTCCTGGCACTCCTCAGGACTTATTTGTCATAAGCTTCCATGAATATAAAATCAGTAGTTCAGCAAACAGATCAGAGAAGATTTGAGTTCTCAGCTGCCTATTCCAGATACACAAGCAAGCACAAGCCCTATGAGGAGAGGCTGAGGGAGCTGGGATTGTTTAGCCTGGAGAAGAGGAGGCTCAGGGGAGACCTTATTGCTCTCTACAACTACCTGAAGGGAGGTTGTAGACACCTGGGGATGGTCTCTTCTCCCAGGCAACCAGTACCAGAACAAGAGGACACAGTCTCAAGCTGTGCCAGGGGAAGTTTAGGCTGGAGGTGAGGAGAAAGTTCTTCTCAGAAAGAGTAATTGGCCATTGGAATGTGCTGCCCAGGGAGGTGGTGGAGTCACCGTCCCTGGAAGTGTTCAAGAGGGGATTGGACATGCCACTTCAAGCCATGGTTTAGTTAGTCATGAGGTGTTGGGTGATAGGTTGGACTTGATGATCTCTGAGGTCTTCTCCAACCTTATTGATTCTGTGATTTCTGATCCCCCTAACAATTAAGCTTGTGGGTTTCTATTTCATTTAACCATTGCAGAGGTAGGAAATTATACTAATTAGACAGCTAATACATTTTCTCAAACCCCCACACTAGAACCATCAAACTATATTTGTATATGTGACATTAAAGCTATTTCACTTCAGCTTTCTAGAAATATAATCACAGCCCACAACTGGGTATAATGTTTTTCCTATAACATTTGTTTGAATTCTTTCTATTCTACTTCCTATTCTCTTTTTCACTGCCTTCTCTCTCTTTAAAGATTGTTTTCACTCTTCAGTGGCATGTCAGAAACAAAAATAAAGTTCCTTTGCTATCAGCTCACTTCTACAGGCTTTTTTCCCAGTCTTGCAACAAAAATTACTTAGCTTTTGGCACAGAAATCCCATTTAGTACAGTGCAAAGCACATGGCATCCTTAAGCATACAGAATGATTTTGTAGGTAAAAAATCTGAGGGAGATGGTGGGGAGATGAGAGGAGAGAGAAGAAAAATGAAGCAGTCTCCACTAGAGTTTCCTTCTGATAATGTGAACTTCTCAAGATCTTCAGAAGGCAATGAAACACAACTGAAAACTATACATGCTGCTAGCAGCTCACTCTTGATAATCTGACTCATGTATTCCCTTTCTCTCCCAGAACTTCTCCTCTCACAGAGAGTAAACACAGGAAGAAAACAACCCAAACAAACAACAACAAAGCAAAACAATCCCAACCCCAAAAGAAAACACTGTTGGTTTAGAAAACCACAGGTGCAGAATGCAGCCAGCTGCCCTGAACAATGGAGCTCTCCTTAACACTTCTGAGGAAGTCAAGGAAATGTAAGGTTCCTGTCAACATGCCTGGGGACAAAAAAAAAGCATGACAACTATCTGCCATCGTATTTGGCAATCAGCTCGACTCTGAGTCTGCACAGTAATTATTTGTAAAAGCTATATAAAGACAGGGTATTGTTCAGGGACCAAAGGATATGGGCCTGCTCTTGGGACAAAATATTCATGGCATTAAGAATAAGCAGGAGCTCTGTTTCCTACTTGTGCTGCTGATTCATGGAAGGAACACAGAGAGATTAACATTGCTGTGCTTTAGCATGCACAGAGTCACCACAGCTGGAAAAGACCTTCAAGACCATAGCATCACAGAATTGTATTTGTTGGAAAAGACCTCTAAGATCACTGAGTCCAACCTTCAACCTAACACCACAATGGCCATTAAACCACGTCCCAAAGTGTCATGGCCACATGTCTCTTGAAAACTCCCAGGGATGGTGACTGCACCACTTCCCTGGGCAGCCTGTTCTCAAACCATTCTATGAATCAATGAGCCCTTGTTGCTTCTGTAGCACATATTTAGAACCCCATTTATGAAAAAGTCAAGAATCAACAGAATACACAATAACTTAGCAAAGAAAATGGAACAGAAATACAAAAGGAGGAATATGACCAGGGTGTCTCTACATCTACATCTCTACAAACTGATGAGTCCGTCGACTCCCCGCTCTCTCTGATCTTTCATCTATCAACTGGCATACCATTGTGCCTACCACCATCTCTTATGCAAAGTTCTATCCAAGGATTATATTTGTGTTTTGTTAAACAAACACTGCACACAGCAGCAGCAGCCATGAATAGCTCTCCTTAGCTGGGCTTCACAGCCCACATTTTGAACATTCCACTACTTCCTGTTCTACCCAAAGGCCACTTCTCTCCAGCACAGATGAAGGTCTCAAGGTACTCCTAAAGCAATTTCATCTCTTTTCTCACCAGTACTGAAGTACATGAGGTAACAAATAAAGCCATGAAATAAAAATGCAGAGTGCTAGCAGGGATTAAAGTAACAAAGGAAACAAAAGTCTGCCTAAAGTGGAGGTGCAAGTTGTCATAAATGAAAATAAAACCTGTTGACAAGCTAAAGATATTACAGTTTCCCCCATAAACACTTATCACCTCTATTTACTTATGCAAAAGGATTAACCCCCCCCCCACCAAAACACTAAAGACTGCAGCTCATGAAAAGAAATCTCAATAGAATTGATCAGAATGTTTGTAAGAATAAATACTTTGTAAAAGCAAGTCAGTGCTAGGACATTATAACTAGGAACATAAACGAAGAGCTAACTGATTTATTGATTTTGCTACACAAACTTTGAATTAAGCTACTGTATCATCCTTACAAAACACATTATTGAACACACTTACTCTCAGATGTACAGAAATTAAAACCCAGAGCTGGACAATGGTTTGTTTCACTTTATTTGCTGCTTTTTAACAGTTCATTACTTTTGCACTATGGTGCCAGTGACCAGTATCAACATGTTATTTAGCACTGTTCTGATACCTCCATCCTCCTCCAGTAGATACCATAGAATTGTAGAATTGTTTTTGTTGGAGAAGACCTCTGAGATCATAAAGTTCTACCATCAACATAGCACCACCATGGCCATTAAACCATGTCCCAAAGTGCCGTGTCCACATGTCTCTTGAACACCTCCATGGACAGTGACTCCACCAGCTCCCTGGGCAGTCTGTTCCAATGCTTGACCACTCTTCTAAACCTCCCCTGGAACAATTCCAGGCCATTTCCTCTCACTTTCTCACCTGATACTAGAGAGAACAGACCCACCCCCACCTCACTCCAACCTCCTTTCAGGGAGTCATACAGAGCAATGAGATCTTCCCTCAGCCTACTCTTCTCCACACTAACCAATCAGCCTTCTGTCCTTTCCCATATCAGGAGCACCTCTAAATCACTTACAAGCAGATACATTACCATCAGGTTGTGTTGGGAACTTTATGTGTACAGAATAGCAAGGAAAGAAGAATCAAATACTTGGTTCCAAGTTGTTGCTTGAAATAGTTTCCTGATGCTGCACCTACTTACAGCCCAGTTCAGCAGATCTCTAACAGGACCATGAGGAACAACCTGGCACCAGCAGGGAATACAGTCCAGAGCACGGGGGAAATATATTAGATTCCTTTTTCTAGAATAAGATGTAGAATTTTGTAACAGATAGAAAACAGAAAGAAGTAGCTGGAATATTTTCATCAGTACTTTGGGATTGAGCAGGCAATGGTGCAAACACAGTATTAGGCAAAGACCCAGAGAAGTACCAGGGTCATTCAGGAGCAGAGCGCCACGCTGCTCTTTACTACGCAGTGAGGAGCTCGAAGGGCACTTGTCGACGTTGGAGAAGTGAGTAACATTACGAGAGCTGATGGAGAAGTCAAATCACAGATGTCTTCCAAGATAATCAACTTTAACAGTGAGAGCCAAGTAAGACAGTGTTCCTAAAATTAGTTCAAGAGGCTCAGAGAGGGCAAGGATCCAAAAAGGATGAGAAAAAAGTTACTATACCACAGCTGGAGAGCAAGCATCAACATTCTGAGTGGCAATGTGAAAAGCTGTACGTTTTACTCGCTGATAAATCTTACCACATGCAAGGGTTTAATAGAATACACACAAATGCAATTACAACTGCAAATAAAATTGACTAAAATTCCTTCCAGTAATACTTTTTTTTTTCCCTTTTTGCTTTTGGTAAGGCTTGATGGTTCTAAGAGTCACATCCAATTCTTATTCCCCTGAGACTAAAACACTCGTGCAGCTTTCCCCAGCACTGCAGCTTACTTTATTACTTGCAAAATCAAACATTTGCTGTGTTTTATGAATTCCTGGAACAGTGAATAAGCCTTTTGCCCAGGGAGGTGGTGGAGTCACCATCAGTGGAGGTGTTTAGGAAGAGACTGGATGGGGTGCTTGATGCCATGGTTTAGTTGATTAGATGGTGCTGGGTGATAGGTTGGACTCGATGATCTCAAAGGTCTCTTCCAACCTGGTTAATTCAATTCAATTCAATTCTACTCTATTCTATTTCTATTCTACTCTATTCTATTCTACTCTATTCAAACAGGAGTAGAAAACTAAAGACAATTGTATTTGTCTGTTAAACACCAAGGCATTCCAGGCCTTGCCACCAAGGAGAAAACAGCAGATACAGAATTCCAATCTTAAGCTGAAATACAAAAGAGGAAAAAAAATCTGAAGTGAAAGGAAACAGCAAGTGCATTCCTCCCATCTCTGGGAAGCTCAGAGCACCAGCTACCATGGCAGATGGCTCACTGAGATTTGGCATGGTTTGAAACAGCCATGGCAGAGCTCCACTTGTGTGGCATATTTCGTATTGGGAAACACTCTTACTCATACTAGAAGTTTTAATCCTGCATAAGGGACATCTGACATGAACTGGGTGGCATGAACACTATTGCTGTTGTAAGTCATATTTGAGTTACTCCAACAAATGCTTGTGATCAATAGCTGTTGCTTGGTCTTACAGACAAACATATTACAAAGCTTCTGTCTGCTGAAGAGAATGAAAGAAAATTGTTCCCAAAATAAAAGCTATTAGAATCACAGAATGGTTTGGGTTGGAAGGAACCTTAAAGATCATCTAGTTCCAGCCCCCTGCCATGGACAGGGATAACTCCCACTATACCAGGTTGTTCAAGGTTGTTCCCAACCTGGCTTTGAACACCTCTAGGGTGGGGGCATCCACAACTCCCTGGGCAACCTGTTCCAGTGTCTCCCCACCTGCACCATGAAAAATTTCTTCCTAATATCCAGTCTCAATCTCCCCTTTTCCAGCTCAAAGCTGTTGCCCCTCACCCTAGAACTACACCCCCTTGTAAAAAGTCCCTCCTCAGCTTTCTTGTATCCCCTTCAGGTGCTGGAAGGCTGCTCTAAGGTCTCCCTAGAGCATTCTCTTCTCCAGGCTGAAAAGACCCAACCCCCTCAGTCTGTCCCCATAGGAGAGGTGCTCCAGCCCTCTGATCACCTCATGGCCCCCTCTGGACCCACTCCAACAGTTTGATGTCCTTCTTGTGTTAGAGGCAGTAGACCTGGATGCAGTACTGCAGGTGAGGTCTCACAAGCTGTCTACAGTTATCTACAACAGTTACACAGCAAAGAAGCTTGTGCAGTCAACTTTAGCATTTCAATCTGTATCAAGACAAAAAGATAGCATTCTGGAGAGTTTTTGTGCCCCAAGTCACTGCGCAGCCTGTCCTGTCCCTGGCCAGCTTCCCAGGAAAAAGCAAAGCCCTGTACACCAGTTTCCACCAGAAGTCCCACAGTACTACTTCACTCCTCCTATTCCCTCATGACTAAAAGGAAATTTTTCATCTGGCTCCCAGAGAAGAGAGAGGAAAGAAGGTGACAGGCAGACAGGAAAGGGGGAACAAGTGAGGCAAAGGCCAAATAGTTTTGCTCAGACTTCTTGCCTCCCACCCATCAAGCCACATTCCACAGCTCCACAAGGGAGAGTCCCCTCTTTAGTATGGAAGACAAAACAACATCTGACATTGAGTGTTCTCTTATAAAATGCTTGTCCAGCATGGAAAAGACTGAACTAAGCCATGAACTATCCAGTGAGCTGCATTCATGCACCCTCATACTAGTCTAAATTCCACAAGGGGGCTTACAAGAAAGCTGGGGAGAGACTTTTTACATGGGCTGGTAGTGATATGACAAGCAGGAATGGATTTAAGCTGGAAGAGATGAGATTTAGACTGGATATTAGGAAGAAATCCTTTACAGCAAGGGTGATGAGACACAACAGGTTGCCCAGGATGCAGGCCAGGATGCCATTGGCCTTCTTGGCCACCTGGGCACACTGCTGGCTCATGTTCAGCCTACTATCAACCAGTACCCCCAGGTGCCTTTCTGCCTGGCTGCTCTCCAGCCACTTTGACCCCAGCCAGTAGGGGTTGTTGTGGCCAGTGTGTAGAACCCAGCACTTAGATGTGTTAAATCTCATGCCTGAGAAGGACATTAGAACTATTTAGTTGTTTGGTTTGTTTTTTAAAGGTGGGGAGCACAGGAGGCTACTATAGAACACTCTGAAATCTGAAAAATCAGAGAAGGCTAAAAAAGGCAGAAATGGAACATGGAAAATATACATCTCTGATTCTTCCTTCATAACTTCACAGTTCACCCTTTCCTCCAAGTTCAGTCACCTGAGTTTTACATACAATTCACAAGAGTAACAGAAGAGCAGCAGAAGAGTTTAACAGGACAGAGTAAGTTTTGATTTCATTAGATAAGCAAGATCCCAGTGTATGTGAACAATGTTTTTTCAATTAAAGTGTAGAAGTATGGGAAGAATAACTCTCCATTTGGTTTTTTCCATTTCTTGGACCTTCTACAGTCTGGCTGCAAAAGAGCATATGAAGAAACGATGCACTAACGCTGAGTAGTTCATCAACATCTGTAAATAACTCTCTTGGAGCTGGGATAGTTTAGCCTGGAGAAGAGGAGGCTCAGGGGAGACCTTATTGCTCTCTACAACTACCTGAAGGGTGGTTGTAGCCAGGAGGGAGCTGGTCTCTTCTCTCAAGCAACCAGCACCAGAACAAGAGGACACAGTCTCAAGCTGCACCAGGGGAAGTTTAGGCTGGAGGTGAGGAGAAAGTTCTTCACAGAGAGAGTTGTTAGCCATTGGAATGTGCTGCCCAGGGAGGTGGTGGAGTCACCACCCCTGGAGGTGTTCAATAGGGATTGGACGTGGCACTTGGTGCCATGGTTTAGTCATGAGGTGTTGGGTGAGAGGTTGGACTTGATGATCTTTGAGGTCTCTTCCAACCTTGGTGATTCTGTGTGAAAGCTATGTCTTTCCACAAGCATGTCCTTTGGTCAGGCACTGGAGTAGGTTGCCCAGGGAGGTGGTGGAGTCAGTGTCTCTGGAGGTGTTTAAGAAACCTGTGGACATGGCACTCTGGGACACGGTTTAATGGTGTCGGGTTGACATTTGGACTCAATGATCTCAGAAGCCTTCTCCAACCAAAACAACTCTGTGATTCCATGCTACATGTTAGGAACAATGTAAATAATTCTGCATGGAGATTGTGCTAAGCAGCAGTATCAGTTTGCAATATTTACTCAAGGAATTACTGCTGTGAAATGTTTCCACAATAGAGAATTCTGAACAGTCTACTCCAGTTTCACTTAACAGCATGTCTAAGCAAAATGCCAGTGGGACAACATAGGTCCTTTAAAAAAGATAAATAAAATACAGGCAATGCTAAATAAATGCCTGCTAGTCTAAACTCTCAGCTCACTTAATGGCAGTTCTGACTGAAGATGGAGCAATAAGAATCTGGTCAAGAGAGAGATCATTTCCATTGAGCTGTTGGTCACAACTCTTTGTGTGCAACCATCTAGCCAGTTGTTTATCCATCAAGTCCATGTCTCTCTATCTCAAGGATGTCACGTGGGACACTGCCAAATTCCTTCCCTAAGTACAGGCAGACGACATCAGTTGCTCTTCCCATATCTACCAGAGCTGTAACTCAGTTGTAGAAGGGTCACAAAAAGTAATGAAGAAAGAGGTCACAAAAAGCTTCACTCCACAGTTTATTATCTTCTGACAATAAGTAATAAATCCTTATCCTAACTACTAATCCATAGCTACTGACTTTTATCATGGTTAGCTTCTATTGTAAGAAACTAAAAGAGTAACAAGGTCCCTTTAAAAGTATTGACAGGAAAGCCAAAAGCGTGTAAGATTCTGATTCTGTGTGGATGTCTCCATTCAGATGACTTGCTGTGCTGTGATACAGCTAAATGAACAAAGCCAACAGCAGAGATGCAGTGCATTCTTGCAAGGTTTTTCCTTGTTCATACATATTTTCTGGGATTACTTCTCTCCATCTTTGAAGAAGTTTCAGATCATGGTGAGGGGAAGGATATGACTCCCAGAATACCCTCAGGGCACTTACTACCCCTTCTGCACCATCATTTGTCTTCTAGAGACTATGCAGCTTAGCAAAATAATCTCTTCAAGAGAGAACTGTGATATTGGTTATCCCTCATTACACAGGAGCAGGAGATCCTTTTATTACCAATTTCATACACAGCAGAATGCCATGAATATCTGCAATATAGAGTGGGATTTACCCACAACCCCTATCATAAAACCCGTGTGCTGCTTTGCTGGGAGAAATTGTGTGGTAAATGTCACATTAGCACATTATATAAAAAATAACATTTTCTCCCTTTTCTAACTTTATATGATCTTCCTAGCCTACCACTTTCACCTCTGCCCTTCGGTATTTCCTTGAGGTTACTTACATTTATTTTAACATTTACCCAGTTGACTTCAAATGTATCGCTCAGCCGTGAGTAAGAGGTTGCACCAGGGGAGGTGTAGATTGGATATTAGAAGAAACTTCTTAACTGAAAGGGTTCTCAAAGGCTGGAACAGGCTTCCCAGGGAGGTGGCTGAATCCCCATCCCTGAAGGTGATTAAAAGATGCAGAGATGCGGTGCCGAGGAACATGGTTTAGCACGGGGCTTGGCAGAGTGAAAGAACGGCTGGACTCAATGATCTTAAAGGTCTTTTCCAACTGAAACAATTCTATGATTCTCTTTATGCAACTGGAAGTTAGCTGAAGAGGCTAAAGATCACAACTGTAAGCCACTTAATCTCCAATGCTGTAAAACAGCTGAACTGGATATGCGGGCATGGATCAAGCACTGGCTGGATGGCTGGGCTCAGAAAGCAGTTTAGATGTCCTTGCTCAAGGATAGGAGGGATGAGCAGAGGGCTGGAGCACCTCTCCTATGAGGACAGACTGAAGGAGTTGGGGCTGTTCAGTCTGGAGGAGAGAAGGCTCCCAGGTGACCTAATTGTGGCTTTCCAGTATCTGAAGGGGGCTACAAGAAGGCTGGGGAGGGACTTCTCAGGATCTCAGGTAGTGATAGGACTAGGGGGAATGGAATGAAGCTGGAGGTGGGGAGATTCAGGCTGGAGGTGAGGAGGAAGTTCTTCACTGTAAGAATGGTGAAGCCCTGGAATGGGTTGTCCAGGGAGGTGGTTGAGGCCCCGTCCCTGGAGGTGTTTAAGCCCAGGCTGGATGAGGCTGTGGCCAGCCTGATCTAGTGTGGGGTGTCCCTGCCCATGGCAGGGGGGTTGGAACTAGATGATCCTTGTGGTCCCTTCCAACCCTGACTGATACTATGATATGTTGTAGTGTTGGACCTGGTAGAGCTTGAGGATGACTTGACTTAAAGTTATAGAATCATAGAATTGTTTCACTTGGAAAAGACTTCTAAGATCAGAGTCCATCAACCCAACCTAACACCATCACGGCATTAAACCACGTCCAAAAGTGCCACAGCCACACGTTTGTTGAACACCTCCAGGGATGGCAACTTTACCACCTCCCTGGGCAGCTTGTTCCAATCCCTGACTTCCCTTTCAGTAAAAAAAAAATTCCTAAAATCCCATCTAAAGGTCTTGTCCAACCATAAAGATACTGTGATTCTGTCTGTCTGTTCAGACTCTAAGAGTGTCCACAACCCGTCTGGGCAGCCTGCTCCAGCACACTCACAGCAAAAGTCTTCCTCATGTTGAGAGGGAACTTCCTGTGAAACCCAGCAAATGTCACAGTGCCTGACTAATTAGAAAGGAAGCCAATATGAAGAAGATACAAATTAACATACAAAAGAAAATGAGTGGTGATTCAACCCAAGCTTCTGTACCGATTGTTTCATTTGAATCATAGAATGGTTTGGGTTGAAAGGGACCTTAAAGATCATCTCGTTCATCAAGAGCAAGAAATTATTTGGTATGCTCCTTAGCTAATAAAAATGTAGCAGGATTTTTACAGTGAGTGTAAAAACCTGAGGAGTCACCCTCAAAAGCACAAAGCCATTTCAGCATCTGTTGAAAACACTGCATTATCTCAGAATTTAACTATGACACAGACAGACAGAACTATAAATACTATTACATCTGTAGTTTTTTATCTAAAGTAATCAGATGCTAGGCATGAGAATATCAGAACCAGAAGGAAAACATCAGGTTTTGATAAAGGTTAAGATATTCTAGGATTTATATGGTATTCAGTTTTGCTCTAAATAGAGACAGACCAGCTCCCAATCTAAAAAGGGAGAAATGTCAAACTACACAAAATTCACTTGAATTTCCAGCACTCCCATTGGTTTTACACACATAGAATAGAATAGAATAGAATAGACCAGACCAGGTTGGAAGAGACCTTCAAGATCATTGTGTCCAACCCATCAACCAATCCAACCCACCCAATCAACTAACCCATGGCACCAAGCACCCCATCAAGTCTCCTCCTGAACACCTCCAGTGATGGTGACTCCACCACCTCCCCAGGCAGCCCATTCCAAGGGGCAATCTCTCTCTCTGTATAGAACTTCTTCCAAACATCCAGCCTAAACCTCCCCTGGCGCAGCCTGAGACTGTGTCCTCTTGTTCTAGTGCTGGCTGCCTGGGAGACGAGACCAACATTCGCCTGGCTACAACCTCCCTTCAGGTAGTTGTAGAGAGCAATAAGGTCACCCCTGAGTCTCCTCTTCACCAGACTAAGCAGCCCCAGCTCCCTCAGCCTTACAGGAAAGGTGGCAAGATGTAGTCAAATATAAAATCATGATAGTGTGCAGAAAATAATTTCTCCTTACAATATTTTGTTTAGAGTTGTACTGGATATTTTTAAAAGAACCTAACCTAAATGTGAAGGAAAAATGCCTCATAATCTAAAATTATCTGTAGGATGAAAGTAACCTCACAAAGAACTGTTAGTTCTGCTAGCCAAAATTTCTTGAAACCCCTTGGCAGTAAAAATCCAGAAAAACCTCTTTTCACAGAACCTTAGAATCATATTGGTTGGAAATTACCTCCAAGATCATCAGGTCCAACCACCAGCCTAACACCACCATGGCCATTAAACCATGTCCCAAAGTGGCATGTCCACACTTTTCTTGAATGCCTCCAGGCATGGTGACTCCACCACCTCCCTGGGCAGCCTGTTCCAATGCCTGACCATTCTCACAGGAAAGAAATTTTTCCTAATATCTAGCCTAAACTTCCCCTGGCACAATTTCAGGTCATTTCCTCTTGTTTTGCCCCCTGATACCAAAGAGAAGAGAACGACTCCCACCTCACCACAACCTCCTGCTTCAACCATCTGTAGCTTTAACCACCACCACAGTTTGACTGGGGGATACCGAAGTCCCCACCACCAACCACCAGACTCCCCCTCTGCCCAGCCAAACCCAGGAGAGGATGCTGCACATGTCACACTGGAAATAATTTAATGTCATTCTACTTTTGAGTTTCACAATTCAGCTCCTCTCAAGGCCGAGCTGATGCTAAATGGGTCATTTCCTGATGTTCCTCCTCCTTACCCTTGCATGTGCTGAGAGTCTCTTGATCAGTGCTGTCCCTCCCACAGACATGCTGTCACACAGCTCAACAAGATCACAGAATCATAGAACTGTTGAGGTTGGAAGAGACCTTTGAGATCATCAAGTCCAACCACTCACCTAGAGTTCACAATCCCACCACTGCTACTAAACCAGGTCCCTCAGCAGCACATCCCCTCCGTTTTACACGTCTCGAGGGATGGTACCGCCACCACCTCCCTGCGCAGCCAGTTCCAACATCTGATAACCCCTTCTGAGAATACATTTATCATAATATCCAACCAAAGCCTCCCATGGCACAACTTGTACTCTTGTCCTGTCAATTGCCAGAAGCGAGAAGAGACAACCCCACCCCATGCCAACCTCCTTTGAGGTAGCTGTAGAGAACATCTCCCCTCAGCCTTCTCTTCTCTGGAGTAAACAATCCCAGTTCCCTCAGTCAACTTCTGTTCAAGGCCCTTGTGTATATTGTGTATATATTCACTGCATTTCATCCTGCTTGTAAATATAGCTTATATTAATTTCCGCTTCTCCGACTGAGTTAGCCGTGGTTTCTTTGTGTGGGGGGCAGAACTGAACTTTCTCTCACCACCACACCACCTTTTTGGCTCTTCTTTGGACACTCACCAGCACCTAAATGTCCATCTTCTACTGAGGTGATTCAGCAAAGGGAGGAGGAGGCAGAACAAGCATTCATTTCTCTAGCCAAATCACAACTTTCCATCTCCACCTTCTGCCCTAAACTTCAAACATTAGGAGTTTCAGGAGAGATTAGGGCAGGAGGGAACAACTTAACTACGAATCTTAGCAGGTAAAAGCCTGGGTACTCAGGTGGCTGGTTTGGGATTTTTTTTCTGCTGGGGAGTGGTTTGGGCTTTTCATGTTGAAGGTTTGTTTTGTCTTTTTCAGCCTAAAAACCAGAATGCCAAATTAAGCTTTCCCTTTTCATTTTTATATTGGTTGGGTTTTTTTCCACAGCTAAAACATGAGCAAATAGTTTTTTCCCTGCAATTTTACTTCCATGTTGCAAAACCTCTCAAAACAGAGGTATCTAAATGGAACTTCTGACACAGGCTTGGTCAGAGCCACTCTAGCCAGTGCTCGCTTCTGCAAGTTCTTTCCATTTAAAGGCCTTTTACTGTTTCACACATGAGAGACTTGCCTGTAAAATTCTGCATTTGAGATTATTTTTTTTCTTCTCTAGTTAAAATCACTGAGGTGCCTGTGCCTTACAGAGGTTGTTGAAATGCAGACAGCTGGGTGTGGGGCTTTTTGTTTTTTCCTTTCTTTTTTTTTTTGTGGTGGGGAAAAAAAAAACCCTGAACACAATTTCTGACAGCTAAGACACGTCAGATGTCTAGCACTTCCTTGCTTTGCATCCAGAGCATGTGAAACATTGCCAAGTCAAAGTGGCAAGGAAAAATAGCAAGTAGAAACCAGTCTGGTTGTATGTAAAGAGCTACTTGAAGTAATGGAGAAGAAAGGCTTGCAAGGGTGGACAGTATCAAAGACTCATAGAATCAGTAAGGTTGGAAAAGACCTCAGAGATCAGCAAGTCCGACCTGTCACCCAACAAATCATGACTACTAAACCATGACACCAAGTATCACAGTATCACCAAGGTTGGAAGAGACGTCAAAGATCGAGTCCAACCTGTCACCACAGACCTCATGACTAAACCATGGCACCAAGTGCCTCATCCAATCTCCTCTTGAACACCTCCAGGGATGGGCAGCACATTCCAATGGCCAATTCTTTCTGTGAAGAACTTTCTCTTCACCTCCAACCTAAACTTCCCCTGGCACAGCTTCAGACTGTGTCCTCTTGTTCTGGTGCTGCTTGCCTGGGAGGAGAGACCAACCCCTACCTGGCTACAAGCTCCCTTCAGGTAGTTGTAGACAACAATAAGGTCTCCCCTGAGCCTCCTCTTCTCCAGGCTAAACAACCCCAGCTCCCTCAGCCTCTCCTCACAGAGCTTGTGCTCAAGGCCTCTCCCCAGCCTTGTTGCCCTTCTCTGGACACGTTCAAGAGTCTTGATGTCCTTCTTAAACTGAGGGGCTCACAACTGGACACAGGACTCAAGGTGTGGCCTGACCAGTGCTGAGTACAGGGCGGAATGACTTCCCTGCTCCTGCTGGCCACACTATTCCTGATCAAGGCCAGGACGCTGTTGGCCTTCTTGGCCACCTGGGCACACTGCTGGCTCATGTTCAGCCAGCTGTCAATCAGTACCACCAGGTCCCTTTCTGCCTGGCTGCTCTCCAGCCACTCTGACCCCAGCCTGTAGCACTGCATGGGGTTGTTGTGACCAAAGTGCAGCACCCAACACTTGGACTTGTTACAGTTATCCATGGGACAGCAATGTGCCCTTGTGGCCAAGAAGGCCAATGGTATCCTAGGGTAGTATCCTGGGGTGCAATAAGGAGAGTGTGGCCAGCACCTGTTCCTTATAGCAATACCTGTCATGTGAGATAAAACTTAACCTTCTGATTGCATGTATTTAAAATATGTTTCATGTATTTTCATTTTCTCATGCCACTTATAATCTCTCTGGCATCTGCAACATTTTCTTTACGACGAACCTTTTTAAGGTAAAGCCTGAAATGGGCGGAGAGCCCAAGCATGGTTTTGTGGCTTGGCTTGAATTCAAACAGAAAATGGAATCACAGAATCATTGAGTTGTTTTGGTTGGAAAAGACCTCTAAGATCATCAAGTCCAACCACCAACCTAGCACCACCATGGTCATTAAGCCATGTTCCAAAGGGCCATGTCCACACGTTTCTTGAACACCTCTGGAGACAGTGACTCCACCACCTCCCTGGGTAACCTATTTGAATGTACCACTGTGAAATTGAATGATAAGGATGACAGACCACAAGATACCCAAGCTGCTCGTTTCAGTCTTTCTTCTTGGTAAAAAAAAACACACTAAAGCAGGTCTACTGTACCAGTGCACAGGCTCTGCTGAGCAAAGGAGATACTGACACCTACAAATGCACTGCCAGATTGTTCCTTATTCGATAATGAGCAAAGACCTTATTACAATAAAACCCCAAAAGTTCAATCAAAACATCACAGCGCTCCCCTTCAAAGGGATAATTATCCTTCCACTCTGCTGAAGTGCAAACTAGCAGAGGCAGAGCCAGTTAATTAAAAAGCCACAAAAGTGACATGGTTATTTTTTTGCTGCTCTGCTGCGCAGCTTGACAGTCACCGAATCACATAAAAGGTAGGGGTTGGAAAGAACCTCTGGAGATCAAGCCCAACACCCCCGCCATGGCAGGTTCACCCAAAGAAAGCCACACAGGAACATGCCCAGGCATGGACTGAATGTCTTCAGAGATGGAGATGCCACCACCTCTCTGTGCAGCCTGTCCCAGTGCTCCAGCACCCTTGAATTAAAGAACTTCCTTCTCGTGTTTAGAAGGAACTTCTTATGTTCATGTTTCTGCCCATTGCCTCTGCTCTTGTCACTGGGCACCACTGAACAAACCACTGGTCCCATCTTCTGACACCCACCCTTTAAGTATTGATCAGCATTGATGAGATCTCCCCTCAGTCTTCTCCAGACTAAGACGACCAAATCCTCTCACTCTTTCCTCATCACAGAGATGTTCCAGTCCCCTCAATCTTTGTAGCCCCCAGTCACCAAACAGGGGGAAAAAGAGGGCAAGTATTGATAAGTGACAAATTAAGCACTGCGTTTTGCAATCAAGGAGCAGTTAATAATGGAATCAGTTTATAGATCCCTCAGGAATGAAGGCTTGCTCACCAGTATGAGGAAGAATTACACAATCTGAGAATGGGCTGGGTGCACAGATGAGGACATAATAAATGCCACTGAGAAAAGTTCCTAGAACCACAGAACTGCTGAGGTTGGAAGAGACCTCTACAATCATCAAGTCCAACCACTCACCTGGAGCTCAGAATCCCACCACTACTTCTAGGCTACTTCCACTAAACCATGTCCCTCCGCAACACATCTACCTTATTTGTGTCTAAACAATTTCCTAGCATGGTTTTATTTATTCAATTGATTAACTGCAAGTACATATTTACAAATACTGGTATGATTTGCCCCAGTGACTGCTTAGAAAGACTAAGGCTCATGAAATCCTAGCAACATACTGCCTCTATAAACACAGTTGTTCTTCCAAGGAAGGTTTAAACCATTTGAAACCAAGATTTAAACAGTTAAAAATGTCTACTTCTCTTCTTTCCCCCCCCCCACGTTAAATATTTTCAGCTGAACATCTCTGCTCTCCTTTTAGCCAAATGAGATGAGAAATTAAATATGAAAAGCTGTGCAGAGTATATAACTCCACAGTGTTCTCATCTCATTAAATTTGTGAGGTAATTAATCCAAAGTTAGGTTAATTAACTCACTTTTCTGACTCCAGCAAAGCTACCAAAGGGCTATTGCTACTGCTTAAAACACAGACTGAAGTGCCTACAGCAGCAGCCTGATGAATAGAATCAAACACTGGAACTTCACTCTTTTTTGCTGAGGTGTAAGACAACCTAAGTTCATGGTTCTTGTATGTTCTTGACTACAGTAGGAGGTTGGAGTGTTGAGGAGAGGCAGAAAAATGTAAGAAGTCAACACAGTCCATAGCTGCTTCATACTTGCTATTAAAAATGCTTAATGTATTTCTGCTATCAAAACTTCACCACAAATCTACCATGATATGGCCAAACTCGCTCCTTGCCTGCATCTATTTTGGTTCTATTTTGGGTTTGGCAAATAAACTGCTTCACAAACCAACCACACCCCAAATATGTTTAAATCATGCAATAAACAAGGAATGCTGAAGGTTGGAAAAGACCTCTAAAACAATACAGCTGGTGATGGGCTTTTAACAAGGGCTTGTTGTGACAGGACGAGGGGCAATGGACAGAAGTTGGAAGAGGGGAGATTTAGACTTGACATTCAGAAGAAATTCTTTACAGTGAGGGTGGTGAGACACCTCCAGGGAGGTGTTCAAGGCCAGATTGGAGAGGGCCTTTAACAGCCTCTTCCAGTGGAAGGTGACCCTGCCCATGGCATAGGGGTTGGAACTAGATGATCTTTAAGGTCCCTTCCAATCCAAACCATTCTATGTCTATGATTCCATGAATTAAATATACTTCCGCAAAATACTTTGGCACTTACTAATACAATTTTGCAGCATAAGGAATGTCACCAAGGGTCTGCTGTGTTAGCTGCAAAATCACATCATACATTTCACCAGGAAACACGTGAGAGGAAAGGAACTTTCCACCATACAAGACATAGCAGAGCATGGCTCCTTGCATCTGAACTGAATCAGCACTGCAAGTTGTTCACAGAAAAGTTGAAGCAGCAGCTTTTTGCCATGACATGGAAAGTCTGACAAATCTGAATCTATTTTGGTAGCAGTTAGGTTGTTTCACAATATGTTAAGATCATTATGACATCTCTTCAGTACTTCACATGGCTACTTTAAGAGATGTAATTTTCTTTCCCACAAGTAACTTGCCTTTTTTCTTCTCCTCTCCCTTTTCCTGTCAGACATTTCAAAGCTCACAGTGTTAGTCAACCCCTCTGTTCCTGGAAGCCTAAGGAAATCTCAGTGTTTTCTTTCCAATTCTTTTCTTTCCCTAAAATTATGAAGTCCATTGTTTATGGCAGCAGTAATAAGCCTTTGTGTCTCAGTAGCAAATCCAAAGTCTGGGATCCTTGTCTGCCTGTCTTCTGATATCATCTTTGAAGTTTGTGATCATCTCAAAGGTCTCTTCCAACCTCAACAGTTCTATGATTCTATGATGGTCATACTTTGGCATGAGGCTGTTTTCACTCCAAATTACATCATAGAAAGGTGCCAGCTTCCATCTCACTTTTGGCTACAACTAACTTCGGGTTTGGAAATGACAGAGTATCAAAGGATTTCAATTGTGATTTTAAAAACACATTTATCAATAGCTCAAAACTTTAATACTTTTAATGCAACAGGAAGTTTCACAACATAGAGAATGCAAAGAGTAATCTTTTGGGCTACTACAACATAGCTCACTTCAGAATTACATGGGTAGAAAGGCTGAAAATCAGGTTATGTGTTTTCTTATTCAAGACACTATGTCCTTCAGGGCTCTTTTAAGCTACAATTTATAGTAGTTAACTAGATTAGTTTTGCTCTCAATCCAAATGAGAAATCTTTTCATACCCTTTATAAATATTATTGAAGAATTATTAATTTTTCACATTCTCCTCTAAAAGCATTAAGTAATTTGTTTTGTGACCACTAAGCAGATCACAGAATTGTTTTGGTAGGAACAGATATCTAAAATTGAGTCCAACCATCAATCTAACACCACCATGGCCCTTAAACCATGTCCCAAAGTGCCATGGCCACCCATCTCTTGAACAACTCCAGGGACAGTGACTCCACCACCTCCATGGGCAGCCTTTCCAGTACCTGACCACTCCTGCAGCAAAGAAATTTTTCCTAATATTCAACTTCAATCTCCCCTGCCAAAATTACAGGCCATTTCCTCTCATTCTAACACATGATATTAGGGAGAAGAGACTGACACCCACCTCACTCCAACCTCCTTTCGGGGAGTTGTAGAGACCATTGAGGTCTCCCCTCAGCCTCCTCTTCTTCATACTAAGCAACCCCAGTTCCCCCCAGCTGCTCCTCAGATTTGCTCTCTAGACCCTTCACCAGCTTTGTTGCCCTTCTCTGGACATGCTCCAGCACCTCAATGTCCCTTCTGTAGTGAGTGGCCCAAAATTGAACCCAGTATTCAAGGTATGGCCTCACCAGGGACCAGTACAGGGGCAAGATCACTCCCCTAACACAGAAGAGGAACACTGCAGATGTCTTTGCCTCACAAATTAGAAGTCAGATGATACAAAAATAGAGCCTCCTACACAAACATACTTTACATACATTTCTTAGAAGATAGCCAGTGAGCTCTTAAAGAACATTCATGACTCTGTGTGAGAAGCTTCACTTCTCCCAAAAGGTGAGAGCATTCTCTCTGCATGCACCACATTTGTTAGCAATATTAGGGGGGGAAAAAAGTTTTCCTTCTCCATATTTAAGAACAGTATTTTAGATTAATTTTCCAGCCTGATCCTCCCCTTTGATGTTAAAAAGCCTGAGTACTTCATGATAAAGCTCCTAGTAATACCAGTGGAAATAATCTGTAACAGTTGTCCATGACTGTATAAACATGGAGAGTGTAGCAACAAACAACTATAAAAGTTTAACTGTTTAAGCAGCTTGAAGCTTCCCTTCCAGAAGCAAAACTCAGTACTGGAGAGAAGTCAGCTGGAAATTGGGAATTTCAAAGTCCTGCCTGAAAGGAGAAAAATAAAGGAGCACAGTGTTGGTAGGCACCAACATCGGCAGAGATGTCAGTGGCAACCCTGCAAATGCCCTTAGCATACAGACTACAGCAAAGAGCAACTTCTAATCACTATTTAAGTATGGAAACTTCATTACACCAAAAAGCTTCAGTTGACTTTCATCACCATTTTACAAACTTCATGCCTGAGAACCCTCAAATAAATTCATAGCTTAGACTTTATCAGCATGTGTATCTCAATTTCCAAAAGGTCTTAATTGCTTTAAATAGTAGCTTTAGCAAAGCAAATCCTTAACATTAAAAGCATCCCTTTTAGAAGTGACTGAGTGTGTATGTAGAATCAAAGCATCATACAATCGTTTTGGTTGGAACAGACCTCTAAGATCGTTGAGTCCAGCCATCAACCTAACACCACCATGCCCCAAAGTGCCATGTCCATATGTTTCCTCAACACCTCCAGAGATGCTGGAGGTCTCCTGGCACAATTTCAGGCCATTTCCTTTCAACCTAGCACCTGATATTAGGGAGAAGAGACTGACCCCCACTTCAATATAACCTCTTTTCAGGGAGTTGTACAAACCAGTGAGGTCTCCCCTCAGCCTCCTCTTCTCACAAGCCCAGTTTCCTCAGCCATTCCTCATAAGGCTTGTTCTCTAGACCCTTCATCAACTTTGTTGCCCTTCTCTGGACATGCTCCAGCATTCAGTATCAATTAGTTTTCACTAATGCTGAGTGTTTCTCCACTTCCCTTCAGAGCACACAGAAACTAGACTCTTGCAGTGAGGGGCCCAAAACAGAACCCATTAATCATGGTGTGGCTTCACCACTGCCCAGTACAGGGGCACTATCATTTCCCTGTTCCTGTTGGCCACACTATTCCTGAGCAAGGCCAGGATGCCATTGGCCTTCCTGGCTACCTGGACACATTGCTGGCTCATGTCCAGCCATCTATCAACCAGCACCCCCAGGTCCTTTCTACTGGGTTGTTTCCAGCCACTCTACCCACAGCCTGTATCAGTGCATGGGTTTGTTGTGACCAAAGTGCAGACTCAACTGGTTAATTGTGTGTCTGATGCCTAGGACAATATGCTAGCAAGGCAAAGACACCAAGATCCTGACTGGATCGTACTCAGAATACAGTCAGAGAGTTCCAACAACACTTCCTTATAGACGCAGACAATAACCAGCTTTACAGACACAGACAGCTGTTCTGAAAGTGAAAAAAGGAGTAAAAGGCTAAACTTTCACAGCTTATAAAGTTTTCCACTACAGTTGTCAAGGATAAAAATTCACTTTAGCCTTACAGGTCTTTTACAGTTTTACTAATTTAAGCTTTAAAACCAGTTAGAAACCTACAAAACTTCTTCCTGTGCAAGACTTCTGTAAGGCAGTAATGCTGTGGATCCTTTGCCATACACTGCAATCCATTGACTTTTGTCTTGCAGGTCTGCTGGAGGAGGGGGATTTCCGAACTGTGGAGGGGCTCCTGCTCAACACATCCTCAGTAACAGCTCAATAAAAGGCTGCCTCTGCCAAGGCAAGATTTAATCAGCAACATTTGAAATGTAGTTCAAACTGCTGTGCTCGCAGAATTCATCCAAACATCTCACAGGGAGGAAGCAGACCATGACAAATACTTCTTTTTACTGGCACTGTACACAGAGATGAACAGCTGCTACAGTGAAGCACAGACCTGCCTACTATTTTCAGCAGAAGCAGGAGGACACTCATTCTTTATTTGACCACTCTTACAGCAGGAGTTGTTGAACTGACTTGCTATGTGCCACTGTGTGCCTGAGCTTTGGAGTCTACAGACCCCTAAGATCGAGTCCAACCATCATCCTGACGCCACCATGGCCATTAAACCATGTTCCAAAGTGCCATGTCTACACATTTCCTGAACACTTCCAGGGATGCCGACTCCAGCACCTCCCTGGTGGGCAGATTCTTCCAATGCCTGGCCACTCTTGCAGAAAATAATTTTTTCCTAATCTCCAGCCTAAATCTCCCTGGAACAATTTCAGGCCGTTTCCTCTCATCCTAGTTCCTGACAGCAGAGAGAAGAGACTGACCACCCCACTCCAACCTCCTTTTGGGAAGTTGTAGGTATCAATGAGTTGTTCCCTCAGCCTCCTCTTCTCCAGACTAAACAACCCCAGTTCCCTCAGCTGCTCCTCACCAGACCTGTTCTCCAGACCCTTTACCAGCTTTGCTGCCCTTCTCTGCACACACTCCAGAAACTCAATGTCAGTAAGTTCTCATAATTGCCTTTCCTTGCTGAATGTTTCTCCACCTCCCTTCAGAGCACAGAGAACTCTTGGAGGTTGGACTCGATGATCCTTGGGGTCTCTTCCAACCTTAGTTATACTGTGATACTGTGATACAGAAACTAGACTCTTGGGAGCAAAGAAGGCAACACAGGTCTGGTCAAGAACATCTTTTGAGTTATTTCAAATCAGAACAAAGTAGACATTAACTTAAGGCTTGAGTTCATTGAAGGCTTCTCAGAAAATAAGCATGTCTTGCACACAATACAGCCTGAGCTTTAAAAACATCAGTCTCTCACTGCATTATATTTATAGTCTAGCAAATTCATACTCTGCTCTTCCAAGCATAACTAAATCCTGCAGCTTAAAAATCTGCATGGTTGATGAGTTTTGAAGTGCAGCCTTACTAGGGCTACATTCACCTTCAGCTTGGACAGGGCACTTAAAATAAAGGACTCCAGGGCACTTAATATTACAGTCAGGGCTCTACCACCTTCAGATGAAATGCCACAGCATCGAGAGGTGATTCTGCCACTCTTCTCTGATAAGACTGCACCTGGAATACTGTACCCAGCTCTGGAAGCACGTGGAACTGATGGAACATGTCCAGAGGAAGGCCACAAAAATGATCAGGGGGCCTAGAACACCTCTCCTATGAAGACAGACTGAGGTAGCTGGGATTGTTCAGCTTAGAGAAAAGAAGGCTCCAGGGAGACCTAATAGCAGTCTTCCAGTACCTGAAGGGGACTGACAAGAAGGCTGCAGAGGGACTGTTTATGGAAGGCAATGGTTTTAAATTACAGAAGAACAGATTTAGACTGGATCTTAGGAAAAGATTCTTTACAATGAGGGTGGCTGAGAGCTGCAACAGGTTGCCCAGAGAAGTGTTTGAGGCCCCATCCCTGGAGATATTGAAGGTGAGGCTCAACAGGGCTCTGGGTGACCTGATCTAGTTGGAGATGCAGGAGGGCTGGACTAGATCATCTCTAGAGGTCCTTTCCAACCCAGGTGATTCTATGATTCTTCAAACTTTCCTCAGTTCTACATTTTCTTTCATACATCTAAACTTTATTAACAATGCTTTCCCTTGAAATACACTGAAACCATAGATCAACTCCTTGCCTAGAGCTCACAATCTCACCACTGCTACTAAACCCTGCTCCTCAGCACCACATCCACATGTCTTTTAAATACCTCCAGGGATTCAGGAGTTCAATTCAGTCTATGTTTTCAGTCCTAGAATCATCCAGTTGGTGTCTATCATAGACAGGCAAGGGATCAGCCTTCAATGAATGCAGCATAAGATTTTCTCCCACCCACAAATTTCTCACAGGAGGGGAAAAAAAAAAAAAGGTTAAAAAAAAAGGCAAATACAAAAAAAAAAGCAAGAGGGGGGATGGAAAAGGCTAGGGCAAGGGGACAGGAAATCTTTGTTATCAGTAGATGACATCCTGTTAACTTCACTCTCATAAGGCTATGTGATACCTACTCAGTAAGTGTTAAACTGAAACCAGAGCCTATCAAAATCTTCTATTTGATGCCAGCTGCTACAACACTAAAATAGATAATATTTCAGGAGAGTTATTTATACACAGCTAAGCCTGATCCCTGAAAGAACCAAAATAAAAGGCAGGACATGGACCTTTACCTGACCTTGTGAGGAAAACTATTTCTTTTCTTTCTCATTCTTTTCTTCTTCTCTTTTCTTTCCTTTTATACCTTCCCTTTTTCCTTTTCCTTCTTTCTCCCTTCCCTCTCCTCCCCTTGCCTTCCCCCTTCCCTCTCCTCCCCTTGCCTTCCCCCTTCCCTCTCCTCCCCTTGCCTTCCCCCTTCCCTTTCATTTTTTCCCCTCTAGCCCCTGGCAACTGGTTGCAGGCAGCCCTCTGTGAACTGAGGTGTTGAACCAGATTCCCTGCTCAATACAGAGGTGGTTGACTAAACAACCTTTAAAGGTCTCCTCTAACCATAACCATTCTATGATTGTATGATCTCCAGAGGCCCCTTCCAGCCCCTACTGCTCTGTGATTCTGTGAACTCCAGAGGTCCCTTCTGTCCTCAACCATCCTGTGATTCTCAGTTACGTAATTCCCAAGACCTGCGTGCCCACTGAAAAAGTAAGTCTGACAAGAAGAAAAACTGAAGAATTGGCTTTCAAACCCTAACAACGATTGCTTTTCACAAAGACACTGGATTTCCATTATAAAAACACAACCAAATGTCACAGAATTGTTCTGGTTGGAATAGACCTCTGAGATCACAGAGTCCAACCTTCAACCATGACTAACTTTATCATAACTCTGAACCAAACCATTCAAATGAGATACAAATGTGAAAGAAAACCTGTAATTACTTCCCAAAAGATTTACAAACAATGCTCAAAGGTTACAGACTGTAGACAAGACAGTGCTGTGAAATAGCCACAGTGACTACAATCTACCAAAACCCAGCGAGAGGGCCAACAGCATCTTGGCCTCTATCAGGAATAGTGTGGCCAGCAGGAGCAGGGAAGTCATTCTGCCCTGTGCTCAGCACTGGTTAGGCCACACCTTGAGTCCTGTGTCTAGTTCTGGGCCCCTCAGTTTAAGAAAGATGTTAAGTTGCTGGAACATGTCCAGAGAAGGGCAACAAAGCTGGGGAGGGGTTTGGAGCACAGCCCTATGAGGAGAGGCTGAAGGAGCTGGGGTTGCTTAGCCTGGAGAAGAGGAGGCTCAGGGCAGACCTTATTGCTCTCTACAGCTACCTGAAAGGAGGTTGTAGCCAGGTGGGGGTTGGTCTCTTCCCCCAGGCAACCAGCACCAGAAGAAGAAGACACAGTTTCAAGCTGTGCCAGGGGAGGTTTAGGCTGGATGTTAGGAAGAAGTTCTTCACAGAAAGAGAGATTGGCCATTGGGATGTGCTGCCCAGGGAGGTGGTGGAGTCACCATCACTGGAGGTGTTTAGGAAGAGACTGGATGGGGTGCTTGGTGCCATGGTTTAGTTGATTAAATGGTGTTTGGTGCTAGGTTGGACTTGATGATCTCGAAGGTCTTTTCCAACCTGGTTAATTCTATTCTACTCTACCATGTCCCAAAATGCCATGTCCACACATTTCTTGAGCACCACCAAGTGACTCCACTCCCTTGTACAGCCCATATGCCCTTGTAAAAGCTCCCTCCCCAGCTTTCCTGCAGGCCTCTTCAGGTACTGGAAGGATGCTTTAAGGTCTCCGTGGAGCCTTTCCTTCTACAGGCTGAATAGCCCCAACATTTCTAGCCTGTCCCCACAGGGGACATGCTCCAGCCCTCTGATCATCTTCACAGCCCTCCTCTGGACCCACTCCACAAAGCTCTGGTCAGTTTAGTTTCAAAACCTTTGCTTCAATTGTAAAATTCCCCCCCCCCCCGCCTTCACAGACATTTGAATACTCAGATGTAAGAGCAGAAGTACAAATAAAGGTTTAATCATGAATGAGTCATTAATGCTATTGCTCAACTTTTCTATAGGCTATCACAAAACATTTTATCTTACATCGACTACACATAATTAACTCCAGAATGCTGTTTCCAGTTACTGGATGTAGCAGATACTAAGTTTATTGTACTCTCAAGCAGTTAAACAAATGCTCATGACTAAGCCTACTTACTCTTGCTCTGTTCAAGAAACAAAAGCAGAAACATCTAACTTTTGGTGGGAATTTAGTTATGTACTGTGGTTCTACTATTATTCATTCTATCCACTGTGTATGAGTGATGCCAGGCAATGTCTAAAGAATTGTCATAGAATGGTTTTGGTTGGAAGGGACCTTAAAGATCATCTAGTTCCAAGCCCCCTGCTTTGGCCAGGGACACCTCCCACTAGACTTGGTTGCTCCAGGCCTCGTCCAACCTGACCTTGAACACCTCCAGGGAGGAGGCACCCATGACCTCCCTGGGCAACCTGTTCCAGTACCTTACCACTCCTACTGTGGCAGTGGGGTTGGAACTAGATGATCTTTAAGGTCCCTTCCAATCCAAATCATTTTTGATTCTATGGCTTCAATTATGCCACTTCATTCAAGTTAAAAAAAAACATATGATAAATCAGAACGTTACTGGTGGGTAAATTAGATTTGAGTACAGCTTCAGAAGTCCCACAAATCTTCAGCTCTTCACTATGAAGAACACTCAAGCTCTTCAACTAGCTTTGACCTAGCAGAGTGGATAAACCTAGCTCATTCTCTCATTTACCCACAAATTCCAGTTTAAAGAGATAACATCAACCAAATGGAATTGAATTATACTGCACATGTTGAAACACTCCTTGGAGAGAGCTATTGACTGTGAATGTTGATTTTTCAGGAACAAAACAATGAGGTCACAGATAGCAAGGGGGAATCAAGACAGGATCAGTCAGACAGACAGCATTTTGGGTGTTCTCCTCGTGAACTCTGTTAATAAATCTGACAAACAAGTCCAAATGACAGAGATTCAGAGACAAGGGAACCTGAAGAGTATCCTGCTTTTATACAAACTAAGTAAGTGACTATGGGCTACTAAACATGAAACCTTACAACACAAAACAGAATCATCGTAGAATTGTTTTGGTTGGAAAAGACCTCCTGTATCATAGAGTCCAACCAGCAACCCAACACCACCATGGTGATTAAACCATGTCCAAAGTTTTTTTGAACACCCTCACTCCATGTTAACTACTTTTGCCAAAAAGTCACAGGCCACAAAGTTATCAGACTGGACTATTGGTCAGACATGCATTTTTCTCCTTTATTCTCACCCTGCAAGCCTTTCCAGTCCAATCCTCTCTAGCCCTAACATAACCTGTTTGAATTATTACTAACAAGAGCAGCACAACAGCAGACTTTCTACAATGACTTGTTGGGATAGGATGAGAGGGAATAGATTGAAACTGCAGGAGGAGACATTCAGGCTGGACATAAAGGAGAAATTATTTACAGTCAAAGTGCTGAGACACTGGAACAGTGGGGATGCTCCCTCCCTGGAGGTGTTCAGGGCCAGGCTGGATGACACCTTGAGCAACCTGCTCTAGTGGGAGCTGTCCCTGCCCATGGCACAGGGGTTGAAACTAAATGATCTAAAAGATCCCTTCCAACCCAAACCATTCTATGAATATAAGAACAGAATAGAATAGAATAGACCAGACCAGACCAGACCAGGTTGGAAGAGACCTTCAAGATCATTGCATCCCACATATCATCCAACACCACCTAATAAACTAACCAAGCACCCTATCAAGTCTGCTCCTTAACACCTCCAATGATGGAATACAACACAACAAAATGTATCCTAACTCTGACCGCACCAAAATCACTCCACTTTTGGAGGGGGGTAGAAGCAAAGCAGCCTTTTTTTAGCACTCATCTCTGAAGTATTTTGACAGTTGAACTTGACAATCTTAGAGGTCTTTCCAAACAATTCTACAATTCTATATTACTTTGCCTGGCACTTCACAAACAGAACTTCAAATCCATTTTGCAGCTTTAGTATCTTATTAATAATTTTGTTAGAACCAGAAGAGTGAGAAAAGGTTGCAGCCATTTAATTTGGAGAGAACAAAATTGGGCTTGCATTTGCAGATTCCTCCAAAGAAATTACACTAGACAGGGCACATATTGAATTGAGAAACAAAGCAGAACTCCCAGTGCAACCAAGCATTTAAACTAAAAAGCTAAAAGTGCAGTTGTTTAAAAATAAATCTCTCTGCACATAAAAATCAAACTACCCTTTGTAACACCACTTTGAAGAGGTAAAGCACTACACAAATAAAACTGCCACTCAAATATTAACAACATCAAAAAGAATAAAGTCAGCTGTCTGGGAAGGTCTGGTGAACACTTGCCTGACTGGCAAAATAGAAATGTACTCTAATTATTCAGAGATGAAAGAGTATCTGCTTAAATGTATGTGATTGTTTAAACAGTCCTTGATGAGACAGCATTAGTACTAGCTATTTCTCTTTGCAGAAACTAAAGACTATGTAAAATCTCTATTAACAGTGTAAAACTATCTTTTAACGCAGCAACAGACAGCTGTATTTGCTGGCTTTATTATTTTTCCTTCCCAGGGGGGCATACATTCATCCTAAATTCACAGGAGAAGCAAGCCTTGTTGAAAAAAGAAACCCTGGGGACATTTTAGCAGCATTTAGGAAAGTCTAATCATAAAAATGAGGCAAAACTACTACAATGGGAGCTCCAGGGCATGCAGGACTTGTACAGAAATGAAAGTAGTAGTAGAAGAAGAAGGATGATTAATGCAAGGCTACTTGAAACATCTCATTTTTGTGTTACCATGAAGGGTGGGTGTTTTTCCATCCAACTACTTACATGTAAATGGAGTGTGCTGCTGGAACTAAAAAGTATCACTGTAGTAATAAATCCAAAAAAAAGGTGTGGTCTTCGTGAAAAAGCACCAGAAAGATCCACACAACCAGTATGTTATCAAGTACAGTTTGTTAAGCAGAATTAAATGCATATGACATTTGAACAGCTGTCAAACTGCAAGAATCTTTTCCAACACTCACAGACTTACCACATTGTTTCAGTTCCAAAAGACCTCCAAGATCCTCATGTCAAACCAAACGTCACCATAAATACTGAATCATGTCCCAAAGGATCAAATCTACACATTTCTTGAACACCTGTGTTCACCTCCCTGTGCAGCCTGTTCCAATGCCTGACCACTCTTGCAGGAAAGAAGTCTTTTTCTTGTAACCTCCAACCTAAACCTCCCCTGGTGCAATTTCAGGCCATTTCCTTTCTTTCCAGCACCTGATACTAGGGAGAAGAGACTGACACCCACCTCACTGCAACCTCCTCGCAGGGAGTTGTTATGAGGTCTCCCTCAGCCTCCTCTTCTCCAGACTAAACCCCAGCTCCCTCAGCTGCTCCTCACAAGATGTGTTCTTTAGACCCTTCACCAGCTTTATTGCCCTTCTCTGGACATGCTTTAGCACCTCTAGTCCTTCTTGTAGCGAGGGGATCAAAACTGAACCCACCTCACCAGTGCCCAGTACTGAGGCACGATCACTTCCCTATTCCTGCTGGACACATCATTCTTGATCCCAGCCAGGATGCTGATGACCTACTTGGCCACCTGGGCACAGTGCTGGCTCCTGTTCATCCAGCTGTGCAACCAGCACCCTCAGGTCCTTTTCTGCTGGGAAGTTTCTAGCCACTCTGTCCCAAGCCTGGAGCATTCACGGGGTTTTTGTTGTGCAAGTGCAGGACTTGGCTTTGTTGAACCTCACACAACTGACCTCGGCCCATCAATCCAGCCTGGCCACAGCCTGACTACATCCCTCTGCAAAGCCTTCCTACTCTTAAACAGATCAACCCTCCCACCCAATTTCATGTCATCTGCAACCTCCACGCACCCCAAAAAGCAGCCAAAAGGCTACACTACTGTTTACTTCAGGATTTAACCTCTCCATCTGAAGAAGGAGGTTAAGTTCTTGCAATATCCAGGCTTGTTCTTTGTGATCAAAGCTTCAGGTTCCCAAAGATTATCTAAATTTGGGATGATTTCTTTTTGTGGTTGGATGACGGGAATGCATTAACAGGGAGTTCAGAATAGAAACAGAAAATCTCACAGCTGATGTTCACCTGGCAAAAATTCACACTTGAAACTGGAAGGGCTGAGGCTGTGTCAAATTCCAACACAGAGACAACTTTCATACACAGGCTCCTAAAATAGGGAATTATTCTGGAAATGCTGACACATCTTTAAGATTGTGAGTGGGTGCCAAGATAATACACACATTGTGTACACATATGTTGCTGTCTTCCTGGGAAGCTTAACTGAAAGCCCACATGGTTGATGTGGGACAGCAGGAATGCCTCTTTGAAAGCACTCATCCTGCTTATTCATAATATCTCAAATGACACCCAAAGCATATGGTAAAATTAAGCCATTTCTCAAAACAGTGCTTGTGACAGTGAACAATCCTGCTGAATCAAAACTACCCTTGATACTGCATCAAAACAAACCCCACCCCGCTGACAGAGGAATATTAACCATTTCAATTAAAACAAATCTTCAGACTTAGAATTCTTGAAGTCATCAACACAGTTAAGTAATTTGAGTTGCAGCCATTACAAAACATTATTTTCTGGAGGAGGCTGAGGGGATTCATCACTGCTCTCTACACCTCCTTAAAAGGAGGTTGGACCGAGGCAGGGGTTGGTCTCTTCTCCCTAGTATCGGGTGACAGAACAAGAGGAAATGGCCTGAAATTGTGCCAGGGCTGGCTTAGATTGGAGATTAGGAACAATTTCTTTCCTGCAAGAGTGGTCAGGTGTTGGAACAGGCTGCCCAGGGCGGTGGTGGAGTCACCATCCCTGGAGATGTTCAAGAAACATGCGGACATGGCACTTTGGGACCTGGTTTAAGGGTCGTGGTGGTGTTAGGCTGGTGGTTGGACTTGATGATACTCAGGCCTTTTCCAAATGAAACAATTCTGTGATTCTATGATTTCACTTGTCCTTTTCTTGCTAAAGCACACACCCACTACAGAGGGTCAAACTCCCAAAAGAATACTCAAACAATAGATGGACCATCTGCTGCTAAATAAAGCAAATGGAAAATTGCTACAGGAATAAAGCCTATGAGAATTCTATTAACATTAGCACTACCTTCACTTTGCCTTTCACTCCAGATTCTTACCTTAGCTAAGCTTTTAAAAACAAAGAAAAAAAGCTGCCACACAGGGAAGCAGTAGGCTGTTTCCAAGCATAAATATACAATGTAAAGCATGACATCACATGCCCTGTGAGATATTTTATTCTGCTTCTTTTGGCACACCCTGGATGAGGCTCCAGTACCAGAAGTCTTTTCTAACTGAAACAAGTCCATGATTTTCAGAAGAGCATTTTGTATGGACACCACCTTTAATCCACTAAACCCCACCATGTGGTATTCAAACACATCTCTTCCTGGCTTTGGGTTTCATCAAAGATTATTTCAAGACCCAGGATCCTCACCCACATAGAAGAGCTTTTCCCTCCTCTCATTTTTTCTCTCCCTCCCAATGAAGTGGGAAAAGGAAAGAAAACAAACTCCTTTTCAGTGGCACTTAGAGGATTTCAGAAGGCAAGGCTCCTTTCAGACAATATGCATGTAGCTAATGAAACCACACATGCATGGGCTGGAGGACAGCTGCATACCAACTGGTTCACCAGTGATCCATGCTGCTGAACACCTCCCAGATGAGCACTCTTTTTACATTACTGTGCTCTGCAAGTGATTAGAGCCCCATTTCCCACAGGGCATTAATTATGGGGATTAACAGTAAAAGGAAGCACATGAACAGGATGTTACCAACTTCTTTTTTCCTTTTTTTTTTTTTTTTCTCCCCTTTGCTTTGAATCTTTGTGTATTTGCTGTGGCTATTAAGAAGCAAAAAGGATATGGAGAGGTTGGAACAAAATCATACAATACAATCTTCTAGTCTGCTAGCCTAAAGAAGCTATGCAAAAGAAGCCCATCTAAAAAGAGTATAGGGGGAGAGGTCTTCATTCTCACATGACTAGACACACACACACAAAGAACAGAACAGAACCAAACCAGACCAGGTTGGAAGAGACCTTCAAGATCATCGCATCCAACCTGTTATCCAACCCACCTAATCAACTAAACCATGCAACCAAGCACCCTATCAAGTCTCCAAAACCTATATATGTCACAGTTTCTGTATCTAAGAAATTATTAGATGTCCCCAGCTCAGATTTCAGGTGGAAGGTTTGTGACATCAACCTCCACACTTCAGGACATTCACAACTGGCTGCATATTTGAACACCACAAACAGGAACTTTGTCAGGCTCTGTTTGTGGTCTCACATCTTTCTTAAGCATGTATGGCATTCACAGGATACTAAATTCTAAACTATTTAATATCTTAATAATAAACTTGTTACTGCTGCATTTTCATAATTTGAAATTAGTGAAATAACAGTAAAATAACAGTAATTTAAAATGAAATACAATTCCCACAAGTCAAAGAGTATCAGTGGATGGATTTGATGACCTCTGAGGTCTCTTCCAACCTTGGTGATTCTGTGTGTGATTAAGTAAGTATGTGCTGAAATTTACAACTTTGAGTTGAAGGCAGTTGTTGAAATAACAATTTCAGGTTTAAAATGTATGTAATAACTAATAATAAATGTATGTAATAACTAATCCTCTGCAGCCCCCTAAACTGTTTAAAATGCTGATGTGAAAAAAAAATCTGAAAGGGTTTCTCTTCACTCTTTACACTCTCAGTCTAGAGGAGAGTGAGAATGAGAGGTCTGCTCTTGGATATATACACCTCCAAAGTCTCACCAATTAATGAACAAATGTTCTCAGTTGTGAGAGGTTTTATTAGTGACCCCAGATTTCACAATTCCCATGACAGACATTCATGACTCAAAATCAACTCAGAGATGAGTTCACAGAGTAGTCTGTTGGCGAAGAACCATTTTCCATTGGAACAGTTTGCAAACAGAAGCTGATCAGTTTGACAGTCTTGCACTGCTGCTCTTGTTACAAGAGCAGTAAATTCTTTCTGCTCTACAAGAGGTAAATTTTACCTCTACAAGAGGTAAATGTTCTCTCATGTTGTTATTTTCTAAACAAGTCAGTATTCATAGAATGGTTTGGCTTGGAAAGGACCTTGAGGACCATCTAGTTTCAACTCTTGCCTGCCTTCTTCACTCTTAGGATGCATTTGACCTGGGCTTGGAGGAGACAGCCCTTGGCCAGTTTTTTCATGACACTCTGCAGACAGCTGAAGAAGATGGAGTCTGCTCTCCTGAAATCCAGAGTAGTGTGCTTGCTTTGCACCCTCTTTAATGCCTTGAGGATCTCAAACTCTACCATATTGTGGTTGCTGCAGCCAAGGCTGCCCTTAAGTTTCACATCACTCACCAGCCCTTCCTTGTTGGTAAGGAGGAGGTCCAGCATACCACTTTTTCTCGTGGGCTCCTTTGCCACTTAGAGAAGGAAATGGTCATCAGGGCATTCCAGGAACCTCCTAGATTGCTGATGCCCTGCTCTGTTTTCCTTCTACAAGATACCCAGTACTCAGCAGTGCCTGAAAAGTCCTGTGTTAGGAATGATAGCTAAGAAAAGAACTTTCCCTTTTAAAAAGGTAAAAATATCTCTGATGCAGAGCTAATGAAGGTGCTTGGGTTTCATTTGTTTGGTATGTTTTGTTTGGGGGGTTGTGTTTTTTACCCCCAAGACAAATGAAGACATTACTAATAAGTCTTTAGGACATCCTTAATGCCTGGCACACACCCAATAAATTAAGCTCATTAAAATGCTTCTTTATTCTTGCTGTAAGCAAAACTAGATTTTGGTACAGAATAATCCTAACAAAGCTAGGGAGTGATCACAGATTTTCTAGGGAGTGTATGGATTTCATACATTCATGGAATAGTTTGGGTTGGAAGGGACCTTAAAGATCATCCAGCTCCAACCCCCCTGGCAATGGCAGGGACACCTTCCACTTAGACCAGGTTGCTCAAGACCTCATTCAGCTTGGCCTTGAAAACCTCCAGGGAGGGATGCAGTCAACAGATTCTAGGGGAAAAGAAAAATGAACAGTGGGTGCCAGATACAGCTCATGGGGTTCTGCAAGAGACATTTATTTTACTCACTTATAAACAAGCCCATGGATCCTTTTCTTTCTGCCACCAGCACCCAAGGGTCTAATCCAATCCTGCAACAGTCCAAGTACTTTACTGACAGAATCTTGATATGACTAAGAGTGGAGAACACCAATATAAACACGATACTATGCAGTACTTTGGATTTGAGATCAGCAGGAGAGAGAGAGCAGTTAATCAGGAACTGGTAAGACTTCCGTAGGTTATTATTCTGCATTCCTCCCTGTCAGGAGATGTATTCACATTATGCAAAGTAGATGCATAACTGGGGCTAATGTTTAAAATCAGATGGTGACCTGGTTAGTGGATGTGTCTATCTGGACTTTAATAAAGGCTTTGATACTGTTTCCTACAGCATTCTCCAGGAGAAACTGCCTGCTCATGGCTTGGAGGGGTGCATGCTTTGCTGGATAAACAAAAATTACTTGATGGCTGAAATTATATCTATGCTGCATGACCATTCAGGAATAATAAATGAAACCCAGCTTAGAAGAGATC
The DNA here is from genome assembly GCF_014839835.1 of Dryobates pubescens. Taxonomy (NCBI): domain Eukaryota; kingdom Metazoa; phylum Chordata; class Aves; order Piciformes; family Picidae; genus Dryobates; species Dryobates pubescens. Next base: position 31,716,233 of record NC_071619.1, on the reverse strand, counting down.
CTCTTACAGAGACTGCAACCACCTCACCCAGAGAAATCGCATTTATTCAATCACTAGGTTACCATTGATTATAATGTTTCACCACACATCCCCCAAATACCTGCTGCTTTTATGTTTCCCTTTTGGTTTGTGTTACATGACATTAGGAAGGAAAACAGCTAAAAAATCTACCTTTACATTGGACATCCCAGAAAAAACAGTGAAGCCATAATTCTTAGAACCAAATACCACTGAAATGAACAAAACTACTTGTGCAACTATTTTCTGATGTTTCAAGATCTTTGCAATACATTGTATAAAATCAGTATGGATTTTTCCCTTCAAACAGTGTAAAGAATCAGGTAATAACCAGATTAGGGTTGAGATCTTTCATTACAAAACAGGATAGTTCTGGAATTCTGATGCAAAATGTGAGCAAACCATGGTGAAAACACACAATGTTCTAACACATGCTGGAGACAAACACAAAAATGTTTCACAAATAAATCATTTTGGTTTACTCCTGTTGCACTCAAACCAGAAACAATCACAATGCATTATTCATTTACATTACAAATCACAGAACCAGTGTTAGGGGTTGGAAGGGACCTCTAGAAATCTTCAAGTCCAACCCTCTTTGCCCAAGCAGGATCACCCAAGGCAGACCACACGGGAATGCATCCAGACAGGTGCTGAAAGTCTACAGAGGAGATTCCACAACCTCTTTGGAGAGCATGGTCCAGGGTTCCAGCACCTTCACAGTAAAAGAGTTTCTCCTTATGTTTAAGTGAAGCCTCCTGTGTTCTAGCTTGTACCTGTTGCCCCTTGTTATACCACTAACAACCACTGAAAGAAGCCCAGCCCCATCCTCTTGACAGCAAGCCTTTAGCTGTTGATGAGATCCTCTCTCAATTTGCTTTTTTCCATGCTAAACAGGCCCAGGTCTCTCAGTCTTTCCTCATAAGAGACGTGTTCCAGTCCCCTCATCATCTTTGTGGCTCAATGATGAGACTCTCCCCAGTATTTCCCTGTCCCTCTTGTACTGGAGAGCCTAAAACTGGACACAATACTCCAGATGTAGCCTCCCCAGGGCAGAGGGGAAGGAAAACCTCTCTTGACTTCCCTGTGGCCACACTTTTAACACACCCCAGGACACCATTTGCTTTCTCTGGTTTAGATACATAGCAAACATGCCTTCTAGCCTGATTTTTGACCGATGATTCTTTGGCTAAAAGGAGTATCACCACAGTACATCTGTTTTTATCAACTGGCTTTACTTTATTATCAAAGAGAGGCAAAAGAACTTCTATTAACTTAACAGCAAGTGTACCACTTGAAGTGATTACTCCAAACTTCCTTTTCATTTCTTTCCAAAAGCAAAGCAGATTTTTCTTCTTTCATGTTCCTAATTTTTAATGGAAAACAATGTCCCAAAACATTAGGGAGAGGAAACCATTTATTTTTATAACCTGAAATTAAAATGAGATACGCTGAGATATTTAGACCTACACCTCATTAAAATAAAATAAATGGACATTTTCTCCTAAAAGCTTTCTCTGTTCCTTCTTGAATGGTCTTCTGTTTTTTCCTTGAATGGCCTTCCAGTACCTGAAGAAAGCAGGGAGGGACTTTTTACAAGCACTTGTAGTGATAGGATGAGGGGGAATGGATTTAAACTGTAAGAGGGTAGATTTAGACTGGATATCAGAAAAGAATTCTTGACAGTGAGAGCAGTGAGACACTGGAACAGGTTACCCATAGAGGCTGTGGATGCCCCCTCCCTGGAGGTGTTTGTGGCCAGACTAGATGGGGCCTCAAGCAACCTGGTCTACCGGGAGGTGTCCCTGCCCGTGGTGGTGCGGTTGGAACTAGATGACCTTTAAGGTCCCTTCCAACCCAAACCATTCTATGGTAAGTATCTGCCAGTGTTGAAGGCACCCTAAAACAAATACTTTATCACTGAATGTAGAGTATTTCTGACAGAGAAGCCAAGACAAAAAAATCCTAAAACTCAACCATGGATCTGAAAGTGAACACTGAAGGATCAGGTCCACTAGAGGACCCTGCCTTTCTAGACAGTAAATTCAGGAGTCGTCTGTTCTTCAAGAAGATCCTAAGGTTGCTGTCTTGAGATAATCAGCTGGACCTTATCATACCTAAGAACACAGTTCTATTTATAGTTAGTAATGATGACCTGCCTGCACAAGCACCACTGTTCCCTGTAGAGACCCTGCAGACAAAAAGGATGTGAGAAATGAAGCTGTTAGAAAACAGGAATAGGTACCTATTCCCACTGCCAAATCAGAGTTCTTTCCAGACCTCTCTGACCAAGAATTCTGCATTTTCAGAAAAACTACCTCTTCTCAAATTTTGCTACCCTATATTGCCTTCTAAAGCCAAAAAGAAACAGCATAGAAAGCTACCTGTGTGTGGACACCACATCAGTCACATTGTATAATCCTTGTAGTAGAACTGTCATCAAGTTTATTGCAAAGGAAATTAAGGCATAACATATGGGAAGTCTGCAGAACTGATTCCCCTACCTTCCTGCTTTTTGAGAGCTTTCACAAGTGCACCAAGTGGGTATAAAAGTGATGGCAACTTAATTTGGCAACAATATCACATACACCTCTCATAGCTATAATTTATTACATGAAGTGCAAAAAAAAAAGCCAAGATCAGACTGTGTGCATCTCCCCTCACAACCAGCTGGACTTTAAGAACTAAACACTACTTTAATTGTAAGAAGATGCTTCAAACAGACCTTGCACTAATATAGATGCATGGAATGGCTTGAGTTGGAAGGGACTTTAAAGATCATCCAGTTCCAATCCCCTGTCACGGGCAGGGACATCTCCCATTAGACCAGGTTCCTCCAGGCCTCATTCAACTGGGCCTTAAACACCTCCAGGGAGGAGGCACACTCAGCCTCCCTGGGCAACCTGTTCAAGCCTCATCACCCTCACTATAAAGAATTTCCTTTTCATATCCAGTCTAAACCTACCCTCCTCAAACTTCAACCCACAAACACAGTAAAGGCTGCCTGATTTTGTAACAGAGTAAAAAGTAAAATACAAAAGTGCAGATACTGTCCCTCTCCTCTCCAGCTAAATACGAATCAAGGATCTAAATCAAGCATAAAAATTCAAAAATCATTACCTTTCTGGTTTTAAAATGCTTGTTTTCCTCTGCAGTCTGAATAAACAGGACTAATACTTCATTTTCACTTGGTAACACCCTCCCCCATGTAGAGAAAGTGATCAAAAACATCTAAAAACTCAAATACTGCCTTACAACAACTGCAGTCACAGCCTGTTTGCACTGATGTTAGAACAAGCTGTCATAACACTGCCCTACAATTCCTAACCTCCACATGTTCTCACCTGCCCTCTGCAACAAAAACCTCTTTGTCTGAGAGGTGTTTGTGTAACACTCCTTGTTTAATTTAGACTAGAACCAAAAATAGCAAATGGCTTGCACTGCACCAAATCTGCACTGGAGCTCATTTACTCCTGTGGTTCAAGCACACCAGAGTTTCTTAAAGCTGGTTTTGGTTCACATTTGTTTTTACATTGTGTCTAAGGAACTTTCAGATTAGAAAGAAATTCTTTGCAGTGAGGGTGGTGAGACACTGGAACAGGTTTCCCAGGGAGGTCGTGGATGCCCCCTCCATGGAGGTGTTCAAGGCCAGGTCAGATGAAGCCTTGAGCAACCTGCTCTAGTGGAAGGTGTCCCTGCCCATGGCAGTGGGGGTGGAACTAGATGATCTTTAAGGTCCCTTCCAACTCAAACCATTCTATGACTATGAATCCAAGAACAGGGAGGGCAGGGTACAAACTCTCACCATGACATAAAAGCTTCCCCAAAAAACCCAAAACAATCTCGTAGCATTTCCTTCTCCTATGCAACTCCATCCAACCAGTCATGTGCTCCTTTTTTCTCAGAAGGAGGAACTTCTGTGTCAAGGGATATTTACTGTAGACAAATTTCATTCCCAATTATCCTGAGTTCTATAGTGAAAGCATCCTCTTTTTGCTAGGGACAGCACAGAGTTCAAGCCATGAGTCAACACTCCAGAAGCCTTTCAAGCACCTTCTTTTCCTAAAAAAATCTAGAGAAGCACAAGGCTAAAAAATATCCTTTTCTCAGTCAACAAAATCTCCTCTGCCTGGAAACAGGAACAAGCTACATGGCTATGGTAGAAACTTCCAAACTTCTGGCAAATTCATGAAAGATTCTTCAAAACAGAGCAATTTTAATAGAATCATAGAACAGCAGGGCTTGAAAGGGACCACTGGACATCATCCAGCCCAACTCCCCTGCCAAAGCTTAGGGAAGGCTACACAGGAATGCATCCAGACAGGTCTTGAACATCTCCAGAGCAGCCTCCATAACCTCTTTGTGCAGCCTGCTCCAGCACCCTCACAGTAAAGACATTTTCCTTCACGCTGAGGTGGAGCTTCCTGGGTTCCAATTTGTGTCCCTTTGCCCCTTGTGCTATCACAAGCCACCAGAGAAAAGAGACTGGCCCCTTCTTCTTGACACCTACCTTTAAGGTATTTGTCAACACTGATCAGAACCCTCAACCTTCTCTGCTCCAGGCTAAGCAGCCCCAGGTCTCTCAGCCTTTCCTCATCAGATGGATGTTCCAGTCCCTTAGTCATCATCACAACCTCCATGGGGCACTCTCCAGTAGTTCCCTGATGCTCTTTGAGCTGTGGAGCCCAGAACTGGACACAATGCTCCAGATGTGGTCTCATCAGGGCAGAGCAGAGGGGGAGGAGAACCTCCCTGACAATTATGTTGTTGTCAGGAACATCAAAACCACACGTATATTGATGCTGGCTCCTCAGTGTATTGATGCTATGGAAGTTAAAAGATTATTCACTAATTCCAAGAGGTTAAAAATATACCAATCCAATAGATATATTTAGAATGTTTCCAAATGCAGCCAGTGTCTCTTTTTCACGATAACCTTCTATCCGGAAACCAGAGAGACATGAACAGAAAAACAAAACAGAAGTGTGAAACTGAGAACCACAGAAACTGCCTGGGTGTCAATATGAGAGGCCTTTGGTTTGCCTGTTTTAAAACTAACTCCACCTGAACTTGACAGTCACATCAAAAAAACATCTTCAAAAGCACTTATTTAAATGATCACTCCTACATTTGCATTATGACATTAATAACAGACTCCAGTTAATGCAGGTATATTTGGAAGCAAAAGAAGCTAAAAACATCAACAGCTTCTTTTACTAACTTCCCAAGAACTAATATGAGTGAGTTGAAGAACTGCAGAGCAACAGTCATAGGGCTCAGCAAAAATACATCTTTAATCAACTTCAAGTTAGGACACTAAAATAGCAGCAGTAGGAGAAGGATATGAAAAGGGGCTATAAGGAAGCTGGGAAGAGACTTTTTATAAGGGCTTGTAATGAGAGGTTGAGGGGCAATGGATTTAAGCTGGAAGAGGGTAGATTCAGACTGGATATTAGGAAGAAATTCTTTACAGTGAGTGTGATGAGACTCTGGAACAGATGGCCCAGGGAAGTTGTGGATGCCCCTTCTCTGGAGGTGTTCAAGGCAAGGTTGGATGACACCTTGAGCAACTCGGTCCAGTGGAAGGTGTCCCTGCCCATGGCAGGGAGGTTGAATTACATGATCTTTTACAGCCCAAACCATTCTATGATTCTGTAAAACGATGAAAGAGAGGATGATTTCACTGACATAAAAATGAGGTAGAATTTAAGTCAAAATGGCATGAGGCACAAACTGCTGAAACAATGCTTACACTTTTTGCTTTGTTTGGGGTTTTTTATGCTTAAAGTCAAAATATGGTTTGTACAGGAGAAACATTTCTGTTGTACTCCCTTCCTCACACTTCAAACTCCCATCAGGTCAGTTTAAACTGGATGGTAGAAAGACATTCTTCACAGTAAGGGTAGCAAGATGCTGGAACAGGTTGCCCAAGGAGGTCAGGGATGCCCCCTCCCTGGAGGTGTCCAAGGCCAGGTTGGATGAGGTCTTGAGCAGCCTGGTCTAGTGGGAGGTGTCCCTGCCCATGGCAGTGGGGTTGAAACTAGATGATTCTTAAGATCCTTTCCAACCCAACCCATTCTATGAATCTATGAAACAGTCAGGCCAAACAATACAGTTTTCATGTGCTGAAGTACAATTTAGAGAGCCCAAAGTAGCTATTTTAATTCTAGGCACTCTATTACTATGTTTGAAAATCTCTCCAATCACCTCACAAAAAAATGGCCCAAGTAAATATGCTAAACTACACCTTCTTCAAAAACTATTTGCTTCACAACAGCCATCCTTGTATCATCACTCTTGCCCTCATGCAGCAAATGAAGTGGGTAATTGGAAAGAAAAAAGCACCTCTAGCAACTAGATACAGTTCCTAACACAGTGCTTGAGAGCACACAGCAGACACTGTCTGAAAAAATTACACTGAAACTGGCTTCAATTTATTGCTAACTGTAAGCAAAACCAGAAGTAAATCTGGATTTCATACAACAAAATAAAACCTGTTTACATAATGCCACCATTTATGTCAGATTTCCCTCACCATAAAGAGTTCCTATTTCTTTTGCAGCACAAAGATTTCTGCACATACAGTCAATGGGATAGTAAAAAAAATTAATTAAAAAAGAACCTACAGGCTGAGTGATGATAAAACTGCTCCAGGGGTTCTGGTAAGAATGCATCTGCAGTGAAAAACGTTCCTTCACATGCTTACAAACAACACAACAAATGCTCATCAAGATCCTGAATCATAACTGAAATAGTTCAGCGTATTTTGCTCCTTTGGGCAAACAGCTCTGAGTCTATTAAAAGCTGGATTGTTTTTACATGCTTAAAAATAAACTCCTTCTACACCAAGCCAAACTTGAGACACCCTATCAAACACAGGAGACTGAATAGCTATCATCATTGCTAAAAATTAGCAAGCAGCATATGTATAAATCAAACATAACAGCAGTGACATTTACAAGAATGTAGACATTTCCCTGCTTCTACCAACACTTTCCCCAGCTGTGAAACTATATTGCAACCCTCTGAGCTCAGATGCAGACAGAGCAGCAGGGATTCAATCCTCCATTCACTCCCTCTCTACCTCTTATTCCCTATTATCTCCTTTAAAAAGGGGAGACTGAAACCAGCCATGTGGGGCTTTTTCCCCAACAGGTTTAAAGACCTATCACACAACGTAATTGCCACAACACTGCTGCAGCCCTTCCCAAAACAAAACTCCAGGTTTTGCACACAAAATGCAAAAAACTTCAAAATATTAGGTCCTGAAAATATTCCCTTTAAAATATTAAGTAATTCAAATATTAAACCCTTCCTTACTGACCACAAAGAGGGCATGAAATCCCTATTATTAAAACCGAATGACTGCAAATCAGAAGAATTAACTGACTCTTGAAAAGGCTTCTCAGCATCAAACTAAACATTATCATCACCTTCTGCTAACAGCCCTCAAAAAGGGGAATGCTGTTTTGCTCCATTTCATCACTTGTGAAAGCTTTAAGTCAATACCCATCATGGCTCCTACACTTTTAGGAAGCGAGGTAGGGAGGTCAAGCTCAATCCGAGTACCAGGCTCTTTCTCTCCGCCAGAGGGAAAACTACATCTTGTAAAGCTCTGTGAATAGGTAATGACAACAAAATGAACGTTTTATGAAGGGAATGCACTTGGTTTTAAAGGTCACAGAGTCACAGATAATCACAGAACTCACAGAATGCCAGGTTGGAATGGACCTCAAGGATCATCTGGTCCAACCTTTCTAAGCAGCAGTAAAGTTGAAATGAGTCTTCAAACTGTCCAATGTAGAAGAATCCACTGCTTCATTTGGGAGGTGATTCCAATCTCTAACTGTTCTCATGAGGAAACATTTTCTTCTGGGAAAATGGGAATCTCCCCAGGAGTAACTTGCTCCCATCACCCCTTGTATTTTCCATGCAACTACTTGTAAAAAGGGAGTCTTCATCAGCCTGGTAGCCACCCTTGGTCCATGGTAATAAGGTCTCCCCTAAGCCTTCTCTTCTTAAGGCTGAACAAACCCAGTTCTCTCAACCCTTCCTCATATGGCAGGTCTGCCAGTCCTGAGCAGGCAGTGGAACAAATCCAGCCAATTACTGCCTGATCTGCAGGGTCAATGAATTCAAACAATAAATACTTCTGCCCCTTAAATAATTAAAAATGTCAGAACACAATGGGCTGCAGACAAACAATGCCAAGAATGCAGACAGGCCAGACAATCCACTTATTACTGAAATATTTCACTTACCTATCCTGTGATTGTTCCTCATACATTCTCTCTTTTCCTTCCTTGAAGAGCCTTATAGCCCGTTTGGATTTTTTCATGAGGCTGTCAATGTAGATTTTGAAGTACTCGTTCTCACTGAGCTGGGCAAGTTTCTGGTTGTCATCGTATTTGCCCAGGATGAGTCGCAAATGTTGGTAAGTGTCAGGTAAAATGTCAAGTATGTAAGGTGGGCTATTTTTGAGCTGAAGCTTTGGGTTTTGGCACAATCTTACCTACAAGCAAGAAAAAAAAAAAAAAAGAAAAAGTAAAACCCAAGAAATGCAATGGTGCAAAACCTGATGGTCTGAAATCTTCCAAGTCTATAGACACAAACATACTGCCCTCACCTCCAAGCACAAAGACTTAAATCCTGATTTATCACAGAATCACCAAGGTTGGAAGAGACCTCAAAGATCATCAAGTCCAACCTGTCACCACAGACCCCAGGACTAAACCATGGCACCAAGTGCCACGTCCAATCCGCTCTTGAACATCTCCAGGGATGGTGACTCCACCACCTCCCTGGGCAGCACATTCCAACAGCTAACAACTCTCTCTGGGAAGAACTTTCTCCTCACCTCCAGCCTAAACTTCCCCTGGCACAGCTTGAGACTGTGTCCTCTTGTTCTGGTGCTGGTTGCTTGAGAGAAGAGACCAACCCCCTCCTGGGTACAACCATCCTTCAGGTAGTTGTAGAGAGCAATAAGGTCTCCCCTGAGCCTCCTCTTCTCCAGGCTAAACAATCCCAGCTCCCTCAGCCTCTCCTCTAATGTCCTCCTCTAAAGTCAAAGGATATAAAATTTAACTGAATCCTGTCACATCTGAAAAACCAAACAAACCTACTTACATAGTTTGGGCTTTTGTGTTTAAAGAAAGAATGTCTTTGCCTCCCTACAATGTGCTAGGGAGTATAACATGAAAATACAGAATGAAATTAATGCCAAGAGCAGTCGTTTTGGGCTGGAACTGCAATCTATAACTGCAAAGAGACTTGGAAACTGAAAACAACTTGTTTATACTTCAAGTGATAAAGAGAAGGTTATCAGGATAAAGAAAAGGACAACACAGTGCAAGTCATGGGTTAGGAGATGCCTGTAGCAGTATTCCCAAAGAAGAAAGGCTGGATATGATGACATTCTTTCAAGGTCAGGAAAGCAAAGCTGAACTTACTGATACAGAAAACAGCAAAGCTTGGACAAGAGATTCAGGTGAATGGATTGATCTGAAAGATTCACTCAATTTTTAAGAGAGTAGTTCAAGTAAAAGAGTTGCCTAACTGAAGGCAGGATGATGGTGTCACCCTAGAAGGCCAAGAAAAGGACTAACACAAGAGACTTACATAGGAGATCAGAGAATCACAGAATTGTTTCAGCTCAAAAACCCCTCTACGATCATTGAGTCCAACCACCAGCCTACCACCACCACGGCCAGCAAACCAGGTCCCAAAGTGCCATGTCCCTAAGTTTCTGGAACATCTTCAGGAACCATGACTCTACCACCTCCCTGGGCAGCCTCTTCCAATACCTGACCCCTCTTGCAGGACAGAAATTTTTCCTAATACCCAACCTAAACCTCCCCTGGTACAATTTCAGGCCATTTGCTCTTGTTCTATCACCTCGTAATAGGGAGAAGAGACCAACCTCCACCTCACTGACGGCTCCTTTCAGGGTGTTGTAGAGAACAGTGAGGTCTCCCCTGAGCCTCCTGTTCTCCAGGCTAGACAACCCACCAAGATAAAACATTTTAATTATGACAAACATAAGCTGACAGAAAAATGTAAGGAGATTTCAGAAACATGTCATGACCCATGATCCATTACATGTGTAGACAGATCTGAAAATCACCCAAACAGCAACACACACAAATGTATTGTTGTAGAGGCACTGGAAAAACTGGAATCTCAAAGACAAAAGTGAAAACCTTTGGGGGGGGGGGTGGGGGTGGAAATAAATAAATAAAAGAGAAGGTTATTTTTCATCTGAACTTTTGTTCTCTGCAATTTCTGATTTAGGGAAAACTTGCAACAAGATTGATGTTATTCCCAAAAGCAACCACAGATGACACAAATCAATATCATTGATTAGGCCATTGCAACTTTTTGGAGCAACATGCACAAAGAGAAAAAAAAACTAAAAAGAGAAAAATTTATTCAGGGAGAAAAGTCAGCAATGAGAGCAGACCTCAAGCAAATAAGGCTGCAATCGAATTGCCTGTGTCTCCTAAATTAAATCTGATGAACAATGAATTAATTCTCTGATATCTATTCATGCAGATGTGTCAACAAATAGAACTTAAGTGTATTCATATACACATTAGAAATACTATTAGAAGTACTAAAACACCTAGGAAAAGCAAATTGTTTATGCTGGTTCATGTACTTTCAACAGTCCATTTATCTATACAGAAAGAACACCTAGTTCTAAAGAAGACTTTGTTTCTCTTTCAGATGTTCTAGAAAACTTCCTTTGGTCCAGTACACTAACATACACACATCAAAACAGGATCCTGTGGTCATCATGGTTTCAGCTTCCACTGACTTTACAGAGATGAATAGAGAGATAAATGGAAAATAAATAAGTATAGAGATGAAATGTATAGAGATCATAGAATGGCTTAAACTGGAAGGGACCTTGAAGATCATGTACTTCAACCTCCCTGCCACAGGCAGGGATGCCTCTCAACGAGACTTGCTTCCTCAAGGCTCCATCCAACCTGGCCCTGAACATCTCCATGGGAGGGGTATCCACAGCTGCTCTGGGAAACCTGTTCCAGTGTCTCACCTCCCTCATACTGAAGAACTTCTTCCTAGATCCAGTCTAAACCTACTCTCTCTCAGCTTAAAACCATTCCTCCTTGTCCTATTGCGAGACACAATTACTAAAAGTGCCTCTCCAGCTTTCCTGTAGTCTCCCTTCAGCTATACCAGAACAAGAGGACGCATCTCAAACTGTGCCAGGGGAGGTTTAGGCTGGATGTTAGGAAGAAGTTCTTCCCAGAAAGAGAGATTGCATATTGGAATGTGCTGCCCAGGGAGGTGGTGGAGTCACCATCACTGGAGATGTTTAGGAAGAGACTGGATGGGGTGATTGGTGCCATGGTTTAGTTGATTAGATAGTGTTGGACAATAGGTTGGACTCCATGATCTCAAAGGTCTTTTCCAACCTGGTTAATTCTATTCTCTAGGAAAGCAGATAACCATGAATTTATAAATGCAACATCAACTCCAAAAGAAGCCTTTAACAAATTAATACAAAATACTCCCCTACAGTACAACTCAATTTGCTACAGGAACACTATCGATTTCTTTGTCAGTGATCCAGTGAAGTAGTACAAGGCTTTCTTCTCTTTTATTATAGAGTACACAAGGTTTCAGTCCAAAGGAAGTAAGTTTACAAAGAGATGGCTGGTAAACCATATGGTTTCCAGAGTCAGGATGTCCTGACACATACCACAGCAGTTCACAATTAAAAGCAAGCAGTAAGAAATGACATCTGCTGACGCAAAAGACAGACCAAGGCAGCCCAAAGGGTGCGCGTACCTTTCTTCAAAACAACTCAAAACAAAACAAAGAAAAACCCCAACCCAAAATACAGACCTGCCTATGGCACTTCACAAAGCAGCCCTCACCAACACTTTCAGAGCAGGCATGAATCATATCACTGGGTAATTTGTGCATCATTATGACTGGAAGTGAGCATGTATGCATATATTTAGCATGCATTCAGTCTAAAAAAAGAAAAGCAGGCGGTCAGCAAGTTAGTTAAGAAATGCCTCTCATTGACGTGAACCAAGACAAAGCTAAGCTCCTTTCACTGACTCACTCACTCTCTCAGGGTAAATTTAAGTATTTACTCCAAAACTATAAAAACAATAGAGTGCCATTCTGATTGTGAAGAACTAAGGCATTACTCTAGCCTACCAGAACCAGATTTTGAAACGGTTAACTCAGGAACTTCCATACAAGATTAGGGTCTAGTGTCTGAGGATTAAAACTCAACCTTTTCTTCCCAACAGCCCACTCTCCCCAAAAAATAAATACCACTACTCATATAATTAAGATCACAGAATGTGTTGGGTTGGAAAAGACCTTCAAGATCAACTATTTCCAATCCCCCTGCCTGTTCAAGGCCCCATGCCATGAACAACTTCAGGGAGGGGGTATGTACAACCTCTTCGCAGGCAACCTGCTGTCCTAGCATCTCACCATTCTCATAGTCAAGGCTTTCTTCCTAATATCCAGTCTAAATCTCCCCTCTTCCAGCTTCAAATCATTCCCTTCATTCCATCACTATAAGCCCTTATAAAAAGTCCCTCCTAACTTTCTTATAGGCCCCCTTCAGGCACTGGAGGATATAATTAAAGTCAAAGATCTTTGACTTAAGTCAAATATCATACATTTCGACTTAAATTGCTCAAGGACCTGTCCAATCTGTCCACCATCCAAGGAGAGGGCATCCACAACCTCCCAGGGCAAACCTGTTGCAGTGTCTTGCTACCCTCACAATAAAGAATTTTTTCATCATCATATATTTGACTTCAATTGAAGATCTTTGACTTAAATTACAAGGCATTATTTCATAGCACTGAGATATGAATAAATGATAGTTATTCTAGTTAGGGGATACATCTCCTACAGAAAACTGCATCTTCTAGTCACATTTTAAAGCAAACAAAGTTGAATGAAAGCCCTGGACTCATTTGACAGAGTAACTTCTGTTCAAGCAAAGCATAGCAGCCCTTATACAATCTGTTTAAACACATAACACTAATCAAAGACAATACAAAGAAAGTAACACAACTAAAAAGGAGTAAGTATCTAATGAGTAGGACATCTGTGAAACAGAGTTTCCAGCTGCAGTGAATGGATGAGAACAATCAAGAGCACCAGTGCTCACACACTTTCAAAGACACACTTTAAAACTGTCTTTTGAACAAGTCAAGAAAGTCAAAGTCAAGTCTGACACACCACAGGGACCAGAATGGTAGGTCTGCAGTAAGTTACCACAGCCATCCAGAAAGCAACACCACACAGTGCTACCAACAATGAATCCTGAAAAGCTTAAATCAGGGAGGCGCTCACTCCTCAGGAAAATGGATGGAATCCAAACTCTTTTTCCACAAAAAAATATATATGCAGGACATCAAACTTCCTATCAACTTTGGCCATCGACCCACACAGGTTGGAAGGGACCCTCAAAGGTCATCTTGTCCAACCCCCCTGGAGTGAGTGGGGATACCTCCCATTAGATCAGACTGCCCAGGGTCACATCAAGTCTGATCTTGAACATCTCCAGGGACAGGGCCTCAACCACATCTCTGAGCATGCTGTTCCAGTATTTTACCACTCTCATTGTGAACAGCTTCCTCCTAATGTCCAACATCAATCTACCATGCTCCAGTTTCAAACCACTGCCCCTCATCCTATCACCACAAGCCCCTCTAAACAGTCCCTCCCCAGCCTTCCTGTAGGCCCCTTTCAGATACTGAAGTGCTGCTATAAGGTCTCCCTGGAGCTTTCCCTTTTCCAGGCTGAACAACTCCAAGTCTCTCAGCCTGTCCTCATAGGAAAGGTGCTCCAGCCCTCTGATCATCTTTGCAGCCCCCCTCTGGATCCTCTCCAACAAATCCATGTCCTTCTTCTGTTGGGGTTTCCAGAGATGGACCAGGTAAGGCACTGAATAATACCGTGGTTATGATTTTTCCAGATCCTTTGTGAAAGGATAGCATATAATTCTATCAGACTCTGGAACAGTTTTACCCAGGGAGGTGGTAGAGTCACCATCCCTGGAGGTGTTTGAGACATGTGAACATGGCACTTTGGGACATAATTTAATGGCCATGGTGGTTTGGGGTTGATGGCTGGACTCGATCTTGTAGGTCTTTTCCAACCAAAACAAACTTTTCCAACAAAAACAATTCTGTGATGCTAGGAGCTGACTTGGTAGGTTGCACATTAATGCAACAATACCATAAAATGCTGCAAAGAATAACCAACACATGTCTAACTTAACTCCCTGATCTACATACTCATTCAAATGCTGCTGAAAACTTGGATACTGAAAAATGTCAATTTCAAGAAAACCCCATTAGTATGTTACAGAAGCAATCTGGCTTTTATTCACTAAGTCAACAGTATGAGCTATGGAGACACACTCTCATTTGCTCTTAGGTAATTATAAAATAGCTAATCAAACTGCCAGCCCCATTTACACACTCAAGAGTCAACAACTGGCTAGGTCATGACGGAGCACCCAGTTGAGACAGCATCGACAATAATCCCGGGAGAAAACAGAATTATTTCCAGACCCAATGCATAAGAAAAGTGATTGAAAGTCACTGAAATAATCTTGTTTTAAAAATAAAATCTGTTCAGAATGTGTCACATTTTTATCAGCTGGAAACAAACAATAGTGAAGAGAGCACAATAGCACTGCCAACTCTAAGTAGCCTGCATAGTAAATTAACTGCTCCCATGTTTACATAATAGGCCTTCTCCCCCAAAGTAACCATTCTTTCCCAAGATAACCATTATCCCCTAACAATAATTCATGGCTGGCTTCTGGATTGTAAAAAAACAACACATAAGGTTCAGAATCTCAGGAAGAAAGATAGAAAAATAAAAGCCCGTGTCATTTATGTGTCGTTTAAAGAGAGATCAAAGAGTTGTTTTGAACAATACTTACTTACACAATGTGAACTTGCTAAAATACATCCTAAAGTATCTCTCTATTATATATATATATCTATATATCTAGTCCATTTCTAAAATACTTCCAGAAGTATTTTAGAAGTCAAAAGTCCTTTCAGTACTTCAGCCTATAGTACTAAAACACTTTCTAACAAACTTCAAGCTTTAAAAACAGTGATTTGCTTGCTCAAAGGTCAGCTAGATGGTCAGCTTGCTTACACAGTGCCCTGGAAAGCAGGGCTAGTAATCCATACCATAAAAGGAATATCATCCTTTGCATTGCAAAGAAATTAAACCAAGTATTTTGGGGGTTTAATGGTAAAGCTACTGCTTACCCATGAGAAAAGCAGCAGGGAAACTGGACACTATGCTAAAATTCATATTAAAAAACCAATCCACCTACCAGTAACCCTCACAAAGTGCAGATCTCAGAGGATTAAGTATAAAAAGGAAGATGCAAATATAAGCTATAAAGATAGGGAACAATTCACATCCACTGATTACTTACAAGATTATTTCTTATTATCATTCCCTGGAGCTATGCTGCTTACAGTAACTTTTACAAACAGGGCTCTATCCACAAGTACTGTCCCAACCTTCTGTCCTGCTAAAAACCTCTTCCAAAACCTTTGTATTTATAGTTGTTTTTTGTTTTTCAAATTGGCAACAGAAGATCTCCAGAGCCCCTTTCCAACCCCTGACATGCTGTGACCCTGTGAACTACAACCCTCTGCCTTTTCCAACAGCTGAAGCATCAGCCCATGGAAAACAAACATGACCATAAAATCTGAACAATTCCAAAGCATAGCATGCAACTAATTGTAGGAGAAGGGTGTCCATACAACAACAATTAATGCTACAGAAAGGTGTTTGCATGGTATCTTAGTAGCCAGAACTTTTATGTACATCATAAAGCAACTCTCGTGGCCTTATAGAGTATTTGTAGTGTTGGTTAATGCCTTGCTGTTGAAAATAAACACTTGCTACAGAAGATCTGATCTGCCAAAGGGGAAGCTACAGGATGAAATGAAGGAAAGGTAAAGAATAGCAATTGTAAGACAGAAAGAAAGGTAAACCAGGAATTACTGAGCTCTGCTCCTAGTTTTTAAGGCTACTCTTTTTCCTTCATCTTCTGATCAACACAACAGCTTTGCTCTGTTTCCATTCTCCCTCTGCCTAGCATCTTTACAATGGGAGAAAAAACTTTAGCTACCTGACTGCAGCAGAAAGATGGTTATCACAGCCACTGTAGTTAAAGAAGAAGCAACAAAAATGACAGTTATTACAACAAGCAAAATAGGCCTCAATCTTAACATGGGTGGCACCCCACTGACTTAGAGTCTACTATCTTCACTAGGTATTAATTTGATCAGTGACCCAGCACAGAAATCAGGAAACACTCCAGAAATGAGATCTGAAACAGCAGTCAATCGAGGAGGTTTCTATTTCTGATTTTAATCCCTGCTTTTGATCTAGGCAGAGGAGAAAATGACCTTCCGGTGCCTGCTGCCACATAAGGCTGAGACTCAGATTTGTTTGCCAACATATTAAATTTGCTCAAACACATCCTTTCACTCTAAATACCAAATGCTTAAAAACTCAAAGCAGCAAGCTACAGCATTCTGACACTATGACATCATCCTGTCTGGTATACTTTAATACAATTTGGAAATAAAATTTGATTAACTGAGGGCAGCTTAAAGAGGATACATTAAAGATCCAAATTGAGGACACTTAGCCAGTAAAATGAAAAAATACCCAGCCTTTTGAGTGACTTTTACTGTAAGGCTGAGGGAGCTGGGATTGTTTAGCCTGAAGAAGAGGAGGCTGAGAGGAAACCTTTTTGCTTTCTCTAGCTACCTGTAAGGAGGTTGCCGTCAGGCCAGCGTTGGCCTCTTCTCCCAAGTAACTAATGACAGGACAAGGGCTAATGGCCTCAAGTTGTGCCAGGGAAGGTTTAGATTGGATATTAGGAAGAATCTCATTACAGAAAACGTGGTGAGGCATTGGAATAGGCTGCCCAGGAAGGTGGCAGAGTCACCATCCCTGGAGGTGTTCAAGAAACAAGCAGATATGGCACTTCAGGACATGGTCTCGTGGTCATGGAAGTGTTGGGAAGAAGGTTGGTTTTGATGATCTTAAGAGTTCTTTTCCAACCTTCATGATTCCATATAGCTTTGTAAATGGTCTGACAGAGGGAGAAATGAAGCCATGCACGTGGTTTCAGCAACAAACCAGATTCATGGTTTCCACCCCAAAAACTTCCCTCTGCTGAAGAAAAGTGCTTCCAAGTATTTGTATTTGCATGTTGCATTATAAGATACTCACTGTTCACAGCATCTTAAGCATTAAAAGGGAAATGTCAACACAGTCTTTTGGGAGGAAAACAATTTCCATCAGGGCTAGGTTTTAAGTTTTTAATCACCATCAGAAGTTATATGCATTCCTTTTTCCATCATAAGGACTCAATCACATGCTTTGAAATTACCTCTTGTCAACGTGGACTACATGAAATAATCACCATCATGTCAGTAGAACTACTCATGAACTTTAAGAAATCTTAAACAGCTGCATTTTGCAAGTGCCAAAGGGAAAGCAAACAACGACATAATTTACGAGGAATCACTGAGTTACAGAGTCCTAAACCTCATGCCACACAGACCCAAGGCTGACAGGGAGTAATCCTCACCCCCAGCAGTCTGAAGAGGAAGCTCCTGCATTACCTCTGTAACTTACTAATGTGGCTTCCTTGAAATTGACTTTGTCAGCATCCAAGTTTTCAACAGCATCTGAATGAGTATATAGAGCACAGCAGTTGAAATTATGCATGTGCTGACTATTCTTTGCAACATTTCATGGTATTGCTGCATTAATGTGCAATCTGCCAAGTCAATTCATAGAATTACAGGATTGGTTTGGTTGGAAAAGGCCTCCAAGATGGAGTCCAACCATCAACCTAACACCACCATTGCCATTAAACCATGTCCCAGAGTGCCACGTCCATATATTTCTTGAACACCATCCTGGGCAGCCTGTTCCAATGCCTGACCACTCTTGCAGGAAAGAAATTCTTCCTAATATCCAACCTAAACCTCCTCCAGCACAATTTCAGGCCATTTCCTCTCATTCTATCACCTGATACTAGGAAAAAGGGACCAAAACTCACCTCACTCCAATCTCCATTCATGGAGTGGTAGTATCACTTCACACACAAAGCAGAGTGCCTGCATCACCTCAACAGTTCTCCATGGCATTAGACTCTTCCTATCATTGGTAAGGAACCCGTCTAGCTATTCTACCATCATACCAGCTGTCATTTCTTATAACACTCAATAAAATGCATCAGGCTGGTGCAGAGAAGTAGAAGATCTAAATAAATCACAATCAATCCCTGCCACTTCCTGGAAAATGAGTTTCAGCACAGTGTATTTCTAGTTTCAAAATGAAGAGCAGAGGTACTAAAAAAAAAAAAAAGAAAGAAATCATTAAAGTGCAGAACACACTCAAAAGTTAGGCATGCCACACTAATCTG
This sequence comes from Dryobates pubescens, assembly GCF_014839835.1. Taxonomy (NCBI): domain Eukaryota; kingdom Metazoa; phylum Chordata; class Aves; order Piciformes; family Picidae; genus Dryobates; species Dryobates pubescens. Next base: position 31,697,716 of record NC_071619.1, on the reverse strand, counting down.
TTTACTAAACTGACAAGAGTGACATCTCCCAGTCCCCACGCACATTCCTAAAAGCACAAACATATCCAAGTTGCCACTGCAAGCGTGTCTCACAGGACAATTAGTTTGAACTGAAGTCTCATACTTTCAGAGGTCTTGTTTGCACACTAACAATGTGATCTAACACGAAACACACTGGATATGTGACTACAAGTCTAAGTTAAGCAGCTATTCGTTAGGACAGCTCTCCAAGTTTGAGTCATTTTAAAGGATCTGAAAATAACAATAGCCTAAGGCAAGCACACACATTTGTTTTCCTTCCACAAACCAAGGTTTATAAAAACACAGCCAGAAGCCATAAAGAGAAAAAAAATAAAAGACAAATGGTGCTTAAACAACCCAAAACATAAGTTCCCTTACATCTCTTACTTGTGCTTAGGTTGGATATTAGCAAAAATTTTTTCACTGCAAGAGTGGTCAGGCATCAGAACAGGCTGCCCAGGGAGATGGTGGAGTCACCATCCCTGGAGGTATTCAAGAAACATGTGGACATGTTATTTTGAGACATGGTTTAATGGCCACAGCAGTGTAAGGTTGATGGTTGGACTCAATCATCTTGGAGGTCTTTTCCAATTAAAACAATTCCATGATTCTATGATTCCCGAGGCACACTCACATAGCAGTTAGAGGTGCAGGAAGCTCCTGTTTCCCCAAGGGTACCTACTTAAATCATAGAACTATTTCAGTTGGAAAAGACTTGTAAGATCATCAAGTTCATTCTTCATTGTATGGATTCATGCACACACAGAAACACTCACCACTTTGTCCATAAGCTTCCAGGTCTTCTCCACAGTCCTCCGGTCAGCAGCAGCCTGTTTGGGGGGCCCCACAGCATCCTGAATGGCATCAATGAAGCCCAAGATCCGTCCCTTGCGTGGGTTCCGGCCGTTGACGGAATTGGCCATCTGGGTGTCAACCTGGCCGCAGCGACAGAGAAACTGAGATTCAGAAGGTGCTCCCAAAAGATCTTGTTTACCAGAAAGAGGAAACGCTTCCTTCTCCCCGGGCAGGAAAGGGCAAGCGCAGGGCATGTCTAAGAGCAAGTTTAACTGTTGATGACCAACAGCGCAAACCCACCTGGCCCCAGTTTACACCAGCAGAAGCAATCCCGGATTTACTGCCAACAGCAGCAGGCGGGAGAGAGAAATCCCAGCCCAAGAGCCTGCCCGAAGGCCCGACCAACCCCCGCCCCACTCCCCCTACCCACGCCGGTCCCTCGGTGCCGGCGGGCAGCGGGCACATGCCCGTCACCAGACAACAAAAGCGGAAGACGCGGAGCGGCCGCGCCGCTCAGGAGGGGAGGGGGAAGGAGGAGCAGGAGGAAAAGAGCAGCCTAGGCGGCAGGCAGGCAGGGACCGGCAGGGCACAACAGCGCCCGGGCAGCGGGGGCAGGCAGCACAGAGCTGGCTCCCGGAGCACTCATACGTACGGATTAGCACCGAGAGCGGCTTTGTGCCAAAAAGCGAGAGGAGCCGCCGCCGTGAACAGCAGGGAGCGGGAGCCGGGGGAGGCTTCTCAGCCCCCCTGCAGCGACCACTTTTCCCCGTCTTCAACCCGGAGCGAAGCGCAAGGCGAAGCGTTTGGTCAGCCGAACCTCTCCTCCCTCCCTCCCGCGGCAGCCGCGGGTTTCACTGCCCCGACAGGCAGGCACATCGCAGCGCATCCCGGTCCCGGCCGCCGCCACAAGCGATTGCGGCTCCACACACCCGCAGGACTCTGCCCTGTGGCACTGCAGGGAAGCACCGGGAGCTGCTGCCCCACCACCCGTATCGCCCTGCCCGCTCGCTGGCTATATGCGCGGTGTGTGGAGAGAGAAAGAGACAGGAGTCCTACAGACACATGCAAAGAGAGATACAGATATATGCACACGCACAGCTCTGTTTGTGGCACCGCTCGCAGCCCCCGGCAGGCTCTGGTCTCCCCTCACTCCTAGAAAGTGAGGTTGGCTCCCCGCTGGCGGCGGCAGCAGCGGCCCCGCTGCTACTCCTCCCACCCCCTCCCCGCTGCGCTCTGGCGGCTGCTGCTCCGCTCGAAACATGCCCACCCCGCAGCGGCACAACAGCCAGCACCGCGCATGCGTGCCGGGAGGGGAGCGGGGTAGGGAGGCAACGCTGAGGATCACAGCCCCCCCCTCTAGGAGGCGGGACCAACGCCCTATAAGAACCAATAAAGACAGGAGAAAGTTTGCTTGACGTTTCAACCAGCAAATGAGCATGAGTATAGGAAAGGGGCCTGGCCGTGGCTGGGAGATGGCCCGGGAGCTGGGGTGGGAGGGGCTGGCTGTTGTGTGAGTGACAGGAGATCTGGTCAATAGTAGAGCTCGGAGGGAGGGAAGTGGAGCTTCCGGTCCCGCCCCACCACGCCTGCTTGGGGTACGAGGGGTCCGGTGGAGGCCTCTCGTGGGGCGAAGGGAAGGTTGGGGGGGGCGGGTTGGTTTGTCGGAGATCCTGAAATTGTGGCTGGTTAGAGGGTTTGTAGGGGTTAAATCCGCGGCCCGGAGTTGTGGCAGCGTCTCTGTCTCCCCAAGTGAAGCTGTGCGTGCTGGAGTACTTGAATCCGCCTTAAAAAAAGAAAGGAGGAAAAAAATCTCTCCTTGCTATTGCCACGTTTAGAGCTCGCTGCTCTTGCACTTCCCCTTTGTGCTTTGGAGAGCTTTGCGGGGGTTTCTTTGTGGCCACAAAGTACAGGAACTTCTTGTTCTTTTAGTATGTCTGCTTTCTTTTCTTGGTTTTGTTTTGTTGGTTGGTTGGGGGGGATTTTGTTTTGGTTTGGTGTTAGATTTCCCAGGTAGTTTGAAAGGGGTCTGGGAGAGCTGCAGGGAAGCAGTCAGGGTTGTTAGGCTCTTTGAGAAGCAGTGAGGGATTACGTGAATGCTTTTTTTTAGTGAAAAACACCTCTTTATGGTAAATCGCTAATAAATATGCTTCTGGTTTAGCTTTCTTCTCAATTCTCCCTATTACCTGTGAATGCTGGAAAAGAGGGAAGTTTAACCTGCATGGGATACAAAACATTTTACTTCAGCATCCTTTGAAGATGTTCCAGGGAGTCATTATGCTTTGCAAGTGGTAATCACCTAATTAATTACCCTACAAGGAAGCAAAAATCGCAACGCTTAAAAACTTTCTGAACACAGTTGTACTAGAAGAGTGTCTTAAAAAGTTTTGCTTCTTGGGGTATCAGCAAGTGTGTTTTCCATAGTATTTTCTATAATATTTTATTTCCATTAAAAAAAAAAATCATTAAAGTATTTTTTTGTTAATGGTTTGCCCATTTTCTTGGTTGGTTTGTTTCCTGATTTGTCCAAATTTTGACCTTTAATAAAGCAGGAGTCAGAAAAATAAATAAATAAAGAGTCTCAGACTGCTTCAGTGTTCCTTGTGTTTATATAATTTCTGTGTATATTTAGTGCAGGTATCTTCCTGGTGATGTAAAACGTGTCAAGCTCCTCCTCTAGGCACACATACAACAATAAAACTTTATCAATAACGTCTTCCTCAAAGGTCATTATTCCTCTATGGCTTTAAAATATCAATTGGCAGGTACTTAAGTGTGTTGGAAGCTTGTCACTTCACTGTAGGCTCTGTAAGTTATTCTCTTCCATGTGTTGTTTTAAATGTTGGGTTAAAACTCTCCTCTGGCAGCTCTCATTTTTCCTTTTTTTGTAAGCTCCTCTTGCATAAAATGAAGATGGTAGTGACTGCTTGCTCTTTTCTGGGTTTTTTTTTTTTTGGCTGTAGATACAGCAGAGGATCTGACATGTTTCTGAACTCGTGAAATCTTTGCTGCTTTTTTCTTGATTGTTTTGTTTTCATTGTTGTTTTACCATTCCCTTCATATCCTGCGCTCTGCCAAGTGCTGTGAGTTGTGCTTGGTAGCTGGCTGGGGCTGAGTCATGTTGTCTTTCAGTTCATCTGAGTGCAGCAGGAGCCAGCAGCTTGGTTCTCTCCATCCCTCTGTGCTCGTGGTGCATTATTGAAAGAATCTCCAGCTCTAGTGGGGGAAGTGGGTGGTTTTCAAGCAGCTTTTTTGCAATACCTGTGCTGTACAGTAAGTACAGATATTCTGGGAATTACAGTCCTCAGAGGGATCATGTGGATGCGTTGGAAGCAAGCCAGCTGGGAGAAGCAGGTGAAACAGATACCTAAGGGTGTTAAAGATGGGTCAAGGTTTTGCATACTGTGCTGTGAAAGGACTCGCTGCTTGTGTGGTTTCAAGCATGCAGAATGGGAACCATTTGATAGGAGACAGCTGAGAAGTAAGGCTGAGCAAGGAGGAGCTAACAGCTGCCATGTGTCTGAAGTTTGAGGCATATGCTTGGTAGTAGTGGAAAACATAAGGACTGGATATTGGAAATTATTTACAGTGGGGGTGGTGAGACACTAGAACAGGTTGCCCAGAGAAGTTGTAGATGCAAAGAAGCTGTAGATGTAGGACCTCCCTGGAGGTCCTGAAGACCAGGCTGAATGAGGCCTTGAGCAACCTGGTCTAGTGGGAGGTGTCCCTGCTCATGGCAGGGGAGTTGTAACTAGATGATTTTTAAGGTCCCTTCCCACTCAAACCATTCTGTGATTCTTTTGCCCACTGGGTCTGTAGGGTGCATGAGGACAAAAGGCCCTTGAAAGGGTGGTGTGTTTTTGTTGGTGTTGGTGGGGGGGGTTGGTGGTATTGTTTTGTTTTGGTGTTTTGTTTTCTGTGGTACAAGTGACTTTTTGCCCGAATCTGCTGAAACATAAGAACAAAGAAGAGGTCAGATGTAGGTTTTATTTATAGCCACATACATAGGATAAAGGCTTGCCTGCATGCACAACATCATTTTTTTAAAGGTTAATTCAGTATACAATATGCTGAGTGAAGTGATATGGTAACAATGCTTGTAAAAGCTGAAGTCAGCTCTTTGAGAAGTTGAATGCGAAGTGACTTCTTGCAAGCTGTAACACAATACCCTGGTTATCTCAACAGCCTTAAACTTCCAATGGAATTATCTCGGTGTTTTGACTGAGTGTGTACAATGTTATGAAAATGGAGCTGTGCGCAGAGGTGCAGTGTTCTGTGGTGTGCTGTCAGGCAGCAGGGTAATGGCTGAGCACTGACAAGGTCGTGCTCCTCAGAGAGTGTGTGATGCTGCAGCAGAAAGCAGCTGCTCCCATTTTGCAGGGAAGCTGAGGCTGTAAATCCCCTTAGAACTCCCTGCTTTGGTGCCCTACATCCCTCTGTTCTGTAAAAACACCAAATCAACTGTGTCCAGTTCTGGGCTCCTCAGTTTAGGAAGGAGGTTGACTTGCTGGAGCATGTCCAGAGAAGGGTAACAAAGTTGGTGAGGGGCTTGGAACAAAAGCCTTATGAGGAGAGGCTAAGGGAGCTGGGGTTGCTTAGCCTGGAGAAGAGGAGACTCAGGAGTGACCTTATTGCTGTCTACAACTTCCTGAAGGGGGGTTGTAGACAGGCACAGAATGGTCTCTTCTCCCAGGCAACCAGTACCAGAACAAGAGGACACAGTCTCAGGCTGTGCCAGGGGAGGTTTAGGCTGGAGGTTAGGAGGAAGTTTTACACAGAAAGAGAGATTGCCCATTGGAATGTGCTGCCCGAGGAGGTGGTGGAGTCACCATCACTGGAGGTGTTCAGGAGGAGACTTGATAGGGTGCTTGGTTGCATGGTTTAGTTGGTTGGGTGGTGTTGGATGATAGGTTGGACACGATGATCTCAAAGGTCTCTTCCAACCTGGTCTATTCTATTCTATTGTAAAAACCCAAGGACAACAAAACCGCACTCTACACCCAAACGAACAAAGATAAAAGGTAAATATTATAAAAACAGTTACCTTTAAGTTCTGGAACTATTTGCTTAAATGAATTTTCATTAGTCCATTCTAAACATGGACAGTGTCTTAGAATCATAGAATGGTTTGAGTTGGAAGGGACCCTATAGGTCATCTGTTCACCTCTAATAACTGTTAAGAGTATTAGAGTGGAACAGATGCTATTATTTTGCAGTGGCCTCGAGGTGCTAGGATCTATTTAAAAATAACCTAAAAAGAGTGATTTGTTTATGCTTTTGAGAGTTGTTAAGCTGCAAGACACCAATGTGGGTAGCTTTCAAAGTAGATTGCAAGGTATTTATCTCTTCTATTATAGCAGCTTCAGAAACAGAGCTACATGATCTTTAAGGCCCCTTCCAACCCAAGCCATTCTATGAAGAGCAATTACCTGTGACATTCCAAATTCTCTTACTGATCATATCAGTAGGTATAAGAAGAGATAAATTTCCTGCCTTACAGGGGTAATTATTGAGAGAAAATTGGTGATAACAGTAGCATTTTGTTGTTAGATGATTATCTAGTTATTTCAGCTACCTCTGGTTTTTTACTTAGGTTGTTTCTCATTGAGTGCTCAAACCAACTTTTATTACTGGTTTCTAGAAATAAAATATTCTTTTCATGCATGAAATACAAGTAATGGTAGAATCATATTATTGTTTTGGTTGGAAAAGGCCTCTAAGATCAACTCCAACCATCAACACAACACCATCATGGCCATTAAACCATGTCCCAGAGTACTATGCCCACACATTTCTCGAATGCCTCCAGGGACAGTGACTCCACCACCTCCCTGGGCAGCCTGTTCCACTGCCTAACCAGGTCTAAACCTCCCCTGGCACAGTTTCAGGCTCTTTTCTCTGATCCTGTCACCTGATACTAGGGAGTTAAACCCACTTTGTTGAACTGCTGTAAAACAACAGACAGACAGCCACGACATATTTCAATCTTTCTGTGCCCTGTAGAAATCCATCATAGCTCCATCAGGCTGTTACAGTACAACTCATGGTAATACAGTGTTGCTGCATTAGTTCCCTGTGCTGTGGAGGATTAAAATCCTCTCTCTGTCCTTGTTTTGGAAAGGCAAGATCATTTTGGCTTTGTCTGTACCTTTAAGTGAAATGAGCCAGGCACTATTCTTGAGCCCTGAAGCCAGGCTTAGCACAGTAGGGTTGGTCACCTCTGTTCTTATTAAAATTGCACCACCACCCCTTCACCCTTCCACACACAAAGTGTCTGCATTCAGGGAGTGACCTCTGACCTGTGATAAACCTGAACTTGCTTGCAAATGACTCCAAGCTGTGTGGTGTGGTTGACATGCTAGAGAGAAAGGATGCCATCCAGGGGAACTTGGGCAGGCTTGAGGGGTGGGACCAAGCCAAACTCATGAAGTTCAACAAGGCTGAGTGCAAGGTCCTACACCTGGATCAGGGCAATCCTAGGCACAAAGAGAGGCTTGGAAAGGAATGGCTCAAGAACAGTCCTGAGGAGAAGGATTTAGGGGTGTCAGTTGCTGGAAAAATTCAGCATGAGCTGGCAGTGGTCGCTTGCAGTCCAGAAGGCAACTGTGTCCTGGGATGCATCAAAGGTGTGACCAGCAGGACAAGGGAGGTAATTCTGCCCCTCTCCTCTGCTCTGGCGAGACCTCACTTGGAGTATTGTGTCCAGTTCTGGTGGCCCACACACAAGAAGGATGTGGAACTGCTGGAGTAGGTCAGGAGGAGGCCATGAAAATGACCAGAGGGCTGGAGCATGTGTGCTATGGGGACAGGCTGAGGGAGTTGGGACTGTTCAGCCTGGAGAAGGGTCCTTTATAGCAGCCTTCCAGTATCTGAAGTGGGCTATGAGGGAGCTGGGGAGGGACTTTTTACAAGGGCTTGTAGTGAAAGGTCAGGGGGCAATACCTTTGATCTGGAAGAGGGGAGATTTTAGCGGATGTTAGGAAGAAATTCATTAGAGTGAGGATGGTGAGACATCAAAACAGGTTGCTCAGGAGGCTGTGGATGTCCCCTCCCTGAAGGTGTTGAAGGCTTAGTTGGATGAGGCCTTGAGCAAGCTGGTCTAGTGGGAGGTGTCCCTGCCCATGGCAGGGAGGTTGGAACTGGATGATCTTCCAACCCAAACTATTCTATGGTTTTACAAAAAACTGCTAGAGAAGTATTCTACTGATTTACCACCACATGTATCTATGACTGTGCTAACTATATACAGACAGAGTTGAATGTGAGTGTGCATATAAATATACATGTGTGCATGTGGAGTGTGATATGGAGCCTTTCTTTTTCGTTAATTTTAGTTGGACTTAAAATAATGACATTTATTTTCAACTGGCTCCTTAAAGAGCACGTCAGAAGTACACTGGCAAGAATTTTACCAAGGCTTTCAGCCTTACAGTTCCAAATCATTCGTGCTAGGAGCAAATCAACTTAAGTATGATATTGTTTTCCATGCAAAACCTAGCAGAACAATTTGCTTGCCTCTGAGCAATTGGAAAATACATTATCTGTTTGCAGGAGGAGTGAGGAAACTAATTGTGGGGTGTTTCTCTCCACACCTTGCTAATGAGTTCGTTTGTTGTAAACTAGACAGCCCACTTCAAAACACATCTCTGCCTTAATATATTGTATTAAAAAGGCATGTCAGCTTCATTGTAAACCAGCTTTACCCTCAGGGAGCAATTTGACTGGAGTTCTTCTGTTTCTTTTCTGTTATTAATTGCATCCATCTGCCAGAGCAGGTGCAAAGGCTTTAACTAAGTCCTATCATTTTAGCACTACCTCTTGAATTTACTCCATCTGTGTGATAGCATAAAAATAATCAATGTCAATATCTTTTTTTTTTCCCCTTTCTTTTTTTCCCCCCTCCCTGTTCTGGCTGAGTGCTGTGATCTTAGATCTTCCTAACATCAGCCTGATAAAACAATAGCAACAACACTGAACTCCACCACTGTATTTAATATCCTGCCCACATACAACTGGAATTTCTTGTTTTACTTGAGAATTAGGAGCTTCACTTTGTTCTTACTTTTGCTTTGACCTCTTTGCATTTCATTTGACACAACATGAATTACTCTGAAACCGAATGGAAACAAACACAGCCTCGCACAGAACAGAATGAAAAAAGCAATGGCAAAGTAGATGTCAGTGTAGCATTCACTGCTCAAAATACAGCTGCTCTATGCACTGAAATGAACATTTCAGAATGGCAAAAAACAATCACTGATCCCTCTCCCCAGAAGCCTGCTTCACTATTTTTCATTTTCCTCTTGAAAAAGTAGTCTTGAAATGAAGCAGAAAAACACAATCACAAATTGCATTATGTAGGATGAGCACCTCATGCAAAAGTCTTGTAAACTCAGTTTGAGGATAGCTGAATGCTCTGGATGCTCCCAGGAAGGTGGTGGAGTCACCATCCCTGGAGGTGTTCAGGAGGGGATTGGATGTGGCACTTGGTGCCATGGTTTAGTCATGAGGCCTGTGGTGACAGGTTGGACTTGATGGTCTTTGAGGTCTCTTCCAACCTTGGTGATTCTGTGATTCTGTGAAGCCTCCAGCAAATAATGACAAAATGTAAATGCATTCAGTTTGTGTTTGCAAATGACCCATACAGCAGATCAGAAATTACTCACTTCTACTAAAGTAGTGACTTGCCTTACAACAAAAAACCCCAAACCAAACCCAAAAGTTTATTTTCAGTTTTGAAACAAAAATAAACTTACTTTAATTGAAGGTATTGGGGGAAAATAACTTATTTTAGTTCAAGATATTGGGGAAAAAATAGCATTTTATTTCAAGCTGTTGGGGGGGAAAAAATTGAATTTAAGGTAAGTATGTGAACAGGAGGGAGGACACTGACTTGTTTACTACACCAGGGAGGGAAGGTTCTTGTCCTTGCTCAGAACCAAAATATTGGTAGAACCTGAAGCACACAGGAAGCCCAAAGTACACCACAGATTCATAGTCAAGGAGTCAAACAGATTATAGCAGCAAAAAGTGTTTCCTTTTAGGATGGAGAGAACAGTAGAAGCTACAGTAGTGAGTGACACAGAAGAAGAATTGTAAGCAACTAGATCTTAATACTATCATTTTCTAGCACTGCATGATCTTGAAGGTCTCTTCCAACCTGGTCTATTCTATTCTATTCTATTCTATTCTATTCTATTCTATTCTATTCTATTCTATTCTATTCCCAGTTTAAGAGCCTGAAAACATTGAAGCCTGCTGTAACAAAAAGTCTGCATGACAGCATCTCATTCATTTTTTTTCTTCAGTTAAAGCTGCTAATAACACTGTTCAAACCTCCACTAAGTGATGTTACTTCAGCTCTCAGAAGCAAAGAGAAACCTTTTCTAGGCCAAACTGTTCAAGGCTTGTTTCTTGTCAAGGCACAACTCCTGCTGCAGGGAAAGATGGCCATGGAAAGTCCCTAGACAAGTATTTTACAACTACTTATCAACTGGAAAATCTTTGAAATTTTGGGGGAAACAGAGATAGTTGAATGGAAGAGAAGGAAAGCTCCTCATTCTCAAGTAGTTCCAGTTGTATTTGGGCAGGATATTAAATAGGACGTTGGAGTGAAACGTTGCTGCTGTTTGTTTTATTGGGCTGATGTTAAGAAGGTGCAAGATCACAGCATTCAGCTGGAAGAGGGGGCAGGGAATGACGGGTTGGACATGATGATCTCAAAGGCCTCTTCCAACCTGGTCTATTCTATTCTATTCTATTCTATTCTATTCTATTCTATTCTATAAAACTCTAGTTTGAGATTGTTAATTTGGGGTTTGGTTGGTTGGTTTGGTTTCTTTGGCTTTTTGTTTGCTTGGGGTTGGTTTTGTATGGGTTTGTTTGTTTGTTTGTCTTACCCCTGCAGGTCTATTTTCCAGTGTTTTGATTTTGTTCAATTACCAGTCACTTGCTGGTAAACACAAAACCAGCTTTACTGGCTTACAAACCTGTTGTGCCAGTAATTTCCTTTCTCCTTTCTGCTATTCTCTTTTTTATTAGTAGTATTTTATTTAAGATTATTCATTATGTTGCAGCTTTTCTTCAAGGAGCATAGCACCAAAAATGTCTTCTTTTGTAGTTCTGCTCTTCTCAAATTCTTATTTCATCAGAGCTGAAAAATGTCAGACAATTTCTTTACCTAGCAAACAGTCATCCATGCTCATTGACAGCTCCTCATAGGCTTCATCCTGCTCTTGCATAGATTAACCAGGCTGAGTCCAAGTGCTCACATTTTAAGGAATAAATTATTCACGATTAAAGCATCCTTTTTTTCTCCCCTTTAACCAAGGCTGAAAATCTTCTCATTGTGAGCTTGCTTGCCTTGACTCATTGGCTTTCTCTATTATTTTTTCTTCCATTTGACTAAATGAAGCCAGTTGGATTTTAAATCTACCAAACATGATTACTGATCAGTGAAGCCTGTGAAGAATGTGGTCAGTTGAGCCCCAAAAAGCAGAGAGATGGCACTTGAACTATCCAGAAAGCTTCTTCAGATAAATGGGGGAAATGTGCAGAATTTGTCATGGCTGAATGCTAAGCAACTAAATTTCTGGAAGGGGACTTGGAATGAAACAGCCTGGGCAATAAATAATAGCTTTTAAAAATCTTCAAGGAATGCAGTGATTACAGCATCACAGAATGCCAGGTTGGAAGGGACCCCAAGGATCATCTGGTCCAACCTTTCTAGGTCATAGTACAGTTGCAATGAGCTGGCCAAGCACCCTGGCAAGCTGAGTCTTCAAACTGTCCACTGTAGGGGAATCCACTGCTTCCCTTGGGCGATGATTCCAATGTCTAACTGTTCTTATGGGGAAACATTTTCTTCTGGAGTCCAGTGGGAATCTCTCCAGGAGTAACTTGTTCCCATTACCTCTTGTCTTTTCTTTGTGACTCCTTGTTAAAAGGGATTCTCCATCTTCCTGTTAGCCTAGATGTACTCTGATCAAAAATGTATTCAGTTTTTTCAGGTCATCTTGTGCTGCTGTGTGAAGGCAGAGCTGGCAGAAGGCTGCAATATGTTATCATAGCAATGATCTCTGAAGGAGGATACAAAAAGGAATCAAAGGAGAGGCAAAATAATCAGAGAGAGCACAGTGAAGATGCTGTAATCTGTTTGCAGATGCAGGCTTATGGCTCAAGTTATGTGGCTTGGCTTCACTGTCATTATCTACAAACATCACCTTTGGATTTTATTCAAAGTGTTTACAACCTTGGACAAGTTCATAGATTCAGAGAGTTCAGGTTTAGGTTGGAAGAGACCTTGAATATCATCTAGTTCCCAATTCCCTGCGAGGAACACCTTCCACTAGAGCATGTTGCTCAAGGCTTCATCCAACTTTTGTTTTATGTTGAGTTTCCACCAGCATTCTTGTTTGTCTTGCTCATTGTTTTAGTGAAACCTGTTTTACATGACTGCCCAAGGGACATGGGGAAAATAACTGCCTGTCCAAGAGAACCCTTTAAAAAATAATACATCTCCTTCCTGATTAGTTTGAGGAAAACAGAACTCTGCTATGCTCACCAATAAAGAATTAAATTCTTTAGAAGGGATCATCAATAAAATCTAAAATCCACTTTGAAGTCTTGTAAAAGGCATGGAAGGAAGATGTGCCCTTTGTTCCTGTCACTGTTCTGTTTGTTCTTTTGGTTTTTTTTCCTTCAATGCCCTTTTCTTCTTGGTTCCCTGGAGGCCTTGGTTTAGAGCATGTTGGTGACATTGTGTGTATCACACACACAAAAAAGCAAATGCAGTAGGTCTGTTGTGATCTTAGCTCCTCCTGTCCACCTGGATTCATGAACTCTCTCCCTTTAACCTTGCATACTGAGAACTAGAATTCCCTTTTCACTGAGAAGCTTGGAAGGACAATATGGTGAAAGTTATGTCCTGACATCATTGGAGTTGTTGATCTTTTGCAACCTTAATGCTCCTATGATATCGAGCTTTTATTGTTCCTTGTTTTTCAAAGGTGACCTAAAGAAATTTCACACACTCCCAAAAAAAACCCCAACCAACCAACCAACCAACCAACCAACCAACCAACCAACCAAAAAAACAAACAAACAAACAAACAAACCCAAACAGCTCCCCGCAAAAAGAAAAGAGATTAGAAGGTTGGACTCTCGGTTGGCTTCTTGCCTAGCCCTCCTGATCTCCCATGTCTGCAATGCTGAGCTCTCTGTGCACTGAACTAGATTATGATATTCTACACCTGCTGAACAGGAGATACTGTTGAATAGGAAAGAAGAAGCTCAACATCTTCCTCTCAACATCACACCCCTGCTGTGAGCAGGAACACCTCCAGCACCCTGCTCTAGAATTTGGAGGGTCCCTTCCAAGCTGATGCAATCTGTAAGCCTGGGAACTATGGCTAGGGACATTTCTGTGGATGGGCTTGGCTCTGTGTCTTCACAGGGCTTTGGATTCCATAGCAGTGTGTGGAAAAGAAAAAGAAAGAAAGAAAGAAACCAAAACCAAATAAACCAGAACTGAGCTCACTTTTCTACAGAGCATTCATCTGGAGTACCTTTCTTTGGTATAGCAATGCTGCTGGAATTCATGCTAGTAGTGGACAGAGAAGCAAAGGTAATCAGCTAGGGTGTGAGAACTTCAGTGTGCAATAGCTTACTGTGTCTGCTTATTTCAGATCAATTTCATATCATGGAATCATAGAATTGTTTTGGTTGGAAAAGACCTCTAAGATCATCACCTGAGCTGGTGGTCTTGTCTTGTCTGTTACTAGTTGCTGCTGTCACTGGGCAGTTTGTTTGTAACCTCATGATCTTTTGAATAACAGCAGCAAAAAAGGGTCCTCCCTGGAGGTGTTCAAGGCCAGGCTGGATGAGGCCTTGAGCAGCCTGGTCTAATGGAAGATGTCTCTGCCTGTGGCAGGGCAATTGGAACCAGATGATCTTAAGGTCCCTTCTAACACAAACCATTTTGTGTCTCTGTGAATGTATGAACTATCCTCAGCAGTGCTGCTCTGTAACCAAGGCAGGTGCTCCTGGGTTGGTGACTGGTGACTACCTGGGTGGGACTTCAGCTGGGTAGCCCTGGAAAACTTGGGTGGGAGATGTCATCCCTGACAGGAGTCACCAATACCAGCACACAGTGGGGAGTGAGGGGGATGCTCAGCTTTGTGTTTTAGCAGCAGCCTCTCTGCCAGTTGATACAGGAATGGAACAGAAGTTGGTCCTGAGAGACCTGCTTTTTTCTTTCTCTTTGCAGTGTGCAGACCAAACTGAACTGCTGTCTTTGAGTTCAGTTATCTTTTTTTTTTCATCACACCTATGGATAAGGAGAAGGTGCACTGCCAAATTAGAGGAATTCTGCAGTGTTTGTTTCAGAGCTATAAAGATTTTTTAAAGCTTTGGGACACTTACCTCATGAAATGTCAGCTTCAGTAAAAGCTGAAGGCAGGAACTAGCCAGCATTCACTTTTTCAGTTGTTTTTGCTCTCTTTAATCTTTATTTACTGCAATCTATTTAACTTTTAACCTACACAGGGTGTGCTAGAGTGCAAACTGCCCAACTTGCTTAACAGGAAGGCAAAGAGAGAAGAAGTGTGAACAGCAGAGCAAGCATGAAGACAACAAACTTAGCTGCCTTCTGGAATTGCAGCTGGAATGTTGTGGAATTTGACACAGATGGAAAATAGAAGCTGAAAAGTGTAAAATTTCCAGTGTGGGTGCCATTTTGAGTAGGCTGTGTGGGTGGAGAATGGTGCTAAATGCCAAGCAAGCAAGTAGAACTGAGAGTCTCTTTCCAACTAGTAACAGACAGCTAGCAATGGGAAAAGAAAAACACCCAAACACAAACCACACACACAAAAAAATTAGTTTAAATGTCCCAATGCAGCTGTTTTGTAATAAATCACTCACAGTTAGTGGTAAAGCTCAGCTGATCATCTCTCGTTGCTTTCTGGTTCAGAGTTCTTTTCCACAGTAGTTTCAGTATGATTTTTATAGTTCCCTTATTTAACATCCCCATGTACTCAGATGGTTCATGTGGCTCTGAAATCTCAGGGGTTTTAGGTCAGGCTATATGACATAGCAGGTCAAAAGTAGTTTGAAGTGTTCTGGTTGATTGTGTTTCTTCAGTATGAAAGCGGCATGACTTCTAAGGATGAATTGTTGTTGTTTGTAAAGGAAGCACAGAATAGCAGTGTTACTTGGACATCTCTGCTCCTGCTTTGTTCTCAGATCCTCAGTTCAAATTCTGACGCTTTGCTTTGGCATCAGGCTCAGTTCCAGGAGCAGATCTTTTCATTTGCTCCAGATGTATTTCTTGTGTATTCATGTGACTCCCTTTAAAACAAACAAACAAACAAAAAGGCAAAAGGTGGCTTTCCCTTTAGGAAGTAGCTCCAGTAATTTTTAAGAGCAGATTCCCTACCTTGAGAGTGCAGGATAATGCCAAGGCTGGAGGAAAAGGGGGAGGTCAAAATTATTCTGCTTCATAGTCACTAGTTATTGAGAATGTCCTTGGCTACTTGTCAGTCAAAGATCTGAAGGAATTTGACAGTGAATTGCTGGAGCATGTCCAGAGAAAGGCAAAAAGGCTGGTAAAGGGTCTAAAGAAGAAGTATTATGAGGAGCAGCTAAGGCAACTGGAATTGTTCAGCCTGGAGAAGAGGAGGCTGAAGGCAGACCTCATTGCTCGCTGCAACTCCCTGAAAGGAGGCCTGAAACATAGTTTAATGGCTGTGGTGGTGTTAGGTTGGTGGTTGGACTCGATGATTTTAGTGGTCTTTTCCAACCAAAACCATCCTAACTCTGTGATATTCAGGATGGAGTCATGCCCCTTTGCTGGCAGAAATCCTTTGGAATGAATGGCCAAAAGCAGTTCATCCCTTATGTGAGACTTAAAAACAAACAAAGGCTTGTAAAAGCTTTTGAATATTTATATCTAGACTAGTTTGGGGCCAAATTTGAGCTCAGTGGAGGTCATTAGTAACAAAAGAGTAGTCCTTAATTTTTCTGAGGGATCTGACTACTAAAAGGCAGAGCATCTCTGTCCTAATACAAACAATTTAACTCTGTGTGTGTGTAGGAAATGGGGTATAAGAATTGTAGTCTCTTGAGTTTTATTGTTCTAGGAGAACCTTTCTATTAGTCTCTAGCTACTGAGAGGAAGGCATAATTGTGACAGTTCTAGCCTCTACAAAAAAATACAAGAATCCCTCACAGTAGTATTTAAAAATCCACTTTCAGCTCCAGCCACTAAGTAAGGCTGTGCTAGAAGTGGTGCATGCCAGAAGGGGAAGTGACTCAGTTCAGTAAGCTTCCCAAATTTAGAGGTGGTTCCCTTCAGAGAGAACTGACACTGCAATGCATGTGGTGATTATCTCTGGAAAGAAGCACACATGCTCCTGTGACTGGAATTTGGAATTTAAGAGCAAGGTTGGGTGAAAGGCAGTGAATGGGCAGTCACTGGAGGTGCAAAAGCAGTGAAAATGTGCTGGGTCTTGTATTCAACCAGAAACCATAACCATAGGTTGGTGTTCATAAACAATATTAACATCAAGTTTTCCTTCCACTGAATTGTGAATGGCAAGTATGGGGCTTGGAAGAGGGAGGCTGTTTGCTCTCTTCTCCCACATGTTTTGTACAGTATTTGGAATGCATTCCTGGTGCTTCCAAGTCTTCCTGGTGCAGCTGGAGGAGAAACACCGTAATGCTGCTATCTCTTCACAACTAGCTGTGTTTGGAAATCACAGCCTGAGCAAAGGGAAGTGCATAATTTTACCCCCTCTCCCAGCTGCTGTCACAAGAAACACTAACTCAGACACACCTGTGAGTCAGAATTCCTTATTTCCTTCCTGCTGCCTTGTAGTAGTAATTTGCCTCTCTTTTCAACTGTAACCTTTACTGCTGTTCTCAACCTCTGCATTGTCTCACTTAATCTGAACAGGCAGCACAAGTGAAATTAAGCTGTCTCTTACTGTCCTCTTCTAACCCATCTAGTCTGGAAAGAGGGCAAATAGTCAGAAAAATAACTCTGCTCCTCTGTGCTTGCACACAAAATTTGCATAGACAGCAAAGAACTCTCGAGGGACTTCTCTTTTTCTCTGAGCTGAAGTAACCAAGTCATAAGCTACATCAACATGAACTGGACAAAGAAAACCAAAGGTCATGTATATTTCTTAAATGCAGTGAAGGTTCCTTCTTACAGAAACTGCTTCTCTGGAGAACAGCCATGTGGTTTATTTAAATGAGTTTTCTTTCCCCTTTATTTCACAGGCAGTTGTGCTGGAGCATCTGTTGTTGTGTTACACTTTTCCCTTCCACAACATAATCCCCGACTTATTTTTAGCCCCCTTCTAAAAGTACATATTCTTTCATCTTACTTTTTTTATCAGACTCAATCTACTGATTTTGATGCTGCACTTTCTGCTTGCCTGCTTTGGTTCCTCTGAAAGGTCAGATAGAAATGCTGAATTACCTATTTTCCCAAGATGTTTCAGGTTAAGCATCTGAAATAAGAGATAATTTAGGAAGAATAAAATAACCACCTTGCACTGATAATTGTAATGGTAGAATACCTACTTAGACATGCAGACAATGATGTCTAACAAGCAAAAAACAAACAAAAAACCCCAACCCACCCTACAATGGATTCAGATGAGTTAACAACAGGAGTAACAAATGGTCTGTGGTTAATTCCATCACTTCCTTTGCTGCAAAAAATGCAATCATCAGGTTTTAGAAAGCTTCTTCAAATGTGACAGGGACAGCCCCTGAGCAACAGGAGCAGGAACATCTACTGCTGATCATTTTCCTTTGCCAGTTTTTATTCCAGTCCTGCAATTGTTCTGCTCACAATAAAGGAAATGTGACAAAGACAGCTTTGTTTGAACAATGACAAGCTAAATGTTCAAAGGTACAGCTGCTCAAACATCTTGGAGATTTACATTTTCATTTAAAAACACTTTGTAATAAAACATAACTAATGAACTAGGGCAGAAATTCTTTCCTTTCCTTTCATTAAGCATGACCTGTTTCAAGCTGGGCAGTGCTGGAATGAGAAGTAAGGGTGTTGTTAAATGCTAACTGCCTTTTGCTTTATGAGGAAGGAGGAGCAATCAGAGAATTCTATACAATTTTGGTTCCTTAGAATTCAGCATGGTTTGGGTTATAAACTAGACACAGAAATTTACAATGGAACTAGAAGGGTGAAAAAAAAGTATATAAGCTGCACCAAGGGAAGTTTAGGCTGGAGGTGAGGAGAAAGTTCTTCACTGAGAGAGTCCTTAGCCATTGGAATGTGCTGCCCAGGGAGGTGGTGGAGTCACCATCCCTGGAGGTGTTCAAGAGCGGATTGGATGTGGCACTTGGTGCCATGGTTTACTCATGGGGTCTGTGGTGATAGGTTGGACTTGATGATCTCTGAGGTCTCTTCCAACCTTGGTGATTCTGTGAATCTGTGATTTTATGAATCTGATATGAGATGGAACCACCATTTAAAAAAAGCCATGCCTTATGGAGCTGATTTGAGATGGAACAAGAACTAAAAGAGGCATGTTTTATGGAGGTGATTTTGCATCAGATTAAGAGAGCAAAAAGAGTTAAACAAACAAACAAAACCTAAAAGAACACACAAAACAAAAAAGCACCAACCAAGAAACCCCCAAACAAATGAAATCCAAACCCACCAAAGAAACCCCACAAGAAACAAACAAAGATTCCCAAATTATTGATTTCTATCATCCAACCAAAAACTTAGTAAGGACAAGTAATGATAGGACTAGGGGGAATGGAACAAAACTAGAAATGGGTAGATTCAGATTGGATGTTAGGAAGAAGTTGTTCCCCATGAGGGTGGTGAGACACTGGCACAGGTTGCCCAGGGAGGTGGTGGAAGCCTCATCCCTGGAGGTTTTTAAGGCCAGGCTGGATGTGGCTGTGAGTGACCTGATCTAGTGTGAGGTGTCCCTGCCCATGGCAGGGGGGTTGGAACTCGATGATCCTTGAGGTCCCTTCCAACCCTAACAGTTCTATGATTCTGTGACAGTCTAAGAGGTTGGCCCTAGCAGATCTGAGACACCTCTTATCCTCTTTCAATATCAAGTCTGAATTTGGCTGTTGTTCAAAATACAGATGAAGAAAGGACATCCGTGGTAGATTTTTCACTTAGAATAGCTTCATTATTTCATAAGCAGAGTCATTATTTTCCCTGCACTTCACATCTCTTCTCCCCAGTATCAGGTGATAGAGCAAGAGAGAATGGTGTAAAGTTGTGTCAGGGGAGGTTTAGGTTGGATATTAGGGAAAATGTATTTCCTGCAAGAGTGGTCAGGCACCGGAACAGGCTGCCCAGGGAGGTGGTGGAGTCACCGTCCCTGGAGGCGTTCAAGCAATGTGTGCCATGGCACTTTGTGACAAGGTTTGATGGCCATGGGGGTGTTAGGTTGATGGTTGGACTCCATGATCTTGGAGGTCTTTTCCAGCTGAAACAATTCTATGATTCTCTGTCCGTGCTGTCACACCATATGGCTACGTTTCATTACACATTAACTCTCTGCATACCAAAGCATCCTGTTTAAATTTGTGAGGTTAGTGTATGGAACTGTTCTTTCCCTTTATAAGATTCTCCCTCAACCAGCAGCAGAACTGGGACTGACAGGCCATTTGTTCTTTTCCTCTCTTTGGGATGGTCACCACCAGAATTTATAAGCATAGTGGGTACCTCAGGTTGAAGTCTGTTGACACCCATCTGGCCAGTCTACTTTCAGATGGGCTCCAGATCCCCTGGGATGCTTACACAGCCCATGAACGGATGGGGGAATTCTTTTCAGAGGCAGGAAATGGTGGTAACTGAATGGGAACATATTTTTATTCTAGCAAGGGTTCAAAGCATACTTTCAATGCCCAAGCATGTTTTTGTCTGCTTGCCTTTTGATTTCTGTTATTTGGTTAGAGTATTCTGTTGGACTGAGCTTGTACATGGTTTTCTCCATGACCACCCAGTATTTGAGTGAAACTCCTGCCTTGTAGAAAATGCTTCATCATGGAAGCATCATTTTCACAGTAGGAATATACATCTTAAAATCCTTTATCACAGAGTGGCCTAGGTTAGAAGGAACCTGAGAGATGCATAGTTTCATAGAATGGTTTGTGTTGGAAGGTACCTTAAAGATCATCTAGTTCCAACCCCCCTGCCATGGGCAGGGACACCTCCTGCTAGATTAGATTGCTTAAGATCTCATCCAACCTGGCCCTGAACACCTCCAGGAAGGAGGCATCCACCACCTCCCCAAGCAACCTGTTCCAGTGTCTCACCACCCTCACTGTAAAGAATTTCTTCCTAATTTCCCTTTTAAATCCTCAAGCTTCAATCCATTCCCTCTCACCCTGTCATTACAAACCCTTGTAAAAAGTCCCTTCACAGCTTTCCTGTAGGCTGTGGGCAGGGATGCTGCTCAACTAGGTTTGGTTGCTCAAGACCCTGTCCTCACAGTAGAGGTGCTCCAGCCTTTATGTCATACTTATGGCCCTCCTCTGGACTTTCTCCAACAGCTCTGTGTCCTTCTTATGACCCCAGAACTGGATGCAGTACTCAAGGTGGGGTCTCACAAGAGCAAAGGGGAAGAATCACCTCTCTTGTCCTGCTGGTCACACTCCTTTTGATGCAGCTATATACAGCTTAAAATATTTAAATGCTTAAATGCTCTTAATTTTATTGCATTTGGAACTCTAGGACTCAGTGCAGGTGAATAAGCCATGGTCTGCAATGATAGAAAGTGACAGTAGTAACACACTGAAAGTAAGTGTAGCTCCTATTTTAAAACAGATAGAAATTACATAGATGCAGTGTTTTGCAGACTCCGAAAACCTTCAAATCTCTGACAGATGTGGAAATCTTATGGGTTTTGGGTGGGTTTTCTTTAACAACATGTGTTGCCCTGTCATTGTACATTCATATCCCACATAATTCCCTCAGTCTCTGGCAATGTCACTTCATGAGGATCTCAAATTCTGAATTGAGACACATCTGAACACATCTGCCTGTGGTTAGTTTTCAAGAGTGACTTAAAGGTTTGGGGCCACAAGTTCCCCTTACAAATGAATTGGGAGCCCCTGCTGAGTCCTTTGTTAGGTTATTTGTAGTGACTCGTGAGTGAGTGTTAGAAGCTAAGATTACAAAATAATTGTACATAATAGGCTCCAACTATGTGCATAAGCCTAGGCTAGGCTGCTTGTATGCAGGTAATCATCCATGTGTCTGCAGGATTGACATCTAGAGGAAGCAAGAAAATTTGGAACATGTGGTGGACATAATTCTAGCTCTGCAATGTTGCAGTAGTCATTTTTGTTCATAGATCCATAGAATGGAAGGGGCCTTACTTATTTCCAATCCCACTGACATGGGCAGGAGCACCTTCCACTAGACCAGGTTGCCTTATCCAGCCTGGTCCTGAACACGGAGTGGGGCTTCCATGACCTCCCTGGGCAACCAATTCCAGTGTCTCACTGCTCTCGCTGTAAAGAATTCCTGCTTAATATCCAGTCTAATCTACCCTCCTCAAGCTTCGATCCATTCTTTACAAGCCCTTGTAAAAATTCCCTCCCTGGCTTTCTTGGAGCCCTCTTCAGGTACTGGAAGGCTGCTCTAAGGTCTCCCCAGAGCCTTCTCTTCTCCAGGCAGAACAGACCCAGTTGCTAAAGTCCTTGCTCCTTTCAAGGGGAACTTACTGCTTCAGTGTCACCTTAAACATGACAGGAGCTGGAGAAAAATAGCTGATCCTTTTCCGACAAAAATGTCTCTTTGTCTCCGCTGTAGGAATGCTGTGAGGAAGCATGCTGTGTACAAAAGGACTTCCTTCCACCTTTAAGCAGGAAGAGAAGAGCATGTTTGTATACAGGGATAGAATTAGCTGCTAGCCTTCCTTTCCTCCCTCTGCTCCCTTTGGGTTTTTTATAACTCTGTAGCTGGCATCCAAATGCCAGCAAGAGAGGATTCCTGTTTCCTATGTATACACACAAAGAGGATGGGAACTTAAAGCATCAATGCATCTCCTTCTTAAGCTAACAATTCAAACATCAAGGCATCTTAAGGGCTGTGTTCAGTTTTTAGAGCTCCTCTTCATGAGGCTGCTCACAAAGGGCTTCTTTTTGGTTTACTGCAGTGTAATTTTTAAGGCTACTGACAGACCTGGCTTCTGAAATCCGACCTCTGGGCTATGCACAAAGCAGACAGGCAGCTGCAGTTGCATTTTCTTGGGGCTGCTCCACAAGTAACACTTCTCCCTGACTTTTGGGGGACCACTTACTTGGGAAAGAGGAGAACCTGGTGGCAGTGTTTATTCAATCCTTGGACTCTGTTGTAAGGTTAGACAGAATGTCATGGCAGCATTGTCATGGCAACCACCACTCTCTTGAAACTGAAGACTAACCACCGCTTCTACATACAGCAGCTTTGCTTTCAAACTTGGTGCGAATTGAAGCCAGTGAGCTGTGGGGAGAAATGCTTTGTATGCAGGTACTGCTGTGCTTAGCTAAAAGCTAATTTTATTAGGAAATAATTGAGGCAGCAGTGTAGGCAGCTCATTTCATGCTTAATTTTAACAATAGGTGCCTAGGCCTCTCTAGAAAGGCAGCGGGGGTGATACATTTAGTTTTCTGGATTGTGTAACAAGTCAAAAGTAGATTAATCACAGAATCACCAAGGTTGGAAGAGACCTCAAAGATCATCGAGTCCCACCTGTCACCACAGACCTCATGACTAACCCATGGCACCAAGTGCCACATCCAATCCCCTCTTGAACACCTCCAGGGATGGTGACTCCACCACCTCCCTGGGCATCCTCCTAAATATGTGCAGCTCTACAAGTCTCCAGTGCTTGTGAGTGAAGAGACAGCATAAAGGAAGTCACCAAGTAGAATAGAATAGAATAGAGTAGAATAGAATAGAATAGAATAGAATAGAATAGAATAGAATAGAATAGAATAGAATAGAATAGACCAGGTTGGAAGAGACCTTCAAGATCATCGAGTCCAACCTATCATCCAACACCATCTAATTAACTAAACCATGCAACCAAGCACCCCATCCAGTCTCCTCCTAAACACCTCCAATGATGGTGACTCCACCACCTCCCCAGGCAGCCCATTCCAATGGCAATCACTCTCTCTGTGTAGAATTTCTTCCTAACATCCAGCCTGATCCTCCCCTGGCACAGCTTGAGACTGTGTCCTCTTGTTCTGGTGCTGGTTGCCTGGGAGAAGAGACCAACCTCTGCCTGTCTACAACCTCCCTTCAGGTAGTTGTAGACAGCAAGAAGGTCTGTCAGCACTTGAGCTCTTTCCCAGTCACTAAATGTGCAGTCACTTTGGCTGTAAGCCCTTGAGGACTGGAAAGTGTTTCAGTGATTGTACAGATATTGGCATATTTTTATATAATTTAGGCCATATTATTCCAATTTTATTGAAGTGCAGGCTCACAGTATCTGGTTCTCAACATTGTAAAATTATATATGTGCTTGTGGTATTATGTGAACATTTAAAAGGTATTTAACAGAAGAATGTAATTGAACACATTTGATCAGTATTCAAGGTTTTAAACCTTTAAGAAATGTGACCAGCCAGACAAATAAGGTGATTGGAAGGACTGTTCAGAAGGGCTTGTAGTGACAGGACATAGGGCAATAGTTTGAAATTAAAGCAGGGTAGATTTAGGTTGGATATTGGGAGGAAGTTCTTCACAGTGAGAGTGGTGTGTGGTCGTTTGAGGCTGTGCCTTTAAGAACAAACACTGCTGGAACACACTGGCTAATGTTTTTGGTACTAGAACCAAAACATTCTGATATTCTAAACGAATTTCATTGGTTGATAAACAAAAATTCAGCTTTAGATTGTGAAGCGGTTGGAAAATTTTTTCCTCAGTGCAGTTCGGTTTGGGAGTTGGGGGAGTTTGGTGTTTCAGCCTGTTCTCCCTGCCTGCTTCTTCTGCGAACTGCTGGACTTGGCCTTCAGATAAGCAAACACTAATCCTGCATGGGCTTTTGAAGCTTTGCTAACAACTCTTTTCCTTAGTAACTTGCCTTTCTCTCTCTCTAACCCCTTTTTGGGGAAAAGGGGAGGTAAGGGGGGGAGAGAGGGGGTTCCAAAGAGGGGATCCCTCCCTGAGGGAGGGATTTTTGTTGTGTTATTTGTCTTTGCTGTGTATTTCTGTGTATATATTGTAAATACCTGTATATATTGTGTTATATATAATCTGCTTTCCATATATGCTTGTAAATATATAGCTTTTGCTCTTCGACTGAGTTAGCTGTGGTTTCTTACTCTGTGGAGGAGGGAGAGCTGAGCCCTCTCTCAATCTACCACATTTATTGGCTGCCCAACTCGGGGCTTGCTGACAAATTAGTTTGATTTATTGCTTGCTTAAGTCGAACGAGCAAACATGAAGGTGTTTTGGCTTTTTGAGCGTCTGTTCTTCTCGGTCTTTGGTGTATTGATCTACAAGTATTGCCTGGGTATGATTATCGATAAGATAGGTAAATATATAATGCAAAAATTATATTTGTGGTTTAAGTACAAGATTCGGCTTCTGTATGATCAGTGCCTGGAATTCTTTTATGTTAAAAAGTACAGGAATGTTACATCTAGCACACTCCCTATTGAGATAAAGGAGTTTAAGATTCCGCTCGGTGAAAGGGTAATTTTAAGTGATGGCTGGGATCCAAAGCTGATTTTCTTGATGTGTGTAGTCCTGCTGCTGGTGATAAGTAATGTGTATTTGCTAGTGACACTGTACCGGGAGAGAAAAGTTTATAAGGCATGTTTTGTTATTAGACGGAGGACAAAGAGACGAAAACGCCACCCTAGCTCTGTTTCAGGAACATCCAGTGAGGATGATAATGGAGAATCTGTGTCAGTTAAAGATAAAGCTAAAAAGTCAATCGGCAAGGCAGCTCTGAATAGCAATGGTGATGATTCTGGCAAGCAGCCAGGGGCTACAGTAGCCCCAAACATGGCGGCTCCTGTGTCCCAGGCAGCCACCATTAACGAGGCAAAGTCATTTCCTCCTTCTTCCATGGCAGGAGCGGAAGCGTCCTCCAAAGCAACTAATCTGTCTCAAAGCTTATCAGCTTCTGATAATAAGGCAGCTGGAAACCCAAACACAGCTCCAGTAAAGCAAGTAGCAGTTTTAACAACAAGGAAGGGTAAGACTAAAGCTGATTCAGGAGCTGACGGGGATGCACAGCAAGGTTCTTCTGCTGGGGAGGAAGAGAAAATCTGTCTTAAAAATATAGCTGAGTTATTGAGATCATCAGAGGATCGAGATGCATCTCTTGGTAGGACAGCAGCTAGTGGTGGTGCCTCTCAGCTTAAAGGGATCCTTGAGAGAGTGACAGAAAGGTTGTTTGGACAACAAGTTGAGGAACAGGAGGCAGAGGAGCAAGAACAAGATGACATAACCGACTGCTCTTCACCCCGGGAGGAGCTTAGAAATGTAAGAAAAGACTATCTCAGAGCAGATAAGGAGCCAGTTCTCGCTTGGCTTGGTAGATGCTATGATACAGGTGCTCCAGCTCTAATGGTTGGAGACAAGTCAGCAGCCCAGCTAGGAACTCTCTCAAAGGATAATGGAATAGATAGACATCTAGGCAAGGCTCTCGGTAAGGTTAATCTGTGGATACGCCTTCTAATGGCGGTTCTCATGAGATACCCTTCCCGAGATGATCTTCCATGGAATCCTAAGCCCTGGACTACCATAGATGAGGGAATCAAGCGTCTGAGAGAATTTGCTGTTAGAGAGGTACTCTATGGTGAACATGAATCTCTGAATCCTGATGATGTTCCTGTAGGAAATGGCCTTGCTAAAAAGCTCATCAAGCTTGCTCCTTCTAATTATGCAAACATTCTGGCAAGCAGAATTGTAGCAAGAAATTATGGTGGAGCTCCTCTTACGGTTGGCCAATTCACTGATCAATTGAGACAATTGGATGATAGCATGACACGTGTTTCTTTGGTTTCAGCCATTGAAACTCTGTCTGGAAAACTGGAGAATTGCATGAAAGAGCTGAAGGATGAATTTAAAAACACCATCTCCCAATTGGCACAAAGAGATGATTCCAATTCTTCCTCCAGGTGGGTACAGGTTTCATCTGTGAGGAATAGACATCCTCCAAGGAGGTCATTCCAAAACAGATCAAACCAAAACAGACCACCAAGGCAGTCACGTAGGACTATTTGGATTACCCTGCGTGATCAGTTTGGTGAGAACATGAACAGGTGGGATGGTCAACCAACTTCTAATCTTTTCAGGAGACTGAGAGAACTGCAAAGTGGCAGAACCCGAGGTAGCAATACCAGAAGGGTAGCTGTTACTTCTGCAGTTCCCCAGGACAACTCTAGTAGCTCCAACAGTGGCTCCAGTTCTAACACTGCACAGTGTGCTCGTTGCACCTGTGGACATGTTCCCCATAACTAGGGGTGCCCTGCCTCCCG
Organism: Dryobates pubescens; assembly: GCF_014839835.1. NCBI lineage: Eukaryota > Metazoa > Chordata > Aves > Piciformes > Picidae > Dryobates > Dryobates pubescens. The sequence goes on along the minus strand of NC_071619.1, from coordinate 31,671,412 downwards.
CCAGGGGGAGGAGAGGGGTAATACAGATAACAGAATCTATTGGGATGTGTACATCCAGTGGCCTGGCACTTCACACTTTCAGAAGTACAGGGCCTTGGTTGACACAGGAGCTCAGTGCACCATATTGCCATCAAATTATCAGGGATCAGAGTCCATAACTATTCTGGGAGTCACTGGTGGATCTCAAGAGTTAAGTAAAGTGGAGGTTAATATAAGCTTAACTGGTAAACAATGGAAAAAGCATACAGTTGTGACCGGACCTGATGCACCTTGTATTTTGGGAATTGATTTTCTGAGAGAAGGGCGTTTCAAAGACCCTAAAGGTTACAAATGGGCTTTTGGAGTAGCTTCTGTAGAAATTGATGGACAAAAACTGAAGCTGTCTGCTAGACCTGAGCTTTCTGATGAATCTGCAGTTGTGGGACAACACAAGATTCAGGACATTAAGTTGCCGGTTGCTTCTCGGACTGTGCATCACAGACAATACAGAACCAACCGTGACTCTTTGTTGCCCATTCAGAATCTGATTCGTCAGTTGGAGAGTCAGAAAGTCATCAGCAAAACTCATTCACCTTTCAACAGTCCAGTGTGGCCTGTGCGAAAGCCGAATGGAGACTGGCGTCTGACAGTGGACTACCGAGCCCTGAATGAAGTAACTCCGCCTATGAGTGCAGCAGTACCAGACATGATGGAACTCCAGTATGAGCTGGAATCCAAAGAGGCCAAATGGTATGCTACCATAGACATTGCTAATGCCTTCTTCTCTATTCCCATAGCAGAGGAATGCAGGCCTCAGTTTGCTTTCACCTGGAGAGGAATCCAGTACACTTTCAACAGACTGCCAATGGGCTGGATCCACAGCTCCAGCATCTGTCATGCAGTAATCCATGATGCTCTGGAGGAAGGTGGTGCTCCAGAACACATCCAGTTCATCGATGATATCATCGTCTGGGGTAAAACTGCTGAGGAAGTCTTCGAGAAAGGTAACAAAATCATGGACATTCTCCTGAATGCAGGTTTTGCCATCAAGAGAGACAAAGTGAAAGGTCCTACCACAGAGATCCAGTTTCTGGGAGTGCAGTGGCAGGATGGACGCCGACACATTCCAGTGGATGTGGTAAATAGAGTCTCTACCATGGCAAATCCCACGAACAAGCAAGAAACTCTACGTTTCTTGGGGATAGTGGGATTTTGGAGACTACACATTCCTGGATACAGTCAGATTGTGAAACCTCTGTATGATGTGACTCGAAAGAGGAACAGTTTCCACTGGGGACCTGAACAACAAGCAGCCTTTGACCAGATAAAGCAAGAAGTAGTCCAAGCAGTGGGTCTGGGACCTGTGCGAGATGGTCCAGACATTAAGAACATTTTGTACACGGCTGCAGGTGACAATGGTCCAACCTGGTGCTTGTGGCAAAAAGCTCCAGGTGAGACACGTGGACGACCTCTTGGTTTCTGGAGTCGAGGTTACAGAGGTTCAGAAGCTAATTACACTCCAACAGAGAAAGAGATTCTAGCTGCCTATGAAGGAGTGAAAGCAGCTTCTGAAGTAATTGGAACTGAGTCACAACTTCTCTTAGCTCCCAGATTGCCAGTTTTGAATTGGATGTTCAAAGGCAAAGGTTCCACACCACATCATGCCACAGATTCCACCTGGTCTAAGTGGATGGCCCTGATAACACAGAGAGCTCGAATGGGAAATCTTGAAAGACCTGGTCTGGTGGAGGTGATCTCAAGTTGGCCTGAAGATACCAACTGTGCTAAACCTCCAGAGGAGAGAGTAACTCGTGCTGAGGAAGCTCCTCCTTACAATGACCTTTCTGATGATGAAAAGAAATATGCTTTGTTCACAGACGGTTCCTGTCGTCTCATCGGGAACAAGCGAAGGTGGAAGTCTGCAGTGTGGAGTCCAACACGCCGAGTTGCAGAGGCGAAGGATGGAGAAGGAGAATCCAGTCAGTTTGCAGAGGTAAAAGCTGTCCAGCTAGCTCTCGACGTAGCTGAACGTGAGAGATGGCCAAAGCTTTATCTCTACACCGACTCATGGATGGTAGCCAATGCTCTATGGGGTTGGCTAAAGAACTGGAAAAAGAATGGCTGGCAGAGGAAAGGAAAACCCATCTGGGCAGCTGAACTGTGGCAAGACATTGCTGATCGAATCGAGAGAATTCCAGTGAAAGTGAGACACATTGATGCTCACATTCCCAAGAGCAAAGCTACTGAGGAACAGCAGCACAACCATCAGGCAGATCTAGCTGCAAGAGTTTCTCAAGTAGACAAGGACTCTGAACTTGATCTCGACTGGAAACACCGAGGTGAGATATTCTTAGCTCGGTGGGCTCACGATTCGTCAGGACATCAAGGCAGAGATGCAACATACCAATGGGCTCGTGACAGATCCATAGACATTTCCATGGATGCCATCACACAAGTCATCCATGACTGTGACATTTGTGCTGCTATTAAGCAGGCAAAGAGAATTAAGCCCTTGTGGTATGGTGACAGATGGTCCAAATACAGGTATGGTGAAGCTTGGCAGATTGACTACATCACTCTACCACGTTCTCGTTCTGGTAAGCAATACGTGCTTACTATGGTAGAGGCAAACACTGGATGGCTGGAAACTTACGCAGTCCCACATGCAACTGCACGCAACACCATTCTCGGTCTGGAGAGACAGATCCTGTGGAGACACGGAACTCCAGAGAGGATTGAGTCAGACAACGGAACTCACTTCAAGAACAACCTTGTAAAGAGCTGGGCAAAAGAGCACGGTATTGAGTGGATTTTCCATATTCCCTACTATGCACCAGCTGCAGGGAAGATTGAACGCTACAACGGTTTGTTGAAGACCACTCTCAAAGCCATGGGAGGTGGATCTTTGAAAAACTGGGAGAAACATTTAGCACAAGCAACCTGGCTGGTGAACAGTAGAGGTTCAGTGAACCGAGCTGGACCTGCACATTCTGATCTGCTACAGAAAGTAGAAGGTGATAGAGTTCCTGTTGTTAAGGAAAAGAATCTGTTAGGTAAAACTGTTTGGGTATTTTCGCCCTCAGGAGAGGCTAAACCTGTCCGAGGGGTGGTTTCAGCAGAAGGTCCGGGTCACACTTATTGGGTAATGCAAGAGAATGGTGAAATTCAGTGTATTCCACAAAGAGATTTAACTTTAGCTGAGAGAGTTTAATTTCAGAATGTTGTACAGCTACAGCGCGTCCAAAGGAAAGAGTCCCTGAGGAATCTACGGTGCACGAACCCTGAGAACCCTGAGAGCCCTGAGTCAACTGAGAGTCCCTGAGTCCCTGTTTCCCTTTTTCTTCGCTTCGTCTGCGGAGAGACAAACTGTTTTCCATTTTCTTGATTTTGGATTTTCTTGGACTTCTGAATCATCTACATCTGAGTATAGCCGGAATGGACGATGAACTTAACTTACGAACTGTAAATATTGTTCTGGATTGGATGGACAGTACGAACAGCCAATGAAATTGTTTAGAAAGGGGTGGACTGTGGTCGTTTGAGGCTGTGCCTTTAAGAACAAACACTGCTGGAACACACTGGCTAATGTTTTTGGTACTAGAACCAAAACATTCTGATATTCTAAACGAATTTCATTGGTTGATAAACAAAAATTCAGCTTTAGATTGTGAAGCGGTTGGAAAATTTTTTCCTCAGTGCAGTTCGGTTTGGGAGTTGGGGGAGTTTGGTGTTTCAGCCTGTTCTCCCTGCCTGCTTCTTCTGCGAACTGCTGGACTTGGCCTTCAGATAAGCAAACACTAATCCTGCATGGGCTTTTGAAGCTTTGCTAACAACTCTTTTCCTTAGTAACTTGCCTTTCTCTCTCTCTAACCCCTTTTTGGGGAAAAGGGGAGGTAAGGGGGGGAGAGAGGGGGTTCCAAAGAGGGGATCCCTCCCTGAGGGAGGGATTTTTGTTGTGTTATTTGTCTTTGCTGTGTATTTCTGTGTATATATTGTAAATACCTGTATATATTGTGTTATATATAATCTGCTTTCCATATATGCTTGTAAATATATAGCTTTTGCTCTTCGACTGAGTTAGCTGTGGTTTCTTACTCTGTGGAGGAGGGAGAGCTGAGCCCTCTCTCAATCTACCACTGGAAAGTGTTTCAGTGATTGTACAGATATTGGCATATTTTTATATAATTTAGGCCATATTATTCCAATTTTATTGAAGTGCAGGCTCACAGTATCTGGTTCTCAACATTGTAAAATTATATATGTGCTTGTGGTATTATGTGAACATTTAAAAGGTATTTAACAGAAGAATGTAATTGAACACATTTGATCAGTATTCAAGGTTTTAAACCTTTAAGAAATGTGACCAGCCAGACAAATAAGGTGATTGGAAGGACTGTTCAGAAGGGCTTGTAGTGACAGGACATAGGGCAATAGTTTGAAATTAAAGCAGGGTAGATTTAGGTTGGATATTGGGAGGAAGTTCTTCACAGTGAGAGTGGTGAAATACTGGAACAGGTTGCCCAGGGATGTGGTGGAGACCCTGTCTCTGGAGACACTCAACATCAGACTTGCTGTGGCCCTGGCAGCCTGTTCTAGTTGGAGATGACCCTGCTGACTGCAGGAGATTGAATAAAATTACCTTTTGGGGTCCCTTCCAATCTGATGCAATCTGTGAATCTATGAATTCTCCCTCTCTGCTCTGGTAAGGCAACACATGGAGTACTGCACACAGGTCTGGGGCCCCCAACACAAGGATTGGGTCCAGAGGAGGTGACAAAGTTGATCTGAGCACCTCCCTTGTGAAGACAGGCTGGGAGAGTTACAGTGTTCAATCTGAAGAAGAGAAAGCTCCAGGGAGAACTTATAGCAGCCTTTCAGTACCTGAAGGAGGATACAGGAAATCTGGGGAGGAACTTTTTGAAGGGGTTTGACATGATAGGATGAGGGGCAATGGCTTGAAGCTACAAGAGGGGAGATTTAGACTGGCTATTAGGAAGAAATTATTTACAGTGAGTATGGTGAGACACTGGAACAGGCTGCCCAAGGAGATTGTGGCTGCCCCCTCTCTGCAAGTGTTAAAGGCCAGATTAGATGAAGCTTTGAGCAGCCTGGTCTAGTGGGAGGTGTCCCTGCCCATGGCAATGGGGTTGGAGCCAGGGAATCTTTAAGGTCTCTTCCAACCTAAACAACTCTGTGATTCTGGAGAACAATGCATGAAGACAGGAGAAATTGAGAGTTTATAGTAATCCCATTCCCTCTTGAGTTCTTTCATTATAATTCCTACTACTGTGGCATAACCATTCCAGCTCTGAATGATTCATGCTGAAAAATCTCAAATAAAACTTTCCTTTCTGCAGAGAGCTGCGTCACTTCTGGAACTCTGAAGGGCTTGGAAGTGTCCTGCAACGTGGTTAATTCCCACGTGGTGCATATTGCTGTTCCCTTTTTTTTTGGGGTGGGGGAGGGTGTGAATGGCTGTGTCTTGGTTCCTCCTCAACATTTACAGGAACAGGAAACAACAATGCTATAACTACTGTGGATTTTTGGGTTGTTTCCAGGTAGAGCCATGAGAGTGAGTATGTCACTGGGCAACTGAAAGTGCTTTACCTTGTTGAAAATGTGGCTTGCAGCACCATATAAGGGCGTGAATGAGCTCGTGTTGAGCAACAAGTTTTTGCTAGAAGGGACTGTTATTTCTGTCTCCCTGGAACATTCAAGTTTAACAACTTTATGCTTTTTCCACAGCATTTTTCTGTGTCCAAAAAGAAGTTGGACTGCTCCTAATCTGAAAACATTGCAACCGTGCCCCTGTACTGGGCACTGGTGATGCCACACCTCAAATACTGAGTTCAGTTTTGGGTCCCTCACGACAAGAAGGACATTGAGGGGCTGGAGCATGTCCAGAGAAGGGCCACAAAGCTGGAGAAGAGTCTGTTGAACAGGTCTTATGAGGGGCAGCTGAGGGAACTGGGGTTCTTCAGTCAGGAGAAAAGGAGCCTGAGAGGAGACATAATTTTTCCCTCTACAGCTCCCTGAAAGGAGGTTGAAGTGAGCTGAGGGTTGGTTTCTTCTCCCTAGTATCAGGTGACAGGATGAGAGAAAATGACCTGAAATTATGCCAGGGGATGTTTAGGTTGGATAGTAGGAAAAATTTCTTTGCTGCAAGAGTGGTCAGGCATTGGAACAGGCTGCCCAGGGAGGTGGTGGAGTCTACATAGAATCATAGAAACAACAAGGTTGGAAAAGACCGCAAAGATCATCAAGTCCAACCTGTCACCCAACACCTCATGGCTACTAAACCATGGCACCAAGTGCCACATGCAGTCCCTTTTTGAACACCTCCAGGGATGGTGACTCCACCACCTCCCTGGGCAGCACATTCTAATGGCTAACAACTCTCTCAGTGAAGAACTTTCTCCTCACCTCCAGCCTAAACTTCCCCTGGCACAGCTTGAGACTGTGTCCTCTTGTTCTGGTGCTGGGTGCCTGGGAGAAGAGACCTAACCCCCACCTGGCTACAACCTCCCTTCAGGTAGTTGTAGACAGCAAGAAGGTCTCCCCTGAGCCTCCTCTTCTCCAGGCTAAGCAACCCCAGCTCCCTCAGCCTCTCCTCATAGGACTGTGCTCAAGCCCTCTCCCCAGCCTCGTTGCCCTTCTCTGGACACGTTCAAGAGTCTCTGGAGACTTTCAAGGCCCATCTGGTTGTGTTCCTGTGTGACCTTCTTTAGATGCTCCCTCTCTCCATTAAGAGGAGACATTATAAAGTTGGTTGCTTTTCACCTGTGTTTATACATACTTTTAGTTTTAACCTGAACAAGGGTTTTTCCTCCTGGAATGTAATTCAACAGAGCAGTCAACTGTTTCTTCAGCTTTAAAGCAGCAAATTGCTGCTTGAAGTGGTCATTGAAGTGTCCATGATATAAGCCTTGGGAAGGTTTTTGCATGAGTTCCAGGAGCTGTTGGGCAGCTGAAATAATAAGTGATGATAACTCAGAAAGAATAAAAGGAGCTGAAGGGGGAATTTACAGGAAAGAGTGTAAACTGTGGCTTTTCCCTTCTGTGAAGTCAAGGCTGTTCTCATTAGAGGCAAGGGAAGTTTTGCATGCCTAGAGAGAGAAGGCAAAATGACCTGGGAAATGAATATTTTAAGAGAGCAAGGTAGGTGCATGAACTAAGCTACTAATCATAACCAAATTTTGCTGCAGAGAAACCAGGAACTAGTCCATTTTTTCAAAGGTGGGATTTCTGGGGGCTCTTTTCTTTGGGCTTTATTTGGGTGTTGTTGGTTGAGCTTTTGTTAGGCTTTTTTGCTTGCTTGGGTTTATTTTCTGTTTGGTTGGTTAGTTTATTTGGGAGTTTGGTGTGGGGGTTGTTTCCCCCCCTTTTTCTGTTGTTTCTTTTGGGGGGGTGGGCTGGTTTTTATATCTTCTATTTTATTTTATTTTAGTTTTATGTCTTCTCTGCTCTGCTCTGCTCTGCTCTGCTATGCTATGCTATTCTATTTTTTATTCTACAGTAATAGAATCTGCTGAAATTAAGATTCATCCATACTACCTTCAGAGTCTGAACAGTTGAAGTTGTGTAGTTCATAAGCAAATGCTTTGAATTAACAGCACTGAAGAAGTTCACCACTGTCCTCTGCCTGTGTGGACTGTGAAAGCCCCTGTCTGGCTGCATATTTTACTGTACCTGGGGTGAAGGATGTGAAATATTTTGACTGATGTTTTCTCAAGCCCTGCATTGCATACAGGGAAAGGCCTGGATATGCAGAACCTCTTCTTGAAATTAGGACTATAAAAAAAAAGAAATAATTTGTAAAAAGAACTCCATTATAGCTTTCAACAAAGCAGCAAAATATCCAAAGCAAGCTGGATGTAATTATTTCTCAATCCAACGTTTGTTCCGACGTCTGCCAGGTTTGCAGGGAGCTCTTTTTGAGGTGGACAGAACTGTAGCATATATAACATATAGAATTCAAAGTGGATGTCTCTGCTTGTGTATCTGTGAAGGCCTAGCAGCCAAGAAAGATCTGACCATTTCACAGAATCATAGAATTGTTTTGATTGGGAAGGACCTCTGAGATCATCTACTAGGGAGAAGAGACCAACCCCCACCTCACTCCAACCTCCTTCCAGGGAGTTGTAGAGAGCAATGAGGTCTCCCCTCAGCCTCCTCTTCTCCAGACTAAACCACCCCACTTCTCTCAGCTGCTCCTCACCAGACCTGTTCTCCAGACTGCTCACCAGCTTTGTTGCCCTTCTTTGGACATGCTTCAGCACCTCGAGGGCCTCTTGAAGGGTCCCAAACTGAACTTGGGATTCAAAGTGTGGCCTCACCAGTGCCTAGTACAGGGACACGATCACTTCCCTACTCCTGCCGGCCACACTATTACTGGTCCAAGCCAGGATGCTGGTGGCCTTTTTGGCCACCTGAGCACACTGCTGTCCATCAGTACCCCTAGGTCCTTTTCTGCTGTGCAGTTTCCAGCCACTCTGCCCTAAACCTAGAGTGTTCACGGGATTGTTGTGACCCAAGCGCAGCACCCAGCACTTGGCTTCATACCGTTGACCTTGGCCCATCAATCCAGCCTGGTGAGATCTCTCTGCAGAGTCTTTCAGTCATCAAGCAGATCAATGCTCCCACGCAATTTGGTGTCATCTGAAAGAGCATTTGCAAGACCAAGATGAAAAAATGTCTTGTAAGGAGCCTCATAAGGTAAGTTTTTGTGATACAAAAAATTCTTTCATCGCTAAGAACCATGAAAACATCCACCTAGAGCTGCTTTGTGTGTAGCCTCTGTTAGTTTAACTCTGCCACACCCACAGAGCCCTACAAAACTGTTTCCAAGGCTTTCTGCTGGCATAGTGCCACCCAGGAGTAACAGCCAAAAGGAAAAATTCCTTTCAGTGGCATTCATTGCCCTAAGCCAGAAACAAAACAGAAAGATCTGCTGCTTCTCTTTCACATTGGCCAAGTTGAAGGCAATGCCAACATAAACCATGATTGAGCCTCTGAGATTATGCAAGTCCATGACACAGTGATGCAGCCTGAGTGTACATTAGCTCATTTAAAGATTCAAACCATTTAAACCTTATTATCTGAAAACCTTCCTAGTTGTTTAATTTCCTCATTTCTCTGTGCTTGCTGCCTGCATCTCATGCTGTGTGCTCTGGAAATTTGGAATAAGAAGCATTGTTAGAGCTCTGATCCTAGGCCACAAGGAAATATTCATAAATTCATAGATTCATAGAATGGTTTGGGTTGGAAGGGACCTTGAAGGTCATCCAGTTCCAACCCCCTGCCACGGGCAGGGACACCTTCTGCTAGACCAGGTTGCTCAATGCCTCATCCAACCTGGCCTTCAACACCTGCAGGGAGGGGCATCCACAACCTCACTGGCCAGCCTGTTCCAGTGTCTCACTGTCCTCACTGTAAAGAATTTCTTTCTAATATGTTGCAGTTCCACTTGGAAATGTTCTTTTATGCATATGTATGTAAGAAAAATGCTCAGATAGCTGTTGTTAACCTTTTAAAGTGAACCAACCAACCAACCAAACCACCACCAAAAATACAACAAACCCAAACCAAAACACTATAAGCCTGAGAAGCAACAGGCAGCAACAGGCAGGGGAGAATGGTATTGTTTTGAATCTTCGTTCTATGCACACTGCTCAAACATTTAAAGCTAGGTTGGAGAGGATCCAGGGGAGGCCACAAAGATGATCAGAGGGCTGGAGAACCTCACCTGTTGGGACAGGCTGAGAGAGCTGGGGCTGATCAGCCTGGAAAAGAGAAGGCTCCAGGGAGACCTTGGAGAAGCCTTCCAGTACCTAAAGGGGCTACAGGAGAGCTGAAGAGGGACTTTTTACAAAGGCTTGTAGCTCTAGGATGAGGGGCAACGGCTTTGAGCTGGAAGAGGGGAGATTGAGACTGGAGATTGGAAAGAATATCTGTGAGTCACAATTCTATGATTCTATGACATGCATGTCTTTCACCTTTCTTCATGTGTAACCAAGCCAGAATACATCAAAGCCCCGTTTTTGAAGTGAGTAATACTCCAGCCTTCGGTTTCAGTGAAAAATCCAGACCTTAACAACTGGAGGGAAGCAGTGCTCCTTCTGCACAGTAGAATTTAATTTCCCTTTTGAAGCTTTACAAGGAAGTAATAAAAAAAGCAAGGGCTTAAAACACAGTACTTGAGGCACAGGCTAGCTTCGAGCCCACAGCATAGTGAAGGTATGAAATTATCGTCTCAAACAAGTGTAATATGCTTAATGTGAAACGTTCCACTGTGCTCTCCATATCCAATTTCCCAGAATCAATCTGCCAAAGGCCAGACAAGGGTGACCTTCATTTTTAGACTTTATGGCAAAAAAGGAGTGAGGAAAAAAACACCAACCCAAACAACAATAACAACAAAACCCAACACACCAAACCTAACAAACCTGAGACAAAGAACCTTTCTACTACCTAAGCATTACAAATGTGCAACTTCTTCTGGGGACCATAAGGTGTTGTAACAAAAGAAGAGGCTGCAGCTGGTAGACCTGGACCTGTCTTCAAATACTGGCCTTGAAATACTGGAACAGGTTACCTGGAGGTGTGGTTGAAGAGATATTCAAAGGCAAACTTGATGGGACCCTGAGCAGCCTGATCTCATTGGAGATGTACCTGCTCACTGTAAGACAGGATGACCTTTGATGGCCCCTAGCAGCCTGATGCATTCTGTGATTCCAGGCCAGGTTGGCAGACATTCTGCTCACTGAAGTACAGCAGAGGCACATAAATGACACTGGAAATAGGCAAAATAATCATCTATTTACAAGTTAATTTGACACGTTAGCATTCTTTACCTGTCTAGACTTCTGTTCAGTACTTAATCTGTTTTTGTGGGAATGCATAATGCAATGGAAGGTTGGTTGGAAGACTGACAACGTAGAATCATAGAATGGTTTGATTTGAAAGGAACCTTAAAGATCATCTAGTTCCAACCCCCCTGACACAGGCAGGGACACCTCCCACTAGACCACGTTGCTCAAGGCCTCATCCAACCTGGCCTTCAGAACCTCCGGGGAGGGGGCACCCACAGCCTCCCTGAGCAACCTGTTCCAGTGTCTCACCACCCTCACTGTAAAGAATTTCTTCCTAATATCCATGGGAATAACCATCTTCCTCTTTGCTAATGCACATCTTATGATGAATAGCTGCTTGCTGTGTTGGACACCAGCTATGACCATTTGTTGTGTTTGGTGTGACTGCCTACAGCAGAAGCTAAGCTGTGGTCCTAAGCAGAGGGAATAAATCAGGATGTGCATCCTTCAGCATACTTTTTCTCAGGTCTGGAAAAACTGGTAACAATAAATTCAAGCAGAACTGCAGAGCTGTAGTACATTCTGTAATATGCTGTTCAGTACTTGCAGCACAGAGGTGCATTAGGAGCAGGATATCACATATTTCAAAAGATTAAGCAGCCATAATGGGGTGATTTATTCATGTAATTGCAGTCAGTGGCAGGACTAGGATTTGGAACCTCTTCCTGGGCTCTTTTAAGGGCTGTGCCTGAGGCAGCTGAATAGAACCTGTTGCTTAAGATGGTGAAACTATACTTTGAAAACACTTCCAGCAGGTTCTGCTCCTTTAGAAACATCTCCAGAAGGTTCTGCTCCCCACCACACTGCTTTTTTGTCAACAATTGCTACTCTGGCAATGTAGTGCTTTCCTTATCATCTTGTTCTTGACCTGCTAAAAGTTCTATTTAACAGCCTTTGCCTTCAGAACTGGTAGTGGTAATAGTCTGTAGTGTGATATTTTGGATCTAAAAGCACATTTTGTGGCTTTAAATACCAGGCAGCAAGATTCTCTGTAACAGAATCATAGAATTTTCACAAGACCCCTGAGTTACTTCTGTTACTTCTACTAAAGGTAGAAAATCCAGTGTAACCTGCTCCTCATTCCTTCCATTACATTTCCATTCAGTATCTCTTGAACTTTTGTCCTGCTTGCTCTTGCAAGTCAGGCATTATGTGCATTCTGATAACATCCCTGGTTTCTATTGGAAATCAAGTCTGTGCTGTGGTAGGACTTTGTACTCTGAGGGAACAGCCTCTCTAAAACTGCCCACCAGTTCCAGTGTGGATTTATCCTAAGGGCAGTTGTGCTATTCCCCCCTCAGTCTGCTCTTTTCCAGGCTAAAAAGACCCAGTTCTCTCAGCCTTTCTTCATCAGAGAGATGTTGCAGTCCCCTCGGCATCTTGGTGCTGATATGAACTTTAAAGCAGGCACTGCTGGTGATAAGTGCCTAAGAAATGCCTCTGAACAGCTTGCAGGTGACACAAAGAATGCTTTTTGTTGGAATGAATGAAAGCCCGTGTGTTTTTCAGCTACTTTTTTTCATCTCTAATTGCCTGCAGCCCTTTCTCACTTCACCCCCGAGTTCCTGCACGAGAGAGTAATTGAAGCTTAATGCTATCCAGCGCTTAATACTTTGCTCTGGCTTTTGTTTCACAGAATAGAATCACAGAATTGTTTGGGGTGGAAAAAACCCCTCTGATCACTGAGCCCAAACGTCAACCTAACACCGCCATGGCTATTAAACCATGTCCCAAAGTGCCATGGTCATACATCTCTTGAACAGCTCCAGGGATGGTGACTCTTGGGCAGCCTGTTCCAATGCCTGACCGCTCACACAGGAAAGAATTCTCTTTTTTTTTGGTAATCTCCAACATAAACCTCCCCTGGCACAACTCCAGGCCATATCCTCTTGTTCTGTCATCTGATTCTAGGGAGAAGAGACCAACCCCACTTCACTCCAACCTCTTTTCAGGGATTTGTAGAGAGCAATGAGGTCTCCCTTCAGCCACCTCCCCTCCAGACTAAACCACCCCAGTTCCCCCAGCTTCTCCTCACCAGACCTGTTCTCCAGACCCTTCACCAGCTTTGCTGCCCTTCTTTAGACATGCTTTAGCACTTCAATGTCCTTCTTGCAGCGAGGGGCCCACAATATTTGAAGTGTAGCTTCACCAGTGCCCAGTAGAGGGGCATGATCACTTCCTTCTGCTTTTTCTCCTTCCTTTCCTTTCCTCTTCTCCACCCCCCACCTTCTGAAAGGATAAGGTATCAAAACAGATCATGTGGGTTGTTTTTAGGTTCTGTTGCTGGTAGGACACAACACCACCGCAGATCTTTGATGTCCCCTTCTTCCTCGTAGTAAGAAGCAGCTGTTGACTTCCATTCCCTGCAGTAAGCCTGTAGGAGCTGTAGGGATCTGCTCTGCTTTTTGGAACACATGTGGCATCACAAACTAGGAACATCTGAAATTAGAGTCATTTTGTGGCTCTCTGCTGTGCAAATGCCACTCTTCCTTGCAATTCTCAGAGCACCAAGCAAACACTACGTGCCGTTATCATGATCAGTAGTAATTTTACTGATCCCTTTATTTTGCAGTGTGAACATGCATTTATCTATTTTACTCATCCACAAACTGAAGGCAAAAAAACCAAAAAGAAGCCCAAGCTGTCTCAACTAAAGCCAATGGGGAGGGTCTGTGCTGCTTTTAAGACACATTTGATTACACAATGAGCACCTTTCCTGGGGCCATGTAATAAACAGTTTGTGCAAGTAGGAATGGAACAAAGGCATCATACATCCCATAATTATCTTCTGAATGCTCAAAAGCATAGCATTAAATAGGACAAAGAATCATAGAATTGTTTTGGTTGGAAAAGACCTCTAAGGTCATTGAGTCCAACCATCAGCCTAAAATGGCCATTAAACTATGTCTCAGAGAGCCATAGCCACACATTTCATGAGCCCCTCCAGGGATGATGACTCCACCACCTCCCTGGGCAGCCTGTTCCAGTGTATGATCAATCTGCAGTCAGCTGAGACCTCTTCATTTAGCCAGGACTGCTGACGACTGATGGAAAGTGGCTTGGTGTCTTTTCAAGTGTCCTTTTAGCAGCAACACTGTCAAACTGGGTGGGGTGTTTTGTTTGTCATGAAGCAAAGTGAAGGATCTGGAGAACAGGTCTTTTGTGGAGCAGCTGAGGGAACTGGGATTGTATAATCTAGAGAAGAGGAGGCTGAGGACTCTCTACAATCCCTGAAAGGAGATTGAAGTGAGATGGGGGTTGGTCTCTTCCCCTGGTCTCAGATTGTGGAACAAGAGGAAATGGCTTGAAATTGTGACAGGATAGGTTTAGGTTGGGCATTAGGAAGAATTTCTTTGCTGCAAGAGTGTCCAGGCATTGGAACAAGCTGCCCAGGGAGGTGGTGGGGGCACCATCCCTGGTGTTCAAAAAAATGCATGGACATGGCCCTTTGGGACATGGTTTAGCAGCCATGGTGGTGTTAGTTTGATGGTTGGACTCAGTGATCTCAGAGGTCACTTCTGAAACAATTCTATTGTTCTATGGTTTTCTACTGTTGAAGGGATTCTTAAACTTATATGGTCAAAATCCATCCTTTGTCCAGTTGGAAACTGCATCCATCTACTGAGTAATGTATTGTGCATTTTCTCTGGTGTCTTGCAGAACAAAATTTGCCCCTTTTAACATTGAACCAAACCCAAATTCTCTTCACTGCACATCAATCTAATGAGCATCTGCTTCTTTGTTTGTAGTCTGTTTCATGTGGGGGTTTTTGGGGGGTTTTGTTGGTGTTTGGGGGATTTTTGTTTATTGGTTTGGGGTTTTTTTGGTCATTTGTGGCTTTTTATTTGGGGGGTGGTGGTTTGTTTTTATTTGGCATTGGCTTGGGGGGGCTGTTATTGATTTATTTGATATGTTTGGTGCATTTGATTTCTGTCATTTGGGGGGGTTTTGTTTGTTGGTTTGGGGGGTTTGGGGTTTTGTTTGGGGTTATTTTTTGTCTGGGTTGTTTTTCTTTGGGGGGAAATTTTAAATTGCTTTTGGAGTTTTCTGCCCTTTAAAAACCCCCAAGTTTTTTGTTGGATTCAGTTTGGGGTGGGGTTTTTTTATTTTTTGTTATCTGCCTGCACTGTATAAAGAGAACTGCTGGTGATAAGGATGATGTTGTGTTTGCCTGTGACAAAGTGTCTTGAGCTTTTGGTTCCATCTTTAGACTCCAGTGAAGTGCCTGAGGCAGCATAAGTAGAAGATGTAAAAGGAATCTGGTCAGAAAGATTCAGGAATCATTTTGATAAGTCTGTATTTCCTTGCTTTGACTTGACAGCTTTATTTCTTTGTAGTGCCACTGGCTGTTGGCTGTCTTTGATTCTCCTAACTCCATATACTGCAGTGAAGCACTTAAATACCTTACAGAACCTGAAATTGTTTTCACTAAGGCAAAGAGGGGGGTAGGAGATGAGAAGCAAGGAGGACAGAGGATTTAGTGACAGTTGCAACTAGCTGGTAACAGAGCTTTGAATTTTGGTTCCTGTTAAATCCCTCTGGTAATTCAGTTTTAAGCAACAGAAATCTTGAGGGGTGGTGACATGATAAAGCCTCAAGAAAGAGCAGGGAAACAAGCTGGAACAGGTTAGGCAGTAAGAAGATCTATTACAGCAGAAAGAAGAAATAGAATCATAGATTTGTTTTGGTTGAGCCGTCAACCTAACACCACTATGGCCATTAAACCATCCCAGAATCACAGAATCACAGAATGTTAGGTGTTGGAAGGGACCTTGAAAGGTCATCTGGACCAACACCCCTGCCAGAGCAGGATCACCTACAGCAGATCACACAGGAACGCATCCAGGAGGGTTCTGAATATCCCCAGAGAGGGAGACTCCACAAGCCTCCTGGGCAGCCTGTTCCTGGTGTCCCAAAGTGCCACGTCCACACATTAAATCTTGGGTTCAGTTTTGATCCCCTCACTGCAAGAAGGGCATTGAGGTGCTGGAGCATGTCCAGAGAAGAACAGTGAAGCTGTTGAATGGTCTGGAGACCAGGTCTGGTGAGGAGGGAATTTGCCTTAGCCCATCAATCCAGCCTGGCCAGGTCCGTTTGAAGAGCCTTCCTACACTCAAGTAGATCAACACTCCCTCCCAACTTAGTGTGACTAAGAATGGATGAGTACCTGGGAACAAGTGTTGTGTCTTTGATCTGTTGAAGATGAGGTTAGAGAAGTCTGTCATTCTCTCACTCAGTTATTGTGTGACCTTCTCTTCTGCTTTCTCCAGTTTCCATAGGTGAGGGATAATGGTTATCATATCTCTTAGGTTTATTGTGAGAATTGATTGACTAATAATTTTGAAGCCCTCTAGCTCATCAAAAGACAGTTCAGGCTAGTCCTTCCCTCCCTGCTATTAATGACCTAAGAGAGGTTTGAGCTAATGAATAAGAGGTGGAAACGTAGAGATCATTTTATTAGTTCCAAGAAGTGTCCACCACTTCTAAATCATAAAAAGGAAGTACAAATTGTCTGGCAGGGCTTCCAACACTGGCCAGGAATGATTCTTCCTGAAACTGCTGAGTCATTGCTGCAGGATATTTTATGTTCTTTAAAAACCTGCACACAGTAAATCACCCTGCAACTCTAACCTTACTTAAATTAACAAATGAGTTTCATCAAGTCATTAATCCAGGCTTTTAAAACTTTCATACAGCTGCTCCAGAATTGAGTCAAGCCTTCAACATGCTTGATTATTCTGCATTGATTTTAGAATTCCAAAGCATCAGCCTGAGCTTAACCAGCCCTGTGTTGGTTTAACTTCTTCTGCAGCTTACTGGCCTTCATTTGCTTTCACTGATACATGTCCAGGGTGGAAAAATTAAAGACTGAAAATGGTGAAAAGCAACAGAGTTGTAAAATAACTTTTAGGATACCAAGGATATGGGCTCAGTGAAGGTAAAGTGGATTGTGGGCACAGTCCAGTTGGTAGAGAACATGATCAGAAAAATCCAAGTATACATGATGACCTCAAAAGCCAGAGGTGGCATGGATGTCTTGCTGCCATGAGTGCCTTTGGAAAATCTCCTGGGGCTTGAAAAATCTCATCAAGCCTTGATTCTCCTCTTTTATTCAGATGGGAATCTCCTAAGGTTTGGACATTTCCTAAAGCCTTGCAAGATATCCATGCCACCGGTAGCTTTTGGGTAGCCCTACTTGGTCACTGTAATGACAGGGGAGAGCATGGCCACAAAAAGAGTGCAGAATGGGTGGAACTAGAAGATCTTTGAGGTCCCTTCCAACCCCAAACATTCTATGAATCTATATATCTATGATATGACTTATTTGTAAATGTTGATTCTAGATGCTAGAATAGAATAGAATAGAATAGAATGGCATAGAATAGAATGGCATAGAATAGAATGGAATGGAATAGAATAGAATAGAATAGAATAGGAGTTGAATTGAATTGAATTGAATTGAATTGAATTGAATTGAATTGAATTGAATTGAATTGAATTGACCAGGTTGGAAAAGACCTTTGAGATCAAGTCCAACCTATCACCCAACACCATCTAACCAACTAAACCATGGCACCGAGTACCCCATCCAGTTTCTTCCTAAACACCTCCAGTGATGCCTAGCAGAAGTTAACACTGAGCTGTACTTTATTTCTCAAAGAGGCTGTTTTCCAAGGTCCAGATTTTGTAATCATAGTTTAGTTTATGGATATTTTTTGTTGTTGTTCATAGATTTATAGAAAGGTTTGTGTTGGAAGGGACCTTAAATACCATCTAGTCCCAACCCTCCTGCCATGGGCAGGGACGCATCCCACTAGACCAAGTTGTTCAAGGCCTCATCCAACCTGAATGATTTTATGTTCTTCTCTCTTCATGTTCTTAGCAAGATAAATTGGGTTAAGTACTGCCTTGATGAGTGTTTTATCTGGCTGTTTTTTCCATCACTTCACTCCTTTTCTCACAGAGATGCTTTGTGCACAGCCCTCATATTTACCAATAATTTCTGACCTACCTTTTTTGTCTGCATGCTGCTCCAAGAGCATCTAGTGCTTCTTCTTAGTAGCTGCATACAAATTACTCCAGCAAACAAACTAATGAATGGATAGGAACTGTAGCCAAGGCTGATAATACTTCACAAATCTTTTACAGGCTTGGGAATTTGGGCTATAAACCAAATATTTTGAAACAGCAAGCTTTCAGTTGCATAATTAAATCAAATGGATTTGTTCCATCTGAGATCAAAGGGAGAAAAAGGTGCCCAGAGGGTGGATCTTTCTGCTGTTTTCAATCTGTATCATATCTTCTATGGCAGGATTTAATATCTCTCTCCACACTGTTTCCCTGTCAAAGACCTATACTCACTTTTTAACTGAAATCTTTGCCTCCCAACATCTTCTTTTGCACAGTGAAATTGTTGAATAAACCTCAAAATGTCTCAGACTTTTATTTAAATAAATAAATAAATAGGTGAATCAAGATTTGAATGCAAATGTTACAGCAAATCTGAATCCATTTCATAGAATCACAGAATCACATAGTGGTAGGAGTTGGAAGGGACCTCTGGAGATCATAGTGTCAAACCCCCCAGCCATGGTAGGATAAACTAGAGAAGGTCACACAGGAACATGACCAGCTGGGTCTGGAGCATCTCGAAGGTCTCTTCCAACCTGGTCCATTCCATTCTATTCTATTCTATCCTATTCTATTCTATGTATGGAACAATGTGGCCAGCAAAAGCAGGAGGGTCATTTTACCCCTGTACAGTACACTGGTTAGGCCACACTTTGAGTCCTGTGTCCAGTTCTGGGCCCCTCAGTGTAGGAAGGATGTTGACTTGCTGGAAGGTATCCAGAAAAGGGCAACAAAGTTGGTGAGGAGTTTGGAACACAGCCCTGTGAGGAGAGGCTGAGGGAGCTGGGGTTGCTTAGCCTGGAGAAGAGGAGGCTCAGGGGAGACCTTCTTGCTGTCTACAACTACCTGAAGGGAGGTTGTAGCCAGGTGGGGGTTGGTCTCTTCTCCCAGGCAACCAGCACCAGAACAAGAGGACACAGTCTCAGGCTGCGCCACGGGAGGTTTAGGTTGGATGTTAGGAAGAAATTTTTCATAGAGAGAGAGATTGGCCATTGGAATATGCTGCCCAGGGAGGTGGTGGTGTTGCCATCATTGGAGGTGTTTAGGAGGAGACTGGATGGGGTGCTTGGTGCCATGGTTTAGTTGATTAGATGGTGTTGGATAATGGGTTGGATGTGATGATCTTGAAGTTCTCTTCCAACCTGGTCTATTCTATTCTATTCTATTCTATTCTATTCTATTCTATTCTATTCTATTCTATTCTATTCTATGACAGAGACCTTACCACCTCCCTAGGCAGCCTGTTGTAGTGCTCTATCACTCCTAAATTAAAGAAGTTCCTTTACATGTTTAGGTGGAACTTTTTTGGTATTACTTACAAAAAAATAATGATTGATTAAGTGTGCAACCAGTACTTTTCAGAAACACCTTCTGTTTGACCTATTCACGGAGGGGATTCTCCTCATTATTGAAATGTCTGTTATTGGTTATCTGGCTTTTTGGTTTTTCACCTGAATGGTTTAATCTTCACACAGCCTCAAAATGCTACTTAGTGAGCAGTCATTGCAAGCACATGGAGGAACAACAACTCAGGCTTACTAATTTCTGCACGAATACTGGAGATGAGTCAGGAAGTTGGTGGTGAGGAAGAATGTGCAGCACTGATGGTATGTAACACTGCAGCAGGATTTTGGGGTCCTGACTTAAATTTGATGTCCCTTATTTTGCAAGGCAGCTGTCAAGAACATTTCTTGGACATGAATAACCTGGATCACTTTCACCATTCCATGAGAGAGAAAATGGGAGCAACATTTAGTCAACAGTTAAGTTCTTGCCTGCCTTGAGCAGGCACTCAAGAGTGAAGGTGTTTGAGAACATGTATCAGAGTGAAGGTAGGACATGATCAGGTGGAGTAAAGCCAAATGGAAAGTCAGGAATACCAAACCTTACAGGAATCCACCTGGAGTACTGCTTACAGTTTTGGGGCCCCCAACACAAGAAGGACATGGAACTGTTGGAGAGAGTCCAGAGGAGGTCACTAAATGATCAGAGGGCTGGAGCACCTTCCCCATGGGGACAGGCTGAAAGAGTTGGAGTTGTTCAGCCTGGAGAAGAGTAAGCTCCAGGGACACCTTAAGGCAGCCTTTCTGTACCTGAAGGAGGCTACAGGAAAGCTGGGGAGGGACTTTTTACAAGGGCTTGTAGTGATAGGATGAAAGGAAATGGATTGAAGTTAGAAGAGGGGAGATTTATTGTGAACATTAGGAAGAAATTCTTTATCATGAAGGTGGTGAGACACTGGAGCAGGCTGCCCATGGAAGTTGTGGATACTCTCTCCCTAGAGGTGTTCAAGGCCAGGTTGGATGGGGCCTTGAGCAAGCTGATCTAGTGGAAGGTGTCCCTGCCTGGGACCTTCCCTGTCTGGAACTGGATGGTCTTTGCGGTTACTTCCAAGCCAAACCATTCTATGATTGTATGAAATGTCATACAGTCACATCCTGACTACTGGTCATATCCTGGTCTCTAGACCTCAAGGCAGATGATATACATCCATGGGGTGGGAGGGGAATTCTGGAATTCCAAAGCAATGAAGTGATCTGTCCAAGGCCAGAGATGGTGAGAACGAAATCCAAATATCCCCAGCCAGTGACAAGGACACTCTCACAGATTCATAACTAAAACTTTCTTCCTGGTGTCACTTTTTCATTCTGGGGTCACTCCCATTTGAAACACCATGAGCTACAATAAACTGTAAAGACCTTTCCATGGCAGAAGCTTCAACCAGATAGAATAGAATAGAATAGAATAGAATAGAATAGAATAGAATAGAATAGACCAGGTTGGAAGAGACCATCAAGATCATCGCGTCCAACCCATCAACCAATCCAACCCACCTAATCAACTAACCCATGGCACCAAGCACCAAGCACCCCATCAAGTCTCCTCCTGAACACCTCCAATGATGGCAACACCACCACCTCCCTGGGCAGCACATTCCAATGGCCAATCACTCTCTCTGTATAGAACTTCTTCCTAACATCCAGCCTAAAACTCTCCTGGCGCAGCCTGAGACTGTGTCCTCTTGTTCTGGTACTGGCTGCCTGGGAGAAGAGACCAACCCCCACCTGGCTACAACCTCCCTTCAGGTAGTTGTAGACAGCAATAAGGTCACCCCTGAGTCTCCTCTTCTCCAGGCTAAGCAACCCCAGCTCCCTCAGCCTCTCCTCACAGGGCTGTGCTCCAAACCCCTTACCAACTTTGTTGCCCTTTTCTGGATACCTTCCAGCAAGTCAACATCCTTCCTAAACTGAGGGGCCCAGAACTGGACACAGGACTCAAGATGTGGCCTAACCAGTGCAGCATACAGGGGCAAAATGACCTCCCTGCTCCTGCAGGCCACACTGTTCCTGATGCAGGCCAGGATGCCATTGGCCCTCTTGGCTGCCTGGGCACACTGCAGGCTCATATTCAGCCTACCATCAACCAGCACCCCCAGGTCCCTCTCTACCTGGCTGCTCTCCAGCCACTCTGGCTCCAGCCTGTAGCACTGCAAGGGGTTGCTGTGGCCAATGTGCAGAACCCGGCACTTGGATGTGTTTAGTCTCATGCCCTTGGACTCTGCCCATCTGTCCAGCCTGTCGAGGTCCCTCTGCAGAGCCTCTCTACCCTCCAGCAGATCAACTCCTGCCCCAGCTTGGTGTCATCCGCAAATTTACTGATGATGGACTCGATGCCCTCATCCAGATCTTACGTGGATTGTAACAGTCTCGAGTAGCTTCAGATCTTGTGAACAGCATAACATCAATGATCAAATTCATGTTGAAGGGATTCACTAACAGCCCCCATTAACTGCCTGTGAAAGATCTGATAAGGTTTCGATGAGCTACAAAATTGACTGCATTTCTTGCAACATTAATTACAATTTAAACTTTAATATGCTTACAACTGGTGCTTTCAGAATGAAAGGGACAATTTCCAGTGACTAACTGTTAGGGGTTTTATGTGGTTTGATTCCTTTGCACTACAGCATTTTTGAGTTATTGTGGGATTAAATACTGTAATTTCAAATTATAGCTGGGTGGAACATTTCTGAGGGTTTTTTTTTGTATAATGAAAATTTGCAGCTGGAGAAAAATGTTTTGCATTCATTTTCCCCTAATTTTGTGCTGTGAAAATTGAAAGGAAGTATTTTGGTCTGACTGAAGTCTGAACGCTTGGCTTCACGAATCACTGAAAAGCAGTTTGATACCAAGCTGGTCTCCAAATTGCAAAAGCCTTGGAACTGTCTGCATCACTTGGAGCTTTGTTGGGATTTGTGCCCTGCTGAGCTCATGGTTTGGGCTTTCTCTCTGAACTGCCATATCCATGGTGTATTGTGACCTATGGTTGCTTTGGTCTCATCTGTCCTTTCATGCACACACCAAAGTCCTGTCTAGTCTTGCCTTCTGACTCTGAGGTTGGACTTCTGACAGGTTGGACTTGATGGCTGGATGTTAGGAAGAAGTTCTATACAGAGAGAGTGATTGGCCATTGGAATGGGCTGCCCGGGGAGGTGGTGGAGTCACCATCATTGGAGGTGGTCAGGAGGAGACTTGATGGGGTGCTTGGTGCCATGGGTTAGTTGTTTAGGTGGGTTGGATTGGTTGATGGGTTGGACACGAGTAATCTTGAAGGTCTCTTCCAACCTGGTTTATTCTATTCTATTCTATTCTATTCTACTCTATTCTATTCTATTCTACTCTATTCTACTCTATTCTATTCTATCTTTGAGGTCTTTTCCAACCTTATTGATTCTATGATTCTATGAGTCAGACAGAAGGAATGGGCAAATAATCACTGAACCATACAATGGCTAGAGTTGGAAGGGACCCTAAAGATCATATAATTCCAAGCCTCCTTCCATGGGCAGGGGCATCTTCCACTAGACCAGGTTGCTCAAGACCTCATCCAGTCTGGTCTTCAGCACTTCCAGGGATGAACTGTCCACAACTTCTCTGGTCAACCTATTCCAGTGTCTCACCAACCTCATAGTAAAGAAGTTCCTATTCTCTAATAGAATAGAATAGAATAGAATAGAATTAACCAGGTTGGAAGAGACCTTCGAGATCATCATGTCCAACCTATCATCCAACACCACCTAATCAACTAAACCATACAACCAAGCATCCCGTCAAGCCTCGCCCTGAACACCCCCAGCGACGGCGACCCCGCCACCTCCTCAGGCAGCCCATTCCAGTGGGCAATCACTCTCTCTGTGTAAAACTTCCTCCTAACCTCCAGCCTAAACCTCCCCTGACGCAGCCTGAGACTGTGTCCTCTTGTTCTGGTACTGGTTGCCTGGGAGAAGAGACCAACCTCCGCCTCACTACAACCCCCCTTCAGGTAGTTGTAGAGAGCAATAAGGTCACCCCTGAGTCTCCTCTTCTCCAGACTAAGCAACCCCAGCTCCCTCAATCTAACCTAAATCTACCCTGCTGCAGTTTGAAACCATTATCCCTTGTCCTATCACCACAGGCCCTTATAAACATGTCTAACTACCATTTCCAGACCTACTGCAGGAGGTCCAATGAAGACAATTTTTTGTTTATTTCAAAGCAAATATTATATTCTTTTTTTTTATGTTTGAAGTGTTGGAGCATTGTTAGTTTTGCATTTCAAGTTTGCCTTCAGATGCATAACAAACCTGAGATGAAAAGTCTGAGCTATTTCATAGGACAAGAGTTGTGATTTACAATGAGTTCCACCTGTAGCTGTTTTACTAGGGTTTGAGTAGGCACAAGGCTTTGGATTCTTGGATTCATTTACAGCACTGGAACCTGTGTAGTAAATCTTGAGGGTCTTAGTACCCTGGGCTCCCTGGTTCAAGGTGGACAGGCAGTTGCTGGGGAGGGTACAGCACAAGGCCACAAAGATGCTGAGGGGACTGGCACATCTCTCTGATGAGGAAAGGCTGAGAGAACTGGGCCTTTTTAGCCTGGAAGAGAAGACTGAGAGGGGATCTCATCAATACTTAGAGGGTGGGTGTCAGGAAATGGGACCAGAATTTTTCAAGTGGTGCCCAGGGTCAGGACAAGGGGTAGTGTAAAAGTTCCATCTAAAGATGAGGAGGAACTTCTTTAAGTGTGGTAGAGCACTGGAGCAGGCTGCCCAAGGAGGTGGTGGAGTCTCCATCTCTGGAGACATTCCAAACCTGCCTGGGTGTGCTCCTGTGTGACCTCTCTAGGTAACCCTGCCTTGGCAGGGGGATTGGACTTGAAATCTTCCAGAGGTCCCTTCCAACCTCTACAATTCTTTGATTATGTTTCTTTAACTTCATAATTGGAAGAACAGACTGGATTCTCAGCTGGTGTGAACCATTGCTGACTGGAGCCTCTCACCACTTACACAAATTCTTTGTTCCTCTGTTGCTGACTTCTCATTCACCCTTTATGTACACAGACACTTGAGTGTTGTTATGCAACTGCCCAAGCAGTTTTGTCAGTTTCTGGGGTTTTGTTTTCAAACACTTCTAGAAATGAGTACACACAGGGGGCATGTGACAGACATCTCTGCCTTTCCTTAAAAGGGTTCTTTTACTTGCCATCAGCAGGTTATGAATACAGCCTATGGATTTATCACAGAATCATAGAATGATTTGAGTTGGAAGGGACCTTAAAGATCATCGAGTTCCAACCTCCTGCCATGGGCAGGGGCACCTTCTACTAGAGCTGGTTGCTCAAAGCTTCATCCAACCTGGCCTTGAACAGTTGGGAGGGTGATCCACAACCTCCCTGGGGAACCTCCAGTGCCTCACCACCCTCACTGTAAATAATTCCTTCCTAATATCCAATCTAAATCTACCCTCTCATCAATTCACCACAGATCCTTATAATCAATCATCTCTCATGAGTTCCAGGATGTTTCCCACAGCTGTAACTCCTGCATTCCCCTGCAGTACGTTTTCTCATGAGATGTTTTATGAAACTAATGAAGAACATCACTGAATGAGCTGCTCAGCTCTGAGTGTGTGTGTCCACACACATCTAGGACTCAGGAGAAGAGACCTTTAGGAAATGTTTGTTGTTGGCAAGCCTTGAAAAATTCCTCCTAAGAGAAGAAATCTTACTCATGTGCCTAACAAGCAAGTGCAATGTTTGTGTAGTGTGTCATCAGGAGATACACACTCATTTCATGGGAATGTGCTTCCTCTGTCACAGAGACATAGCGACTGTATAGAATCATAGAACTGTTTTGGTTGGAAAAGACCTCTGAGATCAACTCCATGGATGGCAACTCCACCACGTCTCTGGGCAGTTTGCTCCAGTGCCTGACCACTCTTGCAGTAACTCTTCTGCTGTCTAATCACAAAGCCTGGAGTTACTTCTTTTTCACCCAAGCTCCTGGGCTCATTTCTCCTTGCTTGGATTTTGAATGTCAAGCTGAGTGCATAAGCAGCAGGAAACACTGCACTAATAAACTGTATCCCAGTGACTGGGATCCAAGCACCAAGCTCTGCAGTTGCCACCTAGGAAGTGCACATTGTTCAAGGAGCATAATGACTGACAGAGTTAAACCAAGGTTGCTACTGGAGTAGAGTGTCACTGGGGTACAGAGCTGCTCTGGTGTAGACAATTCCAAACCAGTTTCCAACAAAGATGAGTCCTATCCTGTTCAAATAATGAATTCTTAGAGCATCAATGAGTGGCTTGGTTTGGAAGGGAGCTTAAAGATTATCTAGTTCCAACCCCACTTACAGTCCAACTCTATAGCTGTAATGGAAAGCCTGAATTTACATGTTCAGGACAGTATTACCTTTAAGAGCTTTCTTGGGAAATGCAGTGACTAGAACCAGTTAAACTGCTGGGTTTAGCTGGAGAGAGACATTCATAAAGCAATACTTAGCATCTGAAGGAATGTAATGTGCATTAATGATACTAATTTGTTATTCCCTGATCAATAGCACCTAATTATTGCTCTTGGAGAAAGTAGTAATAACTGAGATACGGCTTAAGTTTGGAAGGACAAGTTTCTTATTTAATTAGTTCATTTGGTGTGGAAGTTTCTCATTCTTCATGCTAAGCATGCAAGGTGGCAGCAGCACAAACAAGGAGAAGACAGATCAGCAGGGAGGTAAAATCACATTTGCTCTCAGTGGCTGTGAACCACTCAGATAGCTGGCTTGCACCATACCTTTTACTGTTTGAATAGACGAATGTCTGTAATAAAATTCAGCTTAGAGCATGAGTCATGGTTTGTAGAAGAATGATGACCTTTAGTAACCAATATAGAATCATAGAATTGTTTTGGTTCAAACAGACTTCTAAGATCATTGAGTCCAGCTGTCAACCAAACACCACCATGGCCATTCAACCACAGCCCCAAATGCCACATCCACACATTCCTTGAACACCTCCAGGGATGGTGACTCCACCACCTCCCTGGGCAGCCTCTTCCAATGCCTGACCACTCCTGAAGGAAAGAAATTTTTTCTGATCTCTGACCTAAACCTCCCCTGGCACAATTTCAGACCACTTCCTCTTGTCCTATCACCTGATACTTTCTCTCATTTTAGCACCTGATACTGGGGAGAACAGACCTACCCCCACCTAACTCCCACCTCCTTTTGGGTAGTGGAAGAGATCAATGAGGTCTTCCCTCAACCTCCTCTTCTCCAGACTTAACAACCCCAGCTCCCTCAGCTTGCTCCTCACCTGACCTGTTCTCCAGACCCTTCACCAGCTTTGTTGCCCTTCTCTGGACACACTCCAGGACTTCATTTGTTCTTTTTGTGATGAAGAGCCAAGACCTGGACCCATTATTTGAAGTGTGGCCTCACCAGTGCTGAGTACAGGGGCATGATCACCTCCATAATAGTAGGGGAGGAGGATAGACCTCATGTGGGGTGGGGGTAACTCAGCATCCTGACCACTCTTCCTGACACGTCCCAGACTGTGCATTGCTGCAGGGCTGGGGGGACACAGTGCCTCATGGTCTCCTTGGAAATCCAGACTGGCTGTAAATAAAAGGAAAGCAAGAGAGAAAGAATTAAAATGTCTCCTGATTAATGCTTAATATTTTTACCAGCTCATCCTTCCGAGAACAAGATTTAGGACGTGCTTGCACAATGAGCTGCTTTTCCAGGAGGAAACACACACACACAGAGAAAGAGAGAGAGAAAGGTTAAGTTAGTCCTTAATGTGTTATGTAGCTCTGAGGTATGGGAGCAGCGAGGGGAGATGACATCTGGTGCTGATCTCAAAACACCCACACAATAAGATGAACAGATCATCGCTCCATCCTTAATTCCTCTGTGCTAGGAATCCCAGTTCTTTACTGGAATTGTGTCAGCCTACAAAATAAATCAATATGCAAGTCAGGTTGCTTCACTTATGGTCTGGTTTTTTAATACAGAAAGTGAAGAAGCAAAAATAGCCCTATTTAAAATGTATGTTAAATGCAGTAGGGGAAAAAACAACAACAACAAAAAGAAACCCAACCCAGAATCACAGAATCACCAAGGTTGGAAGAGACCTCAAAGATCATCAAGTCCAACCTGTCACCCAACATTTCATGACTACTAAACCATGGCACCAAGTGCCATGTCCAATCCCCTCTTGAACACCTCCAGGGATGGTGACTCCACCACCTCCCTGGGCAGCACATTCCAATGGCTAACAACTCTCTCTGGGAAGAACTTTCTCCTCACCTCCAGCCTAAACTTCCCCTGGTGCAGCTTGAGACTGTGTCCTCTTGTTCTGGTGCTGGTTGCCTGGGAGAAGAGACCTAACCCCCACCTGGCTACAACCTCCCTTCCGGTAGTTGTAGAGAGCAAGGTCTCCCCTGAGCCTCCTCTTCTCCAGGCTAAACAATCCCAGCTCCCTCAACCCCACAAAACAGTGAAAAAACCCCAAACCAACCAACCACAAATAATGAAAAGCACCATTTGGAAGTATCACCTGATATTTTTATTGCAGGCCTAGTGACAGGATGAGGGGGAATGGATTGAAGCTTAAGAAGGATAGATTTAAACTGAATAGTAGAAAGTAATTCTTTATAGTGAAAGTGGGGAGACACTGGAACAGGCTGCCCAGGGAGGCTGTGGATGCCCCCTCCCTGGAGGTGTTCAAGGCCAGGTTGAATGAGGCCTCAAGCAACCTGATCTAGCAGGAGGTGTCCCTGCCCATGGCAGCTGGAACTAGATGCTCTTTAAGGTGCCTTCCAACCCAAACCATTCTATGAATCCATGAATGTAGGAATGTTAGTTGGCCCAGACCTGTCTGGACAAGATCCATCATCTATCCTGGCCATCATTTTCTTATTCCTGTTACAAAGCTTAGAATTTTCTCTTTCCTTAACGTCTTATCTGTGGGGATTAGAGATTAATTGTTCTTTGAAGCCTTGATCACTAGGAAGGGTTTTGAAAGGGGCAGGCTTTGCACGGTATTCCTGAAGAAACCAAGAACAATCACACTTTAATCTTGGAGTGTTTCATAACCAGGGGCTATAAAAAAGGGAGATTTAATCTGCCTGATCATGTTGACAAGCTCATGTTTTACAGTGTCTTTGAACAGGTAGGGATGAATGCTGATCTACTCTTCATTGTTTGCTTGAAGCTTTAGTTTGTTCCTGCCAGTTTATGGCAGTTTTAGACGGGGTGTTAAGAGTTCTGGGTGGTCTGGAAATTCAGAGCTTTCTGCTTAGAAATGTCCTTTTTCACCCATTTATTCCCACTCAGCATTTGTCTGGAATCATAGATCCATAGGATGGTTTGGGTTGAAAGAAATCTTAAACACCATCTAGTTCCAACCTCCCTGCCAAGGGCACGACACCTCCCACTAGAGCAGGTTGCTCAGGGTCTCATCCAGCCTGACCTTGAACACTTCCAGGGAGAGGGAATCAACAACTTCCATGAGCAACCTGTTTAGGCTGGACATTAGGGGTTTTTTTTTGTAATGAGGGTGGTGAAATACTAGAGCAGGTTGCCCAGAGATGTGGTTGAGGACTCATCCCTGGGGACACACAAGGTCAAATGTGATGGGGCCCTGAGCAATCTGATCTAGATGGAGATTCATGGATTCATAGAATACCAGGCTGGAAGGGACCTCAGGGCTCATCTAGTCCAACCTTTCAGGGTAAGAGTATAGTTTAAATGAGATAACTGAGTGCCCTTTCAGTCTGGACCTTGAAACTGTCTAATGTAGGGGAATCCACCACTGCTCTTTGGAGTTTATTCCAATATCTAATAGCTCAAATGGTGAGAATTTTTCACCATTTCACTCTGAATCTCCCCAGTTTTAACTTGTCCTCATTACCTTTTGTTGTTGCCATGTGACTCATTGTAAAGAGGCAGTCTCCCTCCCCATGATAGCTGCCCTTTATGTGCATGGTTATGAGGTCTCCCCCCAAGGCTGAATAAACCCAGTTCTCTCAGCCTTCCTTCATATGACAGGTCTTCCTGTCCTCTGGTCATTCTTGTGGCACTTCTCTGCACCCTTCCCAGCCTGTCCACGTCCTTCTCATATAGTGGGGACCAAACCTGTGCACAGTACTCAAGGTGTGGCCTGACCAGTGCTGAGTGGAGTAGGCTAACGATATGTTTGTCCCTGCTTGTGATACCCTTATTAATGCAACTCAGAGACCTGGGGGGATGGAAAAGATGACCTTTGAGGGTCCCTTCCAGATAAATGTATTCCATGATTCCCTGATCTTTCCAAGAAGCATCCCAGGCACTAACAATGACAAAGTACCTGTGCAGGCACACTGGTACCCTCCTGCCTTTGACAAATGGTCCTCCCCTGGCTGTTCAAGCCAGACACTTATTGCAGGTAGCTTTGGTAGCTGTAGACCACAGTGGCTGTAAGGGAAATTTAGTCCCTCTAATTAGAGAAAATCCTACCTTCCTCTACAAAGCTGTCCTTAGTGATTGAAGAATAATGTATGAAAGCATGATGATCATTAAATATGTGAAGAGGCCACACTTGGTTCAGTTTGCCTTTTAAAAAATGGCTCATTAATAACTTAAAATTCTTTGCTTCAGGGTTTTTGGGTTTTTTTAAAACACCTGACTAAAAATTAGACTCCTAATTACATGTTAATAGCACAGTGGCAAAATGGGAGGGAAGAGAATCAGAATTACTTCTTCTCAGTGGAACACGGAGTTTAAAACCTTTGCTGGTCAGAGAAGAAAAGGGCTACAGGCACTAAGGAGCAGAAAGACCAAGTGCTGGGTCCTGCACTTCTGTCATAACCTCATGCAATGCCCAAAGCTAGGGACAGAGTGGCTTGAAATGGACCTGGGGGTGCTGTTTGACAGCCAGCTGAACGCGAGCCATCAGTGAGCCCAGGTGGCCAAGGATCAGCATCCTGGCCTCGATCAGCAGTAGTGTGGCTAGCAGGAGGAGGGAAGGGATCGTGACCCTGTACTGGGCACTGGTGAGGCCACACCTTGAATCTTGGGCTCAGTTTTGGTCCCCTTACTGCAGGAAGGACATTGAGGTGTTGGAGCATGTCCAGAGAAGGGTATTGAAGCTGGTGAAAGGTCTGGAAAACAGGTCTGGTGAGGAGCAGCTGAAGGAACTGGAGTTGTTTAGTCTGGAGAAGAAGAGGAGGCTGAGAGGAGACCTCATTGTTCACTAAAAGTCTCTGAAAGGATGCTGGAGGGAGGTGGGGGTTGCTCTCTTCTCCCTAGTAACAGGTGATGGGATGAGAGGAAATGGCCTGAAATTGTGCCAGGGGAGGGTTAGGTTGAATATTAGGGAAAGTTTCTTTCCTGGTAGAGTGGTCAGGCATTAGAAGAGGCTGCCCAGGGAGGTGGTAGAGTCACAAAATAACTGGACTTGATCCAAAGACTTACTGAGTACACAGAACAACAGCTCAAAGTATTTGTAAATAGTCTAAGTGATTAATCATAATGTTTTCTTGTAAGGTTTTTCCTGTTTAAAGTAAATAACATGGGAAAAAAATATTCTCCTGAGGGAAACAAAGTCATCTTATCTCCATATTGAATTCAGCCAAGTAATTGCAGATCTTGCATTTTAATAGTTTGAATGAAACAGGAAGTTTATTTCTGATCATGCCTAGGGAGAAAACCTATGGGGAGAGTTAATCATTACCAAAGGCAACTTATTCTTTTGCTTTAGCTTTCTTCCTGTTTCAGCTGCCCAGGCTGTGAGCTGAGAGATTCCCACACACTTCCATAACAAACAGAAAACTCAGCACAAAGAAGCTATGCTGAAATGTAGGGAAATAGGTAGAAAAAAAAGAAAGAAACAAACAGCCACCCCACCCCCAAACCAAATCAAACCACCACAACCAAAAAAACCCCAAACCAACAACCAAAAAACAACAGAGCCCAAACCAAACTAAACCTCAAATAAACCAAACCAAACCAAACCAAAACACCACAACCAAAACACCCCAAACCAACAACCAAAAACCAACAGAGCCCAAACCAAACTAAACCTCAAATAAACCAAAACAAACCAAGACACCACAACCAAAAAAACCCAAACCAACAACCAAAAAACAACAGAGCTCAAACCATACTAAACCTCAAATAAACAAAAGCAAAGCAAACCAAACCACCACAACCAAAAACCCCCAAACCAACAACCAAAAAACAACAGAGCCCAAACCAAACTAAACCTCAAACCAAAACAAACCAAACCAAAACACCACAACCAAAAAACCCCAAACCAACAACCAAAAAACAACAGAGCCCAAACCAAACTAAACCTCAAATAAACAAAAGCAAACCAACCCAAAACACCACAACCAAAACACCCCAAACCAACAACCAAAAACCAACAGAGCCCAAACCAAACTAAACCTCAAACCAAAACAAACCAAACCAAAACACCACAACCAAAAAACCCCAAACCAACAACCAAAAAACAACAAAGGCCAGACTAAACCTCAAATAAACCAAACCAAACCAATCCAAAACACTGCAACCAAAAAATCCCAAACCAACAACCAAAACACAACAAAGGCCAGACTAAACCTCAAATAAACCAAACCAAAACACAACAACCAAAAAGACCTGCTAAAAAGGTGAGGTGCACACTGGATGCTTAGCTTTAGTGCCATGAAGGCTGCTGAAGTAAGTTTGAATCAAAAGGATAAGATTTTTTTTTCATAGAGTCATAGAATTGTTTCAGCTGGAAAAAACCTCTAAGATCACCAAGTCCAGCCATCAACATAACGTCACTGTGGCCACCAAACCACATCCCAAAGTGCCATGTTCACACATTTCCTTCACACCTCCTGCCTCTCTGGGCAGCCTGTTCCAATGCCACACCCAGAGTTCAGAGGGACTTTGGTGTGGCTGAGGATTTCCTACTTCTTCAGACATTTCACCTTTCACTGCTCTGCTGTATTCTGCCTGAGCACAATCTGTGTCTCCAGGTGTTTGGAGGGAGAGAGCTTTTCAAATAGGACACCGAAATCCTTTTGCATCGTTGAAGAGG
The DNA here is from genome assembly GCF_014839835.1 of Dryobates pubescens. NCBI lineage: Eukaryota > Metazoa > Chordata > Aves > Piciformes > Picidae > Dryobates > Dryobates pubescens. The sequence goes on along the minus strand of NC_071619.1, from coordinate 31,639,044 downwards.
AACCTGATAAAGGAGTGTGTCAGACGTGGTTACAGCCTGACATCCAGTTGCTGGTATAACTTTCCTTCTGTAATAACCTCTGTGGGCTGGATCTCTGAGAGACTCTGGGGAAATACTTTTTTGCCCATCACTTAAAGCAAGAGATTCTATTTCTGGTCTCAAGGCATTGCCATAGCAATACAGAGGACAAAAAGAAAAAATCCTTTTTTGGAGGGGGATGTATATCTGGAGAGAGAGAATGAGAAATAGATAGATGCTGAGGCATGTAGCCAGGCATAAAAGAGAGTGTAATGGCTTGTGAGGAAGAGATTGAAATAATAATTAAACAATGACCACAACAATAACAATAATAACAACAACAATAATTGAAAGATAAATCAAAATCAGATTCATTTGAAAATGTTCACTGCAGAACTGCCTTCTGCTAAAAATAATAGAAGATAATTGTAATATGCATGGGGTTGGAAGAGACCCTCAAAGGTCATCTTGTCCAGCCCCCCGCTACAGACAGCTCCAACATAGGCAAGGCTGCCCAGGGCCCCATGGAATCTGACTGTGAATGCCCCCACCTATGGGGCCTCAGCCACTCTCTGGGCAGCCTGGTCTGGTGTCTCACCACTCTCACTGGGGAGAGCTTCCTCCTAATGTCCAGACTACCCTGCTCCAGTTTCAAACCATTGCCCCTACTGTCAGGCAGTGCTGCATTCAGGAGAAAGAGAAGGGCAAGAAAGTTGGTGAAGGGTTCGGAGCACAGCCCTATGAGGAGAGGCTGAGGGCCAATGGATACAAACCGGAACACAGGAAGTTTCACATCAGCATAAGGAAAAACTTCTTTGCTGTGAGGATGCAGGAGCCCTGGAGCAGGCTGCCCAGAGAGGTTGTGGAGTGTCCTTCTCTTAATATTTTCCAGATCTTTCTGGATGTGTTCCTGTGTGGCCTGCCCTAGGTGTCCCTGCTCTGGACTGGATGATCCCCCGAGGTCCCTTCCAACCCTTGTTATTCTGTGACTCCATGATTTACCTGTGTATAGACTACCACACCACCCCAAAATCATTAGAAGATACAGATGTATTCTGTTGGGGCTCTGTCAGCTCGCTTAGGGGGGTGGAAAAACAAGAATGGAATGCAAGCATATGGATTTATGGTCCTTTGTTTCCTGGGTTTTCCCTGAATTCAAGATGCAGCTGTGGGTTTATATGCGCACACTAAAAGATGAGTAGGTGTATGATGTAGGTTTGGGGATTTTTTTTAATAGCCTTTTTTTTCTGCCCAGCTCCAAGCATGAGAAGAGGAACAGTGCTACTACTGGAGTCTGCATGTCAGCCTCAGTTCCACAGCTTGGAGCATGTATCTGGACTACAGCTGACCTCTAGTTTTTAGGAAGGTCTGACCTGGATTGAGAAACTACGTATGGAAACACCCACATTTGAAAGTCCAAGCTTTCTTTGCTCATGATTTCGTTCCACAAGAGGTTTGTGGACTTAAAGGGATTGAAACTTGAGGAGGGTAGATTGAGACTGGATATTAGAAAGAAATTCTTGACATTGAGGGTGATGAGACACTGGAATAGGTTGCCCTTGGAGGTTGTGGATGCCCTCTGTCCTCCCTGCAGGTGTTCAAGGCCAGGCTGGATGAAGCCTTGAGCAATCTGGTACAGGGAAGGTATGCCAACCCACGCCAAGGGAGTTGGAACTAAATGATCTTTAAGGTCCTTTCCAACCCAAACCATTCTATAGAGCTGTTTAGCTTGGAGAAGACTTTGAGGAGAGCTTAATAATCATTATAAATATCTGGAGGGTGGGTGTCAAGAAGAAGGGGCCAGACTCTTTTCACTTGTGATAGGAAAAGAGGCAATGAAAAAAACCTGGAACACATGAGTGTGACCACCCCCAAACTCCTGAGAGATTGTCCAGTACCATCTTTTGTGTCCCATCATGGCTGCCCTAAGCAGTGATGGCCACCTAGATGGTTATACTATGCACTGGGGTAATTAAAGCTCTAAAGCTGCATTTTGAAGTTGGTTTGAAAGTTGTTTTGAAGCCATCTTGTCCTGCTTTACCTCTTCTAAACACACAGTATCTGCAGACAATTAACTTGCTATGAGAAGACAGTTGTTAAGGAAGAGCTAGAAGGCACATTCCTCCCTCAGGCTAGATTTGACATGGGGTCTGCTGAAGTCACATCAGGCCATCATGTAATTTATTTTTAATGTACTGAATATGTTGCCTCAGGGTCATGTTATTGCTAGGAAATCTGAGGTGATTTATGTCATGCCTGTGCAATTTCCACACACAAATTTGCTGCAGACACATGGTGATGGTATGGTCATTGATAAGGAAGAGGCAGTCCCCTTGCAGGGCAGAGTATCTGTCAGATTTCCTGTGCTGAGTGATGAACGACCTAATTCAGTGGCCTGATATTGTCCCAGAGGAGGTCTAGGTTGGGTATTAGGCAAAAATTCTTTCCTGAGAGAATGGTCAGGCATTGGAACTGACTGCCCAGGGAGGTGGTGGAGTCACTGTCCCTGGAGGTGTTTGAGAAACTTCATAGTATCATAGTATCAGTCAGGGTTGGAAGGGACCACAAGGATCATCTAGTTCCAACCCCCCTGCCATGGGCAGGGACACCCCACACTAGATCAGGCTGGACACAGCCTCATCCAGCCTGGGCTTAAACACCTCCAGGGACGGGGTCCCAACCACCTCCCTGGATAACCCATTCCAGGGCTTCACCACTCTCATGGTGAAGAACTTCCTCCTCATGTCCAGTCTGAATCTCCCCACCTCCAGCTTCATTCCATTCCCCCTAGTCCTATCACTACCTGAGATCCTGAGAAGTCCCTTCCCAGCCTTCTTGTAGCCCCCTTCAGATACTGGAAGGCCACAATTCGGTCACCTTGGAGCCTTCTCTCCTCCAGACTGAACAACCCCAACTCCTTCAGTCTGTCCTCATAGGAAAGGTGCTCCAGCCCTCTGATTATCCTCGTGGCCCTTCTCTTGTGGACATAGCACTTTGGGACATGCTTCAATGGCCATGGGGGTGTTAAGTTGAAGGTTGAAGTTGATGATCTTAATGATCTTTTCCAACAGAAACAATTCTGTGATGCAATGATTGTATGAGCTTTGGTTACCGGCATGCTTCAAGGAACCTATTTGCTTTTGCTATCACAGATGTTGGTGTGCCAACTCCAAAGCTCTAGAGGAGGAAAGTATTTATGTTGGCATTGTTTTTCAGCCTGTTTGAATGGAATTTCTTGGATTTGGAGCATGATCTGGTAATGAAGAAATGTATTAATAATAAAAATGTAGTGTATCTGTTAGATTCCTTAGAAAAAATGCTTTAAAGAAGCATGTTCCTTTACTTGTAACTTGAATCCTGAGGAGGGTAGATTTAGACTGCATATTAGGAAGAAATTCTTTCTAGTGAGAACGGTGACACATTGGGACAGGTTGCCCTGGGAAGGTTGTGGATGCTCTCTCCCTGGAGCTGTTCAAGACCAGGCTGGATGAGGCCTTGAGCAACCTGCTCTAGTGGAAGGTGTTCCCATCCATGGCAGGGTGCTGGAACCAGATGATGTTTAAGGTCTTTTCCAACTCAAAACATTCTGTGAATTTATGAACTTTTAAAGTTCATGGTCTTGAGTATTTAAAGTATTTTAAAGCTCATGGCCTTGGGTAAAGTGCCTGGTCTTGAGTATCCGGCGAGCTGCTAGTTTATCTGATTAGTGCCATGAGCCAGGGGACATAAGAGCCCTGGACCGACATTCATTACTCTCTCACATGATACCAGCATTTGTAAGATCAAAGTCAGACTCACCTTACAATCTGAAGTTTCTTTTTCTCAGAATAAGCCCTGCAATTAAAATCTTGTGCAAAAGGAAGGCGTTTGTGTGAATATAAACCCAAAGACCACTGTGGAACGTGAAGAGACCGAAAGGCCGGTGTCACTTTTAGCAAGTGTTTGCCTCTGCTGAGGTGTGAGTATTCATGAAGGTGGTAACTATTTTCTGCTTCATCGTGTTTTTGAAGTGGTAGTGGAAAAAAAGTGGTGTCTTCAGTCATTCTGCTGCTTATCACCATCAGATCAAAGGGCATGCAATTAGATCTGTGTTTTCACAGAGGAGATTGATGCTGACACACAGCTGTCCTTTCCTCTTCTTGAGCACATCAAGAGTGAGTGTTTTGCAGGATGCTTTGCAGATTGTAAGCTTGGCCCCGGCTAGGAGTCCGAAAGAAAACTTCTATTGTCTCAAGTGTTTGGGTGTTTGCTCTAAAGACATCATCCACCTTGGTTGTTTATTTTTTCTTCTGCAGGAAAGCAGCAGGGGGTGGGGAAACTCACCCCTGCATCTGTTTGCAATTGGAGCTTTAAAAGGCCAGAAATAAACAAGCCCCACAGTCCATCCCAAACCCATGTGGCACTCTTAGAATAGAATACATAGAATAAACCAGGTTGGAAGAGACCCTCAAGATCACCGCGTCCAACCCATCAACCAATCAAACACCACCCAAACAACTAACCCACGGCACCAAGCACCCCATCAAGTCTCCTCCTGAAGACCTCCAGTGATGGCGACTCCACCACCTCCCCAGGCAGCCCATTCCAATGTGCAATCACTCTTTCTGTATAGAACTTTTTCCTAACATCTAGCCTGAACCTCCCCTGGTGCAGCCTGAGACTGTAAGACTCTTGAAGAAGAGAACGTGTACACTTCAAACTCAGTTGCATAGAAGCACAGAATGGTAGGGCTTGGAAGGGAACTCTGGAGATCATAAAGTCCAACCACCTTTCCCACCTTCCAAAATGTATCTGAGAGAAATTGTACAGTTTGTGCAATTTATTGGCTGAAAAAATCAGCCTGTGGTGTTGCTTGCCACTTAATAATAATAATGATAACACATGTATGAATGCAAACTTTTGGCCATTACAAGGCTAGGGCAGTCTTTACAGTAAGTTCTTTACAGTGAGGGCAGTGTGACACATTGTCCAGGGAATTCATGCTTGCTCCTCCCTGGAGGTGTTCAAGGCCAGGTTGGATGAGGCCTTGAGCAAGCTGGGCTAGTGGAAGGTGTTCCTGTCCATGTCAGGGGGGTTGGAACTAGATGATCCTCAAGGTGCATTTCAACCCCAACCATTTTATGAATCTATGAATTACTACTTGAGATCTTCTTTGTACTCCACATTTTCGTTCATCTCTTGTTCTGATCCTTCAGAGGATTGAGTTGGATATGAGAAACCACTGAAACACTTCTGTGCTGATAAGAAAGGTTAAAGAAGGTTATCTGAGAGACAGGGTGTGCACTCAGGTTTTTTTGCACATCAGGCAAAATTAGCTTCAAGAATGACAGATGTTTTGCAGGGTAACCCAATGAGCTGCAGTCTGTATATGGCATCAGTTAAGGTCTTTGTTGAAGTATTGATAGCTAAGGGGGAATGGTAGAGGAGGCTTCAGCACAGGCTAGATGCTCTGGTATCTATGACCCTAAAACTATTGCTAATCTACAGGAGTGCTAATATGATTTATACAGTGATAGAACAACAGAAACCTGTAATGGGAGGAGAGTGTGCCCCCTGTGAATTTCCAGTGCTTCAGTTTTATTTTCTCTGGTGTGGAGAGATTTAGACAGCCATAAAGACAGCCAATACTAAGGGCTGAGGAGGCAGCTGTAACACAGGAATAGAAACTCATTTGCATGTATTTGTGTAGATGCATATACATAAGATGAACACAGAAATACACATTGTACTCATTGTTAGACAGATATTATCTGTTTAGATTCCTACAATGTCCATTCATATGCCTGCCTCCCTTCCTTCCTTCCTTCCTTCCTCCCTTCCTTCCTTCCTTCCTTCCTTCCTTCCTTCCTTCCTTCCTGCCTTCCTCCCTTCCTTCCTCCCTTCCTCCCTTCCTCTGCTTTCTTTCCCAGAGGGAATTCCCCATGGGGAGTCAGTAGGCTGTCTTTACAAAGTCTTGAATTTAGTTCATTTTTGGGGAGTTCTCTCATGAGCCTCACTGATAACTGCACTTCTCTGAAATTCCTGAGCCACGTATCAGTCTGGCCTTTCTTCATTTCCTCAGGCAGGCTCCTGCCTTTTCTTGTTTGTTTAAATCTTTGTCTCTCCATCTAAGGATAGTTTCTTCCCTCTCTAGCAGTTTTGCTACGCACAAGGCCGGGTGATTACTCAGAACTTCCTGGAAAGCCTCTTGTTTGTTTTAGACAAAAGTATTTGGAAAGTTCCTCAGCTCTTCCAGCAGCAGCCTGATCCTTCAGTTGCACTCACTGCATTTTTTGGAGGACAAACTAAACCAATGTTTAGTCCAGTACTAAACCCAGGTGATGTCAACATTGTCCATACATTCAAAATGCTGAGGCTATCTTTAAGATCTTCTGCACGCAGAACCACAGAATGGCAGGTTGGAAGGGACCCCAAGGCTCATCTGGTCCCACCTGCCTAGGTAATACTAGAATTGAAATGAGGTGACCCAGCACCCTGACAAGCCAAGTCTTCAAACTGCCTGCTGTAGGAGAACCCACTGGTTCCCTGGGGAGGTGATTCCAGGGTCTAACTGTTCCCATGGGGAAGCATTTTCTTCTGGAGTCCAGTTGGGATTTTCCCAGGAGTTCCTCATACCCATTAACCTTTGTCTTTTCTATGTGACTCCCTCAGTTAATAGAAAATGTCTCTTGCCTTACTGTGATGGCAAATTGCCAGTCAGGCTTTTTGATGTTCCCCACCAAGCCTGCCATCTGCAGACTAGCACTTTCCAGCTTCAGGCGCAAATCTGAGGCGTTTGCAGCTGATCTGGCTCTTCCACACACGGGCTGTCGGTATTACTCACTTTGTGAGGCTTCACCCTGCTTCAGCCACTTTCTTCAAGACACTGAAGAAGATAAATGGAAGAGAAAAAGCCCCAGACTCAAACAGCTTAGCCACACAGCCTCTGGTGACTCAGTGGTGCCTTGTGATAGGATGAGGGGCAATGGGCACAAAGTGGAAGTTCCACCTCAACATGAGGAGAATCTTTGCTGCGAGGGTGCTGGAGCACTGTGACAGGCTGCCCAGAGAGGTTGTGGAGTCTCCTTTTCTCAAGGCTTTTGAAACCCACCTGGAAATATTCCTTTCTAGCCTGTCCTAGGTGATCCTGCTTTGGCAGGGGGGGTGGACTCAATGATCTCCAGAGGTCAGTTCCAACCCCTACCATTCTGTGATTGTGTGATATCTCCATGCTGTGGGAGCAGAAACATGCTGACATGGGTAAGGGAGTGGTGAGAGATTGTTTTGTGTGTAGCCTGTGTGTAAAGTTTTAATTCTCCTAACAGCTGTCACGCACTGGTATTGGCAGCTCCTTCCTGCTTCTACACTTCAGAGTCCTCCACACCTACACAGTGAAAGATCTGTGGGAGGGAGGCTTCCAAGCTGTTGGATTCATCTGCTGCCTTAGAAGTGACAACTCTCTGTGAGCGAGGCCAGCCACTGCCAACGTGAAAGTTCGCCTGAGGTGGTTAAATTAGAAACGGGTGCCTGAGAGCACTTGTAAGACTGTCTTTAATCAATGTCAGTTCTTAGCTTCAGCCACCGTCCATTGCATGACAACTTAATAATTGATTATGAGGGCTCCACTGAAGGGGCTGTGCTGATTTGATTTCCATGAGCAAGTCAGATATTGCTGTGGTCGGCGAAAGGATTTTGCAATCAGCTTAAGTTTGTAGCCTGCGTCTGCATTTCCTCTCCAGAAACAAGGCTGTGGGTTCAGGTGCATCGTATGGGGTTCAATAGGGCCAAGTGCAAGGTCCTGCAGCTGGGTTGGGGCCAATTCTCAATATCAGTCCAGGCTGGGGGATCATGAGCTAGAGAGCAGAAAAGGACTTGGGGGTGCTGGTGGCTGAGAAGTTGGACATGAGCCAGCAATGAGCACTTACAGCCCAGCAGGCCAATGGCATCCTGGGCTGCATCAAAAGAAGTGTGGCATAACAGTTTGAGAGAGGTGATTCTGCCCCTCTCCTCTCCTCTGCTGAGACCTCATCTGGAGTACTGTGTAGAGCTATGGGATCCCCAACACAAGAGAAACACAGACCTGTTAGAGTGGGGCTAGAGGGGCCACAAATATGATCAGAGGGATGGGGCAGCTCTGCCAGGAAGACAGAATGAAAGACTTGGGATTGTTGAGCCTGGAGAAGAGAAGGCTCTGAGAAAACCTTTCAGCAGCCTTCCAGTACCCAAAGGGGACCTACAAGAAAGCTGGTAAGAAACTGTTTAGAAGGGCTTGTAGAGAGAGGATGAGGGACAATGGTTTTAAACTGGAGCAGGGTAGATTTTGTTTGGGCATTAGGAGGAAGCTCTTCACAACAAAGGTAGTGAAATATTGGAACAGGTTGCCCAGAAATGTGGTGGTGGCTCCATCCCTGGTCGTAGAATAGAATAGAATAGAATAGAATAGAATAGAATAGAATAGAATAGAATAGAATAGAATAGAATAGAATTAACCAGGTTGGAAAAGACCTTTGAGATCATCAAGTCCAACCTATCACCCAACACATTCAGAGTTAAACTCAATGGGGCCTTGAGTAACCTGTTCCTGTTAAAGATGTCCCAACTCACTGCAGGGGGTTTGACAAGATGGCCTTTGAAGGTCTTTTCAAACCCAATAGTATCTGTGATTCTATGACTTGGAGGTGAGAGGGATTCTGAGCTGTTGACTGACAGCTCTGAGCCTCACCATAGGCTTATGAATCTGATGGACCACTGAGCCTCAAAAGGCACATTAATGAGAGCCAAATAAAATAAACCCACAAAAGCCCCAACCCCCCTGAAGTACCTTTCTCTGCTGCAGGTGCTATTACTCTTCATCCAGGTGACTGTCTGTCTAACAACATTGGGTAGAACCTAATCCAAACACTTTGGGGCTGAATTTATGTCTGAATTATGGAGGCTCAGTATGGCTCCTCTTTGGCAGTTGCTCACACGTATATCACTGATTTATTTGGGTCTTTTTCTCCACAGGAAGGATAGTGCTGACAGAAGACAAAGCAAGACCTCCTGGTATGCCAAGAAGGCCAGCCTGCTTTGTGAACAGGTGGGACTTGACAGGATGCAAGTGCCATTTGTCATTCCTCTTGTTTTATTGTATCAGGAAAATGGGAAACTTGGTTTTGCAAGTAGTTGTTGCTAATTTTAGGTCCTTATCTTTTCCATTTGCAGGAAGTGCTTGGAAATTTGTTCCAGAGTGTCATGAAATAGTGAGTTAGATTGAAACTGTAGTTTACTGCCTCTGACAAAGTATTAGTCAAGGCTGAAATGATGAGAGCTGCTGCCACTAAGTGTGCTCAAAGGTCATCCAAACTGGGTCATAAGTGGTGCACATGTGGAACTTTCTGGGCTCACAGCTGATGAAGGCAAATTCAGACTCCACTTGGCAGGTGTCATTAATACTGGACCTGCAAGTTTTAGCTGAGAAGTGCCATGTAAATACACTAATCTTGAATGGTTATTTCAGCAAATAAAATTTGTACATTGCCTCTGTTTTGAGGCAGTGCTGCTGCCAAATTGCAGCAATTTATAACTATTGCAGAGCTGGATCCAAGCCCTGCAAATATGTTCACAACGTTTAGGAGAATTTTAGCCAGTTAACAAGAGAAACAACAAAAAAAAAGGAATAAAAATGCCCATTTCAACCTTTTAGTGCAAAATTTAGAGCAGTCTTTTTGTTGGACAAGTTCTAAATCTTCCTAATGTAACCTCAGCATTATAACTTGCTGTCATTTTTATGCATGGGAGGGCATGACATCTTTCTCTAGTTCAGCTTTTCAGCTTTAATGCCTCTGAAATTGAGAGTTTATTATTAGTCTTTTGGATCTTTAATCAGAAACTGGCCAGACAGTAGAGTTTAAAGCATGACAGTAATGCAATAGTGACAGGAAAATGATGCTCACAGCAGGCAAGGAAATTCCATAGTAAGAAACAGATTACACCCTCAAGGAAAAAATGCAGTGGTTGGAGATGCTTATGTTTTGCTGTGCTGCTTCTGCTCCTTATCTTCATGATGTCTAGCAGCCCAGGAATCAGTTGTGTACAGGCACTCACTGGCTTTGTCTGCTTGTGTTACGATTGCCACTACTGCCTCCATGTCTGAGAAGGGTGTGCACGTGTGCAAAAGAGGGGGTGAGGAAGAGGCTGCCGAGTCTTGCATTTAGTAGGACAGGAGAAAGCCTGCCAGCTCATTTCACATGGGCCAGTTCATAGAATCATAGAATGCCAGGGGCCAGAAGGGACCTCTTGTGATCATCTAGTCTAACCTCACTGTCAAAGCAGGATCACCTAGAGGCAGGTCACACAGGAACGCATCCATATGGGTCTTGACAGCCTCCAGAGGACACTCCACAACCTCTCTGGGCAGCCTGGTCCAGTGTCACCCCCATAGCAAAGAATTTTCTCCTCATGTTGAGGTGGAACAGTCAGAACACTCCAAGGTTACAACTTCATATCTACTAATATGGTTTGGATTCAAACCAGCAGACCAGAGATGAAGTGGTTTGCTTCCCTTTACCAATTCCCCTAAATCATTCAACTCTCTTTCCTAGGTGATTACTGGGCTAGTGGTTGGTCTCTTCTCTCTAGTACTGGGTCACAGGATGAGAGGAAACAGACTGAAATTGTACTAGGAGAGGTTTAGGTTGGATATTAGGATTTTTTTTCCCTGCAAGAGTGGTCAGACATTGGAACAGGCTGCTCAATGAGGTGGTGGAGTCACCATCCCTGCAGGTGTGCAAGAAATGCATGGACATGGCACTCTGGGACGTGGTTGAACAGCCACAGTGGTCTTAGGTTTATGGTTGGACTCTTAGGGGTCTTTTCCAACCAAAACAGTTCTATGATTCTATGTTTGTGGTAAAATTGAGTCTGCATGAAGCTTGCACCACTGATTTATGAACTCAGCAATCAGTTATGCAAACTGCCTGCTGGCAACACTATCTACCTAGGCAGCTCTGCTATGCTGTGCTGCTTTGTTTTTTCCTTCCTGCACGCAGCCTCCACTCCACCACTGCCCTCCACCCTGCCCATTTAATTCTCAGAAAGTAATCCTGCTGGTAAGTATCCACTCCATTTATAGAAAGCATTCTTTAAATTGTGCCTGTGAATAGATAAGGATACCTTGTTTGCTCAATCAATCTGCTGGTCATCCAGTCACTTAGTTACCTAACAGGTGCTGGAATTAGCCTTTTCCCTGGCTTGGATGTACATGCAGTGTTTGAATGATTTCTGTTTGTTTGTGGGGTTTGCTTGGGTTTCTCTTGTTTGTTTGTTTGGTGGGTTTGGTGGGTTTGGTGGGTTGTTTTTTTTTTGTGGGGGGGAGGGGGGAGGAGGAGGAGGAGAGAGGTTTTGTTTGTTTGCTTGCTTTTTAAATTAATTATTTAGCATATTGCTTTCCTCAGGCACAGCTTCTTTCCACACATAGCCTGTGAGTATTTCTGCAAGCAGCAGAAGCTCAGTGTTTCCATGAGTAGTAACCACTCATCCTCAAGTTCCTGGAAAGGGAGCACAAGGGGAATAAAAGAGGCCAGAACAAATTACAGCTGGGAATGCATGAGTGTGTTTGTGGATATTATTTTCCCCTCATTCTGCTATTCTTAGAATTTCATCTAATCTTTTAAGCTTTTTAAGACAGAATGAACTTAATGAGACAGCAGGACAATGGTAAATGCCTAACAGCTTTGGTAAATGCCTAACAGCCTTGCTAATAGGAGCATGATCTTGTCTAGTTCAGATTTCAAGTGATTTGTTTGCCTTATCCTTGAACTATCATTTAATTTTGTTTCCATAGAAGACTAAGGTTATGAAAGAGGAATAGATGACTACTTTACTTGTAATGGATAAGCTAAAGTTTCCCAGAGAGTCTTGGAGATCAGCAGTTCAGTGCTACTAGTGATAGCCATGAGTTTTGTCATCTTTCTAACCTCGGGTGAAAGGATTTCATCTTAAGGAATGACAACCTAAGCCTTGCTTTTCCAGTAGTGTTTCCTTAATAGCAGTTCAACCCCAGGAGACTCCATTTCACAGATTTAAACCTAGGGCTTGTGAAAATTGCTTTGTCAATAACCTTTAGGGTAAGCAGAGAACATTTCTCCTACTGCTCTTTTCTACTTGTGATGGGGGAGCTCTGCCAGTAATTACAGAATGTTAGGGGTTGGAAGGGACCTCCAGAGATCATCAAGCCCAACCCCCATGCTAAAGAAGAGTCACCTAGGGCAGGCCACACAGAAACACATCCAGGTGGGTTTTGAAGTCTCCAGAGAAGAAGACTCCACCACCTCTTTGGGCAGCCTGTTCCGGTGCTCCAGCACCCTTAAGTTAAAGAAATTCCTCCTCATGTTTAGATGGAGCTTCTTATGCTGAAGTTTGTGCCCATTACCCCTGGTCCTGTCACTGAGCACCCCTGATGAAAAGACTGATTGCTTAATATTCCCTAAAATAATTATGTACTACTCCTTTCTGTTCAGCTATGCTTTTCCTTTTGTCCTGTGCATCTCCAGAACTCATGGAAATGTTCCTCCTCCTTGGATTATTCTGGCACAGACGTTGTGCTGTCAAGGAACTGGTTTGATTAGCAGGGGGGAAAGAAAGAGCAGCTCTAAGTTTACTGTGGGGGCTTTTTTTAGCAAAGAGGTGCCAGCCTATTCCTCCCTAACTATGACTTTTGATTCATTTTTGCCACTTGGTGGAAATGCCTCATCTTCACCATGTTTGACCTGGAACAATTCAGTTGAATTTGGCCAAAAGGAGGTGGGGGGGAGGAAGGGGGAGGGAGGAGTCAACTAAAATTGTTTTTCCTGCTAAATTAAAACAACTTTAGCTGGGATGAGTCATTGCCAAGATGCAGCAGTCAATTCTACATCCAGTAACTGCAAACATCTGACCAAAGAACAAAACTACCGGCTTGCTAATGACCTTTTACATAAAACCAGATTGCATCTGCCTTTGAGTGAAGCTCTGCCTTTTATTTCTCTGGTTTTCAACCAAACCCACTCTTCTTGAGTTAAAAATATGACTTTTTTTGTTTAATATTTTTGTTCTTTCCACCTTTTGACAAAAAGCTATAGCAAATCTAGTTGATGCAACTTCTTGAAGGTTTAGCCAGGATAGAGGCAGAAAAAGAAGCATAAGGGAATCATAGAATGGTTTGGCTTGGAAGGGACCTTAAAGATCATCTGGCTCCAACCCCACTGCCATGGGCAGGGACACCTTCTGTGAGACCAGGCTGCTCAAGGCCTCATCCAGCCTGGCCTGGGTGTTCAACTACAGAGTTCAGCAAAAGAGATACAGCACTTTAACAATGCAGAACAGAAGAGAAATCCAGTATGGTCTGACCTTTCTCAGTATCAGGCTGGCCTTGAGTAATCCAGTCTAGTCAAAGGTGTCCCTGCCCATGGCAGGGCAGTTGGAACTAGATGATCTTTAAAGCCCCTTCCGACCCAAAGCATTCCATAAAACTATGAATTTTTGGTTTATATGTGGTTATAGAACAGTACCAGGATTTTATCCTGTGTGGTATTTGTACTGTGCAGATGCTGCAGATAAAGCATTGCTTTTTTAGTAAGCTGCTGTTAAGCTAGCACAAACAGAAATGACTGGAAATGGATGAAGGAGGTTTAAAAGACAAGACGTCATCACCTGTGGGATCTTCCAGTTGTCCTAGGCTTTCAGAGATTCTCTTCCCAGTCACCCACTATCATTGCTTACACTACTTCAAATTATTTACCAAAAGAAAGGAAATTGTGAAGCTGTAGCTTCACAAAGTATTTACACTGTTCAGCCTGGAGAAGAGGAGGAGGCTCTGGGGAGACATTACAGCAGCATTTCCCTGTCTGAAAGGGACCTTCAGAAAGGCTGGGGAAGGCTTGGAGTGATAGGACAACAGGCAAGGGTTTGAAACTGGAGAAGGGTAGATTTAGGTTGCACATAAGGAGAAAGTTCAAACTCTGGGCTCTTCCAGGCTGTCTCTGCTGCTGTCAGATGTGTTTTCCAGTTAAGGAGATAAAACCATGAGAACTTTGTAACACCAAGCGAACTGTGGAAGGAGGCAGTAAAAATCTGCTCGTGGAGGAGTTGGACAGCAAAGCTCAGGGTCTGAGCTGGGACACACAGACAAAACTCATAATAAAACATTAAGATAGAGAAGTAAAACTAGCTTGCCCAGAATTGTTCATCTAGACTTCCTGTCAGCTCTGAGAAGATCAGAGATACCAAATTGTAGAATACAAGGTTACTGATGGTCATTGTATCTGTAAGAGTCTTAGCTGCAGGATGCATTACAAGCCTCATCTCATGCTATGCATGGAACCGTGAGATACCTGAGGAGTTCTCAGGAGGCTTTCCTGTGAGCTCTGAGCAGTAGCATTTGGGAAGCTTGTCTTAATTAGAGCTCCAGACAGAAGGTGATGAAATAAAAAACAACCCAAAAAACCCCAGCAAGCCACCCGACCGACAGCAAAACCCAACAAAGGCGTGAAGGAGAAAGAAAACCACCGAAACAATTGTGTCTGCAAAGTCAGACATCCAAAAGGTCACAGCTCTTGGTGCTTCCCCAGTGTCCCCTGGGTGTTCAGCTAGAGTATTTACACAATCTTATCTGTATTAAGCTTTGCAAGCCACTTAAGACAATTAAAATGAATGGTGCCATGGTTTAGTTGATTAGATGGTGTTGGGTGATAGGTTGGACCTGATGATCTCAAAGGTCTCTTCCAACCTGGTTAATTCAATTCTATTCTATATTCTGTATTCTGTATTCTATATTCTATATTCTATTCTATTCTCTATTCTCTATTATATTATATTCTATGCCATTCTATTATTCCATTCCATTCCATTCCATTCCATTCCATTCCATTCCATTCCATTCCATTCCATTCCATTCTATGAACTGTAAGACCTCAGATCTCCCACTTTCTTTTATCCTAAATGAAATCAGTTTTCAGGGGTGACCTTATTGCTCTCTACAACTACCTTAAGGGAGGTTGTAGACAGGCAGATTTTGGTCTCTTCTCCCAGGCAGCCAGTATCAGAACAAGAGGACACAGTCTCAGGCTGTTCCAGGGGAAGTTTAGGCTGGATGTTAGGAAGAAGTTCTATACAGAGAGAGTGATTGCCCATTGGAATGGGCTGCTTGGGGAGGTGGTGGAGTCACCATCATTGGAGGTGTTCAGGAGGAGACTTGATGGGGTGCTTGGTGCCATGGTTTAGTTGTTTAGGTGGGTTGGATTGGTTGATCGGTTGGACGTGATGATCTTGAAGGTCTCTTCCAACCTGGTCTATTCTATTCTATTCCATTCTATTCCATTCTATTCTATTCTATTCTATTCTATTCTATTCTACGTTTTCCTCTACACCACAGCTATTAGAGATTTTAACCAGATGGACAAAAACTCACTTGTTAAATTCTGACAGTTTGCACTTTCAAACACAGTGACTCTTCTGTTCTGAAACTTTAAAAAGCAGGTAAGGTGACACTAACCTGATTGATTTCTGTAGTGTATCTTGGAAACTGAAACAACAAACATGTTCTGAACTTCTCTGCTAGGAAAGAAAGATACTTTTTCACTGCAAAATGGTTAAACTCAGTTCAATATATTTGGTATTGCAGTAGGAAATGTGTTCTTGAGGGGAAATTGTCTTAATTTTGGCTAAAGTTAATATGAGGAAATATATTAAAACCGAGTGGAAGCTTATTAGTTTATGAGCCTCTGGCTGAGGATTTTCTACGTCTGGGAGATGGTTCAAGGAGAGCAAAAGAAAAGTAATAACCTGTAGGATCTGGAAAGTTTCTGTGGGATTTCATTCCACCAGGTGCCTTGCTGGTGGCAGAGGATCTGGTTTTCTCCTCTCTGTTTCACTAGGACATTGCTCTCTGCCTCTCTAGGCTAGCTATTTTGGTGGGAGAGAGCAGGTTAAAGTAAAACAAAAAGATGCTGAAAGTGGGCAGGAATCCTGCACACCAAGCCATAGATAGAAATTATCAAGTCAGCTGCATGAGAAGCAGTGGCAGTTTGCCAAGCGAGTGCAGCCAGGAGCAGAGCAGCAGCTGCAGGCCCAGAGCATCAAGGAAGCTGGTTCACTTTTTCACAGACAGAGGGAATGGTAGCAGCTGGAAGGGACCTCTGGAGATGATCAAGTCCATCACCCCTGCCAAGGCAGGTTCACCTAGAGAAGGTCACACAGGAACACACCTGGGAAGGTTTTGAATGTCTCCAGAGACAGAGACTCTACCACCTCTCTGAGTAGCCTGTTCCAGTGGCCAGTCACACTCAAATTAAAGAAGTTCCTCCTCATGTTTAGGTGAAACTTCTTATGATCAGGTTTGCACCTGTTACCCCTTCTCTCTCTGGGCACCACTGAAAAAAGACAGGTCCTATCCTCCTGACACCCATCCTGGAAGTGTTGGTCAGCATTGATGAGATGCCCCTTCAGTCTTCCCTTTTCCAGACTAAAAAGATGCAATTCTCTCAGCCTTTGCTCCTAAGAGAGATGTTCTAGTCCCCACAGTATCTTTGCACTCTTTTTCTGTACCCTCTCCAGCAAGTCCCTGTTCTTCTTTAACCAGGGATCCCACAGCTGGACACAATCCTCCAGATGTGACCTCACCAGTGCACCAGTGCTGAGTAGAGAGGGGGAGGAGGATGTTCCCTTGACCTTCTGGTCACTCTTCTCAATGCACCCCAGGATGTCTTCTTGGCCAAAAGGGCACATTGCTGGCTCATGGTTATCCTGTTGTTCACCAGGACTCCCAGGTGTGCTCTGTGAAGTGCTGCATGGGACACTGCTGATCTGAACTGAAGAATTATAGCTGGAAACTGGGAGATCTGAGCTGGTACAGAAGCCTTCACTGCCACTTCATTTCTTTATTAGTCACTCAACTCTGGATTGCTCATGTTAGCTTTGGGTGGTGATATGGTGAAGGTGCTTTATGATGTGTGTTGAGATGATTATATGGGCCTATGGAGATAGAACAAGGGACAACAGATTTAAACTGGAGCAGGATAGACTCAGATTGGCCATTAATAAGAACCTCTTAACTGTGAGGGTGGTGAGACACTGAAACAGATTGCCCAGTGAACTTATGATCATCTCATCCCTGGAAGTGTTTTAAGACCTGGCTGGCTGAGGCTTTGAGCTACCTGGTCTAGTGGAAGGCATTGCTGCCCATGGCAGGGATGTTTGAACTGGGTGATCTTTAAGGTCCCTTTCAATTCAAGCCATGCTATGACCCTGAAAGGTACCAAGTACTGTGGCCATAATCCAGCCTAACACATCTGCTAGCATATGAAGTTAAATTTATGACCCCTCCTCATTGTGGGAGGAGTAAGTTAAGGGCTTTGTACACTATATAAAACTTGAGTATCTGCACCTGGAAATACAGAGGCAAAGTGGAATTTTACCCCATAGACACGTGTGAGCAGCTGGGCTTCTAGGTGTCTTTCTGAAGCAGAAGCCTAGAGTAATAAAATGTACTGCACCTGCATGCTTTAGTCTTGACCTTTGTCGCTACCATCTAGCTTTTCTCACCTACCCTAGCACTTTTCATCAAGAAAGGAACATCAGCCTTTTTGCACCCTCCTACCCCACCCAGAAGTGTGAAAGAAGCCCAAGTTTTACATGTGAAAACACACTGTACCTCTGGTAGGACAAATGTGAGTGGTGGCAGCCAAAGAGAGAGGTGAGGTAAACCGGCTTAACTGTGGAGCTGCTGAGGTGGAAGGTGGGCAGCTTGTGAATGGCTCTCAAGGATTCCTCACCTGCCTCCTAGCATTAGACAGGCATGTTCATAAGTAGTTATTAATAGTAAGCCACTGTAGCTACCAAGTGCAGATGACAATATTAATGAAGTGAAACTGGCAGCAGCTTTCTGTGAGAATTAAGTGTTGACTGTGGCAGTTAAAAGCAGGGAGGTCAGATGCATGCAAATGATGAAGATCTTACTCAAAACTTGAAGGTAGGAAGAGTGATCTGAACAGGCTGGATCTATGGGCTGAGGTCAGTTGTGTGAGGTTTAACAAGGCCAAGTGCTGGGTTCTGCACTTGGGTTACAACTGCCACGTACAGTGCTCCAGGCTTGGGGCAGAGTAGCTGAAAAGCTGCCTGGTAGAAAAAGGACCTGAGGGTGCTGGTTGATAGCCAGCTGAATGTGAGCCTGAAGTGTGCATAGGTGACCAAAAAGGCCAGAAGCATTCTGGCCTGGCAAGAGTAGGGAAGTGATCATCCACCTATACTGACTGAGGGAACTGGGGTTGTTTGGTCTGGAGAAAAGAAGGGTTAGAGGAGACCTGATTGCTCTCTACAACTCCCCAAAAGGAGGTTGGAGCGAGGTAGGGATTGATCTCTTCTCCCTAGTAACAAGTGATAGGGCAAAAAGAAATGGCCTGAAATTGTGCCAGGAGAGGTTTGGGTTGGAGATTAAGAAGAATTTCTTTGCTGCAAGAGTGGTCAGGCAGTGGAACAGGCTGCCCAGGAGGATGGTGGAGTCACCATGCCTGGAGATATTCAAGAAGTGTGGACATGGCACTCTGGGACATGATTTAAGGGCTGTAGTGGTGTTAGGTTGATGGTTGGACTTGGTGATCTTGGAGGTCTTTTCCAACCAAAACTCTTCTATGAAATAAATACCAGAGAAAAACTTCTTTATGCCTTTACCCTCTTACTTCTTTCTGATGTTTACCATCACCACCTAGTAGGTAGAGTAGATTGGTATGGATGGGTCTGCACAAGAGCTCAGCTCTCGCTTTCTGTCCCTTGGAAAATGATCCCATCAAGATTGTGCTGAGGAGCCAGGCATAGCTCAGGGTGGCATGTGAGGCAGAAATTGTGTCTAAATCAGTTGAGGGAGGTTACTTTCTGGGAAGTTTGAATTTGCAAAACTGCAGATATACAGTTCAAGAAGCACAGAGAATTCCTGTAATAAAAAGAGAGCTGTTCTAACCCATTTTGAGCTAGGCAGTTTGTCAAAAGCCACAGCAATCTGGGATAAGAAGTAAAATTTATGTTAGAAGTCAGGCATTTCCTTGCATGTAATCCTGCTTACTTGCAGAGCATATTCATGGTGGCCTGTTCATAATCCTGTCTCTTTTCTAGCCAGCCCTTATCAGAAGGGCCTTGGGTTTTATTTTCTCAGGGCTGTATTTCCTGACTGTGTGCTGGCTGTCTTCTGAGGACCAGAGACAGTCATGGCTTGGGTCAGGCTGTGCTGCTGCAGGGAGCAGCAGTAGAAGTAATGGTGAGGGTTGGGAAATGAAGAACTTGCTTCACCAACCTGTGATTGCACTGCGAGGAGAAAAACGTGGGGGGGGTGGGGTACGCAGTGTATCTGGAGAGAGTACAGAATTAACCAGGTTGGGAAAGACCTTTGAGATCATCAAGTCCAACCTCTCATCCAACACCATCCAATCAACTAAACCATGGCACCAAGTGCCTCATCCAGACTCTTTTTAAACACCTCCAGTGATGGTGACTCCACCACCTCCCTGGGCAGCACATTCCAATGGCCAATCTCTCTTTCTGGGAAGAATTTCTTCCTAACATCCAGCCTAAACTTCCCCTGGCACAGCTTGAGACTGTGTCCTCTTGTTCTGGTGCTGGTTGACTGGGAGAAGAGACCAACCCCCACCTGGCTACAACCTCCCTTCAGGTAGTTGTGGAGAGCAACAAGGTCTCCCCTGAGCTTCCTCTTCTCCAGGCTAAGCAACCCCAGCTCCCTTAGCCTCTCCTCACAGGGCTGTGCTCCAAACCCCTCACCAGCTTTGTTGCCCTGAAAACACGTTCAAGTGTCTCAATATCCTTCTTAAATTGAGGGGCCCAGAACTGGACACAGTACTCAAGGTGTGTCCCAACCAGTGCTGAGTACAGGGCAGATGCTACTTGTGAGAGATTATGTTCTGTCCTCATCAAGAATGTAGGATGGAAATCTGTGCTTAGGGTACACCCAAGCCAGCATTGAGAAGGTTCCTTTGTTAAACACTGGTAGCAATATCCATTTCAGTCTACATTTCCCCTTCCTCACATGAAGTCACACACAGACCATGATCTCCTTAATTAATGTTCCTATTGATCTTTAGAACATAACTTCGAGTGCTGCCATCAAAGGCATCACAGATAAAAGCACAAGTCTCATTCCTTCACACAGGAGATTTTTTTAGGCTTCATGATACAGAAAGTTATAAGTCTAGAAGAAATATTTTTAAGATACTGTCATTGCATTTGAGTTGGCTCAGTTAAGGGCAAAGGCATTTCATTTCATGGGAATTATTCTAACTTCTATTTTAAGGATCAGTTGAGCTTTTGAGACTTTGGACCTTATTGGAGAAAACATAACCACAGGAGGCATTGTTCAAGGCTACACTTCAGGAAGCATTGCTTAAGGCTACACATCTTGCCAAAGCCTTGGTATGCCTATGGCTACAAATCACTGGTCTGCCTTAAGTGACACTACCTGGTAAATTGATAGTTTCCCCATTTTAGCAGAGGGTCAGATACATCAGGACACACCTGCATTAATGTCTGGAATTTCCTATAGAGAATCATAGAATGCACTGGGTTGGGAGGAACCTCTAGAGGTCATCTTGTTCAACCCCTCTGCAGCAAGCAGGGGCATCCACAACTAGAGCAGGTTGCTCAGAACCCCATCAAGTCTGACCTTTCAAGTACAGTTATAATCTGTAGTTCTCTGAGTAGATGTCTTAACCTTGATGTGATGCATTGAAATCAGTGACAATTTCATGTGAAGAAAGAGTTCTGACCACATCCCTCTTCCAAAAATGTATTATGTTCTCACTTCATAACATCGTAGAAGGGTAGGGGTTGGAAGGAATCTCTGGATAGCATTGAGTCTCAGCCCCCTGCCAAAACAGGATCACCAAGGGCAGGCCCAGAGGAATGCATCCATGTGGGTTTGGAAAGTCTCCAGAGAGAGAGAATACACAACATCTCTGGGCAGCCTGTTCCAGGGGTCCTGCACCCCCACAGCAAGGAAGTTTTTCCTCATGTTGAGGTGGAACTTCCTGTGTCCCAGTTTGTATCCATTGCCCCTCATCCTATCACTGGCCCCTGCTGAAAAGAGACTGGCCTCTTCTTGACACCCACCCTTCAGGTATTTATTAACAGTAATAAAATCTTTCAGCCTTATCCAGGCTAAACAGCTGCAGGTCTCTCAGTTTTTGCTCATCAGACAGCTGTTCCAGTACCTTCATCTTCCTTGTAGCCTCTGTTGGACACTGTATCATTTCCTTAGAGGGCATGGTCTCAAGCTGAGCCGGGGGAGGTTTAGGCTGGAGGTTAGGAGGAAATTCTACAGAGGAAGAGAGATTGCCCATTGGAATGGGCTGCCCAGGAAGGTGGTGGAGTCACCATCACTGGAGGTGTTCAGGAGGAGACTTGACGGGGTGCTTGGTGCCATGGTTTAGTTGATTAGGTGGGTTGGATAATAGGTTGAACACGGTGATCTTGAAGGTCTCTTCCAACCTGATTTATTCTGTTCTATTCTGTTCTTGAACTGCAGAGCCCAGACCTGAACACAATACTCCAGGTGTGGTTTCACTGAGGCAGAACAGATGGGAAGAAGAACCTCCCTTGACCTGCTGGCCACACTCTTCTTAATGCACTCCAGGATCCCAATGGCTTCCTTGGCCACAAGGGCACATTGCTGTCCCACGGATAACTTATTGTCCAAGAGGATTCCAAGGTCCTTCTCCATGGATAAATAGCATAAATTAGATTAAGATAACATCTCTCACAATGAAGCTGCTTTCCTGGAGATCAGCCCCTCATGTGTACTGGTGCAGGGGGTTATTCCTCCCCAGGTGCACTGATAGATTTCTTTTTCAATAGACAGAATGGCAACCCAGCCACATAATGGTTGTGTTTTGAGAGCTTGCTTAATGGCTGGCATGGTCATTTGGTTTTGCTTGATGTGTCCTTTTCCAAGGTCTTTTGAATTGGGCTATTTACTACTAGCTTCAAAACCTCAGGTTTCAGCCAATTGGTTCCCCCTGCCTTAATCTTGTTCCTGAACATTTCAATTAGCATTTGTCAGGACTGGTTTTTCATTGTGGATTGTTTCAAATCAGTCTGCTGAGTCCTGCAGCCTTGCAAATTGCTTTCATTTAGAACCATGATCTTTTAAGAGCTTTCTCAGAGAGCATGAGCAAACAAGTGGGAGGCTCTTTCCTTCTGACCTTTCCCAGGTTGAGTTCGGTGTTAGCTGACAAAGCATGTCATTTTAATAACCTGCAGTAACAAGCAAAGCTCAGCTTAACTCTCCAGAGAGTCATAGAATGGTAGGGATTGGAAGGCACCTCTGGAGATGGAGTCCTAACCCTCTGCCAAAGCAGGGTCATCTAGGGCAGGCCACACAGGGATGCATCCATATGGTTCTTGAGGGTCTCCAGAGAAGGAGACTCCACTTGTCTCTTTCCAGACTGCTCCAGGACCCTCACAGCAACGAAGTTTTTCCTCATGCTGAGGTGGAACTTCCTGTTTGTGTGTGTTGCATGCTAATGGACTCCTATACTTGACTGCTATAACCAATTTAATTTCTCTATGAAAAGGACAACCTGCAAAAGCAACCTTTTAATGAATCCAAAAGGAAATTTTCTTTTACTTATTTGTTTATATTTCCTGTAGCTTTACACAACAGGGGCTGATAATCTCTTTTCTACACCAGCCTCTAGAGAGAGCACAGAGACAGAGGCTGTTTGACTTTGCACCGGAATAATGAAAGCAAAAGGTGAAATACAAAGTTGCATCACAAGGCTTCGTTAGTAGCACTGTGATCCACCCAAGTCTTGCCAGGAGGTACTAGGACTGTTTCTTTTTCTGCTCCCAATGGGCTTATAGGAGAAGTGACGTGAGGTGTATTAACTGTTCCTTTTTGCTGGGCTTTTGCTTGTCAAGCACATACTGCCAGCTACAAATTCCACACGGTCCCTGGGAAGTGTAAGTGCTTATAACAGCCTGGACGTCACTTTATGGGCCCTGAACACCTTCCCCTTTGGGGTCTTGCTGCATCTTAAAGAGCCCAAATTGTTGTTGGTTGGGTTTTTGTTGTTGCTGTCTGGGGGGGTTTTGTTTGGTTGGTTTGTGTTTGTGGTATGGAGTTTTTTGGTTGGTTGGTATGTGTTTGTTTGTGGTGTGGAGGTTTTTGTTTGTTTGGTGTTTGTTTGGAGCTTTTTGTTTGGTTGGTTTGTGTTTGTTTGGTTGTGGTATGGAGTTGTTTGGTTGGTTGGTTTGTGTTTGTTTGTGGTATGGAGTTGGTTGGTTGGTTTGTGTTTGTATGGTTGTGGTATGGAGTTGTTTGGTTGGTATGTGTTTGTGGTATGAAGTTGTTTGGTTAGTGTTTGTGGTGTGGAGTTGTTTGGTTGGTTTGTGTTTGTGGTATGGAGTAGTTTGGTTTGTCTTTGTGGTATGGAGTTGTTTGGTTGGTTTGTGTTTGTGGTATGAAGTTGTTTGGTTAGTGTTTGTTTGTGGTATGGAGTTGTTTGGTTGGTTTGTGTTTGTGGTATGGAGTTGTTTGGTTTGTCTTTGTGGTATGGAGTTGTTTGGTTTGTCTTTGTGGTATGGAGTTGTTTGGTTGGTTTGTGTTTGTGGTATGGAGTTGTTTGGTTTATGTTTGTGGTATGGAGTTGTTTGGTTTATGTTTGTGGTATGGAGTTGTTTGGTTTATGTTTGTGGTATGGAGTTGTTTGGTTGGTTTGTGTTTGTGATATGAAATTTGGTTGGTTTGGGTTTGTTTGTGGTATGGAGTTTTTTGTCTGGTTGGTTTGTGTTTGTTTTGTGCAGTTTTTTGTTTGTGGTATGGGGTTTTTTTTGTTTGGTTGGTTTGGTTTTGTGGTTTTGGATGTGGTTTTTGCTTGTTTGTTTTGGTTGGTTGGTTTTGAGGTGGGTTTTGGTTTGTTTTCATTTTGTTCTTAATGCAATTACCAACTATAGGGCCGATAGCTTTCATGTAATCCAAGCATGGTGACTTCAGGTATTCTCTAAGCCACAGGAGCAGATGGTTTCAGTCAAGTAACACCTTGGGATTGTTTGAGGCAGAGAAGAAAAAAGAGAAACTTGGGAAAAATAAAGCAGAGCTGCA
Source organism: Dryobates pubescens (assembly GCF_014839835.1). NCBI lineage: Eukaryota > Metazoa > Chordata > Aves > Piciformes > Picidae > Dryobates > Dryobates pubescens. The sequence continues at coordinate 31,614,929 of NC_071619.1, read as the reverse complement.
ATTGTTCTAAATCAGAACATTTTCCAAGAGGCATCAGAGTCCCCTTGAGGAATGCCCAAGCTTAGCAGAACCCTTTGGAATGTGCTTCATTGTGAGATCACAGTTTTATTTGAGCCTGTGTCCAAAAATAAAAGAAAAAAAACAAAACCCCAAACAAAATGCCAAAAAACCCCAGAATTAATAATTTTTTCCCCCTTTAGATTAGTTTCCAGTATTCTTCACCCAAATTGCCTCATTAGGCAGGTTGTCTTGTCAGAAACATTTGCTTCTGGAGGATTCCAGCAGCCAAGTGGGTGCTTTCTGCAGGAAGAAAAGAGGTGAAAGAAGTATTTTCTCTTTGCCCCTATCTTTTTTCTCCATAGGAGAGGGAGTAATGCAGAATGACAAGTTTAAGACATCACTTAAGAGGTAAACAACCAGTAATTGTACCTTAGTAAAAGGCATGCTATTTTAAAACTTCCTAGCTAGGCACTCACTTGTGTAATTTGTGCATCAAAATATTATTGAATGTTAGTTCCCACGAGGAGAAAGCCACACAGTAGCCACCCAGTATGGCTCTAATGGAAAGAAGGAGGGGAGAAGGAATATTTATGATGATTACCATGGGTGCAGAATTCCCCCCACTGCTGCCCTAATGGATTGAGATTATATATGGCAACAAACTGGAGTAGGGGGAGTTTGAAATGTATTTGCTAGGAGACTGATGGAAAGGCATGCAGAGAAAGTGATTATCTCCCAAAGCCATTGACTACTCTAAGTGGGGAAGAGTGGAAATCTGTTTGAGCTCATGGAAGAGCTGCTGGTTATGTTGTATACTTATGTTGTACTCCAGTCAATAAAGTACAGAACATAGCTCAGAACAAGAAGATGTTACTCTGCCATAAACCAAAAGAATCACTGTGGTCAGGAAGCAAAGGACATTCACAGATTGCATCAGGTTGAAAAGGACCATCCAAGGTCATCTTGTCCAACCCCCTTGCAGTCAGCAGGGATACCTCCCATTAGACCAGGCTGCCCAGGGTCACATCAAGTCTGATCTTGAATGTCTTCAGGGACCAAGCCTCAACCATATCCCTGGGTAACCTGTTCCAGAGTTCCACCACTCTTCTTGTGAGGAATTTCCTCCTAATGTCCAACCTAAATCTACCCTGCTGTAGTTTCAAACCATTGCCCCTCATCCTATCACTACAAGCCCTTCTAAACAATCACTCCCCAGCCTTCCTGTGCATCCCCTTCAGGTATTGAAATGTAGTGGTAAGACCTCCCCAGAGCCTTCTCTTCTCCAGGCTGAACAGCCCCAATTCTTTCAGCCTGTCTTCATAGGAGAGGTGCTTCAGCCCCCTGATCACCTTTGTGGCTTCCTCTGGACCCGCTCCAGCAGGTCCATGTACTTCTTGTTTTGAGGGCCCCATAGCTGAACGCAGTGCTTCAGGTGAGGTCTCACCAATACAGAGCAGAGTGGCAGAACCACCTCTCTTGACCTCCTGGCCACAACGAATGAGAAGGGTGAAGTTGTGGGTCCAGTGAAGTTAGCAATAGAAGTTTCTCAGGAAAGGAATTTCACTTTGTGTGCTTGCTCATGACTACATCAGAGCTACCATAGCAGGCAAACATGAATTAATGGCAAAGGTAAATATTTTTGTGGATTTCTTCATGTTGCTGTACAATATTTTCAGATGCTGTGTGTTTGGAAATTGTTTATTTTAAGCCTTGTGGAACACCTCCAGAAGCAACCTTCCTTTTATTTCAGCTTCAGAAAGCATGACTGAAATGAAGAGATTCTACTGTCCTGCCTTCAGGTAGAGTAAAACTGCAAGGGACTTGAGGTGATAATGAGAGATAGGAAACACACACCTTTACTTTGAATTTTTTTAACACCCTGCACATAAATCCAGGGCATTGAGCATGTCCAAAGAAGAGCAACAAAGTTGAACACCAGTCTTGTGAGGAATGGTTGAGGGAGCTGGGGTTCTTTGGCCTTCAGAAGAGCAGGCTGAGGAGAGACCTCATTGGTTTCTACAACTACCTCAAAGGATGTTGGAGTGGGGTAGTGTGTGTGGGGGGTCAGTCTCATCTCACATGCAACAAGTGACAGGACAAGAACAATAGCCCTCAAGTTGTGCCAAGGGAGATTCAGGTTGGACATTAGGAAAGATTTCTCCACAGAATGGGTTATCTGGCTGTGCAGGGAGGTGGTGGAGTCCCTACCCCTGGAAACATGTCAAAGATGTGTGGATGTGGTGCTGAGGGATGTGGTAGTGGCTTGGCAGTAGCAGTGGGATTGTGAGCTCTAGGTGAGTGGTTGGACTTGATGATCTCCAACAACTCTTCCAACTTCAACAGTTCTATGATTTCATGATTCTGTAAAATGTAGAAGTCTTGCCTGGTGTTTTGTTTCTCCTCAGGGTCACTGCAGCCTCTTGAAGGCGTGGTGTACGTGAATGTGCAAACACAGAAGCATAGTCCCTTATCCTGCACCTTTTACTCTGTCCTTCACCTAAAATTGCTAAGTGTACAGTCCAGTGGCTGTGGGCCACTTTGAAGATAATGCTGGAAACTTGAAACTTGGCACAGGTTTGTGCTCCTGGCAGCTGCATTGCTGGAAAGTCATGGGTGTTCCCCTCTTAGCTGAAGTTGCTCAAGGGCCGTGGCGGCTTCATGCCAGGTCTGTGTATTGGAGGGTAGATAAGAAGAGACAAAGCCAGATCAGCGTTTTCCAGGATGGGATTGAGTCTCCAGCCAAATGGAGATTGTAGAAAGTGTTATTCATAGTTGCTGCCAAGAATAGATTTACGATTTTCTGAGGAATCCAGGACTCCTTCTGGGCTGGAGATTGACCGAGCATTGGTGTGTTTATGCTGCAGAGCCCTAGAAATTGTTGGGGCTTTTTTTCCATATTGTAGAGTTGGTATTGCTATCTGATACGTAATCAAAGCCCAGCAGTCACATAGCTGTGTCTAGTCACCGGGATAGAAAGATGCCAAATCTGACAGAGTGAGCAAACTGTGTCTTTGTTTTACTCTTGTTTGGGAAACTGAATTACTGATAAACACAAGAAATCTGCAGCTAAGATTGCATTCTCCATCTGTCTTTGCTGACAAAAGAGGCAGAGTAACTAATTCAGCCATGTCCATGGAAATGGAGGCTTTATATTCCCATGTGGCAGGATCTTGCTGATAGTTCAAATCATTAGCTAACTTTGTTGAAAACAATTATGCTTGCTAGCTAGACAGGTGTTCAGCTAAAGCCTTTCCAACTGTCAGGTGTCAAACTATTGATAATTGCCAACATCTTTTCTTCTTGGAGAAATGAACTGTGTGGAGAGTTTGACAGAATGGAGTATGTTAGGGGGAAAAGTACTGTGGCAAGAAGGATGGGGGAAAGAAAACTTTTCATACATGATGCTGTGAAGTGGAAAAGGATTATTTTTCTCATGTGGTCCTCTCCAGGTAGAGCAGAAAATAGTGGCCTTCAATTGCAGTACTTCTGTGATTCTTGTAAGTGGCTGTGGCCATGGCTTGTTGCTTGGCATGGCAACAAGGGGAACAAAGAGACTCCTCTCTCATATCTAAGGGCCACAACAGCAATTTGTCAACATAAAATGACTGTGAAAGATACTAGCTTAATCTAATTTATGCTGCTTATCCATGGAGAAGGAGCTTGGAGTCCTGATGGTCAGTAAGCTATCCATGGGACAGTGATCATAGAATCATAGAATCAATAAGGTTGGAAAAGACCACAGAAATCATCAAGTCCAACCTGTCACCAAACACCTCGTGACTGATGTGCTCTTGTGGTCAAGAAGGCCAGTGATCTCCTGGGGGGCATTCAGAAGAATGGAACCAGCAGGTCAAGGGAGGATTTCTGCCCTGTCTACTCTGCCGTGGTGAGACCACATTTAGAGTATCGTGTTCAGGTCTGGGCTCTGCGGTTCAAGAGAGACAGGGAAATACTGAAGGGAGTCCAGTGGAGGGCTATGATGGCAATGAAGGGACTGGAACATCAGTCTCATGAGGAAGAGCTGAGAGAGCTGGGGTTGTTTAGCTTGGAGCAGAGAAGGCTGAGAGGGGTTCTGTTCAATGTTCCCTTAAGGGTAGGGATCAGGAAGATGGGGCCAGTCTCTTTGCAGTGGTGCCCAGTGATAGGACAAGGGGCAACGGATACAAACTGGAACACAGGAAGTTCCAACTCAACATAAGGAAAAACTTCTTCAATGTAAAGGAAGAGGCTGCCCAGAGAAGTTCTGGAGTCTCTGTCTCCTTTTCCGGAGTCATTCAAAAACTACCTGAGTGCCCTGCCCTAGGTGTTCCTGCTTTGGCAGAGGGGTTGGCCCTGATCTCCAGAGGTCCCTCCCAGCCCCTACCATTCTGTGGTTCTGTGCACAAGGCATCATGACCAAATCAGTGCCATAATTAGTATTTGAGCTCATCTTTTTCTCTAGCTGTTGAGGAAACACTACTGGGAAAATAGGAATATTTGTAAAATGTTTTTCCAGTTTCTGGTGGCAAATTTTTATTTATTTTCTTGGAACTTGTGTCAGGAAGAACCATCTCTCATAACTGCTGCAGTGAGGGCTCTATGCTGTAAGTGATCCTGACAGTAAACAGCTGATGTGATTTTATCACATGTATTTGTGCAATAAAAAAGAAAATATCTCCCTTGATATCCATATTGATATTCATATTGACTTCCACATCCTCCCAAGAGCAATCCCTGAGGGCATGGCGTGCCTTGAACCCACAGCAATGTGCAGTAAATCAAAAATTGCTCTCATGATTAACTTCTTAGCTGCTAAAACATAAACTCACTAGTCTACTTCAGAGAGAAGAGCTGTGTAGCCAGAAATGCTGCTGATAAATGGAACCATGCTGTCTTCAGACCACGAGGCTGAAATGTGACCCTTCTTTGTATGCAGGGGTTTTGGGCCAGCGTCTGCTGAGGGAGGTCTGGCATCTGGATGTGCTATTGTTTCCACTGCCTGAGAGCTTTCCTCTTATAGACTACTTATCCTCAGTCTTGAACTCGGTTTATACCACAGGAGTCATGTTCTCTGTGACTCACAGAGCCTTCGGCAAACAAAAAAATTTAGCCTTGTTTTGAAGAGTGAAGAGGCTTCAGAGCAATGCTGAGTTGAGAAGGCTTATAGCTGTGGTGAGAAGAAAGATGAAAGAGAAAGCCACTCACGTGGATCTCTAGTTAAAGACAGGATTCATAGAATGGTTTGCGTTGGAAGGGACTTGGCAAATTATCTAGTTCAAATCCCCTGCCATGGGCAGGGATACCTCCCACTGGAGCAGGTTGCTCAAGGCCTCATCCTTGAGCATCAAGGCCAGCATCAAGCTGGCCTTGAATACCTCTGAGGAGGGGGCATCCATGACCTTCCCAGGCAACTTGTTCTATTGTCTCACCACCCTAGATATCTAGGATCTAGTCTAGGGTCTTACCTAATATCCAGGATCTTAGATGTTGTTCAGCAGTGGTATGAAGCAAGGGAAAATAGAATCATAGAATCATAGAACCAATAAGGTTGGAAAAGACCTCAGAGATCATCAAGTCCAACCTGTCACCCAAGACCTCATGACCACTAGACCACGGCACCAAGTGCCACATCCAATCCCCTCTTGAGCACCTCCAGGGAGGGTGACTCCACCACCTCCCTGGGCAGCACATTCCAATGCCTAACAGCTCTCTCTGGGGGTGGTGTTTGTGAAAGATACTAGCTTAATCTAATTTATGCTGCTTATCCATGGAGAAGGAGCTTGGAGTCCTGGTGGTCAGTAAGCTATCCATTGGACAGTGATGTGCCCTTGTGGCCAAGAAGGCCAGTGATATCCTGGGGGGCAGTCAGAAGAATGTAACCAGGGAAGTTGGACTGGATGACCTCCAGAGGTCACTTCCAACCCTTATCATTCTATGATTCTACTCTAAGGATAAGACTTAGTCTAGGAAAAGACTAACTCAAAATAGGCCCAAATTAGTGTTACCTGTGAAGTTCACATGCTCTGCAACCAAGGAGCAGAAAGTGACATGATGCTGATAATAGTCCTGTCAGATTAGTTTAGTGTAGCTTCTCCCCTGATCCCTTCTCCATTGGGAAAGCAATTCCAGACAGAGCTGTATATAAGCCTGCTGTTCCCTGTCATGCTGTTGAATAATAAGCACTAAGTCATTGACATCCATTCATATGCTTACTGTGCTTCATGCTGAGAAGCTCTTTCTACAGGTAAGGAAAAGAGAGTTTGCTATTCACCAGGGCTTTGGGAAAGCTCTGCGGCAGAGCCCTGGAAGCCATCATAGAAAGTCATTGACTGGCAGAGACAAGGAGGCTGCTTCTCAGTCACAGCAGTGGGTTGAAGAGCTGGTTGATACTCACAGAGGACCTGACTGTCAGGCCTGGTTTGAGACTGCTATCCCATGTTTACACCAGCAGCAGCCAGTTGGAAACCACCAAGGATTTCGGGTGCGGTTTCTTGTGGGGAACACTCTGACTCCCATTTTGGTTGAGTACTTTTCTTGTTAGGGAAAGTGAGTACAATCACAAGTGTAATAGAGCAGAAAATAAAGATCTGCCTTTTGGCAAGAAAGCTGCTATTGCCACAAAGCAACACAATTTGTGTGCCAGGTTTTGGTTTGGCTTTATTTGCTTGGGATCTCTGAGCTGCAGTGATATTGTTCCAGCTGAGCACTTCCTGAGGATGGCATGGCAATGCTCAAAACATCAGGGAAACATTGGGGAAGTGGTCAGGCCTCTGTACTTGGCACTGGAATGGGCTGCCTGGGGAGGTGGTGGAGTCACCATCCCTGGAGGTGTTCAAGAAGGGATTGGACATGGCACTTGAAGCCATGGTTTAGTCATGAGGTGTTGGGTGACAGTTTGGACTTGATGATCTTTGAGGTCTCTTCCAACCTTAATGATTCTGTGATTCTGTGGTGAGCCTGCACCTCACATACTGGGTTTAGTTTTGGGCCCCTCTCTGCAAGAAGGGCATTGAAGTGCTGGAGCATGTCTACAGAATGGCAACAAAGCTGGTGAAGGGTCTGGAGAAAAAGTCTTAAGAGGTGCAGCTGAAGGAACTGGAATTGTTCCGTTTGTTGCTGATTAGCATATCCTGTAGTAAATTTCACCTCTGGATCTTGAAGGTCTCTTCCAACCTGGTCTCGTCTATTCTATTCTATTCTATTCTATTCTATTCTATTCTATTCTATTCTATTCTATTCTATTCTATTCTATTCTATTCTATTCTATTCTATTCTATTCTATGGATATGCCAGGCTAGCAATGTCCATATTTACTTACTGTCTTTTCAGCCTTCCTGAAGTTCAGCCTAATGCAAAGACATTTGTCATTTGAGGCAATGGAACAGGCTGCCCAGAGAGCACGACCATCCCTGAAGGTGTTCAAAACCCAAGTAGATAGACTAGACTAGACTAGACCAGACTAGACTAGACTAGACTAGACTAGACTAGAATAGAATAGAATAGAATAGAATTAGCCAGGTTGGAAAAGACCTTTGAGATGTGGCACTTCAGGATGTAGTCTAGTGTTCATGGAGGTGTTCAGTAGAAGGTTGGATTTGATGACCTTTTCCAACCTTTATGGTTTACAAACCACTTGAACAGTCATGTAGAACCCTAAAACAAAAGTCTTACTGTGAAAATGTGATTATGTGCCTAAGAAACAGGGTCCTAAATATATGTTTGTCTTTTGTACACATATGAAGTCTGAGACTACTTATGCCATTTTCCTACATAAAAAGCAATGAGATTAGGAAAGGTGTACTTCCCACCCCCCAGCTCCCCCCCATGATGCTTTTTGGGAAACATTGGTGTAGTGATGATTCATGCTGAGTAACAGATGAGTAATTTTTGATGAGTTTCAGAAGGCACTTGTTCCTTTTCCTGGAATGATGTGGATTCTGTTAACGCAGTCACTGGAAGTTAAACAAATATGTGTAGCAGCAGGAACATTAACTCTAGGACTCTGATTAGCATCAATCATGCAAGTCAAGAGAGACTCATAGAGTCATGGAATTGTTTTGCTTGGAAAAGACCTCTAAGGTCATCAAGTCCAACCACAGACCTAACACCACCATGACCATTAAACCGTGTCCCTTTTTGCCACGGCCACAGGTTTCTTGAATACCTCCGGGGATGGTGACTGCACCACCTTTCCTGGGCAGCCTGTTCCAATGCCTGACCACTATGGCAGGAAAGACATTCTTCCTAATATCCTTCCTAAACCTCCCTTTCTAGCACGTGATACTAGGGAGAAGAGACCGATCCCTCCCTCACTCCAGCCTCTTTTCAGGGAGTTGTAGAGAATAATGAGGTCTCCCCTCAGCCTCCTCTTCTCCAGACTGTTCCCTGTTCCCTCAGTTGCTCCTGACCAGACCTGTTCTCCAGACTCTTCACCAGCTTTCTTGCCCTTCTGTGGACACCCACCAGCACCTCAGTGTCCCTCTTGTAGTGAGGGGCCCAAAACTGAACCCAGTATTCAAGGTGTGCCCTTGCCAGTGCCCAGTACAGGCACAATCACTTCCCCCACTCCTGCTGGCCACAGTATTGCTGATCCAGGCTAATGAAAGAGCAAGGGGTTAAATTCTGTTGTTACTTCTTGTTTGTTCCCATTGAAAACAGGAGCTGTATGTGAGTAATGGAGCAGTATTTGGCCTTAAGCCTTTCTGAACAGTGAAAAACTACTGCATTATCTGCATCCTCTTTTGCAGACTCTCTCCCTCCAGGAGAAAACTGGATATACTGGATGTTCTTGAAACAAGTGAGTAGTGCTTTAAAAATACAGCCTCATAATTAACCTGTGCTGCTTAAAATTAGTGCCTTCCTAAAATGTGCTGGACCTTGCTAGAATGATGGGCTTCAAAACCCACTAGTGGCAGACAGCTCAGAACTGAAGGGGAGAATTTGTGAGAGAAAACCCATGAGATTAAAAAGAAATGTGATAGCTGAGAGAGAAAGTGGAGGCTAAAATCAGAATAAGGCAGCTGGGTTCTTCTTTCTGCCTTGTATAAAAAAGAGAGGGGAGGAGGGGGAATGACTCCCTAGGCAGGGCTCAAGTGGAAGTCTTAAATCCCTGAATAAATGTCTTAGGAAATAGGTATTGATCTTTGCCTGGAGAATAGTGCTATGGACATTTGTCAAAGGGGCAGGTGAAAAGACTGGGGGGGAGGTTTGGTTGGTTGGTTGTGTTTTGGGTGTTTTTGAACAGCCTATGAAAGCAGGCCCTCTGGGGTTCATTAATATTTTGCACATCATCCCATGCCACTTGCACATATATTCTTAAACTCAGGGAGATGAATCAAAAATGGTTTAATCCTTGCCTTTTCTGTGGTCTCTTTAGATGAAAGAGTGTGCACAGTGGGTACATGCCTGATTTTCCTCCTTCATAAATATTCTTGGATTCTCCCCCCCCTCCCCATGCCTTTCAAGATGATATATTTACAGCACTGTATCTCAAGGTCTGAGGGAGACTAGGTTAATGAACTTGTGTTTGGTGTTTCTCTCTAAATATACATGCTCATCCCTAACCCTGCAACTCCTTGGTACATCTTGGCATGTGGACTGAAGCTTGAGGAGGGTAAATTTAGGCTGGATATTAGAAAGAAAGTCTTTACAGTGAGGGTGAAGTGACACTGAAACAGGTTGACAAGAGAGGTCATGGAGATGTTCAAGGCCAGGTTGGATGAGGCTTTGATCAATCTGTTCTAGTGGAAGGTGTCCCTGCCAATGGCAGGGAGGTTGGCACTAAATGATCTTTAAGGTCCCTTCCAAGACAAACCACTCTGTGGTTTTATGAATCTCACAGAGCTGCTGTAGTTGGAGTGTTCAGTGCTGCTGGTGCTTGATTATATCCTGTGTTCTCCAAGAATACCTACTTGGCAGGGTAAGTGGAAACAGGTATTCTTGGAGAACACAGACTCTTCACTTGTATTTTTTTTATCCCAAAGGCTAAGAAGGAGGACTCTGATGCAAGGGTCATTTGTGAGCTGGGAAATAAGGAAAGGGGCAAGTTCTGCTCTCTTTCCAATAGTTGTGTGTGCACAGGAGCTTTAGCCACTTTATCTAAAAGGAGAACTTGCCATGGATTTAGTTTTAGCAAGGTGATTTTCTGTGTGGAAGTCTTCTTGTCTGTCTCAGTGTGATCTCTTCTGACTGAACTTTGTCCTGTGTAATGAAACTGGTGAAAATGCTGAAGGACCTTTTCCCTGGTTTATTGTTCCCTTTACATTGTTTAGTTTTGAATATATTAGGAGATTAAGGACCTGCTTTGAGGAGGTTAATCATGAAGACTTCAGTGGCCTTAATCCTGTTTCACAGGCTGGAGCACCTTTGTTATTTGGACAGGCTGGCAGTGTTTGGGCTGTTCAGCCTGGAGACAAGTAGGCTCTGAGGAGACCCTAGAGCAGCCTTCTAGTACCTGTAGGGAGCTGCAGGAAAGCTGGGGAGAGAGTTTTTACAAGGGCTTGTAGAGACAGGATGAGGGGGAAGTGATTTAAGCTGCAAAATGATAGAATTAGACAGGATATGAAGAAGAAATTCTTGACAGTGAGGGTGGTGAGACACTGGAACAGGTTGCCCAGGGATGTTGTGGATGCCCCCTGCCTGGAGGTGGTTTGTTCCACAAACAAGTGGAAGGTGTCCCTGCCTATGGCGTGGGTCTTGAAAGCAGGTGATCTTTAAGGTGCCTTCCAACTCAAACCATTTTATGGACCTGTGAATCTTTACAGGCTGGTAGCTTGGACTCACAATTTTCAGGCTGTGCTTGGAAGAGCATAGGATAGAATAAAATGAGCTTGCTTGGTCCTTGATGTGTAAGATTTACCTACATCAACAGCAAACAGAAAGGTCAACCTGCCTTCATTGTTTAATCTCCACCTCGGGGAGTTTCTGAGACTGCTTGTCCTCAGGCTGTACCTGAGTGTGTGTTTGTATAAAAGCCACAAAGAGAGTGAACAGGTTTAACCTGGAGAACAACTTCAAACTTGGGATTGACTTGCCTTTGGAGGTATTTGAAGAAGACATGCTTTTGGAGGTATTTGAAGAAACAGCAAACTCTCCTTTGGGCATCCTGAGAAATGTGTACCAACCTTAGATGCAAATCTTAACAAAGAATAGCTAAATATTTTCAGTGTCACTGGCAGGCAGAGTGTGGTATGTGAGAGGTGGGTTGCAGCTGAGGGTAGACTCATTAAGAACAATTTAAGAGCCATAGCTATGCATTCAAGTTGTTATTCCACAAAATATTTAGGGCTGGATTGGAGCAGATTGAAGTGTCTAAAGGTGTAAATATAGTAAATACATTTATTGAGGTAATTAAGGCATTGCAAAAACAACCCCCAACCCCAACACTCTATCTCCATCTGCAGCAGTTTGTCTCTGTGAATCCTGACTCTCAAATACTCCAGAAATGAGAAGTGTATAAATGTCCTGCAAACTGACAGCTAAGATTGGACAACTGGGAAATTAAATGACATAGTCCAGTAGTGGAACTGTATTTATAACTATCTGTTCTCCTTAGCAAGCCAGAGATACAGCAAAATCATCACTATGATGTCCTGGAAGGTTATATCAATGACAAAATGGGTTGGAAGGGACCTTCAAGGACACATTGCATAAGTGGAGCAGTACCTTGTAAAAATGTGAACTGCTCCCCTAATTTGTCTGTATAAGGAGGTCACAGCCATGACATTGCTTGTTTGGTTCGCATATGAGGTTGTGTCACTGTGGTCATGTACCATGGTTTTGTGAGAGAGGGGATTCATACATTCATAGATTCATAGAATGGATTGGATTAGAAGGGACCTTAAAGATCATCTAGTTCCAGCCACCCTGCCATGGACAGGGACACCTTTCACCAGACCAGGTTGCTCAAAGCCTCATCTAACCCAGCCTTGAACACCTCTATACAGGGAGCATCCTCAGCCTCCCTGGGCAACCTGTTCAGGTGTCTCGCCACCCTTACTGATCTGTATGAAGAGAGGCAAATGCTTGTGCATAGTTTTGTGCAGGCTAGTAACTCTCATCTCAGCTTGGAGCTGCAGAATAATTCATGAGATATTCACAAGTACAGATGACTCAGTCTAACTGGAAACATTTTCTGATTTCCTTTTCTTTAATGATCTCTTTCATTGTGTGTAAGTACCGCTCTAGGAGCATTGTGTAGGTGGAATGACTTGAAGGTTAGTAAAGGGTGATGTCACCTAAAAGGACCATTTGTTTGGACTCAACAGGACAGCTAAGCAGTAAAGTATGTCTGATTCCTTTCTTCACCCAAAACCAAGCTAAGAAAGCTCACAAATAAAGAATAGGTCATGCAACAAAAGGAGAAGATTAATGTTAAGAGAGCTGATTTTATATATGTATAAACCAACCCCCCAAACACCTTCTTTGTGCACAGCTGTTCAGATTGCTCACTCTTTATTCTCAACAATAATTGCATTAAATATAGGGTGTTTTGCCTTGGTTTAGTTGTGGTTTTTTTTTGGGGGGGGGGTGTTTATTTGGGTTTTTCTGTTTGGTTTGGGGGGTTTTTTGTTTGTTTTATTCTGTTGGGGGTTTTTTGGGTGGTTTTTGTTTTGTTGTGTTTCCCATAATCACAGGGCTTAAGAGGTTTTCAATTCCTTGATGCCCTAACTCATTCACAAAAAAAGTAGTGAGCATCTGGGTGATTGTCTGAGAAAGACCTTTAGAGAATCTTTGATCTCTCATTCCCAATTTGTAACCACTGTGCTCCTATAAACATTGCTCCTTTTAGGTGGCAGCATGGATTTTGAAACATCCATGAGTCCACTATCAAACGAGTGTCAGTTCTGAACCTAAAGATTCTCTCCTCTTTACTGAAAGGTTAAAGAAGGAGAAGAGAGTGGAACAGAAAAACTGGGTAGAGTCATAGAATTGTTTCAGTTTGAAAAGACCTCCAAGATTGTCAAGTCCAAATGTCAACCTAACACCAACATAGCCATTAAATCGTGTACCAAAGTACCACGGTCACACGTTTCTTGAACACCTCCAGGGATGGTGACTCCACCACCTCCCTGGGCAGCCTGTCCCAATGCCTGACAGCTCTTACAGGAAAGAAATTCTTCCTGATACCCAATCTAAACCTCCTCTTACACACCTGACACTAGGGAGAAAAAACCAGCCCCCTCACTGCAGCCTCCTTTCAGGGAGCTGTAGAGAGCAATGATGTCTTCCTTCAACCTCCTCTTTTCAAGACTAAACAACCCCAGTTCTCTCAGCTGCTCCTCACCAGTCCTGTTCTCCAGACCTATCACCAGCTTTGCTGCTTTTCTGTGGGCAACAACTGAAACAACTGAATTGAAAAAAGAGGAAGGGGAGAGGTACATGAGAAAGAAGATATGAATATGAAGGAAGGAAAATGGTCTGAGAAGAAGGAACTGAGAAGCCCCAAGGGAAGCAATCTTTGATGCTGAGAAACTCTGTCATTTTCAGTATGATAATTCTGAGAGCGGTATCTGAGGCTTAGCGTGAGGTGAGAAGTGCCTGTGGTTGGGTTTCCCATGAGGGATGTGTTTTATTGTGTGCAGGATACTGCTCTCAGCTGGGTGAAACTACGTCAGAGGTGTGTGGGGTGTATCAAATGTTCAGCTTGAACTTCTGGAAATCACTCATTGCTGCATTTCGTTCATTCAGGGGAGACCTCATTGCTCTCTGCAGCTCTCTGAAAGGAGGCTGGAGTGAGTTTGGGCTCTGCCTCCTCTTCCTCGTATCAGGTGACAGAACAAGAGGAAATGCCCTGAAATTGTGCCAGGGGAGGTTTAGGTTGGAGATTAGGAAAAATATCTTTAATGAAAGAGTGGTCAGGCATTGGAACAGGCTGCCCAGGGAGCTGGTGGAGTCAGCATCCCTGTTCAAGAAAAGTGTGGCCATGGCTCTTTGGGAAGTGGTTTAATGGCCATGGTGGTGTTAGGTTGAAGGTTGGACTCTGTGATCTTGGAAGTCACTTCCAACTGAAACAATTCTATGATTCTGTGATTAAAAATCTGAAAAAGATTGACTGGAAAAAAGACTACACTCTGATACAGAACCGAATGAAGTCTCTTAGTCAAAGTAATCTTAGTGGTAGGCTGTGGAAATGAGAGGAGAAGAAAAAGACTCCCAAAGAGCTTCAACTAAGCAAATAGAGTTTTCATTTTTCCAAATTCAAAGGGATTTGTATTTTTTATTTTAAAGTCTTTATCAGGCTGAATTCTGTTCCCAGAAAGTGTGCTCCCAAGGTGAGCTAATATTACACCACCTACTGCTTCCCTCAGTGTCACAAGGCTTATGTCTCTCAGACACCTCTGGCAGCAGCCTGGGGCTTTTCCTTCAGACTGAAATGAGAGGTGACAACTTTGTTTCAGGAAATCAAAGCAGAGCAATAAACCATTGAATGTGTCTGTGCAAAGTTACCCAACCCCTGCAAACTTCCAGCGGTCCAGTGAATGGAGAGGAAGAGAGTGTCTTTTTGGCAAGAGCCTGCTTAGGATGAGAAACTTTTTCACCAGGGCTTCATCATCAAATTGGTCAACATTCATAGATTCATAGAATCATAGACTGGTTTGGGCCAGAAGGGACCTTAAAGATCATCTAGTTCCAGCCCCCTGCCATAGGCAGGGATGCCTCCCACTAGAGAAAGTTGTTCATTCATTCAGGGGAGACCTCATTGCTCTCTACAACTCTCTGAAAGAAGGCTGGAGTGAGTTGGTCTCATCCAACCTGGTCTTGAACACCTCCATGGAGGGAGCATCCACAATCTCCCTGGACAACCTGTTCCAGTTTCTCACTACCCTCACCGGGAAGAATTTCTTCCTAGTACCCAGTGTAAATCTCCCCTCCTTGAGCTTCATTCCATTCCCTCTTGTCCTATCCCTGCAAGCCCTTGTAGTAAGTATCTTCCCAAACATCTCTTCTGCTTTCCTCACCATGTTTTCTCACCAATGTTTTGTGGTTCAGCAGAGAAAAATCTAAAAACTATTGACATAACCCCAGTGTTTGCAGAACCATTTCCTTAGGTGCAATCGATGATGCAGTCATGCTCACACTGTCAATTCCCACACGGTGACCCAGGTGGTGGAGTAACAGCAAAGCTGAGGTGGGTGCAGATTGATCTTTTTCCACTCTTTGCTCTTCAATTTTGAATTATCTGTGCTGGTACGTTGTTTTGCTTGCATTCTGTCATCTAGCTGTTGGGAGTGGGAAGGACAGTGCAGATCAGCACACCTCTGGAGAGAAGGTGTAGGGGGTTTCAGGAGACCAGCACCATTTCACCGGTCTAGGGCACGATAAAGTCATTGATCTTTACTGTACTCTGCACTGGTGAGGCCACACTTTGAATCAGTTTACCTAAAGACAGCCTCCAAGAAAGCTGGGTAGTGACTTCTTACCAGGGCTTGTAGTGATAGGAGGGGAGGGAATGGATTGAAGCTGGAGGAGGGGAGATTTAGGTTGGATATTAGGAAGAAGTTCTTTACAATGAGGGTGGTGAGGCGCTGGAACAGGTTGTCGAGGGAGGTTGTGGATGCCCCCTGCCTGGAGGTGTTCAAGGCCAGGTGAGCAAGCTGGTCTAATAGGAGGTGTCCCTGCTCGTGGCAGAGGGGTTGGAATGATCTTTAAGTTCCCTTCCAAACCAAACCATTCTGTGATTCTAGCATTCATCTGGGGAGGATGAATGGGACTCTGGGATTTGGAGGAGAAGGCAGTTTTGACCCTTGTGAAGATAAAGAAAGTGATGTGTTAGCTTAGGTATTTAAATCAATGGCTGTTTAAACAGCATTTGATGTTTGTCTCAGATGTGACTTGAACTTTCTGCATTAGAATGTGTGAAGTGCCTGACTGTGGTCTCTTTTGGGTGTCTTAAAGATTCACAGATTCATACAATGGTTCAGGTTGGAAGGCACCTTAAGGATCCTCTAGTTCCAACCCCTCATGAAGTTAAAACTTGTCTCTGCTTTCAGACAACAGTAGAAATACACCTCCTCTCAGTCCCATCCCAGCTAGATGGAGATGTTCTTATTGCCTCAGGCTTCTCATCATTACCCACAAAATGAGGAATTGCTGCCTCCAGCCCAGTGATTAGCCTGAGCACTCCCTAAACCACACAGTAAGGAGCATTAGCCAAGTTTCCTCCAACCACCCAATTAACATTTGAAGCTAACCTGCCTTTTTAATCATTTTTTTTTTTCCCTGAGGTGGGTTAGGGAGAGAGAGCTCCTGTGCAGCAGCTCTCCCAGCAGAACAGGAAGTGTTTGTGTCACACACTTCGTACCTCTGGGTGAGTGATTTCCTGCAGAGGGTAGGAACAAATAGGAAATAGCAGGGAAGAGGAGAGATGTTTTTCCAATCAGTGCTGCTACCTGAAGAGCAACCAAATGCCTGCAGTCCACAGCTTGATCTGTGGGAGAAGGGAGATCAGAGATGCTGGAGAGAGGCAGGAATGGGATGCATAGATAGACCACGAAGATGAGCAGAGGGCTGGAGCACCTCTGTTATGGGGACAGGTTGAGGGAGTTGGAGCTGTTCAGCCTGAAGAAGGCTCTGGGGAGAACTTATAGCAGCCTTCCAGTTCCTAAAGAAGGCTACAGGAAAGCTGGGGAAGGATTTTTTACAAGGGCTTATAGTGATAGGGTGAGGGGGAATTGATTTAAGCTGGAAAAGGATAAATTAGACTAGATACTAGGAATAAATTCTTGACAGTGAGGGTGGTGAGATACTTGGACAGGTTGTCCAGGTAGCTCGTGAATGCTCCCTCTCTGAAGGTGTTCAAAGCCAGGCTGGATGCAGCCTTGTGCAGTCTGGTCTAGTGGAAGGTGTCCCTGCCCATGGGAGGGGGCTTGGAACTTGATGATCTTTAAGGTCCCTTCCAACCCAAACCATTCTATGATAATTCTATTTTTTTTGTGAGGGCTTTTTCTAATTATGTCTGTTCTGCACCCACTTAAGTGTGCCATTTTCCTTGTGCATCTGTCTTGAAGTATGCATCCTGTCTTTTAATCTTACAGGCTCTTGTAGCTATAGCTAACCCAAGAGGCAGCTTTTTCTAGCTGATGATCTCCACATGAATGCTGACCTCTCTAAATTGGACCCAGAAGGTGTTTATGAGAATTGGGCTTCTGCTTTTCTTCCTCTCTCTCCACTATAAATCACCCCCAACTATATCTGGGATTCTAATGATCTAAAGGCAGATGTTTGAAACATAGATAATAAGGCAGAAGGATGTTTATGCCTGTGGAAAACAGGGATATATCCTTTTTCCCCCCCTCATATATATCTTTTCTCTTACTCCTACAACTCCTGCCACTTTTAAGTGGGAAGTGTATTCACTTTAAGAGGAATAGCAGCTCTGCCTTTGGGTATGCCTGTGAAGCGCTGTAAATCATTGATGTCACTCTTCATACTCTAACCATTCTGTTATTTCATATCCTGAGATCAAGGGATGTGCTGGGACAAAAAAAAAAATCCCTTTGCCAATTTAAAGAGGATCTGAGAAGCTCATTCATTCCCAGTTGTCACAGCATAATCCCTGGTTGTCTGAAAGTATGTGAGAGAGACTGGGTGGAGAGCAAAAAAGAGGGGAAGAAAGGAAGCCTCCTCCACCTGATTTACACTTTCCTTGTGTGAGATAGATGAAAACCATCCCTGTGACATGTCTATATCATAGCTGATCTAGTTAAAGCTTTGAAGAGTTGATACTGTAGTGTTAGTTAACCTGACTGACAGAATCTTTCCTGGAGCTGACTTGAGCAAAAATACCAAGAAGAAGAAAAATTAATCACTCTGGTGGGCTTCATTAGTAGCAGCATGGGGACAAATGAGATTGCATCTCCAATGCTAACCAGACATCTCATACACCACTGCTACAAATGCTTGTGCCTCAGGGAGAGTGACTAGGAATGAAGAAAATGGCTTAGGGGAGTGGCAAGTTGTTGATATGAAGGGAATTCAGGAGGGAAGAATTGATGGGACAGACTACTGAATCCCTGCTCCTGAAATGTTTTATTTGTGAATCCACCAAATGGCATGGGGGCAGAGTGGCTGGAAAGCTGCCTGGCAGAAAAGGACCAAGGGTGCTGGTTGACAGCTGGCTGAACATGAGCCAGTAGTGAGCTCAGCTGGCCAGGAAAGCCAACAGCATTGGAGCCTGGATCAGGAATAGTGTGGCCAGCAGGAGCAGGGAAGTGATTGTGCTCCAGTACTTGGCACTGGTGAGGCCATATCTGGAATCCTGGATTCAGTTTTGGGGGCCCCACTACCAGAGGGACACTGAGGTGCTGGAGGGTGTCCAGACAAGGGAAAGAAAGCTGGTGAAGGGTCTGGAGAACAGGTCTGGTGAGGAGCGGCTGAAGGAACTAGGATTGTTTAGTCTGAGGAAGAGGAGGCTGAGGGGAGACCTCCTTGCTCTCTACAACTACCTGAAAATAGGTTGGAGTGAGGTGGAGGTTGGTGTCTTCTCCCTAGTATCAGATGAAAGAATGAGAGGAAATGGCCTGAAATTGTGCCAGGGGAGGTTTAGGTTGGATATTAGGAACAATTTCTTTGCTGCAAGAGTAGTCAGGCATTGGAATAGGCTGCCAGGGAGGCGGAGTCATCACCATTCCTGGAGGTGATCAAGAAACTTGTGGACATGGCACTTTAGGGCACGGTTTAATGACCATGGTGGTGTTAGACTGATTCTTGGACTTGATGATCTCAGGGGGTTTTTCAACCAAAACCATTCTGTGGTTCTGTGAACCTCTGGAAGTAATGGAAGCTCATGGAAGAAGTCTGATCCAAGAACATTCCTCAGACTGCCTTTCTGACTTGCTGGCTATTGTTTGCCAACACACTGTGAAGTGGTTGAGAAACACAGGAATGATATAGCAAATGGGGAGCAGTAGCAAATGAAAATGCTGTTTGCTTTTATCAAGTGGCCAAAAACTCATGAGGAAACCTAAACCAAGGAAATACTTTCAGAAATACATTAAAGGAGGTATTTGGTGTTCATAAGTAGTGACATATAAAGATGAAGATAGTGGGGCTTAGGTTCTCAGCCATCTGATTCACAGAATGGTTTGTGTTGGAGGGGACCTCGAAGATCTTCTAGTTCTAACTCCCCCTAACATGGGCAAGAACACCTTCTGCTAGACCAGGTTGCTCAAGGCCCCATCCAACCTGGCTTTCAACACCTCCAGGGAGAGGGCATCTACAACTTCCCTGGGCAACCTGTTCCAGGGTCTCACCATCCTTACTGGAAAGAATTTCTTCCTAATATACAGTCTTAACCTACCCTCCTCAAGCCTTCCCATCTTTTTAATATGTTATGTTTTTATTCTCTCATGGCCATGCCTAGTATTTACAGAAGAGAATCCAGCACCTGCTCAGAGTGGCTTGGGATGCTGTTTACATTCTCCTGTGTTCCTAACATTAGCTAATATTTAGAGAAGCCATTCTTGAGGCTACCACAGGAGCCTATATTTGAACACAGAGCTTTCTGCCAAATCCATCTGGCAGAAAGGTTACCAATACATTTGGTTCTGAATGCAAGCACCCGAGGGAGGCTGAAATGTTGACATTTAGTAGCTTTGCATGTGGTCTGCTTACAGCACTGTTGTGTCCTGCATACATGTTATGCTGGTAAATATTTCTTCCCTCACTGTCCTGGAGACTGAAATTGTTTAGCTGTAGAAGAGAGAGAAGAGCAATAACAGTGCACTCTTCTGTCCCAGCAGTGATAAACATTTGACTGTCATTATGTTCAGCTTGCTCTATTTTGTAAATGTTCTGAGTTCTCCATGTGCAGGTTGTCAACACTTTAGTCATCCAGCTTCATCTTGGCAACTTTTAGCCTTCAGATTAAACTAACAGCACTTAATGGGACAAAATGTGTGAGGAAAGGGTGCCAACAGGCATAATCTCATGGAATGGTTTGGGTTGGGAGGGAACTTAAAGATCATCTAATTCCAAGACCCCTGCCATGGGCAGGGACACCTTCCACCAGATCAGGTTGCTCAAGGCCTCATCCAGCCTGGTATTGAACACTTCTAGATAGGGAGCATCCATGACCTCCCTGAGCAACCTGTGCTGGTGTCTCACCATCCTGACTGGGAAGAATTTCTTCCTAATATCCAGTCTAAACATCCTCTCTTCCAGCTTCAGTCCATTCCCCCTCATCCTATTACTACAAACTCTTGCAAAAAGTCCCTCCACAACTTTCCTGTAGCCCCCATCAGGTACTGGAAGGATGCTATAAGGTCTCCCTGGAGCCTTTTAATTTCCAAGCTGCACAGCCCCAACTCTCTCAGCCTGTGTGAGAGGGGAAAAATATATGTATGAGGAAAGGATCCCAACAGATAGCCTCATCTTTGGAAGTGTTTAAGACCAGGCTGGGTGAGGCTTTGAGCAATCTGGTCTGCTGGAACGCATCTAGTGGAACGCATCCCTGCCCGTGGCAAGAGGGTTGGAACTAGATTATCTTTAACATCCCTTCCAACCCAAACCATTCTATCATTTTACAATTGTATGATTCTATGATTGTATGAAATAGGCCCTGTGAGAATTCTGCAGTGTTGAGAGTCTGAGAGAGCACAATGCAGCACAAATGTGATGCATTATGAAATCGAAAGCACCGCTCTTGGAGGACTGGGCCACATGATGCAGAGTTATTAGGACATACACTGGCAGCAAACATAAGCTTTTCAAACAGAGGCAAACTGCATTCTGACAAATGTTAAGTATTTTGAATTGTCCTGATTTTTGTTTAAAATTAGATGTCAGGCAACAAGGATGAAGCAGCTGTCATACTCCTGGATGGGAATAAAATCTCTCCATTTGTATTCAAAGCTCACAGTGCCTGTCCTGCTACTATGAGAGGATACAAACACATCAGTCAGGAACACCTGTTACATGTAATGGATTAAAAAGCACCTGGTCTAACCACACACCTTTCACAAGGTGAGATTTTAGCCTTAGCTGAGAATCTGTAAAACATTCCAAGCTCAGGGTTTGACTGAGATTTAGCTTCATCCCTGACAAAAGATACATAATTGAGGTCAAGTTTTCATGGCTAAGCTCTAAAGCGTCAGGAAAACATCCCAACTGTTTCACCCACCAGAGTAGATTTATTGTCTGCTGAAACCACCTAAATAAATGCTAGACCTACTCAGAAACATTATTTAACACATTTTGTATTTCAAGGATCAGAAGAAGAGTCTTAACTTGACTGTTTCTGTTCCACTACAAATAATTCAGCCACCTGCACCAGAGGCTGGGGACCCCCGACACAAGAGGGACACAGACTTGCTAGAGCAGGTCCAGAGGAGGCCACAAAGATGATGAGAGGGTTTGAGCAACTCTTCTATGAAGACAGACTGAGAGCTGGGGAGGAGAAGAGTCTGGGGAGACCTTATAGGAACATTTGAATATCTGAGGGGGACCTACAGGAAGGCTGGGGAGGGACTGTTTAGAAGGGCTTGTGGTGATAGGGTGAGTGCCACTGGTTTGAAACTGAAGCTGGGTAGATTTAAATTGGATATTGTAAGGAAGTTATTTACAGTGAAGGTGGTGGAGTACTGTAACAGGCTGTCCCAAGATGTGGTGAATGCCCAGTCCCTGGAGACAATCAAGACCAGGCTTGATGTTGCCCTGAGCAGCCCAATCTACTTGGAAGTGTCCCGGCTGACTGCAGTGGGGTTGAGCAAGATGAACCTGGGGGGTGCTTTCCAGCCCAATGCAGTCTGTGAATTTGTGACAGCAGGTCTCTGTAGTGAAGCCTCATCTGCAGAGCATTTTCTCTGAGAAAGACTGTCAGATCCCACAGGAGCTGTGTTTAAATTGGTAAGTCACTCCATCCTGGGCCTTGCCATTGTTCGTCCCTGATCGTTTCATCTGTCCTTCTGCACAGATGGGTGAGGGACTCACTGTGTGGCTGGAGGAACTGGGAGGGAGTGGTGGTGCCCATGTGCTGGACATGGATCGTTAGATTCAGCATTAGCTGATTATATAGGGCTCAGGTGTCTTCTGGGCTGGATACACCAAGTAAATTATTTACATAAATAGTCACCCAAGACAATTAGCAGCCATGGAGTGAAGTGTGGTGTCTGCTGGGCTGTCTCCCTCCCTAGGTTACAGAGCCAGACTCTTGTAAACAAAGGGTCTAAGTGGGTCAGTTGCTTGTTGGCCCTGCCAAATCAGAAATTCTACCCTGGGCTCAGCAGGGACAAATCGGTTGTGACTGCAATCATCCTTGCTTCCCCTACCCCAGTGTGTTCCCTTGCATACTGATCCTCAGATGATGCAAATTACACCAGCTCCTCTGACAGCAGTGCCTGTGCCTCTTCAGCTGTGCCCTCGGTGCGGATAGACACAGACTCACGGCATCTGCACGTCTGCTGCGTGCTTGGCGGTGTGTATGGCAACAGGGAGCAAGGATATCCTGGATTATGGAACCTTTGATACTCTTCTTTCTGAATGAGGAGGGGTTCATGTCAACCAGCTTTGCTGTCTTAGTAATATTCAGTGGGCTCCCATCTGGAAAGGTTTACAGGCACAACTGCCTGGAGGTGGCTTGCAGCCTTGAGCAGGAGAGTTACGCAGAGCTAGAGCTGCACATGTGGTAAGCAGTCTGGAGTGTGCTGAGGAGAGCTGGACAGTGTGTTGTGTGACCAGCTGAGTGGAGTCAGCTTAGGGCCAGCTCTGAACCTGAGATGGCTCCAGACAGAGCACAGGACGTCTGCACCCTGCTCCACAAGCCCACAGGTATATGGCCACACGAGCTTAGCCCTGCTGCTTCCACACCTGCACCAGCTCTGCATGCAGTGAGGGCCACATAAACTCTGGTGCCTGAAGTCATAAGCCATATTGGACATAAACTGCCTTGGAAAGCTCTGCACCCTCCACACAGTACCTGTGTCTGTGGGGGTCTTTTACATGGCTTTGAAGCACTAAATCTGTGCCCAGTAGGGAACTGCACAATGCAATCATAGAATCATAGAATGGTATGCACTGGCAGGGACCATCTAGTTCCAGTCCACCCACAACTGCTGCCATGAGCAGAGACACCTTCCACTAGACAGGTTGCTCAATGCTTCATCCCTCCTGGCCTTGAACACCTCCAGGGAGGGGGAATCCACAACCTCCCCAGGCAACCTGTTCTAGTGTATTGTTACTGTCAAGAATTTCTTCCTAACATCCAGGCTGAATCTACCCTCTTCCAGCTCAAAATCATTGTCCCTTGTCCTATCACTACAACCCCTTGTAGTAAGTCCATTCACAGCTCTTCTATAAACTCCTTTCATGTACTGGAAGGCCACTATAAGGTGTCCCCAGAGCCTTCTCTTCTCCAGGCTGAAGAGACCCAGCTCTCCCAGCCTGTCCCCGTAGGGAAAGTGCTCCAGCCCTATGATCACCTTCATGGCCTCCCCTGGACCCACTCCAACAGTTCCATGTCCTTCTTGTGTTGGGGCCCCAGAACTGGATGCAACACTCCAAGTAGGGTCTCACAAGAGCAGAAAGCAAACCCTTTCCAAAGCACAGCTCAGCCTTTTTCATGTGTGAGAAGAGGGCATCAAATGTGAGCAAAATGTGTGTGTTTTGGTTTTTTCCTTTTTCCTGGCAGAAAGGTAGTTGTTTTCTTTGAGGTTTTTTGTGTCCTGTGTACATTTAACTGCTGCATGGAATGACATGAAAGGGGCCTTTTCTGAGCCCATCTGGTGCCTCGGTCAAAGGGCCGCTAGAGTTTGAGGCTGCCTCTATTATCTTAGCAGTGATTCGATGTCACTAAATAACAAGCTGTTAGCACAACCTTGCCACGGGGGTTTGTCACACTCTTTGTGTCTCTGTGTGCATGTGCTTTGCTTTTTTGTGTGTGCTGAGTCTCATCTCTCCCAGCCTAGAGTCTGGTCATTTAAAGCCAAGTTTGCAAACAGCATGATAATGCTGGAAATGACAAAAGAGGGGGCCGATGGCTACAGCTGCTGTTGTAAACCTGATTTCCACAGGCTTAGCAGGGCTTGGCATGGCAGAAGCAACATCAGTAAAAGGGGCCCTGCTGCTGCAGCTGGGCCTGAGCAGTTGGGGTTTTGTTGCCGGCCTCAAATAGGAGCTGGGCCATGCAAGCTCCTGGCCATTGACACTGAATGGCCTTGGCCCCCACAGGAGCCAAACAGGCTGCAGCTTCCCTGAGTGGTCAGGCATTGCAACAGGCTGCCCAGGGAGGTGGTGGAGTCACCAGCCCTTGGAGGTGTTCAAGAAATGAACATGGCACTTCGGGGCACGGTTTAATGGCTGTGGTGGTGTTGGGTTGATGATTAGACTTGATGATCTTAGAGGTCTTTGCCAACTGAAATGATTCTAGGATTCTGCTGAGTTGCAGGAGAGCACTTAGATATGCCAACCAGAACACAGCCAAGGAGGCTGGCAGGGGTTTGCTTTGGTTGGTAGCTGAGCTCTACCAGCTCAGTCTTGCATAACAAAAACTGCCCTGTTGCCCAGTTCATGCCAGAGCCTCCTTAACACTGCTGCTGCTCATGCTGGAAATAAACAATCATTACTCAACACTGCTGGCTGTGATCCATCCTCCTGCCTGCAGGTAGCAAGCTGGGAGAAAGGCATCGCTCCACTCCACATCTCAAGGACCTGCACCACGAGGCACTGACTCATTTCCACTGAGAACTGAGAGCTCTCAGCTCTGTTTTAAAGTCAAGTCAATCATCACTGAATCAGGCTGTTGTAGTAAGAGGGCAACCTGAAGTAAGGTAGAGTGTGGTGTTGTGGAAGGGAGTCAAGAGATGTATTTAATCCATAAAGTAAGCACTTTTTTTTTTCTTTTCCTGTAAAATCATAGAATTACAGAATGAGAGGGGTTGGAAGGGACCTCTGGAGATCAATCCCCCTTCCAAAGCAGGATCACCTAGGGCAGGACACACAGGAACACATCCAGACAGGTCTTGAAAGTCTCCAGAGAAGACTCTACAACCTCTCTGGGCAGCCTGCCCCAGGGCTCCAGCACTCTCACAGCAAAGAAGTTTTACCTCATGCTGAGGTGGAACTTCCTGCGATCTCGTTTGTGTCCACTGCCCCTTGCCCTGTCCTAGGGCACCACTCAAAAGAGACTGGCACCTTCTTCTTGACACCCACCCTTGAGATATTTAAGAATGTTAAGAATAAAATCTTTACAAAAATCTGTCTGTATGGGAAAGAAAAAAAGCTCAACACATCCTAAAAATATTCTTACAGCTCCTACTGACTAATTACTCACCACAGCCATTCTGAATTTAAACATTTCAGTGTTCAAACATTATCAAATGTTTCAAACATTTGTCTCTCAAATAACTTTTTTTATTGTTGTTGTTTATTTGTTGGCTGGGATTAACGCAGAGTCATGGAGTTGGTTTGGTTGGGAAAGACCGCTAAGATCATCGAGTCCAACCATCAACCTACTGCCACCATGGCCATTAAATTGTGTCCCAAAGTGCCATGGCCACACGTTTCTTGAACACAAGGTGACTCTATCACCTCTCTGGGCAGCCTGTTCCAATGCCTGACCACTCTTTCCATGAAGACATTTTTCCTAACATCCAACCTAAGCCTCCCTTGGCACAATTTCAGGCCACTTCCTCTTGTTCTATCACCTGATACTAAGGAAAAGAGACCAACCCCCACCTCACTCCAACCTCTTTTCAAGGGAGAGAGCAATGAAGTCTCCCCTCAGCCTCCTCTTCCTCAGACTAAACAATCCCAGTTCACTCAGCTGCTCCTTGCCAGACCCTTCACCAGCTTTGTTGACCTTCTCTGTTATCAAATCAGTTCAGCTCAGTTTCAGCAAAGCAGATGAATGCATTGAGACCCTCAACAAGGCTGTCAGCAGCAAGGAGTGGGATGATCCTGGCACTTGGCTCTCGGTGAGGCTGATAGGTTGCATTTCATTCTCCATAAATTCTTTAGTGTCTCTTTAGGCCTCTCACACTTTGTTTTCTGAACTGTCCTAGTTTGATCTGTCATTATGGTGGCATGTCACATTCCCTTACCGTGTGTGTCTTGCTAGCTGCAGTGCGATGCTGGCTGCCAACACAACTAATTGCGAGTGAGTCTCGCTCATGAGGCTGTTTGCTGAAAAACACTGCAGAGAAGACTGCTTTCAGATTATCTGCTCTTCAAACTGTCTTGGCATCAGTGAAACACTTCATTATAGAAAGACATAATAGAGCCATGGGTTGTGTCCAGGCTGGGAAACTTCTGCCCAAGCTCCCCACTGTTACTCCCCTTAGTTTGATGCTGACGGTGATAGCAACTAAGGGGATGAATGAATAGACTGCTGGTTCCCAAGGCTTTTGGAATGACTCTCACAGTTGTGGCCACCACAACCTTCTATTCCATTCATGTTTGCCTCCTTCAAGACAGCATCCCCCTTTGTCTGATGGGGCTACCTCTTCCTTCTTATCTCCCCTGCTTCTTCCCCTCACTTTGCCTCCCTGAAAGAGAGTTGGAGTGAGGTGGCAGTCAGTCTCTTCTCCTTAGTATCAAGTGCTAGAACAAGAGGAAATGGCCTGAAACTGTGATAGGGGAGGTTTAGATTGGATATTACAAAGAATTTCTGTGGTCAGGCACTGGAACAGGCAGCCCAGGGAGGTAGCAGAGTCACCATCCCTTGAGGTTTTCAACAACTGTGTGGACATTGCACTTTGAGTCATGATTTAATGGCCCTGGTGGTCTTAGGCTGAAGGTTGGACTAGATTTTAGAGGTCTTGTCCAACAATTGAATGATTCTGTGATTCCATGAAAACCAAAATGATATAGAAAAATGTTTGCTGAAAAACAGAAAAATAAAACCTTTAGGGGAGTTCTTGACTAAGTATTTTCAAGCCTTCGGGTTATGATTTCTACGATTCTAGGCTGTTACTGCTTTTTCTCCCCCATTGCTGCTGGGACTAAGTGAACAAGCCCTGCAGAGCTTGTTCAGCTTGATTTGCTGCCTTGTCCACAAGCCCTAGTGTGCTTCATCAGCTGGGAATTGGCGATGCGAACACAGCTCCACTTGCAGCTTCCAGCAGAGACATTTCATCCTGTGCCAAGCATGTCAGTGTGACACCCAAATTTAGCATGCCAGTCACTGCTGCTTCCCCTGATACAGTTCAGGAAGAGTGGGAAATTGTGGCAAAACCACTCAATTATGTTCAAAGAGAGATTGATAGTGCCATTAATAAAGCTATTGCTAGCAAATAACCCTGTGTACAGAGAGACACCAGCACTGCTCTTTACAGCCAGCTGTCCCTTCTTTGTCTCTCTCTGACTCTATCTTTGACCTTTTTTTCCCCCATTAATATCTATTTACAGAATCACATAATAAGTTGAGTTGAAAGGGACCTTAAAGATCATCTGCTTCTATCCCCCCTGACATCAGCAGGGACACTTCCCACTAGACCAGGCTACTCAGGGTCCTGTCCAACCTAGTCTTAAACACCTCTAGGGAGGGGGCATTCACAACTTCCTTGGGCAACATATATACACAGTCTAAATCTCCCCTCTTCCAGCTTCAATCCATTGCCTCAGATCCTATCACTGCAAGTCCTTGGAAAAAGTCCCTCCCCAGCTTTTTTTGTAGCCCCCCCCTGAGGCACTGGAAGGAGCAGAGTGACAGAATCTCATCTCACCATCTGCTGGCCGTGGTGCTTTTGATGCAGCCCATGATGCCATCGTCCTTCTGGGCTGCAAGTGTATGTTCCTGGCTCATGACCAGCGTCTCACCCATCAGCACCCCCAAGTCCTTTCCTGCAGGACTGCTCTCTATCTCATGGTCCCCCAGCTTGGACTGATATTGAGGTTTGCTTCAATCCAGCTGCAGGACCTTGGACTTGACCTTCGCAAACATCATGAGATTCACTTTGAATTCCCTTCCTCCCCAGCCTGTAGAGTGCTGCTGAAATATATCTGTGCCTGCATTTTCTCTGCAACAGTGGATGACAAAAAGAAACTATTTCTCATGGAAATGGAAAATCTTGCCTTATCATTCCCCTATCCTCTCTGGATCTGCAGCCTAAAGAGAAACATTAACTCTGCAATGCTGAGAGAAAACAGGAAGAGCTACAGTGCTGTAGAGCATTTCATATTTTAAGGGTATTCTCTGCCCTTTTAACAGCTGGAGGCGAGGCTGTTAAAAGACAAACAATCTGGGAGAAGCTGAGGTTTAAAGAAAACTTTTGACTATACATACCCCTGTGCTTCCTAAGGGTATGTGTCTTCTTTCCCCTTCACTATCTTCCTTCTGGAATGCAAGAACACATTCACTTGTTAAGACTTAGTGCTTGTTAGATATTCTTTGGCTTTAAGCCACAAAAAAAGGGTCTGAAAGGGAAGCACAAAAGTTTGGAAAGAGCTCCCTTGATTTCCACTGCACTAGCTAGTAGAGTGGTTTTTCTCAGGAACTTATTAACTAGTGCAGACCTGCATGGGAACTGAGACTTAAGTTTGTTTTCAGTGTTTATGAGCTGCCATGCTCAGCCTTGTACATCTGGTTATCATAGAATCATAAAATGGTTTGGGTAGGAAGGGACCTTAACAATCATCTAGTTCCAAGCCCTGTGCCATGGGAAGGGACACCTTCCACTAGAGCAGGTTGCTCAAGGCCCTATCCAACCTGGCCTTGAACATCTCCAGGGTGGGGGCATCCATGACCTCCCTGGGCAACCTGTTCCCAGTGTCTCACCACCCTCACTGTCAAGAACGTCTTTCTAATATCAGACTAAGCTCTTCCAGCTTAAACCCATCCCCTCTCATCTTATCATTACAAGCCCTTGTAAAAAGCTGGGGGTTTGGGTTGCTTGTTTGTTTTCTGTGTGCTGATCATTGTGACTTCTGAGCCCCTTCTATGAAAACAAAACCAAGCAGCCACTACTTGCAAGAGTGGAGAACCACAAGTTGGAAAAAGTTTACAGCAAGCATGTTTTGACCCTGAATTATTAAAAATAGTCTTTCTCAAGTCTTCCAAGAGAAGCAACAGCAGCCGTGAGGATCAGACTCTACTGGTTTAACATCTTGTATGTGCTTACGCACCAATAATACACTTGTTTCATCAGCAGTGATAATTCTCAAGGTCATGGGCTTTTGCTGCTCTAATCTTAGTCTGCTTTCTCTATCAGAGTGGGATGACAGCTGTGGGCATGTGTGCTGTGAGTGCAAGCTGAATTCAAAGCACTCTGTACAACATCACCTGATAGTCAAGGGCAAAGCTGAAGTGAGATGCTCTCCCAGTTTTACTTCTCACTTAGAAGAAGGGGGAAAAAAGAGAGAGAAAAACCCAAAGCGGAGGTAGGGGGTGATTCACAGAGTTGAACTTTGTTACTGCATTATTTATGGTCATTAAATCCATAATGCTAACTGCAAATAGCTTTGGTAATGTTTAATTACCTCTTTCATCACAGACATTTGGCATGCAAATGAAGGAAGAGCCAAAGTGATGTGAAATACAATTAACAATGGTTACAAATATCCAAGCTTCATGCTTGGGGACCTCAATCAACCTCAGCTTTAAATATGTGTATGGTCTTAGATCAACACAGGCCCTATTATAGCACAATAGATATAAAATGTCAAGAGATCAACTTGTTTTGTTTGGGGTTTATGCTTTGTGTAAGGATTGTTCTTCTTGGTATGGTTTCAGAATTATTAAGTGAAATATCCTAGAATCATAGAATTGTTCTGGTTGTTTGAACAGACCTTTAAGTCCATTGAGTCCAACCTTCAAGACAACACCACCGTGGCCATTAAACCATGTCCCAAAGTGCCATGTTCACATGCTTCTCGAACAACACCAGAGACGGTGACTCCACCAGCTCCCTGGCCGGTCTGTTGCAATGCAAAGACATTTTTCCTAACATTCAACCCAAACCTTCCCTGGCACAATTTCAGGGCATTTCCTCTCTCACCTGATGCTAGGGAAAACAGACTGACCCCCTTGGGAGTGACAGATGTGATGGAAAGGCATATGACAGGGAGAAGATTACGCTGTGACTATTTTTAGTGCTCTTTCAGGTGGAGTGGTTGTGATCAAAGGTGGGCAAGTAGGGCTTCAAACAGAAAGGATCCCAAAGATCCATTCCCATACATTTTCTTTGCAGCGTGACTGACCACTTTTCCTTTACTGCCACAGATTTATTTCCTACAAAACTTTAGTTCCCAGGAAGGAAAGTGTTGTAGAGACTCCTGCCAACATACATCCATCTGTGAATGCTGGTGTGAATATTTATACGCTTGAATCAGAAGATGGGGAGGGCTGCTCGTGGCCTGGGAGTCATTTGGTCAGGAAGCAGATGGCTTCATGGCTGCAATGAGCACATGATGCGAGTTACTGGGACCACTCACAGAAGCTTTCTGAGCAATATTCATAGTGAAGGCATTGTGCAGTCTGGAGGAGAAGCATGTTTCTATAAATGAGCTCTGCAGTAGCTCTGTGGTTCTTTGTAAGTTTTCATAGATTCACAGATTCATGGAATGGTTTGGGTTGGAAGGGACTTTAAAGTTCTGCTGTTTCATTGCCTCAGTTGCCCTGTTGGTTTATACATGAAAAAAACTTGGTTTCTGAACACCTAGCCAGCAGTCAGTTAGGTCTGGTGCAGCAGATATGGGACTGGCACTCCCAACACAAGGACATCAGACCTCCTGCAAGGTCAGGTTGCTCAAGGCCTTGTCCAGCCTGGCCTTGAACACCTCCAGGGAGGGGGCATTACACACAGAGAATCACACAGAATGTTAGTGATTGGAAGGGACCTTAAAGATCATATAGTCCAACCACCTACCAGAGCAGGATCACCTAGAGTAGATTACACACAAACACATCCATCCACAACCTCCCTTCCTGAGCAACCTGTTCCAGTGTCTCACCACCCTCATTCTAAAGAATTTCTCCCTAATATCCAGTCTAAATCTCCCCTCTTTCTGCTTAATTCCATTCCCCCTCATTCTGGCACTACAAGCCCTTGCAAAAAGTCCCTCCCCAGCTCTCCTGTAGGCCCACTTCGGGTTCTGGAAGAAGGCTACGAGGTCTTTCTCTTGGAGCTTTCTCTTCTCCAGGCAGAAGAGAGACAACTCTCCCAACCTGTCCCCCTAGGGGAGGTGCTCCAGCCCTCTGATCATCTTCATGGCCTCCTCTGGGCCCTCTCCAAGAGTTCAATGTCCTTCTTGTGTTGGAGGCACAAGAACTGGGCACCGTACCCAGGTGGAGTCTCTTTCCTTCCTTCTCAGCAGTAAATGCTGGGGTAGAGCAAGAAAATAGTGAGGGCTTTTTCTTCCAAGGTGGCCATTGCTTGGAGAGCAGTGGGCATCAGTCTGCTTATGGGAGGTGGTGAATGCATCACTTGTTCATTTCTTCCTCCCTTCAGCTAATAAACTATTGTTATCTTGACTCACAATTTTTCTAGCTTTTGCCCTTCTTATTCTGTCACCCATCCCAGTGAGCAAAGTGAGATGACTTAGAGGTTGTGTGGGTGTTTGGCTTCTAGCCAGGGTCAATCCACCACAGATGAATAGTTTTTTAGTCCTCCTCTACAGGAGAAGCTGCCAGCATCACTCTCCAACATGCTCAGCCTGGCTCCCTGTTCAGGCCTGCTCTCTACCCTTCTTCTCTCATTGCAGGCCAGCCCAGTGTTTGTCCTGTCTCTTCATCCTTTTGATGCCAAAATCCTGTTCTGTTTCTGGCTTTAAGGAGGGCTGAATGAGCCTTCTATTTGCTAGCTCCAAAGCAATTAGCATTCACCTAGCTGCGTAGGTTGTGGAGTCCTTGGGCAAAGAGTTTTTGCAGGACAGAATGTGACTTGTGATAGTATAAAGAACAAGTTAGTACCGAGTACTGCGGGGGTGTGGTGGCTCCTGGTTAGAAAGGCTCTAGGCTAGGCCTGGCTAGCAGCACTCCAGCTACACACCATCTGCACTTCTTTTAATGACAAAAATAATCAGAGGATTTTCTGCACTGCTGTCAAAATGCTGAGCCAACACAGCGAGCTGGGAGTGTGATCTCGAGGTCTGGGCTGGCTACATCAGCCCTGCTTCCCAGCCAGCTCCAGCAGCCTTTCATTGTGACACTGGTGAGGCTTGATCCAGGAAAAGCGCAGATGTTGCAGCATTTTGCAAGTGGTTTGGTAATTTGAAGGACTCAGTCCAATCCTGGGGCCCTTTTTATTTGTATTTTTTCATTTGTGTCTTTATGTGCATGCCACTTGTGGCACAGAGCAGAAACCACAGCAGGGCCATCCATGGAAAGCAGGGGATTTCCTGATGGAAGAATCCATACAGTTGGTCGGAGCCAATAATAGCTCTTAATGTTTAGTCTTCTAACATTTGCACTTCCAGAGAGAAAGGACATTCAGCTGCAAAAGTGGACCCTTGAACTCAGAGACAACAGGTTACAGCTGAGGTTAGAGTTCTTGGAGGTCAAGAGAGATTTATTAGCATCGTCTTTGCTCATGGTTTTTCTCTTAATTGTGCTGACAAGCCAATTAAAGACTATAAAGTCCTCATTGACTCTGAGGTGACCTGGTCTGATTTGCTCTGACAGCCATTGCAGTAATAAACTCAGAATCCCGTGTTGCTATGTCAGGATGAGACTAATGTAGAATCAGGGATTTTGTTGGGTTGGAAAAGACCTCTGAGATCATTGAATCCAACCATCAACCTAACACCATCTTGGCCATTAAGCCATATCCCAGAGTGCCATGTCCACCCATTTTTTTGAACACCTCCAGGAATGGTGACTCCAGCACCTCCCTGGGCAGCCTCTTCCAATGCCTGACCACTCTTGCAGTGAAGAAATCTTTCCTAATGTTCAACCTAAACCTCCCCTGGCATAATTTCATGCCACTTCCTCTCATTCTACCATCTGACACTAGGGAGAAGAGACCAGCCTCCACATCATTGCAGCTCATTTCAGGGGCTTGTAAAAAGCAATGAGATTTCCCCTCAGCCTCCTCTTCTCCAGTCTGAACAATCTCAGTTCCTTCAGCTGCTCCTCACAAGACTTGTTCTTCACTAGCTTTGTTGCCCTGTATAAACTTCAGCATTAGAGGACATTGGTCATTTGGAGAGGATACCTCAGGTTGTCTTGAGTATGTCTTACCTTACATTTGTGGTGGGTTTTTCGTTTGTTTGTTTTAACTGAGCATCAACAGATAGATAAGATAGAAAGATAGAAAGATAGATAGGTAGATAGATACTTAGTTAGAAGGCCATTATGACAGAATCACAGGATGCATCAGGTTGGAAGAGACACTCAAAGGTCATCTTGTCCAAATCCCCTGCAGGGAGCAGGAACATCTCCAACTAGATCATGTTGCTCAGGGCCCCATTAATTTGACCTTGAATTTTATCAGAACTGCTTTAGGAGTAAGGCAAAGAAACTGGTGAAATTGTTGCTACATCCAGCCAAACCAGTTAGTTAACTGCATTCCACAAGCTTTACATTAACAGAGGAAAGGGAACTGTTGTGCTTTTGTATGAGACATGCATATGGGGGTAGATGAATGACTAGGCAGTAGCCATAAATCCACCAGAGAATCACAGGATCACAGAGTGGTTGGGGTCGAAAGGGACCTCTGGAGATCAAGTCCAAGCCCCCTGCCAAGGCAGGTACACCTACAGAAGGTCACACAGGTACACATTCAGGTGAGTTTGGAATGTCTCCAGAGAGAGTCTCTACCACCTCTCTGGGCAGCCTGCTCCAGGGCTCCACCACCCTTAAATTAAAGAGGTTCATCCTCACCTTATGTTCAAGTTTGTGCTCATTACCCCTTGTCCTGTCACTGGGCACCAATGAAAACAGACTGGTCTCATCCTCCTGACACCCACCCTTCAGGTATTGATCAGTATTGATGAGATGCCCCGAGTCCAACCCCCTTGCAGTGAGCAGGGACACCTCCAGCTAGACCAGAACACCACACACCAAGTTTCATCTTGAATGTCTTCAGGAATGGGGCCTGAACCACATCTCTGGGCAACTTGTTCTAGCATTTCATCACCCTCAGTGTAAAGAAATCCCTCCTAATGAACAACCTAAATCTACCCTCCTCTAGTTTAAAGCCATTGCCCCTCATCCTGTCACCACAAGCCCTTGTAAAAAGTCCCTCTCCAGCTATTGTGTAGGCTGTTCTCATTTTTGAGAATGAAATTTTAGAAAGCATCCAGTTGTGCCACTTGCTTCAGCCTCTAACTTCAGTTCTCTGCAACAGCCTTGCTGCTGGTGATATCCCTCTAGCACCATCTTGGTCTTGGTCTCTAGTGACTCCTCAGTGCTCTCTAGAGCCTGGTCACCAAATGTGGACAAATGGGCAGCTTTTCATAAGCAAATGTGGGATTTCTCATTCACATCTTTCATTACATGACAGAGTTATCATAGAAAGGTTTGGGTTGGAAGGAGCCTTAAGGATCGTCTAGTCCAACTCCAACTTCCACTAGACCAGGTTGCTCAAGGCCCCATACAACCTTGTCTTGAGCACCTCCAGGGAGGGGGCATCCACAGCTTCCCTGAGCAATCTGTTCCAGTATTTCACCACCCTCCCTGTGAAGAACTTCCTGATATCCAACCTAAATCTACCCTGCTCCAGTTTAAAACCATTGCCCCTCAGCATATGGCTACAAGCCCTTGTAAAAAGTCCTTCCTCAGCTTTCTTGTAGGCTCCCTTCAGGTACTGGAAGGCTGCTATAAAGTCTCCCCAGAGCTTTGTCTTCCCCAGGCTGAACAGACCCAACTCTTTGCAGCCTGACCTGTGAAGTTCTGGCCTTCTTTATCTCCCCTTCACCCTGCATCGTATTTCCTACTTCTGGAGTGCTTTATAGGAAATCATTTCAGCACTTTTCTGTAAATCCTAACATGCTGTTTCTTCAATTGATCTCAAGTATTCCAATTTTTTCTTCTGCACAGTCTGTAAGAACCTGGGCTTAGTTTTTTTTCTCTTTTTTTAATGTTGCACAGAATACTGTGTCAGCACAGCCCTGGCAAGGGGACTTTGTAATTGCTTAAGGGATCTGTGAAGGATATCCAAGTGTGTTGGTGCATGCACTGTGCTTCATCCTCAGTAATATGGGATTCAGAAAGGTGTAGGTCACAGCCTGCATGCTTAAAGCAGCTTTCACAATCAAGTGGAACAGTACTGCTGGTGACATGGTGACACACTGAGGTGTCTACTGGACTTGAAATCTGTCCTAATGTTCTGTTGCATTTTCAGCAGTTTCTCAACTTGTGTTTTTACTGCACTCTAAAATTTTGCTCTATGTGCTCTATGACATTTTTAGACCTGTTCTACCTTTTTTTTTCAGGTAAACTACATGGAATACTCATCCTCAACCTGAGTTGGACTAGGGGATCTCTGGAAGTCACTTCCAATCCCTAACATTCTAAGATCCTATGACTACCTGATGCCTCTGCCAAAGAAAGCAAGCAAAGTTCCTTCAAGACCACCATAAGATTCAGCTGCTTCTGCTCCATGCACAAGATACACTTCCTTATGCTACCTCCTCTAACAAAGAAGGAACCACACAACACACACCTTTCCTCTCTAAAGCAGATAAGGAAGAGCTAACCTTTTGAAAACTTGTAGCTTAATTGTAAAATCATAGAATGGTTTGTGTTGGAAGGGACCTTCAAGATCATCTACCTCCAACCCCCCTACCAAATTAGGGACACCTTGCATGAGATGAGGTTGCTCAATGCCTCATCCAACCTGTCCTTGAACTCTTTCAGGGAGGGGGCATCCACAATCTCCATGGGCAACTGGCTCCTGTATTTCACCCTCACTGTCAAGAATTTCTTCCTAATATTCTGTCTAGATCTCTTCCAGCGTCAATCCATTCCTCCCTCGCCCTATCACTATAAGCCCTTGTAAAAGTCTCTCTTCAGCTAATGCTCATGGACAATGTTTCCTCTCTACTGTGGTG
This sequence comes from Dryobates pubescens, assembly GCF_014839835.1. Classification (NCBI taxonomy): domain Eukaryota; kingdom Metazoa; phylum Chordata; class Aves; order Piciformes; family Picidae; genus Dryobates; species Dryobates pubescens. Next base: position 31,579,025 of record NC_071619.1, on the reverse strand, counting down.
AGAAGCAAGAAGCAGTGCTAAAGGGACTCTTTGACACTCACTTTATGCTTGGTTGGCATTGTGCATTTTAGCTTAGAGAAGACAGCAGATTTGTCTTTGAGTTTAGGAATTGCTGCCATGCTTATTATGTCTGTGCTGTACTTTAAGGGTAGCTCTATGGTCTCAAGAATAGCTTTACTGATACAGTTCAGTGCAAGAAGGACTGGAGCACACCCAAGAGAGCAGGTGTCTGAGTGTGTATGAGTTGATCTGCAGGCGTGCTTGCGCAGGCTGTGCACATATGGGCAGGACATGGAGCATGTAATGCCTGCAACCTGTTCTGAACTTTCCCTGTGCTGGAGGTGTAAACACACCTCCTCTGCTTCTATGCCAAAGACTTCAGGAGAGGTTCATAGAATCACATAATGGTTTGAGCTGGAAGGGATTGTCCTTAAAGATCATCTAGTTCCAAGCCCCCTGCCATGGGCAGAGATGCCTCCCACTAGAGCAGGTTGCTCAAGGCCCCATCCAGCTTGGCTTTGAACACCTCCAGGGAGGGAGCATCCACAGTCTCCCTGGGCAACTTGTTCCAATCTCTCACCACTCTCACTGTCAAGAATTTCTTCCTAACACACAGTCTAAATCTCCCCTCTTCCAGCTTCAATCCATTCCCCCTCATCCTATCACTACAAGGTTGCTTCTTAGGCCTTCTAAACTGTCAGGTTTTTGAATGTAGGTCTTGCCTCCGGGGTTGATTTAAATCCCCGGGAAAGACTAAGCCTTTATAATGTTGCCCTCTGGCAATAAACTGACTCCTTTTGGGTGAAGCATTTCTGTTTGTTAAACAGCCTTTGTCACTGGAGAGGGAACTTCTGGTTCAGGCCCTCCCACTTGGTGGGTTTTTGCAGAATAATTCCAAAGCAGGGCACATTCTGTGGGCTGAAGGCCCATTGCTTCCTTCAGCAGTCCAGGTGAGAGAGCATTCATTATCTGATCCCATAGTTCTGGACATATCTACCAGAACCTAAGTCTTCATACAAAATGGATGATTTAATTTCCCCAAATTTTTCTTTTCTTTCCTTTATTTTTCTCTTATTTTTTATTTTCTCCCTTTTCCTTTCTCTCTTTCTCTTTCTCTTTCTCTTTCTCTTTCTCTTTCTCTTTCTCTTTCTCTTTCTCTTTCTCTTTCTCTTTCTCTTTCTCTCTCTCTCTTTCTCTTTGTCTCTTTCTTTCTCCTCATTCTCCCTTTCCCTTTCCAGTACCAGAACAAGAGGGCACAGTCTCAGGCTGCATCAGGGGAGGTTTAGGCTGGAGGTTAGGAGGAAGTTTTACACAGAGAGAGTGATTGCCCACTGGAATGGGCTGCCTGAGGAGGTGGTGGGGTCACCGTCACTGGGGATGTTCAGGGCGAGGCTTGACAGGATGCTTGGTTCCATGGTTTAGTTGATTGGGTGGTGTTGGATGATAGGTTGGACACGATGATCTCGAAGGTCTCTTCCAACCTGGTCTATTCTGTTCTATTCTATTCTATTCTATTCTATTCTATTCTATTCTATTCTATTCTATTCTAATCTATTCTATTCTATTCTATTCTATTCTATTCTATTCTATTCTATTCTATTCTATTCTATTCCCTTTCCTTTTCTCTTTCCCTTTCCTTTTCCCTTTCCCTTCTCTCCCCTTTCCTTTTCCTTTTCTTATCCTTTTCCCATTTTGCCTTTGTCCCTTTCTCCCTTTTCTCCTTTTTTTTTCCTCCCCTGAAAAGGCATATCTTTTCAGAGAAAAGATATGACATTCATAGTAACTGTACAAAGACATTTCAGCAAACTGCTGCAGTCTGCAGTTAAAATTCTTACTATAGTTAGTTGCTGGATGCTCATCTAATTCACTCATTGCTCTCTTGGGAACTTAAAGCAGCTTTGCTTTTTTCATCTAATGTTATGTTGGCAGAAATGAGCTTGTTTCTGCAGACTTCTGCCCTAGACCCTCAGCCTGGCTGCCCTGGTTACCCCATACACATCTGTAGCCAACCCTGAGACTGCTGAGATGCACTCACAGCTTCCCCTGACACACGAGGCCACAGTTTCTGGAACATACTGAGAGAACTTGAATTTGCTGGACACAAACCTTGTGGGGTGGTGCTGCAGCTCTGGTAGTACACAACTGGGTGTTGCCTTTGTCCCTTCCTGTAGGGTCTTTGGATTACTAGCAGAATGAGTTACACTCAGAATCACAGAATAGTAGAAGTTAGAAGAGACCTCTGGAGATTGAGTCCAACCCCCTGTCAAGGCAGAGTCACCTTGGGCAGGTCACACAGGAATGTGTCCAGATGGGTTTGGGAGTCTGCAGAGAAGGAGACTCCAGAACCTCTCTGGGGAGCCTGTTCCACAACTCCAGCACCCTCACAGCAAATAAATTTATCCTCCTGTTGAGGTGGAATTTTCTGTGTTGCAGTTTGTGTCCATTGTCCCCCATCCTATCACTGGGCACCACTGAAAAGAGACCAGCTCACACTTCTTGCTGACATTTGTAAACATTGATCAAATCCTCTCTTAGCCTCTTCTCCAGCTTGAATCTTCTTCACTTGCTTCTGTTTTTGAACTCTCCACTCACTTGAATTTTTAGCCCCTTGGCTTCTTCTCTGCCACCAAGTTGGCTTTAAAGTGTTGTCAGGCTTTAAGGAGAAGGGCTGCTTGTTTGGATGGGATCCATTCCTGAGACAGCAGCTCAGTTATGTTGACTTTGCTGTAAAGACAGACCTAAGGGGATAGATTTTTTTTTTCTTGCTCCCTTGAAGTGTTTCCATACAGATACTCTCTGTCCTCTTAAGGAAGAGAATGAGATACATAGTGCTAAAAAGGACTCATGCTAGAAATGGAAAGTTGAGAGGAGTGATCTTGACCAGTAAATACAAGGTCTTTGTGGTAGACTTTGTGGTGTGGAGGAGATAGTGAAGATACACTGTCATTCTGTCTGTGAAGATGCAGTTTCAGAAGCAGATTTGATTAAACTGTAAATGTTTCTGTTGTGGTGGATGGGTTCTCAGGAAAATGTCCACAATGCCTGATGTGATAATGAATTGCTTTGAAACCACAACTGTCTTTGGAAACACAAGCCTGACTTTGCTTTCTTTTTTCTTTTCTGTAGCTATCAAAAGCTTAAGGCATTGACTTGCCTGCTTAGGCTGATTACCAGGACTAAAAGCTAGACTAAATTCTCTATTTCTCTTGTCTAAACAAGAGCAGCCTGACTTAATACCATGCTTCTTCCCTTGTCCACATGCTAACCCTAGAATTACTTTGGTTTTCTGTGCTTTACTCCAGGACTTAAAAATTCCCTCCCCATGTGTGTGAGCAAAACACAACCTGAGAAATCTCTTCCTTTAGAAGTTCTAAGAAATGAAGTTTAAATACATTTTTATTTCCAAGAGGAAGATTTTCTTTGGTACCTTTCTTTTTACTGTCTTTCTCCCTGTCCTTCTCTCTCCTGATGTTTAAAAGGTGCTTGTGCATTTTAATGTTTTCCAAGTAGTCCAGAGCTAAAAAATGGGGATGAACAGAACTCTGGAGGCTCTGGGAAGAAAGAAAGAACTCTGCAGACTCTGGAAAGATGGAATCTCTGGACATACTCAAAACCCACCTGGACATCTTCCTGTGTGACCTTCTTTAGGTAAACCTGCCTTAGCAGAGGGGTTGGACTTGATGATCTCCAGAGGTCTCTACCAACCTCTACCATACTGTGATACAGTATGAAGCAGCCATGGCAAAACTCAAATCTGATGAAGTTTTATGGAAGACAAATTGAGATGCAAAGCTGAGATGTGAGGAGAGGGCTATGGTGTTTGCTTGTGATGGAATTTGTGGAGGGACTTTTTACAAGGGCTTGCAATGGTAGGAGAAGGGGCAATGGCTTTGATCTGGAGTAATTTTGATGAGACACTGGAACAGCTTGCCCGGGAAAGTTGTAGACGCCCCTTCCCTAGAGGTGTTCAAGGCCAGGCTGGATGAGCAACCTGCTCTAGTGGGAGGTGTCCCTGCCCATGGCAAGGGTCTTGGAACTTGATGATCTTTAAGGCCCTTTCCAACCTGAATAATTCTGTGTGCCTGTCCAGGTTGAGTCAAGGTCTCCAGGAAGCAAAGTATTAATTTATGTAATGTTCCTACGAGGTGGAACAGTGGTATTGCTGCTTTACAGACTACAAACTCGAAGACAAATGGAGGTCTATACAAAAGTAAACTGTAGTCATTGACTGGCAAAATAATTGGACTCCTTTGTCTGGAGAAGCCTCTTTGTTTCCATAAGCTATAGGAAAAACAGAGATATGTTTAAATATAGTCAACATCTGGTGAATTCCTCCCACTTTCACCCTCCCCCAAAGAAATTATTTTGCAGAAATGATTGCATAGTACCTTGGAGCATCAAATATCTACCATATATAATTGCCAGGCTAGCATGCTGGCTACTTGACCATATTTCCTGACCATTGTTCAGCTGCATGTTACCGTTTCTGCCTGGATATTTATGTAGAGTGCCTATGATACCTCAACAGAAGCAACTGGCACTAAATTCTCTTTCAAATACCTCTGTTACCACTGACTCCAGACTTCTTCAGATAGTAGCTGATAAAGTTCAAAACATTAATTTCCACCAATAAACAGGAACTGGAAGCCTAGGGAGTTAATAGGGCTTTTTCATCTCAGCCTAGCTCTCTGATCTAATTTCAGATAGCAGGAAATATGCCAACTTGAGCCGCTAATTAGAGTTACTCTTTGGAGATTATTTGTAGCAGACCTCCAAGCTTCTTATAAGGAGGGAAAAAAATGCACTGACAGTCCTGCCAGCAGAAATATGCTAGATGTTTGTAGTGTGGAGGCCATTTGAATTATGCAATGAATTGTTACAAAGAGCTTTAAAATATATCAGCCTTCACAAACAGTCATTTTATCTATAAACCATGGTTCTTGTCTTTCCCCAGAAACAGTTAAGCATGGCAACCCTTGCCAGTTCTGTCTTCTTTTCTTGCAGGTGCCAAAGGTTTTTCAGTAATAAAGAAGGAGGTAATATTAAGTGAAGGACTGGGGAGGGACTGGAGAAGGACTGTTTGGAAGGGCTTGAAGTGATAGGACAAGAGGCAATGGTTTAAAACTAGAGCTGAGTAGATTGAGGTTGGACATTAGCAGGAAGTTTGTTACTATGAGAGTGGTGAGATGCTAGAACAGGTTGCCCAGATATGTGATTGAGGCCCCATCCCCAAAGACATTCAAGGTCAAACTTGATGTGGCCCTGAGTAACCTGATCTAGTTGGAGATGTCCCTGCTGATTGCAGGGTGGTTGGGCAAGGTGACCTTTGAGGGCCCCTTCCAATCCAATGCATCCTGTGAATCTGTGCTTCCATTTCATTTTTTCATTGAACTTTGTTTTTAATTTTTCTGTCTCTCTTGATACTGTACTCTGCTGAACTCTGATTATAGTCACTTGGGATTAGGCCTCTATTCTGCCTTAAAATAGATTTTGCTGTCAGAGAAAACAAGTTATTCTTTCGTCAGGACAAAGAAATCTGCCCATAATCTTGAGTACTCTCAGAGGACTTGCTCTTGCTACCCTCACAGTGGGCTTCATCTTTCTCAGGAGGTCCTGCTTCCCAGTGTAACTGGATTTTCTCTCCAGCAGAAGTAAGGGGTCCAGAATCTGACCCAGAGAAATGAAGAATACGAGTGAGTGTGTGTTGGCAGAGGCATGATTACAAGATTCCTTCTGTTATGCATTTTCACCTTATAACACTGAGGTTTTATGCTTCTACCTCACCTTTTGTTCAAGTTCTTTTGCTTTCAATTTCTGTGGCATCTAGACAACAGTGGCCACAAAGCTGTTGATAAAACAAACCAAGCCTGACATTACCCCTCTGAGAAATTCCCTGAGCTTTCTAGTGGGTATAGAGTGATGAGACAGCGAGGATTAGGCTGAGAACAGAACAAGATCCTTGCTTCAGCTGCTGTCCACCACTCAGTCATGAGAATGGAAAAAATCATAGTGTTATAGAATGGTTTGGGTTGGTGTATGCATGTCTGTAAAATGCTGTACATAATGTAACACAGCTTTAAAACATTGAGAGGAGGAGGCTCAGGGGAGGCCTTGTTGCTGTCTGCAGCTACCTGAGGGGTGGTTGTAGCTGGGGGGGGGGGGGGGGGTTGATCTCTTCTCCCAGGCACCCAGCAGCAGAACAAGAGGACACAGTCTCAAGCTGCACCAGGGGAAGTTTAGGCTGGAGGTAAGGAGAAAGTTCTTCACAGAAAGAGTTGTTGGCCATTGGAATGTGCTGCCCAGGGAGGTGGTGGAGACACCATCCCTGGAGGTGTTCAAGAAGGGATTGGATGTGGCACTTGGTGCCATGGTTTAGTTAGTCAGGAGGTGTTGGGTAATAGATTGGACTTGATGATCTCTGAGATCTTTTCCAACCTTATGGATTCTGTGATTCTATGATTCTATCACCTCCTAAAGCTGTGCCCCAGTGTGCTGCTGGCTGGCCTGCAGCATGCTCAGGAGGCAGAGGACAATGTATGGCGTGGATATAAGTGCCAAAGGAGACTTTTGTACCACAGAGGATGCATGGTGCTCCCAAGGGAAACACAGTTAGGAAATTTAAATAAGCAGTTGCTTGGTGACTTCAGAGAAGACATCAGTGAAAACATTTTCTTTGGGGGAAAAAAAAAAAGAAGAAGAAAGAGAAGAAAAGGAGTGTGGGTGGCTTGGTCACCAGCACTATTTTGGTTTTGTCTACTGCAGGGAATTCTCCTTTTTTTTCCCAGACTCACCCACACAACTTAATATAGAGCAGATTTAAGCTACTCTAGGGGTAATGTTGGCATTAAATGTGTGCCAGGACTTTGGAGGTGAACTTCAGCAGCACTGTGGATTTGGTATTGATGACTGGGCTGCATCAAAAGAAGTGTGACCAGCAGGATGAGTGAGGTGATTCTGCTCCTCTGCTCTGGTGATACCTCACCTGGACTAATCCCTCCAGTTCTAAGACCCCCAACACAAGAAGGACATAGAACTGTTGGAGCACATCCAGAGGAGGCCACAAAGATGATCAGAGTGCTGGAGCAACACTGCTATGAGGACAGGTTAGGGAGCCTGGAGAAGAGAAGGCTCTGGGAAAAACTTAGAGCAGCCTTCCAGTACCTGGAGGGGGCTACAGGAGAGCTGGTGAGAGACTTTTCACAGGGGCTTGTAGTGATAGGATGAAAAGGAATGGACTGAAGCTGGAAAAGGGAAGATTTAGATTGGATATTAGGAAGAAATTCTTGACAGTGGGAAATACTGAACCAGATTTTGTGAAAGAGTTCAAGGACAGGTTGGATGAGGCCTTCAGCAGCCTGGTGCAATGGAAGATGTCCTTGCCCATGGCAGGAGGGTTGGAATGAGATGAACTTGAAGATCCCTACCAACCCAAACCATTCTATGATTCTATCATGCATGGCCATGGTGGTGTTAGGTTGAGGGTTGGACTCTATGATCTTAAAAGTCTTTTCCAACTAAAAGAGCTCTCTGATTCTATGACAGTTTTATGTCACTACTTTTAGCTGCCTTCTCTGATGTCAAACCATTCTATGATTCTATGTCCATCCTTTTTGCATGTAATCTTGCACCTATTTACTCTTTTATTTTGTGCATACCTACATCACTACAGATGATTTGTCTGACCTATCAAGCTGCCTTCCTGAACTGCTATAACATAGTGATTGGTGGATGCCCTGGGATCACTAAAAGGTGTTGCTTGAGGTTAGGATGAACATCTCCTAATCAATAGCATGTATCAGATTTACTTTCAAATGTCTGGGCAACCAGACATTAAAATCAGCTTCACTGAAGCAAGGTTTGTGTGTTGCAGGTTAACACAGCTGAGTTTTCAGAAACTGCTGAGCTTGCTGGGTGGGATTCCAGAAGAGAGAGTTTAGAAAAGGAGATGGGAGGAGCTCAGCTTTGCAGGCTTTAATTTCCAGAGGCCAAGATGTGGAAACTGAAACTGTAGGTTAAGCCCTACTGCCTTCCAAAATGTCCCCTGGGAGCAACAAAACCCCTAGCTTGGATCCGAAACTACATCTAGTTGGAAAGGCAGCTGGAAATACATAAACTGTAGAAATTTAGGAGGTAGCGAAGTGCTCCACAGTCAGGTGTCACCTTCCACTCAGTGGTCCTATGTGAGAGTAATTATATAAACCAGTGACTCCATAAAACACAAGTCTGGAGTGTTGGCATCATTACAGGGAGACGGCGCAATGCATCTCTCAGGATGCAGCACTCCAGGCTTGGGGCAGAGCTGCTGGAAAGTGCCCTGCAGAAAAGGGCCTGGGGGTGTTGATTGATGTGTAGCTGAACCTGAGCCAGCAGTGTGCTCAGGTGCCAGAGCAAGCCACTCATTGTAGAGAAGGCTGGAGAAGCTGGACACTTAAGAGACTTAGGAGCTTCCAGAACTGCAGCTACACCTTTCTATACCTCTGATATCATAAACACAAAACAAACCCCCAAACAAAACCCAACCAAACCAACCAACCAACCAAACAAAAACCAACCAACCAAACCCCAACCAAACAAAAAAAACCCCAACCAAAACCCCCAAACCAAAGAGTAAGAGCATCTCTGCAGCCAGTCTGCCTCTGGAGGTATCAGAATGTGAAATCCTCAGAAATCTTGTAGAAAACCAAAATGCATGAATTGTTGCCTTTTTTACTATTGGCATGTAATTAATCTGATTTTGTTTAATGACAAAGGACTAAATATCTTCTGAATGAATAACTAATGCACACACAAAAAAGCCCCTGCAAAACCTTTATGGGATAGCAGCTTCAGAAAGGAGCCTCTGTTAATGGAAAGGACCTGCACAAAGTCACTGCAAGTCCATTATTCAGTAAATTGGCTGCCTATTGAGAACTAAATGATGCAAATGTTCTCCTGATTGGCTTTTCAGCTCCAGAGGAGTGGGCTCAAATCCCTGTTAAAGCACCAGGTGAAAATGAGTCTCTGGGGCCACTTCCAAATTCCATGCTAGGCACCATATAGATTAGAATATTAGCAGGCTTGTCTCAAGGGAGGAGCAGCAGGACAAGAGGACAGCAGGTGTGTGACAGCCTCATTGAGATGCAGCAGCACGGCAAACTGGTGCTTTTGTACATTGCCAGGCTGCCTCCCACCACCTCTACTGATCCATAACTTTCATGGATTCATAGAAGGTTTTGGATTAAAGATCATCTAGTTACAATGCCCTTGCCATGAGCAGGGATACCTTCCACTAGACCAGTTTGCTCAAGGCCTCATCCAGCCTGGCCTTGAACACCTCCAGGGAGGGGGCATCCACAACCTCCCTGGGCAACCTGCTCCAGTGTTTCTCCACCCTCACTGTAAAGAGCTTCTTCCTAATATCCAATCTAAATCTCCCCTCCTCCAGCTTCACTCCATTACCCCTCATCCTAACACAACAAGCCCTTGAAGAAAGTCCCTTCCTGGCTTTCTTGTAGGGAAAGATCTGTCAAGATCCCTTCCAACCCCTACCATTCTGTGAAGGGACTGTAATGGTTTAGCACAAGGGTTAGAGTCCCTGCTCCCCCAAGAGAAAAATTGAGAGGAAAAGTAATACACAAAACTTAGGGTTGAGATAAAGAGATATGAGTTTAATATAACACAAGATATCATAATCACAATGCATAATTACCTTAGTAATAACCTAATTAATCTAATAATACAATGGATGATTACCTTAGCTTAGCCTATTTGAGAAGTGCAGTGAACCACACAGGAAAAAAAACCTCCCCAGCATAAAACAGAAAGCCAAAGCCAGCAGCTACCCAACTGCCACTCTTTCCCCTGCCATGCCTGCAGAAAAGAGAGCACACACAAGAGCCCAGAAGCAGCCACTGGAACAGGAAGCATTCCATGTTGCAGTCTGAACTTCAAGCCCCATAATACTTTGCTCCAGTTAGCACTTTTGATTTTGAAGCTGGAACAAGTGTGCATGGTATGAATAACAACAGCAGGTTCAACTCCATCCATGACAGGGACTTCTCCTCACTCCAAGAAGGACATTTTTGTGCTGGAGTATGTCCAGAGAAAGGCAACAAAGCTGGTGAAGGGATTAGAGAACAGGTGTTATGAGGAGTGGTTGAGGGAACTGGAATTGTTTAATCTGGAGAAAAAGAGGCTGAAGAGAGAATTTATTGCTTGCTACAATTCTCTGAAAGGAGACTGGAGAGAGGTGGGGTTTGGTCTCCCATGCAACAAGTGGCAGAACAAGAGGAAACAGCCTCAAGTTTTGCCAGCCAAGGGTCAGGTTGGATATTTAGGAAATATTTCTTTACTGCAAGAGTGGTCAGGAATTGGAACAGGCTGCTCAGGGAGGTGGTGGAGTCATCATCCCTGGAGGTATTTAAAAGATGCATGGCTGTGGTGCTGAGGGACATGGTTTAGTAGTAGTTGCTTAGCAGCAGAGGTGGGATTGCGAGCTCTAGGAGTGTGGTTAGACCTGATGATCCCAAAGGTCTCTTCCAACCTCAACAGTTCAATGATTCTGAGTCTGAGACAGTTTTGGTGCTGAAGGATTTCTGAGAACAATGTGAGTAGGGGAAGGGAGAGTAATCTTAGCAGTGCACAATGGGGAAAAAAGAGGCTTATTGAAACTTTAAATACTTTGAGAGTCATTCCCCTACTGTCATGGATTAAGGTTGTGGTACTGAGTGTTCTCTGTCTCACAGGCCATCTGTCCTTCCTGCAAACAGAGGCAAGGAACAGGGGCTGGCAGCTTGTGTTTCCCAACCTGCCATGCTAATGCAAGATGTCATCAGCTCCAGGGTAGGCAGCAGTAGATAACTGGTTCAAAGTTGAAGGCTCTTGCACCACGTCTACTTGCCTGAGAGAGTTCCAGGGCAATGCTGCCACTGTCATAAAGCCCAGGAGAGGGTTTCATGGTAGAGAAGGGTGCATTCAGAGTCGCTCTTTCCAAGGCTGCATTATTCCTGTTGACAAAGCAAGGCTGATGTGTTGAAGTGAAGCACTTATGAAAGCAGCAAAACCACTTTCTTTGTTCTTATCAGCAGCTATTTGTAAACCTGCCAAATGGGAAAACTCCAATTTTTTTTTTCCCCCCTTCAGTGTTTTGTGATTTAAAAATTCTTATTAGTGCATAACCCTTCTTCCTTGATGATGATTAAAAGACTATCTCACAAAACTCTGGATTGAATTGATGTGCTTTAATCATAGGGAAGAAAATTAATCTCTCCTGACATTCTGATGGCTTTACTGGGATGACATAAAGAATTATATTGGCAGAAGGATGCAAGTGAAGTCCAAAAGCAGAGATCTCAATTAGCTGTTGTGGAATAAATCCCATCTGCCCATCAAGCCTTCAAATGTGATACATTGGATTCTGGATAGTCTAGCTAGCTTTGGATCTGAAAGAGCAAAAGGAAAAGAGGTATTTAAAAGGTGTCCCTACAATGAAATGGATGCCTGGAAGTACTGGTGAAGATTCATGGCTATAGTCCTAAATTTCACTCTGAAATAGCCCATGGGTTCTTGACAACAGGAATTCTCCTTACAAGAAAAATGTCAGTGTGTTGCTCTTTGTCTCCTTGTTGAGACTTATTTGTGCCTAATTCTGACAAAGTCTCTGTGTCAGCAAATTGCCATTGCCTGACCAATGATGAGTAAATGCAGAAATCAAATCATTGCTACCAAACCTGTGTAACTTTGGCCATTTCAAGACCTCAGTCACTGAATAAGTGTCCAGTTCTAGGCCCCTCAGTTTAGGAAGCATGTTGACTACTTGGAATGAGTCCAGAGAAGGGCAACGAAGTTGGTGAGGGGTTTGGAACATAGGCCCTGCGAGGAGAGGCTGAGGGAGCTGGGGTTGCTTAGCCTGGAGAGGAGGAGACTCAGGAGTGACCTTATTACTCTCTACAACTACCTGAAGGGAGGTTGTAGCCAGGTGGATGTTGGTCTCTTCTCCCAGGCAGCCAGCACCAGAACAAGAGAACACAGTCTCAGGCTGCACCAGGGGAGGTTTAGGTTGGCTGTTAGGAAGAAGTTCTATACAGAGAGAGTGATTGCCCATTGGAATGTGCTGCCTGGGGAAGTGGTGGAGTCACCATCATTGGACATGTTCAGGGGGACACTTGATGGGGTGCTTGGTGCCATGGTTTAGTTGTTTAGGAGGGTTGGATTGGTTGATGGGTTGGACGCAATGATCTTGAAGGTCTCTTCCAACCTGGTCTATTCTATTCTATTCTATTCTAACTTTAGTCACTATGACTAAAGTCATGTGGAAGTCAGTCTCTTTACCCAAGTGACCAGTGATGGGTTGAGAGGAAATGGCCACAAGGGGAGGTTTGAGATGGATATGAGAAGAAACTTCTTCACTGGAAGGGTTCTCAAAGATTGGAACAGGCTGCCCAGGGAGGTGGTGGAATCCCTGCCCCTGGAGGTGTTTAAAAGGTGCAGACATGTGGTGCTGGGGGGCATGGAGTAACGGCAGGCTTGGTAGACCTGATGATCTCAGACATCTTTGCCAACCAAAACAATTTTATGATTCTGTGATGTAGTGTCTAGGGATAAAATGGTTCTTGTGAAAAACAGAAAGGGACCTTTTTTACTTAGGTGGGTTTTTTTCTACCCCACAAGCTCTTATTACTGGAAAAGCCTGAAATTGTATTCTTTGATCACAGGGCTAACACCAAACCAATCTACTAGGGAATTGTAGATGCGTTAGGAAGACTTAGAATACAACTTAGTGTTTAGATTAAAAAGAAGCTTCCTAAATAATTTCCTCCTCCTCTTCAGAGAAGAAAATCTTATCTCCCAGGAAAATCAAAACAAGGGAAAAAAGCACCCATCTTGACCGCTTTCTATCTATTTCTCTGCTGTAGGCCAAGTTGTAAGGAGGATGTTTACAGCAATGAGGCACTAATATATTCATTGGAATCCAAAGTGTTCTCTGAAAAAATACTGAAGTCCAAAAGCAATTACCATTAATCATTATATACAATGAGAGGAGCATTACCATCAAGTGATGACACCTTCTGAAATCATACATTACCACCCAGGATAAAAAGAGCAGCTTTTCTGCATTGCAGTTTCTGCTGTCTCATAAATGCTCATGGCTTTTTTCTTCTTTGGAATGTTTTGCTGTCCAAGTAGGTTTTGACCTTAGCAGAGAACACAGAGAAAGTTAACTTTCCATAATAATGACAAGCATCTCCACTGCAGCCTCTGGGCATGCATGCTGGAAATATTTGCTTAGTCCTCAGATAGGGTTTTGCAAAAGGAGGTGATGGCTTCCACCCAAATGAAATTCAGCTACCGTGCTGAAAAGCAGCCCCAGCTCTCTGTGTCTCTGTACCCTGCCAATAACTTAAGCAGATCATAGGCAGGGGTTGCCCTTCTGCATCAAGAAGCTTAGACTTGTTTTGGTTGGAAAAGACCTCTAAGATCATCAAGTCCAACTGTTAACCCAACATCACCATGGCCAATAAACCATATCCCAGAGTGCTGTGGCCATACATGAACACCTCTAGGGGCAGCAGCTCCACCACCCCCCTGGGCAGCCTGTTGCAATGCCTGACCACTGCTGCAGGTAAGAAATTTTTCCTAACATCCAACCTAAACCTCCCCTAGCACAATTTCAGGCCATTTCCTCTCGTGCTATCATCTGATACTAGGGAAAAGAATTGAAATTACCTGAGTGCATCTTGCAGTCAAATCCAACACAATGAATAGGAAAGGCAGAGGCAGCCTGGGGCAGCAAAATTCAAGGATGGCTTAGTCAAACAAGCAGAAACTTGAAGACTTGATAGGGTGCTTGGTTGCATGGTTTAGTTGATTAGGTGGTGTTGGATGATAGGTTGGGCACAATGATCTTGAAGGTCTCTTCCAACCTGGTCTGGTCTATTCTATTCCATTCCATTCCATTCCATTCCATTCCATTCCATTCCATTCCATTCCATTCCATTCCATTCCATTCCACCCTACCCTACCCTACCCTACCCTATCCTATCCTATCCTATCCTATCCTATCCTATCCTATCCTATCCTATCCTATCCTAACTTATCCTATCCTACACTTAGCTATTTAATTTATATTTGCCAGCCACCACTTGTGTTAGTTTCCTTCCCTTTATTTCAGTGTTCCATTCCAGCTGTGTGGCTAACTGGGGGTGTGTGGCTCCAGATAACAGCAAAACACAACACTACTGACCAAACAAACCCTGTACCGATGCTTTGTCCATAATGAGAGAAGAGATTATTTGCCCCCAGCTGGTTTTAAGTGAATTCAGCCCAGCATTCCCCCAAAGTTGCAACACTCTCTGAAAACTTTCCATTTCAAATATTTAATGCTAACTAATAATTTAGAGGTGAGGATTCAAGAGGATGAATTAACTTTGATCTACGACAAATGTAAAAGCTTTCAGCCCTGAAACTTTCAGATTCAGCCAGCCTAAACCTGGTGTATTTAAAGAGAAACTTGAGATGCTTCTGGTTGGAGGGAATAGGTAAATATCCTGTCTGATTTGCAATGAATTCTATGTTTAGATTCCTTCTCTCTCTCTTTCTTAAACAAATAAATTTAAACAACAATAACAGAATGCTCATTTCTTGGAAGGAAGGTCGTTAGGAAGGTCCTCTGTGCTCATCCATGGCCTGAAGCTATGTCATTTAAGCTTGGTGTGCTTCACCAGAGTATTACTTTGCCTTCATTCATTAAGTTTATTTAACTCTTGGGTTTGGTAGCCATGTTAAGCATTGTGTAAACATAAAGAGGAGTTAATTCCTTCCCTCTGATATTGGATCCATGTTAATTATTTAGTATGGAAATTCCTGCTCTTTCTGAGCACCTAATGTAAAGATCAGGACCTTGCTAGATCTCAGCTAAAATGCTCTCTCTTGCACTTTTTGACAAGTGAGTTGAGGAGGATGAACCTAGCAGAAAAATTCCTGTCCCACATCTGAGGCAAGCACCTTTCTTAAGGTTATTACCACCACAGTGGCAGTCAGCACCATAACCTCTGGACCAACTTTACTCTCTGAATGAGTGGAAATTGACAAAAGGTAATGGGTTTCTAGTTCTCCATGCTGTGAAAGATAGGCTCACACTCACTGATACTGTCTAGCAGAGATGTAGCACTTTGAGAGGAGAAGGCCATTTCCTCTCATTCTATTACCTACCTGATACTAGGGAGAAGAGACCAACCCCCACCTCACTCCAACATCCTTTCAGGGAGTTGTAGACAGCAATGAAGCCTCCTCTCAGCCTTGTCTCCTCCAGACTAAACAGCCCCATGTCTCTCAGCTGCTCCTCACCAGACCTGTTCTCCAGACCCTTTCACCAGCTTAACTGCCCTTCTCTCAACAGGCTCCAGCACCACAATGCCCTTCTTGCAGTGAGGGGCCCAAAACTGAACCCAGATTTAAGACTTCTCTTATCTTTCTCCAGTAAAAAAGTCTCCAAGAAGAATGTTCTTTAGTATGAGGGTGGTGAGACAATGGAGCAGGTTTCCTATAGAGGTCCTGAATGCCTCATCCCTGGAATTGCTTGAGACCATATTGGATGAGGCTTTGAGCAACCTGGTCTAGTAGGAGGTGTCCCTGCACAAGGCAGAGGGGTTGGAACTAGATGATCTTTAAGGCCCCTTCCAAGTCAACCACTCTATGATGCTATGATTATCAGGTGGCTGTTAGTTGTTTTGCTCCACTGTTTTCAATAAATAAGTAGCAGAATGAGCACCAGCTGGCTGCATCTGGAACTTATGTCCTCCGTATGCAGGCTGCCTGCCATTAGAAGGTTCAGAAGCAAGGTGTGGAAGCATCCACTGTCAAGCTCTCACAGACAGTGGGAGGCCATGCAGGCAACCACCCGGCTGGGCACACGAGCAACAGAAGACACTTCGCTGCTGGCGTGCATGTGCCACACTGATATGCCTCCAGGCCTTCTCCTGTCAATGCAGCAGCTTGCAGCTCTAAGCCTGTGGCTGTTCACATGCTTGGCTCTCAGGCTTGACACTTTAACAGCTTTGTTTGTCTCTTCCACGGGGAAGTGCTGAGAGACCTCAATTCTCCAACAAACAGCGGTGCTACTGCCCAGAGGGGACAGTGATGTTGAGTTGGAACTGCTCCAATTCCAGTCCTTCTCTCACTGATATAAAAGTTTTGATGCTGCATATATTTGAGACTCATGCTGACTGTGGACTTGTATCCCAGTAACCCTGCCAGACATTGTGCCACTGTCTAGCAAGCAAGCAGCCTATGAGTTGCTCAATCAAATCCCACCAAAACATGGAAGTGCATTCTTTTACCCAGTGACAGGAGTTTTCATATGGGGTACCATAGGTTTGCAACAGATAAGCCACGATGATCTTGAAGGTCTCTTCCAACCTGGTCTATTCTATTCTATTCTATTCTATTCTATTCTATTCTATTCTATTCTATTCTATTCTATTCTATTCTATTCCATTCCATTCCATTCCAATCTAATCTATTCTAATCTATTCTAAAATTTAGTTCCCAACGCTATCCAAAGGCTTTTTATGATCAGTTTCATTCTCACTAGAGCAAGGCATTGTGCTGAAGGAAATTTCTCTTGCCTGCACATCTTGCTTCCCAGTAACTGAAATGAAAAATCATTTGAGGAGGCTTTCTTGCAAGTTTATCAGTGCATTGTACACAGTGCTGCTTCTGCAGTCTGTGGAACCTCTTCTAATGTGTCTTACTGCTTCCAGACAGAACAAGAAGAGTCATTTCCAGAAAGAGAGCACTCACTACAATTATGGGGAAGAAGTTATGCATAATATATACACACTTCAAAAATAAGCCTTTAGACACACTTCAAAAATAAAGCTCATCTGTTCCGTGGATATCCACGGCTAGGCCTTGTCTGGAGTTGAGTTATATTTGTCCCCAGTCCAATCATTTTCATACAGTAGCCTCTCTACTTCTCTTGTGTAGAGCTAGTCTCTTCTTCTGTGTTACTCTTGTTACCACAAAGTAGTTGCTACTCAGCTCCTCTTAGTTATTTTTAGATTTCCCCCCTTTTTCCCCTGAATACTCTTAGTGGTTGAACATCTGGCTAGAGCACTTGCAGTGCGTGACTTCACAGAATCGTAGAATGCTTTGGGTTGGAAGCAACCTTAAAGACCATCTAGTTCCAACCTTCTGCCTTGCTTCCTCTCTGTACAAAATAGCAGAGAGTAATCTCTTAAAAAATGGGGAAATTCGTAAGTAATTCCTGATCCATTTTCATTCGGGCATTGGAAGTCCCATGGAAGTCAACCTCTATTCTCTAAGTGTTTCAGTCACACTAACAAGCAATGTCTAAGTTGTCTGGGTCTTGAACCCTGGGCAGATTCTAGCACCAGTTGGACCTAGATAATTTAAGGATTTCACCAGCAACTTGATCTAGGCAATTTACGGATGTGCTTTAGGTTCAGAGCCTCAGCATGCTTAGGTATGTTTTGAAGAACTTAGTTTACATTGTTGATGGGAAATTCTGCCCTGATGTCTCTGGGAAATAAGAGGAGGACAAGAGTCATTGGAGGCCTCCTGCACCTGTAACTGCTGCCCTGAGGCACCCTCCCAGGAAAGGCCCTCTAAATACAGAATCACAGAATGCCAAGTTGGAAGTGACCCCAAGGATCATCTGGTCCAGCCTTTCTAGAGTAGTAGAGTTGAAGGCCCAGCACCCTGTCAAGTTGAGTTTTCAAACTGTCCAATGTAGGGAAATCCTCTGCTTCCCCTGGGAGATGATTCCAGGATCTACCTCTTCTCATGGGGAAACATTTTCTTCTGGAGTCCAATACGAATCTCCCCAGGAGTAACTTGTCCCCATTACTCCTTGTCCTTTCCATGAGACTCCTTGTAGAAAGGGAATCTCTCTCCTCCTGGTAGCCACCCTTTATGTACTGGTCCATAGCAATAAGGTCTCCCTTAGCCATCTCAAGGCTGTACCAACCCAGTTTTCTCAGCTTTTCTTCATATGGCAGGCTTCCAGTCCTCTGATCATTCTTGTGGCCCTTCGTGGAGAGTTCAACTGAGGGCTTTCAATAAACTTTCCTCTCTTCCATTCTATCCCAGCCAAATGCCACTTAGCTCTCCTAGTCCTTTGCAAGGTAATGGTGCCATCTTGTTAATCATCTTTTCCCTTTCACGTGAGTTCCCTCCAGCCTGCTAACAGCTTTTTCATATGACAGTGCCTAGCACAGGGCACAATATTGCAGGTGCAATTGCATCAGCGCTGCATATTTTCATTCAGTGCTATCATTAGTCACCACTGTTTGCAGTACAGAGGGCAAACAGAGTGACTCTTCCAGTCCAAACAGGTTTAGTCATCTATTGAGCCTGGCATGTAGAAGCATGCACCCTGTAAAGGACCAGGCTCATGGTTTCATTATCAAACCCAGCTCCTTCTTCCAGCCCAACAGGCCTGGATGAATAGAATTCTGTGCTTTGTTACTTTGCTGCTGTATGTAATTCTAGATTCCTCTGGAGGGGGCAGAGAAGCTGATGCTCAGTGAATGTAGTTTAACTGATTTTTCAACATGAACATTATAGGATCACAGAATTGCTTTGGTTGGAGAAGACCTCTAAGATTATCAGGTCTAACCATCTACCTAACACCACCATGGCTATTAAACCACATCCCAGAGTGCTATGGCCACAAGTTTCACAAACAGCTCCAGGGATAGTTGACTCCACCACATCCCTGGGCAGCCTGGCCCAGTGCCTGACCACTCTTGCAGCAAAGAAGTATTTCCAGCAATCCAATCTAAACCTTCCCTGGCAGAATTTCAGTCTATTTCCTCTTGTTCTGTCACCTGATATTAGGGAGAAGAGACTAACCCCCACCTGGTGAGATGACAGGAAAGCAATCCACACAGACAGGGCATTTGCTGCAGTTTAAATTAAAATTATAAATAGCTGTAGGAAAAAAACCCAATGTGTTTGAGAGCTGAAAAGTGTGCATTATTTCCATCATGGCACTGCTTGATCTGAACTAGCAGTAGCACTGCACTATTTATTCTCTGCAGGGCATCAAGCAGAGGTTGGAAAGGTGAATGCCTACTCCCTAAAGCCATTTGTTTTAGCAGGAGTGGTCAGGCATTGGAACAGGCTGCCCAGGGAGGTGGTGGAGTCACCATCCCTGGTGGTGCTCAAGAAATGTGTGGACATGGCACTTTGGAATATGATTTAATGGCCATGGTGGTGTTGGGTTGACAGTTGGGCTTCGTGATCTTAAAGGTCTTTTCCAGCCCCCAAAGTTCTATGATTCTATGAAATCTGGCTCTGCTGTGCAGTAAAACTACACAGCTTTGAAGAGGGGTACAATATCTTCTGCCTCCTGTCCTAAAGCATTTGAGGCTCAGCAAGGATTTCTTAGACATGGGGAAGATAATAGATGTTTTATACTTTGCACATGATTTTTGCTTTAAAAAATAGATCTTGGGTGAAAATAATCCCAATGAGCTTGTTTGTCCTGCCTGTTCAAATCATACAACTGCTTTTGTACTCTGTGAGCTTTCAAGCTTTGCCTTTTTGAAACGCTCTGCAGCCTGCAATGAAGTAATCTCCAACACTGGGATTTAGACTGTAGAGAAAATAATTGCTTCTTACATGATCCTGACTTGTAATGGCATATAAAGTTATATTAGTACTATTGAGGTTTGGGTGGGTTTTTTCTTTCCCCTTGCATTTTATATCCTTTTCTCCATTTTATTGATTCAGTTATCTACTTCCACCTTGCAGTGCCCATCAGAGATACAGCTCTTAATTTAGCTTGGGTATCACTGCAGATAGTTAGGAATTGTAGCATAATGGCCTTTTTCCCCCCCCCCCTTTCTTTTTATATGGTGTCTAAACAGAACATGTGAGCCATTTATTATTTTTAAATGAAAAGAGGTAAGAATCATAGAATTGTTTCAGTTGGGAAAAAAGCCTCTTTCATCATCGAGGCTAACACCACCATGGCCCTTAAACCAGGTCCCAAAGTGCCATGGCCACAAGTTTCTCGAACACCTCCAGGGAGGGTGACTCCACCACCTCCCAGGGCAGCCTGTTCCAATGCCTGAGCACTCCTGCAGGAAAGAAATTTTCCCTAATGTCCAACCTAAACCTCCCCTGGCACAGCTTCAGGCCATTTCCTCTCCTTCTAGGGAAAACAGACCCCACCATCACTTCAGTCCAACCTCCTTTCAGGACACTATAGAGAGCAATGAGGTCTCCCCACAGCCTCCTCTTCTCCAGACTGAACAATCCCAGTTCTCTTAGACACAGAATCACAGAATCACCAAGGTTGGAAGAGACCTCAAAGATCATCAAGTCCAACCTGTCACCACAGACCTCATGACTAAACCATGGCACCAAGTGCCACATCCAATCCCCTCTTGAACACCTCCAGGGATGGTGACTCCACCACCTCCCTGGGCAGCCCATTCCAATGGCTAGCAACAATCTTTGTGGAGAACTTTCTCCTCACCTCACAAGACCTATTATTCTGACCCTTTGCCAGCTTTGCTGACCTTCTCTGGACACTCTTCAACACCTCAGTGTCCCTCTTGTAGTGAGGGGCCCAAAACTGAGTGCAGGATTCCAAGTGTGGCCTCATCACTGCCCAGTACAGGGGCACAATCACTTCCCAGGTCCTGCTGGCCACACTATTCCTGATTCAGGCCAGGATGCTGTTGGCCTTCTTCGCCACCCAGGTACAATGCTGGTTCAGGTTCAGCCAGCTGTGAACCAACACTTCCAGGTCTTTCTCTGCCAAGCAACTTTTCAGGCACTCTGCCCTAAGCCTGCAGCATTGCATGGGATTGTTGTGAAGCAGAAGAAATGAAAAAGATGGGGACTTGGTTAAATGAGGAGTCTTGTAAAGCCTCATCATCCCCGTTTGGGGTTTTATTGTGCCCTTAGGCTGTGCAGAGCACAAATTGCATGCGAGTTGTGGTGCTCGTGTTATTAGATTCCACTTTGCATTATTTTCTATGTTGAGCCTTTTGGAAGGTCCCTGGGACCTGTTCCTGTATTTCCTGAATGAAAAGAAACAATAGCAGCCCACTGGAAGGACTCATCCTTTTAAAGAGTCGTGGAAGTGTGCATCTGCTGATCTTCAAACCACTGCAGGCAGTGCTGGGGTTTTTTAGCACAAACAAAAGGAGAAGCACAGCTCAGTGTCTCACTGACTGACTCTAATCTAGCAAGCTTTCTTGAGTTTCACAGCGAGGTAGCTGAACAGCAGCTCTCCAAGAAAATGGCTATAAAACCTTTAACTCAATATCCCAGTGCTTGACTCCCATCCTTTCTGCCTTTCCAGCTGGCACATTTACTGCCTGAGCACCTACAGAAGGTGTAAGGAGAGTGAGGCATGCCAGGTCGGATCTGGAGAAGCTCCAGCCACTTCTCCTGGCTTCTAATATCTCATTCCCATTTCTATTGATAGCCTGTCTTCCTGTCCCAGCCCACTGACAGTAATCTCTTTCTTGTTCCTGCTTGTTGGCAGAGCTCCACCCCACCAGATCTTTTTCATTTGTAGTATTCTGCTGCTGCTCTCAAGCACATGCCTCCCTGAGGCTCTGAAAATCTCACCCTGTCGTATTCACAGCAGCTGTTCTTCTTCCAGGACTCTGTGTGAGGGCAGCCAGCATTGCCTGCTTTAGAGAAAAGTGCTTTAATCATCATGAGTGACAAGGAATAAAAGTAATTTCTTCTTAACCTCCTCCTTGTGATGGGGAGGGCTCCTTTGCAATGCCTCTCACTTTGTAGTCCAATATGTTTATATAAATCGCTTTTCATCTCTTCATGGAACAGTTTGGGTTGAAAGGGACCTTAAAGATCATCTAGTTCCAAGCCCTGCCGTGGACAGGGACACCCTTCACTAGACCATGCTGCTGAAGGCCTCATCCAGCCTGGCTTTCAACACCTCCACAACCTCCCTGGGAGACCTGATCCAATATCTCACCATCCTCACTGTCAAGAATTTCTTCCTAACATCAGGTCTAAATCTCTCCTCTTCCAGCTTCAATCCATTCCCCCTCATTCTATCAGTACAAGCCCTATTAAAAAGTCCCTTCCCAGCTTTCCTGTAGTCATCTTCAGGTACTGGAAAGCTGATCTAAGGTCATCCTGGAGCCTTCTCCAGGTTGAACAGCCCTAAATCCCTCAGCCTATCCCCATAGGAGAGGAACTCCAGCCCTCTGACCATCTCCGTGGCCTCCTCTGGACCTGCTCCAACAGTTCTATGTCTTTCTTGTGCTGGGGTCACCAGAGCTGGATGCTGTACTCCAGGCACTTAACTTGCTCTTCTCTCTCTTGCACACATGCATCCTATGAATAGATCCATGTGAGCATGCATTTATCTTAGCTCAATGAGTTAATTCTAGTTATTTGTTAATCATTTGTTAACAACAATTCCAAACATCTCTCCCACTGCCTGAAGAGCTGTCACAAATCACTGCCCTTACACACTGGAAAAAATACCCAGGCTTCACTTGCTGGCTCTCTGTAAGTATGTGCTAACAGAAGCTAGCTCAGAGAAACTGCTGGAACAAAATGCCTTCAAAAATACAAGCTCTAATGAAAATGGGCAGAAATTCTTCACAATAAGGTTGGTGAGACACTGCAACAGGTTGCCCAGGGAGGTTGTGGATGCCCCCTCCCTGGAGGCCTTCAAGGATAGGTTGGATGAGGGCTTGAGCAGCCTGGTCTAGTGGAAGGTGTCTCTGCCCATGGCAGGGGTATGGAGCTAGATGGTCTTCAAGGTCCCTCCCAACCCAAACCTTTCTCTAATCTATGATTTGCCAGGCTGGGTGGATCATGCTGTAGTATAAAAATGTGTAAATCAGTTGACTCTAAGTGTTCCAGGCTTTGAACATTTCTCTTGGAGAGTTGTGAAATGCACAGGCATCATTTCTGCCTGGGAGAGCAAAATATCAAAAATCCTTCATGAACCAAATCTTACAACCTCTTCATGTTCATAAATCCTGATCCTGCAGCCTTAATTCAGGCTATGCTCCCTTAATGTCAGGGAAAATCCAAGATATCATATTCTCAGATGGGTGAAACGCCACTAATTCACAAGGTGAAACTTTACCCACAAGTCAGAGAGGAACTGCATCCAATTCTGGTGGCCCCAACACAGGAAGGACATGAAACTGTTGGAATGGGCCCAGAGGAGGGCACAGAGATGGTCAGAGGGCTGGAGCACCTCTCCTATGGGATCAGGCTGAAGGATTTGGGTCTCTTCAACCTGGAGAAAGCTCCAGGGAGGCCTTAGAGCAGCTTTCAGTACCTGAAGATGACTAGAGGAAAGGTGGGGAGGGACTTTTTACAAGGGCTTGTAGTGATGGGACAAGCAGGAGTGGATTGAAGCCAGAAGAGGCTAGATTTAGACTCAATATTAGGAAGAAGTTCTTGACAGTGAGAGGGATGAGACACTGGAAGAGGTTGCCCAGGGAGGTTGTGCATGTCCCCTCCCTGGAGGTGTCCAAGTCCAGGTTGGATGAGGCCTTGAGTAAGCTGGTCTAGTGAAAGCTGTCCCTGCCTATGGCAGGGTCTTTGGAACTAGATGATCTTTAAGGTCACTTCCAACCCAAACCATCTTATGCTAGTGTGTAGAGCTGGTATATATTCTTCTTTGAGAGTCATAGGAGTTCAAAGCTGTTTAGCTTAGTGCTTGAGCAATCTCTTTTATTGCAATGCTGATCTCATGGCAGGCTGCAATTCCTCTCATTTTGTTTCTGGTGATCACCAGTTTTAACTCCAAGGAATTTTGGATAATGGAAGAATGGAGTTCCATGCATGAAGGTGTCCCAAATGGCTGGATAACGTTCTAGCAGAGAAACTCATCTTGATTGACCCTCTGAGTGTCTGGAAGTGTTCTTGCTGGGTTTGCACTGTCCATCAAGAAAAAAAGAGACAGCCCTGCTTTCATCATTGGACTAAAACCAATGCTAGAGTCTTTTAAGATCATGTCTTTAACACAAAAGAAATTAATGGAATATTGGTTGTCTGCTTTTTTCAACTGCTTCTGCCTAATATTCTGTCAGCCAGGCATTGTCATTAATCTCAATTCACATAAGAGGTAAAAAGGCACTTCTCAGTACTAGAGTCTTTAAAAAAGCTCTCTGCTTAAATAATTGAGTCTTAACCTCTCCAGAATGAGTTTGTGGTGTTTGCTGCCATTCTAACTGCATGTCAGAGTGTGGTATTTATTGACAGAGGGTCACAAAGAAAAGACAAGGGATAATGGGGACAAGTGGCTCCTGGAGAGATTCCAACAGGACTCCAGAAGAAAATGTTTCCCTATGACAACAGTTAGACGTTGGAATTGCCTCCCAAGGGAAGCAGTGGATTCCTCTCTACTGGACAGTTGTAAGACTCAGCTTGACAGAGTGCTGGGATAGCTCATTCCAGTTCTACTACTACCTAGAATGGTTGGACCAGATGATCATTGGGGCCCCTTGCAACCTGGCATTCTGTCGTTCCATGACTTTCTTCTTTCTCTTTTTTTCTTTTACCTTCGCACTGGATGTTAGGAAGAAGTTCTTCACAGAAAGAGAGATTGGCCATTGGAATGGGCTGGCCAGGGAGATAATGGAGTCACCATCACTGGAGGTGTTTAGGAGGAGACTGGATGGGGTGCTTGGTGCCATGGTTTAGTTGATTAGATGGTGTTGGGTGAAAGGTTGGACTTGATGATCTCAAAGGTCTTTTCCAACCTGGTTAATTCTATTCTATTCTATTCTATTCTGTTCTATTCTATTCTATTCTATTCTATTCTATTCTATTCTATTCTATCCTGTCCTATCCTGTCCTGTCCTATTCAAATTCTATTCTATTCTATTCTATTCTATTCTATTCTATTCTATTCTATTCTATTCTATTCTATCCTGTCCTGTTCTATTCTATTCTATGCTATGCTATGCTATTCTATGCTATTCTATTCTGTAAGTGTCTAACATTGAAGTCCATCAAATACATTAAGGTTATCTCAATGGAAAAAAAAATCAAAACACCACCATTAAAAAAATGTCAGAAAATCAGATCCAGGGCAATTTGTTATCTCTGGTATTTCTTCTGCAGTATCTCCTGCTGTTGCTTCACCTGCTTCTTCTACCATCACTGGTCATAGTGCAAATGATGGCAGTTTACGACAGAGGAATTTCTTTATGGTAAGTTCTCCTCTTGAAGGCTGAGGCTTCTACAAAGGTGTCTTGTATGCCAGGGGATATGATATATTCCACTGTAGGTCTCTGGGGCCGTGCATGATGTTAAAGATTGATAGGCATTGTCATGCTGAAATATGAGAAAAACCTAATGAATCAATTTGCTGTCCCTAGACCATCAATTTTAGAGCACTGGCTTTTCCACATGAGAAAACCCCACTGAACTGTAATTTCAGTGTCCTAGTTCTGACTCAGCCAAGTGTCCATGGTTCTCCTGCCTCTCTCTAACTCGAGACATCAGATCTGCACTGTAACTAGGCACGAGGAGAATTTCTTTCCTTAAACTGTCATTTTTCTCCTCTTAGGTTTATCTTCTGTTGCTCCATTTCACTGGCCATACTCGACTGAATACAGTAACAGCAGCTATAACCATACAAATAGCAGGGTTGGTCTTGTGATTTCCCACTGAATCTCCTTGGTTTAGGGAGGGGATAGTTTTGTGTCAAGGCTGTAGAAAAGCCACCAGTTCATTAAAAAAAGCGTGCCTGTGTTCTGTATAAATTTACTGGCAATTCAGGCTTCAGTCTGATAAAGAACAAAGCAGAGTCATTGCCATGGGATACAGGAGCAAGGAGAATCACAGAATGCATCAAGTGGAAAGGGACCATTGAGAGACATCTTGTCCAATCCCCCTGCAGTGAGCAGGGACGTCTCCAGCTACACCAGGTTGCTCAGGGCCCTGTCATGTTTGACCTTGAATGTCTCCTGGTATGGGGCTTCGACCACATCTCTGGGCAACCTTGTCTAGTATTTCAGTACCCTTATTGTGAAGAACTTCTTCCTTGTCTAACTTAAATCTGCATTGCTCTAGTTTATCTATCCTGCAGATGATGGAGCAGTACTTTTCCTTCTTCTGAGCCAGTAGTTGCTCAGGTCTTTTATACAGTTGTTTAGGTATGTGTCCAGGTGGTGAATCCATTGTCCTTTGCACCATCCTCCCTTTCTGGGGTAGCTGATGGGTAGAGAGGATCTTGTCTATGCACATGCCAGAGAGTCCTTATCCAGTGGTGCCTGCCCACTATACATCAGCTATTGTCTGGGCAAGGAGCAAAGGCGATTTTATCTTTGTTGAGTCACATCAAGGGAGACAAAATTTAGTCTCTTACAATCAGGAAGATACTTTTTTGCTTAACTGTAATACCTCCCTTACTTACTCAAAGCCTGGAAAGAAAGATCCAATTCTCCCTCTCTGGAGACTCTCAAAACCTGCCTTGATTTGTTCTTGTGCAGCCTGCCCTAGGTGATCCCACTTTGGCAGGGGGTTGGACTCAAGGATCTCTGGAGGTCCCTTGCAACTCCTAACATTCTGTGATTCTGTGGTTCTGATCTGATATAAATTGTCACTGACAAAAGGTGAGGAGCAGGTCCTGGAATCCATTTTTGCATTTTAGGGCAGTTCACAAAAGGAAATAGCTTTAGATTTCACTGCAAGCTCTTTGGCTGGCCAACAGGTGAAGAAGATCAGTTAAACAAATACAAAAGGTGATGAAAAACCGAGTTCAGAGATGGTTATGTTCAAAGTGCAAGAAGGGAAAGGGCAACACATTAGTTACTAAGGCAACGCTTTGTGTAGTGCTAAATCATTTCCTCCTTGAAGGGAGCAGCTTCTGTTTCAGATTAATTTCTTAAGCTGCTGTTGCACTGCTTGCTCCTTCCCCTCACCAGGTTTCATGATAAGCACAACCTCTTGCCAGTATCTAATTTTCAGGTACCCTCTAACCACTGAGCTGTGTTACTGAGGAGCAGTTGGGGTGCAGATAGGAGGCAACGATTCTGTGATTACTTTGTTCTACTCCATCAGCAAGTGCACAACATGAGCCTTTACCTAAGGCAGGAATGATTGGCACTGACTTACTGGAAAGCTGCATGAACATACAGTCACCATAGAGAGGGAAAAAGGATAAGGATAGTCAGGATTCAGATTCTGATTCATATGAATGATGATCAGAGGGCTGGAGCACCTCCCCTATGGGGACAGGCTGAGATAGTTGGGGCTGTTCAGCCTGAAGAAGGCTCCAGGGGGATCTTATAGTGGCCACCCAGCATGTGATGGGGTCCTACAAGAAAGCTGGGGAGGGACTTCTTACAGGTGCTTGTAGTAATAGAATGGGAAGGAACAGATTGAAGCAGATTTAGACTGGATATTAAGATTGAACAGATTTAGCCTGGATTGTAGGAAGAAATTCTTGACAGTGGTGAGGCATTGGAAGAGGTTGTCCAGGGAGGCTGTGGATGCCCCCTTCCTGGAGGTGTTGAAGGTCAGGATGGATAAGACTTTGAGCAATCTGGTCTAGTGGAAGGTGTCCCTGCCCATGGGGGCTGGGGTGCTTGGAACTAGCTGATCTTTAAGGTCAGTTCCTTCCAACTCAAACCATTTGATGATTCTATAATTCATTCCCCTAATTAGTTTTGAAGCATAGATGGTGATGATCATAATAAAGCAGGTCTTCTTAGACCAGACACTGCCACTTCTTGAAGAAAACAGAACAGAAAATCTCACAGGTTACCAAATGAGTCTCTAGCCTGATCTACTGAGCATGTTTGCCAATACATTTGAAACTCTTTGGCTTCTTTTAGACTCTTCCTTGTCCTGTTTCATCATTTAAGGGCTTAATTTGACTTCAGGATCTACATTGTAAGCAAATCAAATGTGCTCCACTTCCTGATTTCTACTTTGGGAACTTCATATTTTGAACTAATCATAGGATGCAATCCCCTCTTGAACACCTCCAATGATGGTGACTCCACCACCTCCCTGGGCAGCACATTCCAATGGCTAACAGCTCTCCCTGGGAAGAACCTTCTCCTCACCTCCAGCCTAAACCTCCCCTGGTACAGCTTGAGACTGTGTCCTCTTTTTCTGGTGCTGGGTGCCTGGGAGAAGAGACTAACACCATCCTAGCTACAACCTCCCTTCAGGTAGTTGTAGAGAGCAATAAGGTCTTCCCTGAGCCTCCTCTTCTCCAGGCTAAGCAACCCCAGCTCCCTCAGCCTCTTCTCACAGGGCTGTGCTCCAGACCCCTCCCCAGCTTTGTTGCCCTTCTCTGGACATTTTCCAGCAAGTCAACATCTTTCCTAAACTGAGGAGCCCAGAACTGGACACAGGACTCAAGGTGTGGCCTGACCAGTGCTTAGTACAGGGGCAGAATGACCACCCTGCTCCTGCTGGCAACACCATTCCTGCTACAGGCCAGGATGCCATTTCTTAGTGTTCTTAGAATCACAGATTCTTACTTATTGATCAACATATGTTTTCAGTATCAAATATCATCATTTCATAACTAGCAATGATCTGAAAGTCATGATTTTATTTATGCAAATATTCATGACTTCCCTGGAGTTTGATAATTTAGCCAGTTTTAGAGTGTATGAAGGAAGGAATTTAGATGAAGAGAGGAATTACCCATATGCAAGAACATGGTGAGAACATATGTCAGAAATGGTGTTAAAGCTGCATTTGAGAGGTCATGAAGTGCAGGGGTAGAACAGTAACTGCTGAAAGTCAAGCTGAGATAGATCTTGTAAAGGAAATTCAAGCAAATTGTGAAAGATATTTTAACCATGCAAATAAAAAAGAACAAGGGGAGAAAAAAAAAAGAACCACTGTGCAGTGAGGATGGGGATAGAATTAAAGAGGATCTAATTTGCCATTGCAAATGGTTTTATTTATTTTCTTCAGTGAGGCATTGGGACAGGCTGCCTAGGGAAGTAATGGAGTCACAGTCCCTGGAGGTGTTCCAAAACTGAGCAGATGTAGCACTTGGGAACATGGGCTAGTGGTCATGGGGATGTTTGGTGGACGATTGAGGATTGAAGAGTTGAGGAGAAAGTTCTTCACTGAGAGAATTGTTAGCTGTTGGAATGTGCTGCCCAGGGAGGTGCTGGAGTCACCATCCCTGGAGGTGTTCAAGAGGGGATTGGATGTGGCACTGGGTGCCATGGTTTAGCAGTCATGAGGTCCTGGGTGACAGGTTGGACTTGACAATCTTTGAGGTCTTTTCCAACCTTGTTGATTCTATGATTCTAGGATTGGACTTGAGGAATTTGAGGGAGGGAGAACCATAGAATCATAGCATCTCAAGTATTCAGAAATCATAGACTCATAGAATGGTTTGGGTTAGAAGGGACCTTCAAGATCAGCTAGTTCCAACCCCCCTCCCATGGGCAGGGACACCTTCTACTAAACCAGGTTGTTCAATCTGGCCTTGAACACCTCCAGGGAAGGGGTATCCACAGCCTTCCTCAGCAACCTGTTCCAGGGTCTCTCTACCCGCACTGTCAAGAATTTCTCCCTAATATCCATTGTAGATCTACTCTCCTCCAGCTTTGATACATTCCCCCTCATCACATCACTACAAGCCCTTGTAAAACGTCCCTCCCCAGCTTTCTTGTAGACTCCCTTCAGAATTTCCTATTCTATACCCTATCAAATGTTCCACTGAGGGCTGAGCAACACCTGCTGAGTTTGCTGTGCCTAAAAAGCAGGTATGCCACAAAACAAAACAAAACAAAACACAAACCCAAGAAAGTGAGAACACATGCTATTTTGCTGGGGTCTTCCTTTGACAAATGTGCTGCATTTGAAATAGTTTGCCTTTATCTGCACTATTCCTCTATCATTCTTGCCTGCAAAACATGTACTAAACTATAGGCACAAATGCATTTAGTTAGGCAGGTCTGGAGCTTTTGGGATTGCTTTTCCCTTGCCACACAATGCCTGCATTTTGACAATACCTTCACTGTTCTTCAGGCAGAAAAGCTCAGATATGTCCAGCCTTAAACCAGGACGAGATGGATATTCAGTCTGGGAGAGTATGTAGGGTTATGCACATTCAGATTCAGAACAAAACCTTCTGCTGTAAACAGGATTGCCATCAGCCGGGGGAAAAGCAACAGAGGGTGGTTTGATCACAGGATGATTGCATAGCACAACAACAGGGGAGCAGGGAAAAGTGTGAAAACAGGGGCAATTTCAAGTGAGATATTTTGAACAGAGAGGAAATAATTTCATTGTGTGAGACTCATCTGAAGCCTCATCTGGAGTATTGTGTCGAGAGCAGGACTCTGCAGTCACTGGGTGAGATTAAATAAACCTGGACAAAGTGGGAGCTACCTGAATAACATGGGGAATGGAAATCTATGAGTATTGACCTGGCTAATCTAATGAAGAATGAAAGGAGATTGATTAGCCTAAGTAAATACAGGACTGCGTAAGAGAGGGAGAAGCAGCATGTATAAATCATCGTTAATACATTAAGGTTAAATGCAAAGAGAGGAGAGTCCTTAAACAGCCTTTCAATAGGAGCTGCAGAAGTGAAGTATCCACCTGGTCTTGAAATAGGTGTTGGGTGGCTTAGGGAAGGATTTTATGTTGTGGTGCTTGCACAGAGAGGGATCAGACTCTTAAGACCCAGGACAAAGTGTCTCCAGTTCAGTCCGCAGCGCTGATGCCACACACTAGTTGAACTACCATGTTGTACCAACCCAGATGAAAGAAAAGAAACTGTCCATGAAGGCTGGGAGGAAAATGAACCGATGTGGGTGGCAAAAGGGGCAAAATGAAGGCAAAGGGCAACACAGGACAAGAGCAGGCAAAGATGCAGTCAAAAGAGAGTCATTGAGAATCTGTGTGCAGAGAGGACCTGGCATGCTCTGAGTTTCTCCTGCAGCACCTGCAGTTCTTGTTCTTTGCTGGCAGAGAAAGCACTCTGTAGAATAATGGCCATGGTGGTGTTAGGTCAATGGTTGGACTCCATGGTCTTAGAGGTCTTTTCCAACCAAAACCAATTCCCTGATTCTGTGATCCTGTGAGTATTCAGTCTGTGAGTATTCACACACCAGCATCTGGTGATCTTAGAGATCTTTTCCAACTGAAACAATTCTATCATTCTATGAAATATGCATCCAGGCTCCAGCTAATATGTGTCCAGAAGTCTGTATGTGGGAGCACTCTAGGTTGTGACATGCATGGAGTTTGTTCTTCTTGAGAGCTCATCTGTTGGTCTGACAGGTGCAATGCCACTCCATGAGAGCCACTGTTGTCACTGAATATTGTCCCCTGCTGTTCAGTGCAGTGGATGCAATGGGACTGTCTGCCCAAGCTAGCAGCTGCCTGGTTGTGAGCTCCTCGTCGATCACACCATTCAAAGTGACACCAGAGCAGGCCATTTGTGAGGTAAGAAATGTGTTGGTTTATTGTGTGCATATACTTCCATCAAGAGTCTGCTGAAAACCAGCTTGTGTTTGGGGTTGGAATATTTATGGAGCATCTTGCAAGTGATTTTCAAATTCTGCTGTTTAGCACCTTCTTCATGCCATATGCTCTGCCATATCTTTCTAAGCCTCTTTCCACCCCCCCTTTTTTTTCCCCTAACTGAGATGTTTAATCTTGGTATGCTAAATCTCACAGAATGATGAGGTGGTGGTTTGTGAGTTTTTTTCACCCCCATTTCTTTGAACTTATGGTTAGTGAGCTAATGTAGACGATGCTCCTCTTACCCCCACCCCCAACATGAAAATGAGTTTTACGCTTTCAAGCTGTGCCACACATTCAAAGCCTGTCTATTTATGGCTGCCCCACTGCATTTGGTGAGGCAGAAGGGGAGTGGGGTGGTTGTTTTAGGCTATGCCTTTAAAATGGAGTTACAGCTTTCCAGCAGACAAAGTAGAAAAGTATAAATCAATCACTCTTGGGTGTGAAAAGGAAAACAAAAGAACATTCTGAGCAAATTCATTGGGTAAATATCTGGGATGAAGGGAAGAGAAGAGAAGAGAAGAGAAGAGAAGAGAAGAGAAGAGAAGAGAAGAGAAGAGAAGAGAAGAGAAGAGAAGAGAAGAGAAGAGAAGAGAAGAGAAGAGAAGAGAAGAGAAGAGAAGAGAAGAGAAGAGAAGAGAAGAGAAGAGAAGAGAAGAGAAGAGAAGAGAAGAGAAGAGAAGAGAAGAGGAGAGAAGAGGAGAGGAGAGAAGAGAAGAGGAGAGAAGGAGAAGAGGAGAGGGTAGGGTAGGGTAGGGTAGGGTAGGGTGGGATGGAATAGAATAGAATAGAATAGAATAGAATAGAATAGAATAGAATAGAATAGAATAGAATAGAATAGAATAGAATAGAATAGAATAGAATAGAATAGGTAATGTCAGGACTGGATGATCTTGAAGGTCTTTTCCAAGCATAGTGATCTGTGTTTTGGTGAGAGGTAACCCAGCTGGAATTGCCTTGCATTTGTCATTAAATGCTACCTCAGAATCACAGGAAGCATCATGTTGAAGGGACCTTCAGTAGTCATCTTGTCCAACCCCTGGGCAGTGAGCAGGGATGTCTCCATCTAGATCAAGTTGCTCAGGGCTCCATCAAGTTGGACCTTGAGTGTCTCCAGGGATGGGGCCTTGACCACATCCCTGGGCAACTTGTTTCCCGTGCTCAGCTCAACATCTCACCACACTAACTTTCCCTACTGTAGCTTTTTTGTAGACTCCCTGTATATATTGGCCTTGTATTTGGTCTGAAAAGCTCATCTTGTCACAGCTCTACCCTTCCATTTGCCTAATGTACTGCTAATAAACAGGGATTGAAAACAGTCAGTACATTTTTCAAACTGTATTAAAACTCAAGGTTTTTTTGAATGTTGTGATTTGGGTTCACTTGGTCTGGCTCTTTTGGAACATATTTATGAGCTTGAAAACTTGGAGCTAGTCTACTAAGTCATCTCTGCCCATACTCATCCCACACTGTTTACAACTGTGTGCCAGCATACTGGAAAGTAAGTGATCAAAACAGAAAACCACAACAGGCAATTTTTAATATATTTGAAGATGGATTTTGTCTGAGCAATAGAACCCAGCCAGTGCAGCTTCTTAAGGGACACCTGTGGCCACAGAATGGTTTTCTACTCGTTTTGCTGCTAGTCATTTTGTTGTAGGGTCTTGGGGCTTTCAGTGCTCATTAATTTCAAGCTTCTCTGTGTGTCCAGAGGAGGACCACAAAGATGATCAAAGGCCTGGAGTGCCTTTCATAGAATCAATAAGGTTGGAAAAGACCTCAAAGATCATCAAGTCCAACCTATCACCCAACACCTCATGAGTAACTAAACCATGGCACCAAGTGTCACGTCCAAACCCCTCTTGAACACCTCCAGGGACAGTGACTCCACCATGGAATCATAGAATCAATAAGGTTGGAAAAGACCTCAAAGATCATCAAGTCCAACCTGTCACCCAGCACCTCATGACTAACTAAACCATGGCTTCAAGTGCCATGTCCAATCCCCTCCTGAACACCTCCAGGGATGGTGACTCCAGCACCTCCCTGGGCAGCACATCCCAATGGCTAACAACTCCCTCTGTGAAGAACTTTCTCCTCACCTCCAGCCTAAACTTCCCCTGGTGCAGCTTGAGACTGTGTCCTCTTGTTCTGGTGCTGGTTGCCTGGGAGAAGAGACCAACCCCCACCTGTCTACAACCTCCCTTCAGGTAGCTGTAGAGAGCAATAAGGTCTCCCCTGAGCTCTCCTTTGAGAACAGGCTGAGAGAGCTGGAGTTGTTCTACCTGGAGAAAAGGAGGCTCCATGGAGACCTTATAGCCACATTTCAATATCTGAAAAGGACCTACAAGAAAGGGAGGGACTGTTGCCAAGGCCCTGCAGTGAGAGGATGAGGGGCAATAGTTCTAAGATGGAGCAGGGTAGAATTAGTTGGACATTAGGAGGAAGTTCTTCAAGGTTAGAGTGGTGAGGCACTGGAACAGCTTGCCCAGAGATGTGATAGAGGGCCAGTTCCTGGGGACATTCATGGTCAAACTTGGTGTGGCCCTGAGCAGCCTCATCTAGTTGTAGGTGTCCCTGCTGACTGCAGGGGGATTTGGACAAGATGACATTTGAGGGTCCCTTCCAACCTGATGCATTCCAAGATTCTGCGGTCTCTAGACTTCAGGTGCCTCGTCTGGGGCACTGTGTACTTGGAAAAGTTTTGGCAAAGTTTCCATCAGGTCTGGCTGTCTCCAGCCACTCCAAAATGATAGTTTCATTCCAGCTGATTGATAGGAGATGTCTTAGCTCCATATCCAAAGCATAACACTGTAAATCACTGGCTTTCATTTGTAAGGAGCAAAATTGTATTCACTTTTTGCCACCATTTATCATTCTGAGGCTAGGCTTGATATGTTTCCTTGGTTAAGCTCTGAGAAATCAGGGCATGTATCTTATGAAGACCCTTTTACACCAGTGGAGGGAACAGGCTTGTATTTCCTCACATGCTTTCTGCATCTTAATATCCTCCAGCACATGACTGCAGAAGCCTGTTGCTCACAAGGTAACCAAGATGATTTTTTTTGCCTTTTTCAAGTTCAGCACAAACTTAATCATGCCTGCATCTTTGACTTCTTATCTCCTTGGGGATATGAAAAAGCCTGTTTATCTGGAAGCTATTCTTCTGTGAGTTAAAGAATAGACTAGCAACTGTATTTCTCTACATCACTTTGTCCTATGGGAAATTGTTTCCTTGTGTTTCCAGAGGCCTTGGTCTAAATCAGCTCTCCAGAGGCACCTTAGGAGCCAAACCAGACTATTAGAGATGTCCCTCTGCTTATAGATTTTTCTCAAAACCCTCTCATTTTGTGTGTTTTTATTCATTTGAAGTTCTTCAAGCAGGGCTGACTGCATGCACACTTTCTACTTGGAGGTTGCTCTCCTGACTGAGTCTATGCCAAGTTTGAAACAAACAATATTAACCCCTTTTCTTTTGACACAAGCAAAGTGGCACAAAACAACCCAGAAAGGCAGATTCCACAGCACTAGTTTACTCCAGTAAACCAAACCAGCTTCAAACTACAGATTTGAAGTTACCAGGAGCTGAAACACTGTTTTTTCTTAGAGGAAAATATTCCCTGAATGCCTCAGCAGTTTAATGTTGTGTGGATACATTACAGAAGGGCTGGGAACATTCCACATTAGAGGACAAAGAAGATAATCTGGGTCCCTATATCAGTTGCAGTTTCTTATCAAGATATCCCAAAGATGAATCTGAAGCTTCCCAGTATGGATTATGGATTGATCTGCATGAAAGCACCTCCATGGAGAAGGACCTTGAAGTCCTGGTAGACAGTAAGTTATCCATGGGATGGCAATGTTCTCCTGTGGCCAAGGTCAATGGTATCCTGGGATGCATTAAGAAGAGTGTCCAGCAGGTCAAGGGAGGTTCTTCTCCCCCTCTACGCTGCCTGTCACTTCTAGAGTGTTGTGTCCAGTTTCGGGCTCCCCAGTTCAAGAGACACAAGGAACTGCTGGAGAACATCCAACAAAGACTACAAGGATGATGAAGGGACTGGAACCTCTGTGTGATGAGGAAAGGCTGAGAGACCTGGGGCTGTTTAGCCTGGAGAAGAGGTGGCTGAGAGGAGATAT
Source organism: Dryobates pubescens (assembly GCF_014839835.1). NCBI lineage: Eukaryota > Metazoa > Chordata > Aves > Piciformes > Picidae > Dryobates > Dryobates pubescens. The sequence continues at coordinate 31,543,403 of NC_071619.1, read as the reverse complement.
GATCAATGTTTATAAATATCTGAAGGATGGGTGTCAAGAAGAAAAGGCCAGGCTCTTTTCAGTGGTGCCTGGTGGTAGGACAAGGGGCAATGGACACAAACTAGAACTCAGGAAGTTCCACCTCAACATGAGGAAAAGCTGCTTTTCTGTGAGGGTGATGGAGCCCTGGAACAGGCTGCCCAGAGATGCAGTGGAGTCTCCTCTTCAGACTTTCCAAACCCACTTGGACACATTCCTGTGTGGCCTGCCCTCAGTGATCCTGCTTTGGCAGGGAAGTTGAACTTGATTTCCAGAGGTCCCTTCCAACTCCCACCATTCTGTAATTCTATGAGCAGACCCCAATGCCAGTAGTAGACCCACAGGGATCCTGTGGTTGTCCTCAAGTGCTCTAGACAAGTGGCTCCTCTGAGCTTCCCATGCAAGCAAGAGAATATTTCTTTCTCTCAGTGTGTGCCAGAAGGAGAACATGCACATGCTTGTGAGGGGTGACAGGCTGCAGTTGCATGAGATGTGATTACTTTGGCTATTAATTACAGTTATTAGTTTGGATGTTTTCCAGCCTGCTGAGGGAGGGAGATTGCTTTTCTGTGTCACAAGACATATTGGCAGCACAACTTTCAATTCAGTCAGTGTGTTTTCTCTCTTTCCTGAGTGCCATCTGAGTTTCACAAAATCACAGCTTTGTAGGGGGTGGAGGAGACCTCCGGAGATCACCGAGTCCAGAGCAGTATCACCTAAAGCAGATCACACAGGAACATGTCCAGGCAGCCCTGAAAGTCTCCAGAGACTCCACCACATCTCTGGGCAGCGTTTCCCATTGCTCTGCCACCCTCAAGCCAAGGAAGTTCCTTCTCATGTTTCGATGGAGCTTCTTATGTCCAAGTTTATGCCCCATTACCTCTTGTGCTGTCACTGGGGACCACTGAGGAAAGTCTGGCCCCACCATCCTGAAACCTACCCCTGAGGTATTTGTAAGCAGAAATGTCACTTTATTATTTTTAGTAGAAAGAGCTGCATTTTTACAGAGCTTTGGAAAGAAACTTTCTAAACTGCCTCCAACAAACTGTGGCAGTACATAACATCTGACCTTCCCTAGTCCCATTTTCAGAGAGCATGAGGAGAGGATGAGAGAAGAAAGGAAGGAGAGGACGTGGAGGGAAACCTAGAAGAAACACAGGAGGGGCACACATGCTTTGTCTCTCTTGCCTTTTGTTACTGCTTTGTTGTTGTTTTGAGAGGCATAAAGTGAAGCTGGGACTAAGGAGACATTTTCAGGCTCAGCTAAGGCTTGTAAACCAGCTGCTGAGACAAGAAGCTTTTCAGATGTCTCTGAGGCCATTTCACATGCAAACTCACCTTGGCAGGGGGTGGTGGGCATACTGCTCAAAGCTCAGGACAGCCAAAGTTTGGCAAGCGTGGGGAATGTGTATCCCTGGCTGTGCAGCGGTGCAGTTCAATAGGCAGCTGTGAGGCACAGCCAGGCAGGCTTGTCCTCAGCTGGAGTCTGTGACATCGTGCAGCTGTGCCTGATCTGAAAATTTGTCTTGGTGAAAGACAGTGTGTCCATAAAGCAACTGTCAGACACCTGTGTCACTCAGAAAATGTCATCTCTAGATGCTGGAAATAATTGTTGTATCTGTGCTGCAGTCATGAAACTACCAAGTTTCAAATAATACCCAGGTCATCAGAAAGAGAGGGTTAAAAATGCACTCTGTGTATTCCTGAGGCATTCTTCTGCAATTTTCTGTCTATCTAATAGTCAATTTTCCATGAAATCAGGAGAGATGTATGACAACAACAAAAAAACCCAGAGACAGCAGCAGGGAAGGGTATGAAAGCTCAGACAGAACTCTGCTTTTCATCTGGTGCCAATGGGACTCATCTAATCACAGAATTATAGAACTGTTTTGGTTGAAATCACCTCCAAGACAATCAGGTTCAACTACTGACCAGCATGGTCATTAAACCATGCTCCAAAGTGCTATTTCCACACATTTCTTGAACACCTCCAGGGACAGTGACTCCACCACCTCCCTGGGCAGCCTGTTCCAATGCCTGACTGCTCCTGCAGGAAAGATATTTTTCCTAATCTCCAACCTAGCCCGCTCCTGGCACAATTTCAGGCCTCTTCCTCTCATTCTATCACTTGATACTAGGCAGAAGAGACCAACCCCCACCTCACTCCAGCCTCCTTTCAGGGAGTAGTAGAGAGCAATGAGGTCTCCCCTCAGCCTTCTCTTCTCCAGACTAAAGAACCCCAGTTCCCTCAGCCACTCATCCCCAGACCTGTTCTCCAGACCCTTCAACAGCTTTGTTGCCCTTCTCTGGACATGCTTCAGCAACTCAGTGTCCTAATGTTCACATCTAAATTTGTATATTTTATTTTCTGTAGAAAATGAACATAACATTTGCCAACAGTCAAATGCTTGTTGCATTGTAGCTTGTGCTGAAGAGAAAAACTTGGCACTCAAGGTTATCAACAAAAAACCTTCAGAGATTATTCTTTCAGCATGTTTCTTTCTAGGGCTCTCCCACATGGGTATAGAGGAGACTGTTCTCTGCTGCTTCCCTGCAAGCTGTGTGTTATTTTCAACTTTCAAACACTGGTTTGATATGGGAAAAGCATTCATTTGACTTAGAGAATAGGCATAACTGAGAAGATAGACTAGACTAGACTAGACTAGACTAGATTAGAATAAACCAAGTTGGAAGAGACCTTCAAGATCATTGACTCCAACCTATCATCCAACACCACCTAATCAACTAACCATGCAACCAAGCACCCCATCAAGTCTCCTCCTGAACACCTCCAGTGATGGTGACTCCACCACCTCCTCAGGCAGCCCATTCCAATGGTAATCACTCTCTCTGTGTAGAATTTCTTCCTAACCTCCAGCCTAAACCTCCCCTGGCACAGCTTGTTCTGGTGCTGGTTGCCTAATAGCGTAATTGTTTATTAACAGAGAGGGATCTTCTGAAGAAAGAGTCCCACACAGTTTCGAAAGTAAACGATTTCACAGAATCATAGATCAAGTCCAACCCCCCTGCCAAAGCAGGATCACCAAGGGAAGGCCACACAGGGACATGTCCAGGTGGGTTTCAAATGGCTCCAGAGAAGGAGACTCCACAACCTCTCTGGGCAGCCTGCTCCAGGGCTCCAGCACTCTCACAGCAAAGAAGTTTCTCCTCATGTTGATGTGGAACTTCTGTCTTCCAGCTGGGATCCATTGCCTCTTGTCCTGTCACTGGGCACCACTGAAAAGAGACTGGCACCTATTTCTTGACACCCACCATTCACATTTCTAGCAGTTAATTGACTATGCTATTTGATCAACCTTCTTAGTTTTTATCTGAGTATGAAAATGACCAATACTTGGTCAGAAATCTGTCAAAAACTTGAAGAGATGTGGTCCCAAAACTGCAGCTTTGGCAACTCAAGCCAGGAATAATGACTTCATAATAGCTAAAATTAGTTCTTCAGTTTCCCACTGCCTTCTGAGTTTCTGCTACTGTTTTGAGCCCAGCTTTATTTTCTTTCTATTAAGAGAGTGATGCTCCCAGAGGCTGGAGAGAAAGTTCTTCCTGTCAGCTGCCTGGGCACTGCAGTCAGAGTTAATCATATGCACTTTCTCTCCTTGACTGCAGCAATACAGATTTCATTTCAGTGCAACAGAGCCTTTTCACAACTAAAATTAGCCTGGTGAAAGGGACTAGAAAGGTATATTCTGTCACATACCCTACTCAGGAGCTGAGTAATTTACCCAAGCAGATACAATAATAGCAGCTTCCAAGAGCAAAAGACGTCAGGTAATTTCTTCTATGATGTATCAAATGCCATTATTTCCCTTTAACTTTACTGGCAGGCTGGGAGGAAGAATAAGAGGCCACTTAATTAAGAACAAATAGATGTTCTGATTTCCACCTCTGCCCACCATTCCACGCCTACCTCCTTTAATATGACTCAGCTGAGATAATCATCTGAGCAGCTATAAAGCGAGGAACAGCTGCCCCTTGTCCTTCACTAACGGCTAGACTCTAATCCTTGGCACTTGCTAAGGTTTCTTACAGTTGCAGTAGGAGAATAATAGTATTCCTTCATCACTTCTAGGTGATGATCTGAGATAATCCACTGGGCACCAACTGAACACCCTGTCCCCCAGCAAGAGGTCTCCAGAAGGGACAAGATAAATGAGCACTGAAAAATCATCTGTCCTCTCCATACATCCTCTCATCACCTCACTACTTCTGTCAGTCGCCCTGCTGTTGAGAGCTGAGTGAAGAATGGTCGGAGGGGGTTTTTTAGCCAAAGTATTAACAACTTTCCATCCCTTTATATGGCAGGAGCCTCCTTAAATGACAATAAAACATCAGCGACAAGGAAAAGCGATCAAAGTCCCTAAATGAAAATGGCACAGAGCCTTGCCCATAACTCTTGCTAAGTATTTAATCTCATCTCCTTCAAACGTTGCTCAAAAGTGGTTTAGTGCTGCTAAGGATGCCTTTTCTACCATAAGGCACCTGTGAGGGGCTTTCTATGGAGAGAAAATAGAGCAGTCAGTACTGCTAATGGTGCTGCAGAGAGACATTGGGGTGTTTTTATCTAGAAGATGGTGCTGAAAATGGTGTAGCTGCTGACACCTATTGTGATAAATGGAATTTAATATTGGCTGCAGATGAAAAGTTATAATAGAGGGAAAAGGAATTGCCTGAACGCAGTCCCATGGTACCGTATCATTCACAACAGCCTGGCACTTCTGACTGGAGGTGATTGATTAAGTGGTGTATGCATGTCTGTAAATTCCTGTACACAATGTAACGCAGCTAAAAAGCATTGCTAGAGTTTATGCATCCTTCATAGAATGGTTTGGGTTGGAAGGGACCTTAATGATCATCCGGTTCCAACCCCACTGCTGTAGGCACTAGAGCAGGCTGCTCAAGGCCTCATCCAGCTTGGCATTGAACACTTCCAGGGAGGGGTCATCCACAGCATCCCTGGGCAACCTGTCCCAGTGTCTCACCACCCTCACCGGGGAGAATTTCTTCCTAATATCCAGTCTGTATCTCTCCTACTCAAGCTTCAATCCATTCTCCCTGTCCTAACACTGCAAGCCCTTGTTAGAAGTCTGTCCCCAGCTCTACTGTAACCCCTTTCAAGTACTGGAAAGCTTCTCTAAGGTCTCCCCAGAGCCTTCTCTTCTCCAGGCTGAACAGCCCCAGCTCTTTCAGCCAGCCCCATAGGGTAGGTGCTCCAGCCCTCTGATCTTCTTTGTGGCCTCCTCTGCATCCACTTCAGTGCTTTGATGTTCTTTTTGTATTGGAGGCCCCAGAACTCGATGCAGTACTCCAGGTGGGGGTCTCACCAGACCAGAGTAGAGGTGGAGAATCACCTCTCTCATCCTGCTGGTCACACTTCTTTTGATGCAGGCCAGGACACAGGTGGCCTTCTGGGCTGCAGGTGACCATTGCTGGCTCATGTTGAGTTTTCAATCAACTGACATCTGCTTTGGGACATGGTTTAATGGCCATGGTGGTGTTGGGTTAAGGGTTGGACTCAATCTAAAAGGTCTCTTCCAACAGAACCAATTCTATGTTTCTGTAATCTGTAAGACCTGGAACATTGGTATGCTAAACTGGAAGCAGCCCTGTGAGCAATGGACTCCCTGACTCCTTGTCACATCTCCCCTGGCCTTATCCTCACATTTACAACAGTTAATTAAACCTCCAAACTCTCACATTCAGAGAAGTTCCACCTTCCACAGCAGGCTAGCAAGAAGCAGAATACAGCCCCAACCAAACTGTTTTGCATTGAGTAGTGCTATTGAAACCCCTGTCTGCCAGGAGAAGCTTGTTCTGCTAAGAGTGTTGAGCCTTGCAGGCAATCTCCACTTCTTCCCTCTTTGTAAACATTATCAAAGCTACCTGAGCTAATTAATTATAGGGTGAAGGATTGGAATACTTCAAGATATATGTGCTTAACACAAAGAGCCTCCAAGTGAGGAAACTAAACTTTTGACTCCGCATTTGAGCTAGATATTGGAAGAAGTACACCATGACATTCAGGATGCCAGCATTTCTTTGGTGTTGCTGTGGAAAAAATATCTCATTTTTACCCTTGAGATATTATTTAGCATCTTCTGCCCAGAAGTCTTCACACCCAGAATGGCTCTGACCAGACTGTTAGCAGGCAGCCCAGCTCATGACACCTTTGCTGTCTGGAAAATGAGTAGGTGTGGGACTCTCGTTGGCACAGTGAGGAGCAAGGACTGAAGGTGGTGAGTTCCTTCAACACCTGTCAGGTCTGTGGCAATTTGGGATGGGATGTGGTGTTCAGTGGTGCCATATGGAACACAGACTGAGAGAAATCAAAAGAAAGTTGAATTCCTCCCAGGAATTGCAGCTGCCCCTAGCAAAATAAGGTCTTCAAAATTCAGAGGTGAGGAAATGGCTAGAAAAGTGTAAAGTTTATAGTCATCATCTGGGGCAAATTAAGGTACTGGAAAATTCCTCTATAGCTTTGCATTTGCATCCTCAGTGATTATTTTATCCACTTCACTTGGACATTTAGCCCCCAAAGTCTGTTTATGAAGGTTCTCCCTTATAGTTCAGTGGCAAAACCCCTGCAACTTTCAAAGGCACTGAATCCAAAGCCAGAACAAGCCCTGCAATGAGAAAACCTGCCATGTGAAGAAAGGCTGAGAGAACTGGGTTTGTTCAGCCCTGAAAAGAAAAGGCTTAGGGGGAGACCTTATTACCATGGACCAGTCAAGGGTGGCTACCAGGAGGATGAAGACTCCCTTTTTACAAGGAATCACATAGAAAAGACAAGGGGTAATAGGGGCAAGTTACTCCTGGGGAGATTCCTGTTGGACTCCAGAAGAAAATGTTTCCCTGTGAGAACAGCTAGACATTGGAATCATGAGGACAGGAGGAACAGGAGAGAACTGATGTCTAAATCCCTGTCTCCTAAGCTCCACTCCCTGCATTACCCATGAGCCTGTTTGCCACTGAAGTACCTTGTTTTACAACAGATGGGGGCAGTTGATGTCAATAACTTTTTTATGCATCTTACAAATGTAGATTGCATTGCTGAGAACTGGCCTAGAATAGAATGGAAATGGACCTTAATGTCCTATAATATACTGCCCAATTACGGTGCCAAAGAAACTAAAGCTACATTGCTGCTGGAAGTTTAATTTGCAAAATTAAATCACAAAATGCCACCCCATCAAATGACCATGGGCAGGAGAATGAGTCACATTATAACAGACAAGATGTATCTGAAATCTGTGGATTTGCAAGCAGAGACATCAATTACATCTCCACTATTGGCAGGCTCTGCCCATCTCCAATACCTCTACTCATCTGAAAAAATATTATTAACCTCTGGTGTGACACATGCAAATAAAATAGGATGATTCAACAGCAAATTCAAATATCCAACTCTCACAGTTAGAAGACAAGCAAATTTGTTTGTAGGCAGTGGATGAGGATGTTAGTTTGGTATTGGAAATCAAGGACTCTTGCAAGTAAAAGGTGACATCATAAAAATGTCGGCTATTATACTCTCATTTTTGACAGAATCTCACATGATCATAGATGGATCATGATGGAGGTGCTGAGCATCACAGTATCACGATTCATAACTACACAGACTGCCACAGGGCCTAGGAAGGCAGAAGGAAAAGTCCCAATGAAGCCTTGAGCAACTTGGTCTAGTGGAACGTGTCCCTGCCAATGGCAGGAGGGTTGGAACCAGATGATCTTTAAGGTCCCTTCCAAACCATTCCATGATTCTGTGAGTGTTGCACCGCCATGGATTTTGAAGCACCTACTTTAATACACTTACCTGCTTGGAGTTCTTACTCCTTTACCTATTCTCTGTTCATTTCTAATATCCAGTCTAAACCTACCCAGTCACAGCTTGAGACCATTCCCTCTAGGCTATCACTAATTGCCAGTGAGAAGAGAGCAGCAGCAACCTCTCCACAATGTTCTTTCAGGTAGTTGTAGAGAGCAATGAGGTCTCCCCTCAGCCTCCTATTTTCCAAGCTAACCATCCACAGCTCTTTCAGTCACTTTTCATAAGATTTATGCTCCAAGCCCTTCCCCAGCTTCCTTGCCCTCCTCTGCACTGGCTCCAGCACCTCCACATCTCTCCTGTATTGAGGTGTCCCAAACTGGTCCTTCTCTGGACACTTTCCAGCCTGTCCACATCTCTTTCTTATAGTGGGGTCCTATTCTAATATTTTAGAATAGAATAGGAATAGAAGTAGGAATAGTAATGGAATAGAATAGAATAGAATAGAATAGAATAGAATAGAATAGAATAGAATAGAATAGACCAGACCAGGTTGGAAAAGATCTTTGAGATCATCAAGTCCAACCTATCACCCAACACCATCTAAGCAACTAAACCATGGCACCAAGCACCCCATCCAGTCTCTTCCTAAACACCTCCAGTGATGGTGACTCCACCACCTCCCTGGGCAGCACATCCCAATGGCCAATCTCTCTTTCTGTGAAGAACTTCTTCCTAACATCCAGCGTGAACCTCCCCTGGTGCAGCTTGAGATTGTGCCCTCTTGTTCTGGTGCTGGTTGTCCTGGGAGAAGAGACCAACCCCCACCTGGCTACAACCTCCTTTATGCATATCTCTCCTCCTTCAGACTTATATGTTGGGAGTCAGCAGCTTGTGCAGCAGCAGCAGCATTCTTTCATGTATATTTTCAAGAATTTTGAATGGTATTAGAAAAGAAAATATATATATGTGTGTGTGTGTGTGTGTGTGTATGCTCACAATTGGGAAAGCAGATGTTTTTTTTGCCTGGTTCTGCAAAGAGTTTTGGCTGGAAACCTGTCATGAGGGCCACTTTTTCATGCAAACATATAATTTTGTTTATCTCCAGCTTTCCTTTTTCCCTTTTTTCTTTTTTATTTTTTCCTTTCCTTTCCCCCCTCAAACCTGTAATTTTATTTGTCTCTGGTATTATATGCAGAGTACTGAAAATGAACATTCCATTACCTGCCATTTCAGAAGAGATGCTGTCTGAATCAGCAAGGGCTGTGGAAATGCTCTTTGTTTGTACTCTGAAGTTCTCAGAAATGAATCAGATGCAGGGAAGGTGCAGACTCCTAATGTGTTAGATGTAACTGAGTCACCTTTTGAGAAGGGCTACAGCAGATGTGCTATGTGCTGAGAATTCTCATGCAGGAACTAAATTAATCCTCCAGCAGTAATGTGCCATTGCACAATTAGCAAGCAGTTACAAATTAAGCAGCCCAGGGATTAAGGTATTATTCATTTCAGCTGCTTAAGAATAATAATTAATAAAAAGCTACTTCATCTCCCAGGCAGTGTAGTGGTGGTTTAAGGGTTAAGAGGTGGGCAAGTGGAAACTTGAGCCCAGTGGGTTGCCAGGGTCATGTTCACAGTATCACAGGCTATTAGGGGTTGGAAGGGACCTCCAAAGATCATCGACTCCAACCCCCCTGCCAGAGCAGGACAATAGAATCCAGCACAGGTTGCATAGGAACACATCCAGATGGGTCTTGAAATTCTCCAGGGAAGGATACTCCACAACCTTGACTGCAAGAGTGGTCAGGCATTGGAACAGGCTGCCCAGAAAGGTGGTGGAGTCACTGTCCCTGGAGGTGTTCAAGAAATATGTGGACATGGCACTTTGGAACATGGTTTAATGGCCATGGTGGTTTTAGGTTGAGAGAATCGTGAAATCATAGAGTCATAAAATTGTTTGGGTTGAAAAAGACCTCTAAGACTGTTGAGTCCATCCATTGACCTAACACCACCACGGCCCAGTCTGGACTTCATGATCTTAGAGGCGTTTTTCAACCCAAACAATTCTGTGATTCTAGGCAGCCAAGAGAATGCTGCAGCAAGGGTGGATATACACTTCAATGTAGCATGATAACGATACCTTGATTTTAATTCTCAATTATAACCTAATCAATGCAGAAAGGATTCCCTTAAAAAACCTGTGAGAGAATGGAGAAGGTGTGGAGAGGTTCACTCAAGCCTCACAGATCTAAAAGCAGGTACAGAGCTTTATCGAGCAGGCAGGAAATTAATAGTTTTGAGGCTGTGTCAGCCTTGTTTCACAAGATGGGTTGGATGGAAGGACGGTGCTGTAGCTGCTCTCAGTAGCACATATGTTCTCACTTAGCTGGCCTCCAAACAATGCAGCCACTACCCTTCTCCCAGTTCTTCTGGATTAGCTCCGTGAGTAATTGTGAAGCTGAGGATGACGTGCGCCGGGCTGCTCATCCCATAGGCCGAGGGGACACATCGCCGGCGCCCGATGACGCCGGTTCTGAAGGAATTCATGCTGTGGAATTTCTCATCCCCTCCCACAAACCCTTCCCTGAGAAGGCAAGATCAGGACATATACTTCCAAACCCAGAGGACAGCCTGATGTCAGACACAACAACGGATGCAGTGCCCAGAAGCGTAGGAGGCTGATTTATGACCATACTGGGGGGGAGAGTGTTCCAAAAGGCCTCTTGCCATTTCCTCCTAAGGCACTGGCTGTGCACCCTGGCCTTCAAGCAGGAGAGAGGTCAGCAGACCAGGATTACATAAAGCTGCTTGCTATGCAGAAAAATGCAGATGGCCTCAAAGGGGTTCAGTTCTTTAAAATGAGTCCTCAGAATCACAAAATACCAGGTTGGAAAGGACCCTGAGGATCCGCTCCAACAACTCTAGGTCACAGCACAGTAGAAATGAGCTGGCCCAGCACCCTGTCAGCTGAGTCTTCAAACTGCCCAATGTAGGGGAATCCACTGCTTCTCCTGGGACATGATTCCAATTTGATAGAATCCAACATCTTGTTGGCTTTCTCTGCTGCTGTAGCATACTGTTTGCTCATGCTGAGCTTGTTACCCACCAAAAGCCCCAGGTCACTTTCGACAGGGCTTCTCTCAATGGCTACATATTCCCAGGTACAAGACCCTGCGTATGTTCCCATTGAATGTCATAAGGTTCTTGGTAGCCCACTCCTTCAGCCTGTCCAGATCTTCCTCTAGACTGGCTCTTCCTTCTGGAGTATTAACCTCCCCACTCATTTTGGTGTTGTCTGCAAAATTCACCAGTGTGCTCTTGATCCCAGCATCCAGATCACTCATGGCCAAGAGCTGCAGTTTGAGGCAGAACCACAAAATCACAGAATGGCTCAGGTGTTGGTCAGGGATGCCCCAAAGAGGAGTCTCTGAAGAGCAAGTACAGCAAGAGTTGTTTTATTCTCAATTTCATTGAAACTAAGTCTGGAATCAGACCAGGAAAGAAGTTTTGAAGGAAAGAGTTGGCTCACTCAGAGTCCAAGCAATTTAGAATCACCTCCCATTATTTGTGTTTCATCTTCACACACATCAGAAGCTTAGTCAGATACTTGCACAGATAGTCATCTAGGAGAAACTAGTTCCAAGCTCAGGTGGTGGCTAACCATGGTGGTGTTAGGACAACAGTTGGACTCAATGATCTTAGAGGACTTTTCCAAACAAAACAGTTCTATGATTCTGTGGGATCATCTGGTTGGATTCAAAACAGAGGGTCAGCAATACTTTGCTTCTCAATGTCTTCACATGCAAGAAGTGACCAGGCAAGAGGAAATGGCCTCAAGTTGCACCAGGGGAGGTGCAAGATGGATATTAGGAAAAATTTCCTTGCTCCAAGAGTGGTCAGGCTTTGGAACAGGCTGCCCAGGGAGGTGGTGGAATCACCATCCCTGGAGGTATTTCAAAGATGTGTGGATGTGGTGCTGAGGGATGTGGTTTAGTGGTAACAGCAGTAGTGGTGGGATCATGAGCTCTAGGCAAGCAGTTGGACTTGATCATCCCAAAGGTCTCTTCCAACTTAAACAGTTCTGTGGTTCTATGAGTAAGGCCTCATTCACCACCATTTGGTTCAACAGGCACTGCTGCTTCTCCTTCATATACCCCATATTATACTAGTACATATAATAAAAACATCCATTTTGGACTTGCTGGATGGGTACAAAGGCCAGTTCACAGAATCACCAAGGTTGGAAGAGACCTCAAAGTTCTCCATATGGGATTTATAACCAGTGCTGTGCAAACTTATGAAATGAAATTTCAGATCTCACTGATTTCTTTTTCTTGCACATTTTTATTTTTTGATGTTTGTTGCCATTAAAACCTCTCCCACATATTTCCTTTCATCTTAGCCTGGAGAAGAGGAGGCTCAGGGGAGACCTTATTGCTCTCTACAGCTACCTGAAGGGAGGCTGTAGCTGGGAGGGGGGTGGTCTCTTCTCCCAGGCAACCAGCACCAGAACAAGAGGACAAAATCTCAAGTTGCACCAGGGGAGGTTTAGGCTGGATGTTAGGAAGAAGTTCTTCACAGAAAGAGAGATTGGCCATTGGAATGTGCTGCCCAGGGAGGTGGTGGAGTCACCATCCCTGGAGGTGTTTAGGAAGAGTCTTGATGGGGCACTTGGTGCCATGGTTTAGTTGCTTAGATGGTGTTGGGTGATAGGTTGGACTCAATGATCTGGAAGGTCTTTTCCAACCTGGTTAATGCTATTCTATTCTATTCCATTCCATTCCATTCCATTCCATTCCAACTCTTTTCATTAAAGAGCCATGATTTTCAGATATTAGGTCAATGGTTGGACTCAATACCTTAAAGATCTTTTCCAACCAAAACCATTCTATGATTGGACAATTCTATGATCTCCTGACTTAAGGCAGCCTATTTTTTTTCCTTTTACTTGATTTGCCTGTAATATACTTTTCCCTAAAACAATTATTATAAGAAAGTCAAACAAAGGTGAAAGAAAAGTTACTCTAGAGCTGTACTCATATCTGTCAAGGTGAAAATCAATTTCAGACACAGATGTGAAAGCAGCAGCATTTCATCAAGTTGATTTATCAATTGAGCTAATTGCTATGCTAGACACTACATATTTAAGCAAACTCAATGTTCCCAATAAGTACTAGAAGGACAGTGCTGTAAATTGAGTTCTTCTCTTTAGAGTGGCAATAGCACCATTTACAAAATGCTTCCCTTCCTTCTTGCCAAAGATGTTTTCATCCTTTTCCTCTTGATGGACACAGCATTTAGGGCCTTGGAACTTGTCTAGCTCATCCTGAGCCTAAGGCAAGCTGCAGGAACTCTCAATCCCAACGGATTTTTGCATCACCTGCTTTGACAGACATAGAGGATGGAGACTTACAGAATCACAGAATTGCTTAGGTTGCAAGGACCTTTGAGATCTTTGAGTCCAATCATTATCCTAACACTGACAAGTGCTTAAGACTCCATAATCTCCTCAAATGAACTACTTGGACGTGGCACTTGATGCCATGGTTTAGTAGCCATGAGGTGTTGGGTGACAGGCTGGACTTGATGATCTTTGAGGTCTTTTCCAACCTTATTGATTCTATGAGTCTCTTCTTTTCCTATCCACAAGTACAAGAAAGCTTTTCAGAATGCCTAACCTCAATCTGCCCTATTGCAATGGGTCAGTTTGTCTTTGATAAACATTGTGAGACATTGGAACAGTTTGCCCAGGGAGGTCATGGATGAATCCTCCCTGGAGGATTGCAGGGCCAGATTGGATGAGGCCTTGAACAACCTGGTCCAGTGGAAGGTGTCCCTGCCTATGGCAGTGGGTTCAGAACTAGATAATCTCAAAGATGCTTCCAACCCAACCCATTCTACGATTCTAGATAATTTTACTCATCTTTGCAGCAGTCTGGACACAGGCTTAAAACTAAGTAGGGGAACAGCACTTAGGTCACAACAACTCCATGAATGTTCCAGGCCTGGGGCAGAGTGGCTGGAAAGATGTCTGGCAGAAAAAGTCCTGGGGGTGCTGGTTGATAGTTGGGTGAACATGAGCCAGCAGGGAGTTCAGGTGGCGAAGAAGGCCACCAGCATCCTGGTCTGGATCAGCAATAGTGCATCCAGCAGGACTGGGGAAGTGATTATCTCCCTGTACTCGTCACTGGTGATGCCACACCTTAAATACTGAACATAACTTGAACCTAAGAAGTTCCATCTAAACATAAGGAGGGACTTCTTTAATTACAGGGTGGCAGAGCACTGGAACTGCCCAGAGAGGTAGTGGAGTCTCTAGAGACATTCCAAACCCAACTGAATATGTTCCTATGTGACCTTCCTTAGGTGAGCCTGCCTTGGCAGGGCGCTTGGACTCCATGATTTCCAGAGGTCCCTTCCAACCCCTAGCATTCTGTGATTCTGTGGTTGCTTTGTCAGGTTTTGGGGAGGTAGAAGAGAGCAGGAGGGTTTGGTGCAGCATGGAAGCCTAAAAAGAAGGCTGACAAATGCTGTAAATATTTAATTTCTCCAGCTAGGCAGTGCTTGGAAGCCAGCCAGTCTGCCTCAGATGTCCAGTTGCTAATGAAATTATATTGTGCTGTTGCTTTGCTGCTTAAAAACTACCCTGCAGGATTTAGATGGCAGGTTTTACGCTTAATTCCTGCTTTTTTAGCTTCAGGTCTGACTCCCAGTTTCATTTGGAAGCTGGATAATTCTCTTGGAAGAACAGCAGCCCTGCAATGCGTGTGGAGAGGGGATGGTACTGACCTTATTGCCCCCCAGAGTCCCGTATTCAGAGCTGCGCTGGGGGCGGTGATGAGCTCGGAGCTCCCCCCGCTGGTCAGAGCTGGGGGTGAGGGCTGGGACTAGAGGGGCGACGGCAGGAATTTTCCGCAGCGCTTCTGCTCAGGCTGATAGTCACTGATTGATTGCACCCTCGGCAAGCTACAGAACTATAGAATAGAATCACAGAATTGGTTTGGTTGGGAAAGACCTCTAAGTCCAGCTGTCAGCCTGACATGATTGTGGCCATTAAAGCACGTCCCACAGTGCCATAGCCGCATGCTCCTTTAAACACCTCCAGGGATGGTGACTCCACCACCTCCCTGGGCAGCCTGTGCCAAAGCCTGACCGCTCTTGCAGCAAAGAAATCTTTCCTAATATTCAACCTAAACCTCCCCTGGCATAATTTCAGGCCACTTCCTCTCATTCTGCCACCTGCCACTAGGGAGAAGAGACCAACCACAATAAAAACACAACAGGGAGGTTTTTCTCATATATTTAGAAATTGATTAGAATAGAATAGAATAGAATAGAATAGAATAGAATAGAATAGAATAGAATAGAATAGAATAGAATAGCATGGGATGGGATGGAATGGAATGGAATGGCATGGCATGGCATGGCATGGCATGGAATGGAATGGAATGGAATGGAATGGAATGGAACTGAATTGACTTAACCAGTTTGGAAAAGACCTTTAAGATCATTCAGTCCAACCTATCACCCAACACCATCTAATCAACTAAACCATGTCACAAGCACCCCATCAAGTCTCTTCCTAAGCACTTCCAGTGATGGTGACTATCAACCAGTACCCCCAGGTCCCTTTCTGCCTGGCTGCTCTCCAGCCACTCTGATGCCAGCCTGTAGCACTGCCTGGGGTTGTTGTGGCCAACCTGTAGAACCCAGCATTTAGATGTGTTAAATCTCATACCCTTGGACTCTACCCATCTGTCCCACCTGTCAAGGTCCTTCTGCAGAACCCTCCTATCCTCTAACAGATCAACTCCTGCCCCCAGCTTGGTGTCATCTGCAAGCTTACTGATGATGTACTCAATTCAGATCATCAATAAAGATTTTTAACAGGATAGGGCCCATCACTGATCCCTGGGGGACACCACTAGTGCCTGGCTGAGAAGTGTGGAAGAATTTATTGGATCACTGGATTTTAACATTGCTGCTTTTATGGAAAAGAGCAGAGGGGCTTTGCATAACCATGAACATTCAATGCTTGTTTAAGCAATCACACCCCTCCTAGCATTCTGGTTCCCTGACATTTATGCTGCTGGAGCTCTCCCAGCAGCCCCCTCATTACAAATCCCTAATGCCACTTCTGGTGTCATTTAATTTTGCTGCGAAGGTCTTCTGCTTACTACCTCACCACACTCTTTTGCTGATGGCTTCTGATGAGATTGCAGCCAGGATTATCAAACCCAGTATGAGCTGGGGAGGGAGGAAACATTAAGCCCTTGGAAACATCAGTGAAATTTTCTGTCCCGCAGAGAGGGACATTTGGATAAAGTGCATCCTCAGGAAAAACGATTTATGCATTGCCTCAGGAGAGGTGAGGTGCTGTGCTTGGACAAATAAATCCCTTGATGTTGCATCTTGGAATGCAACCTGCTGTGATTCACATAACAGAACACAGAGGGGAAAAGCAGGCTGGGGAAAAGGACCTGGGAGTCCTGGAGCACAAAAGATGACCACGAGCCAGCAAGGTGCCCTTGTGGCCAAGAAGGCATCCTGGGGTGCATCAAGAGTGTGAGAAGGTCAAGGGAGGTTCTCCTCCCCCTCTACTCAGCCCTGTATCCAGTTGTGGGCTCTTTGGCTCAAGAGGGACAGGGACTTGCTGGAGAAGGTACAGCAAAGGGCTACAAAGGTGATGATGGGACTGGAATATCTCTCTGATGAGGAAAGACTGAGAGAGGTGGGGCTTTTTAGTCTGGAAAAGAGCATTCTCAGGGGGCATCTTGTCAATAAGGATGATACTTAAAGGGAGGGTGTCAGAAGGATGGGACCAGTCTTTTTTCCAGTGGTGCCCATTGGCAGGACAAGGAGTAACAGGCACGAACTTGAACATGAGAAGTTCCATCTAAAGATGAGGAGGAACTGCTTTAAGGGTGGTGGAGCCCTGGAACAGGCTGCCCAGAGAAGTGGTGGTGTCTCCACCTCTGGAGCTATTCCAAAGTCACCTGGATGTGTTCCCGTGTCACCTGCCTTGTAGCAGGGGGTTAGACTTGATGATCTCCTAAGGTCCCTACTAGCCCCTACTGTTCTGTGATTCTGTGAAACTTTAATGGAATTTTCTGTCCCACAGAGAACATTCTGATTAAGGGCATCCTTAAAAAATGCAACAATTCAAACCAAACCAAAACAAAGCAAACCCTTTGTGTCAAGTGAGGTGAGGTGCTGAACTTGGGCAAATAAAACCCTTTATGTTGTATAGAATCATAGAATCAATAAGGTTGGAAAAGACCTCAAACATCATCAAGTCCAACCTGTCACCCAGCACCTCATGACTACTAAACCATGGCACCAAGTGCCACGTCCAGTCCCCTCTTGAACACCTCCAGGGATGGTGACTCCACCACCTCCCTGGGCAGCACATTCCAATGGCTAGCAATTCTCTCTGTGAAGAACTTTCTCCTCACCTCCAGCCTGAATTCCCCTGGTGCAGCTTGAGACTGTGTCCTCTTGTTCTGGTTATCTGGGAGAAGAGACCAACCCCCACCTGGCTACAACCACCCTTCAGGTAGTTGTAGACAGGAATAAGGTCTCCCCTGAGCCTCCTCTTCTCCAGGCTAAGCAACCCCAGCTCCCTCAACCTCTCCTCATAGGGCTGTGCTCAGGGCCTCTCCCCAGCCTCATTGCCCTTCTCTGGACACATTCAAGAGTCTTTACAGGTATCTTACAATGGAAAATGCTGTGATTCACATTGCAGGATCCAGTGGGTGAAAACATTCTACACACAAATACCAATTGCTGTTAGCACTTGGCCCTTGGAAAGGTCATTAAAAGGGAGTCTCTGAATGGAGCCAGGAGCTCATAAGCAGTTTCTTGGCAGAGTTGCTAGAAAAACAAATTTCAGCTCTTGACTACTTTTTCTTTTCCCTTTCCATGGTTGATAGGGTAACTGGGAGGGGGGGCTGGGGTGGGTTGTTCTTTAGTGGGGTGTTTTTTAACAATGTGGGACTAATCAGAAGAGTGAAGCCAGGAGGAGGATGAAAATGTGGAAGAACAATTGAGCAGCAGAAAATAAAAAACTCAGGGTGTAAAGGGAAGCAAATGGACTTCAGGGAAATAAAGTTAAATTATATTTTAAGAGTCTTGCTGATGCCTGATGAGGAAAAGAGTTAATTAGGAGATAAGGGAGGAACTTTGTACAACTGCTTTGGCTGAAGAATGGAAAACTTCAAGAGAAGCAATAAACAGGCTGCAGCTCCCCTGAAAGGTGAAACACAAAGCCCCTGGAGATGTCAGATGCTGAGAGGCTCTTACTGTAAAACTGATACCAACAAACTGTCAGCCCTGCTTCTTTCTGCTTCTCTGCATCAAGCAGCAGCTTCTGAAAGAGCTGCCTCAGTGATGCAGAATGGAGCTGGTGCTGGCATGAATTCAGCATGGCTTTTTGAGTTCTTTGCTGTACTCCACTAGCAAACTTCTGAGTTTTAAAGGTTTTTCATCCTCCCTCATTCTGTCTCCCTGCAACTCTGCCCTCCAAAATGCTGTTTTGCAGATCAGTAGGTCAGTTTTGTTGACAAGGTGACACCCCAGACAAACCTGTTCACTGACATGGTGTGTCCCTATGCCAAAACATGTTGGTGATAACCCACAGGTCGTTGGCATGTTTGTGCTGAGAGGTGACAGAGGGATCAGATCAGTAAAGGAGAGTGATGGCAGGAAACAATTCCTTGGGATCCATCAAGTCCCTTTAGTCACAAATAAATTGCTGTGTGGAAGCCCTCCAACACTCACCTTTGCCTGCCCTGCAGGAAAGAAGAATTTTGGAAGAAAAGGAGAAAAAAAACATATAAATCAACCAAACTTGCTGGCCCCTCATTTTCCTCCCAGAACAACTCCTACTGAAGACAGAAATGCCTCATGTAGGTCGGGTAGGGTACATACATTTTGCAGCAGTCAGACCTTCACAGAATGCATCACGTTGAAAGGAACCCTCAAAGGGCATTTTGTCCAGCCCCTCTGCACTGAGCAGGGGCGTCTCCAGCTAGATCAGGCTGCTCAGGACTCCATCAAGTTTTGACACTGAATGTCTCCAGGGGTGGGGCCTCCACCATCTTTTCTCGTAAGACTGATGCTTGTTTCAGGGGCAAAGCTTTTGTGGTGGGTTTAGGCTGTGCCTGTAAAATTCAGTTACAGAGTTCAAGCAGAAAAGTAGAAAATATAAATCAATCACTCTTGGGTGTGAAAAGGGAAACAGAAGATTATTCTAAACAAATTCATTGGGTAAATGTCTGGAATAAGAGGAGCTGTACCATAACAATTCTTCCCTTTTCTCTTCTCTTCTGATCTCTGGATCAGAGAGAGATGACCTGCTTACCGTCTGGCTTTGGCTAAGTCTAACTTCTCTGCTCCATTCTCTTGTCCCTTTGGTACAGGAGGGTAAGGGGAAGGCAAGGGAGGGAGAAGCTAGTAGCTTCCCCTGGTCCTTAGCCACAGGGATCCTTGTGCTGTTCATTAATTGTAAGTATCTGTATAATCTTGTCACTCCTGGATATTTTGTACACATTCACTGCATTCCATTGTGGAGTGTAGATCTTGCTTGTAAATACAGCTTCATTTGCTTCTAACTGAGTGGGTCTGGCAAAGTTAATGCTGGGGGGAAACTTCAACCCACAGCTTTCCACAAGCTGCACAAGCTGCTGACTCCCAACATACAAGTCTGAAGCAAAAGAAATATGGATCAAGGAGGTTGTAGCCAGGTGGGGGTTGGTCTCTTCTCCCAGGCAGCCAGCACCAGAACAAGAGGACACAGTCTCAAGCTGCACCAGGGGAGGTTTAGGCTGGATGTTAGGAAGAAGTTCTTCCCAGAAAGAGTGATTGGCCATTGGAATGTGCTGCCCAGGGAGGTGGTGGAGTTACCATCCCTGGAAGTGTTTAGGAAGAGACAGGATGGGGTGATTGGTGCCATGGTTTAGTTGCTTAGATGGTGTTGGGTGATAGGTTGGACTTGGCGATCTCAAAGGCCTTTTCCAACCTGGTTAATTCAATTCAATTCAATTCAATTCAATTCAATTCAATTCAATTCAATTCAATTCAGTTCTATTCTATTCTATTCTATTCTATTGGATCACAGAGTCACAAAATGCATCAGTTTGTAAGAGCCCCTCAAAGGTTATCTTGTCCAACCTCCCTGCAGTCAGCAGGGACTTCTCCAACTAGACCATGCTGCCCAGGGCCACGTCAAGTTTGAAAGGAGATGGGAGTACAAAGTTATGCTTAGAATCTTGAGGTCAGGAAAGCAACCTGCAGAGCTGCCTGCTTTGAGACAAGAAATAAAGAACCATACATTCTGAAAAACATCCAAGCATTACATTGACTTCTGCAAATTTGCAAACACTAGCTGACCATTAACAGCTTGGATGAGAGGACATCACCAACACCATTTGTGCAAGGTAATCCTTCACAAGAACAACGGACAAGATTGCAGCAGAAGATAAATGAGCTCTTAGCCTGAAAGCAAATGGAACATGTATTAATTTTAGACTATACACAAGTATAAAAGACAGTGTTTTGTTAGAGACTGTGATGGTAGCAGGGAAAGAAGAACCCAGATAAGACAAATGGCTAGAACTCAGGTTTGCAGTGGTGATCTTATTGCCATCAAGTGAGTAAATAACATATTGCAAAGGTACAATTTGTAATAATACCAGGGACAGAAATATCCTTGACTGTTTTTAAAACATACCAAGTTCTTCATCTTATGCAGTGGTGCTTCACCTTAGAAGAAAAGGTGACAAAGTTTAAAGAGGAGGTTTAGGATGCTTTCCAGCGGAGATGAAAGCATTCAGCAGACTACAAAATGTACCTGAAAACCCAGTGTCCAACAAAGGAGCAAAGAAAGGATCTGGCTGGTCTTAGAATTGTTGGGGAAAAGAAAGCAAGGAGCATAGGAAGTTTCATGAAAACATGATGAACATTTTTTTCACTCTGAGGGTGATGGAACACTGGAACAGGCTGTCCAGGAGGCTTGTGGAGTCTCCATCTCTGGAGAGATTCTAAACCCTTCTGGATGCGTTCCTGTGTGACCTGCTCTAGGTGAGGCTGCTCTGGCAGAGGGGTTGGACCAGATGATCTTTCAAGGTCCCTTCCAATCCTTAACATTCTATGATTCTCTGTGAATGAACAGAGCAAAACATTCATTTTCTGTAGGAAACCCCAAACATTTCTCGAAGCAATAGGATGAAAGAGTTTTGTGGATTATACCTACTGCTTAATTTTATTTTATGTTATTTTATTTTGACCGAAGTATTCAAAGGTTCTGCTGCAAAAACCAAGGCCATTGTCCTCTGTTTCCCCCATTAACGCTCCTCTGCAGACCACTGGCAAAGTGTGGGCTCTAAAATTGTCTGGAAAGACAAAAATACTTGGAGAGAGAAACTGCTATGGAAAGAGTAATTGGCCATTGGAATGTGCTGCCCAGGGAGGTGGTGGAGTCACCACCCCTGGAGGTGTTCAAAAAGGAACTGACTTGAAGCCATGGTTTAGTTAGTCATCAGGTGTTGGGTGACAGGTTGGATCTCTGAGCTCTTTTCCAACCTTGTTGACTCCATGATTCTATGACTTTGTGTGTCACAGTTAGTAAAGATCTGAGTGCAGATGGAAACTTGTCTCATGTTGGGATACTCAGCACTTCTTTATCCTCTGTAAATTCCTTGAGGCTTAGTATGAATTGATGTCACACTGTGACGTACTTGGAGCAGGCAATGGATAGCCCTTTCATCTTTACCTAGCTACATGCTTCCAGTAATTTTGTAGAAATTTGACATCCAGAATGTTGAGACTTACTTCAAAGACCTTTACTCTCTGTCCAATGTTACTGAAATTGGCTCAAAAGTTATTTAGTTGGTTGAGAGAGGCAGATGAAAGCACACACAGACTCACCTGCAGAAAGTGAGCTTGATCAAAGTAGGCTAAAAGCAAACACCAGTCTTAGCTTCTTGCCAACAGGTACTTCAAATGCTATTGTCTCATAGATTTTGAAGCACTGTTTTCTAACTTAACTAGGAGATCTTCTGTTTTCTAAAGTGACTCTACAAACAGCTTCATGGAATGCTTGGTTTTTATGCTCCACTCATTACCAAAGCAGTGTGATGGCATTAAAACCTTCAGCAGTAATAAAGACTGTGGTGTGAATAAGCAAGTCCTGAAGAAAGAAAATCAAAGTCAAGGTTGTGCTTGCACTGATACAAAACTGAACATGCTGCCCAGGGAGGTGGTGGAATCACCATCCCTGGAGGTGTTCAAGAGATGTGTGGACATGGCTACATGGCCACGGTGGCCTTAGGTTGAAGGTTGGACTCTGATCTTGGAGGCCTTTGCCAACCAAAACAGTTCTGTGATTCTGTGATTTATCAGATTTGATGGGTGGGGTTGTGGGAACAGAACAGGCAATGCAAGTAGAAGTCAAACATTTCAGTGTAGCTTTTTTAATAGTATGGAAATTAATTCAATATTCATCATTATCCACAGAACATCTCCAGAGGGTTCTTGCAGTAATGTCACAGCAAATCTATTCAGCTCTGAAGAAAAGAAAGCCCATGCTCACAGCTGAGTTAATTTATATTAATACCTAGCATGGCAGAAGTTGTTTCAGAAGGTCTTTAGGCATTATGCCTACAATTAGTTAAAGAGTACATACTTTATTACCTTATCTTACTTACTAAGGGTTGGGTTTCATCTATTTGCAAATTTTTTTCAGGCTTGCAAAGCTTAAGGATTCTGTTTTCAGAGTAGCACACAGCATCATGAATGTTCTGTGCCCCTAAAAAAAAGATTAATTATTTTAAGGCTCTCACAATACAACTTCAGTACTGAGAGGTAAGGGATTTTTTCCTTTGGCTGCTTAAATTTACATATGCAAATTTCCCTAGGTAACAAAAATCTATGCAAGCTTTAAATTGTCAAGGCAAATGGTAACAATAGGTAGATTCACTACATTGTGATTTCGCTGGATAGGCTTAAAAGAACCTACAACCTCATTAAACCCACCTGAAAAAAAAAGCCCTCTTGCATCTATTATGGGGCTTCATAAATAAAAATTGCTTGTGATAGAATTTGCCACTGGTTTGTGCAGCAGGAATAGCTTCAGAAGAGTTATCAGCATCAGGGCTCTGTTGCATTCCTTGCTCCCCTACACTCCAAATGCCACCATGCCGCAACTCAGAACCTTTGAGAACTTCTTTCTTCAAGTGGAGGAACACAAGTAGCTAACAACAGGACAGGAGGTAATGGCCTCAAGCTGTGCCAGGGAAGGTTTAGATCTGATATTAGGAAAAAATTCTTTATGGAAGGAGCGGTCAGGCACTGGAACAGGCTGGTCAGGGAGGTGTTGGAGTAACCAGCCTTGGAGGTGTTCAACAAAGGAATAGGTCATAAACCCATAGAATTGTTTTGGTAGAAAAAGATCTTCAAGATCTCCAAGTCCCACTGTTAACTTAAAAGCACTGTGGCCATTAAATCAAGTCTCAAAGTGCCCTGTCCAAACATTTCTTGAACACCTCCAGAAACACTGACTCTATCTCCCTGGGCATCCTGTCCCTATGCCTGACCTCTCCTGCAGAAAAGAAGTGTTTCCTAATCTCCAATGTAACCCTCCCCTGGCACAAGCTCAGGCCATTTCCTCTCATTCTATCACCTGATACTAGGGAGAAGAGGCCAACTGCCACCTCACTCCAACCTCCTTTCCAGGAGTTACAGAGAGCAAGGAGGTCTTCCTTCAGCCTTCTCTTCTACAACCTAAACAAGCCTGATAGTTTCTTCTGGTCAGTGACAGCAAACATATCATAGCTGGGACAGCCTCTGTTGCATGAGATGTGTAGTCATCAAGCAGTCAGTCACCTAAGAGCACCCTTGTGGTTTTTAGTTTGACCCCAGCCACAAGCAGAGTCCATTGAGGGCAACAACAACAAAAAAAGATTGAATTCACTTCAAGTTAACCTTAGGAAGAATATTAGATGCGTGAAGAGTGAAATAGTGCTTGTAAAGGTGAACAGTTCAGAGAACAAACCCTACTTGAGAAACAGCTTCTAAATAGCAGACAGAGAATGAAGCACATAAATTACCTATGTGCCAAACTACCTGCAAATAATTTGGATACTCACTGAAGCAAAGTATTGTATCCACTGGTTCACTGCTAGGGCAGATCCATCTGCTTTTATTTCACTTCATTTCTATCCACTGTAAGAAAATCAACATACTTTTGCTACCCTAAGTCTACAGTCCATAAAATCAGAACTATCAAAATTCCTTCTGTCTTAAATGGGAGTCTGAACACTCACTGTTTTTATTAGAAAGTGCTTTATTTTTATGTGATTTCTCAATCTGAAGGGAGGAATAAGTAGCTCAGGCTTAGAGCAGAATCATTCACTTAACCTCTTGGATTCAGTTCGGTATCTGAGAGCAAAATGCAAAGCTGGCATATAGTATTTACCTTAACTTAGGGGATGACTGCTACTAGAGCTGTAGAAATACAAAGTTGTGAGATTTTTTAACCCTGCTTTAGTCTAAATGCAGATTTGAGAACTGCTGTCTCTGCACAACTGGTACAAATCTGACACTTCAAGTGGTGCCAGGCAGACACCAAACAGAAGTGGGAAATGTTGAAGGTTTGGCTGTGGTCAAGGATGGCCTCTTCTCTCTTGCATCAAATGATAGGACAAGAGGAAATGGCCTAAAATTGTGCCAGGGAAGGTTTAGTTTGGATGTTAGGAAGTTTCCTTTCTGCAAGAGTGGTCAGGCATTGGAACAGGCTGCCCAGGGTGGTAGTGGAGGCACCATCCCTGGAGGTGTTCAGGAAATGTGTGGACATGGCTTGATGGCCATGGTGGTGTTAGGTTAATGGTTGGACTTGATGATCTTAGAGGTCTGGAGAAGAGGCAGTTCCAGGAAGCAATGGTTTGAACCTGGAACAGGAGAGGTTTGACTGAATGTTAGTAAGAAATTCTTCCCAGTGAGGGTGGTGAGACACTTGGTTGCCCAAGGAAATTGTGGGTGCCCCCTCCATGGAGGTGTTCAAGGCCAGGTTGGGTGAGGCCTTTAGCAACTTAGTCTAGTGGAAGATGTCCCTGCCCACAGCATGCAATGTGGAACTAGATGATCTTTAAGGTCCCTTCCAACCCACAGCATGCTGTGATTGGCTGTTTTGCAGGTAGGTGCTCTGTCATGGCTTTACAGGAGTAATACGGGAAACAGAGCTAAGCTAAATGTCCAAAGAAGTCCTTCCTAGTGTCCAAAATATTTTCAAGATGAGGTCTTGAGTGACAGGTTGGACTTGATCTTTGAAGTCTTTTCCAACCTTATTGATTCTATGATTCTATGATTATTTGAGGCTTGGTAATTCCCCATTCAGAAGAATGATCACAGAATTGTCAGGGTTGGAAAGGAACCCCAAGGATCACCCAGTTCCAACCCCCCAGATGGCAGTACTTATTAGACAGGTATCTTTTGCTACAATTGATAGCTGTTTGAATGGCAGAGATGCTAATAAAGCTACAGGTGATCTCTGCTGGGATGGGTTATTGAGCATCGTGTAGAAAAAATGACTGTAATCTCATCACAAATGCCATTTGTCTCATGGCTATTGCCACACTCTGTGTGGTACTGAAGTGGAGAACATTATGCTTGCCTCTAATTCAGTGAGAGTCACAAAAGATAAGCTGGAGGTCAAAAGGGCTTTTGGGGAGAGCTCTTGCTGGAAAGGGTTATATAAATGTAAAGCATTATTATTATTATTTATGAGCAGATTGAGTCAAATGTCATGGTGGGTGCATTTCATCAGCCTGAGATTAGAGCTGGGCCTGTAGCTCAGCAACAGTTCAGTGATACTAGCTGATAAGGGGATGTTTTACCAGGCTAAACAGCAGCTCACATGAAATAGCAAACACTTCTTTCCAACAGCCCTCCCTTTCAGTGATATTTCTGAAATCTGGCATTTGGAGCAGCAGATGGGGTGACACAGAGCTGTTTCCACCAGGGCAAGAAATGACACTCAGTTTCCAGGCCATTGCAGAAGTGTGCAATGTAGATCACAGAATCGTTTTCGCTGCATGTTAGAGCTGTGGAAACACATATCAATATTTTATGAAACTCATGAATTACAGCTGTACAGAAATGTTAGCAATACTGAGAAACTCATTGCCAGCACATGTAGCATGTGTTGTCCTTAAGGAAACATCTGTTGTAAGATCTTATCCTTCAGGAAATGTCCATTAGCACCCATCTCCATCATAGAATCATTTGGGTTGGAAAAGACCTCTAAGATCAAGTCCAACCATAAACCCAACCCCACCATGGCCATTAAACCATGCCCCAAAGTGCCATGTCCACACACTTCCTGAACACCTCCAGGGACAGTGACTCCACCACCTCCCTGTGTCAATGCCTGACCACTCTTGCAGCAAAGAAATCATTCACAATAATCAGCCTAAAAGTCCCCTGAAAAAACCTTCTCCTTCTCTCTGCTCAATCTGTACACATGCATAAAGATCACAAGAAAAAAGAAAGACAAAATTACACTTTCCCTCTTTAAGTCTCTGTCCTGTGACCAGCAGGACAAATGAAGTGATTCTCCCTATCTGCTTTGCTCTCATGAGACTCCACCTGGAGTACTGTGTCCATTTCTAGTGCCACAAATAAAAGAAGAACATCAAATTGGTGGAGAGGGTCCAGAGGAGGCTACAAAGATGTTCAGAGGACTAGAGCACCTCTACAAAGACAGGCTGGAAGAATAGGGTCTGTACAGCCTTTAGAAGACAAGGCTCCAGGGAGACCTTATAGCAGCCTTGCAGTACCTGAAAGGGGCTACAGGAGAGCTGGGGAGGAACCGTTTACAAGTGATAGGAGGAGGGGCAATGGCTTTAAGCTGGAAGAGGAGAGATTTAGACTGGATGTTAGGAAGAAAGTCTTTACAGTGAGGGTGGTGAGACACTGGAACAGGTTGCCCAGGGAAGCTGTGGATGCTCCCTCCCTGGAGGTGTTCAAAGCCAGACAGGATGAGGGCTTGAACAACCTGGTCTAATAGAAGGTGTCCCTGCCCATGTCAGGGGGGTTGGAACTAGATGATCTTTAAGGTTCATTCCAACCCAAACTACTCTATTATTCTATGACTAAAAGTAGGGAAACATACCTCCAGCTCACAGGAAATATAGGTTAAAAAAGTGTGTTCTGAAATCAAAATGGTTCCCTTTCTACTTATGCACTTTCTCTTCATTGACTTTAATTAAGCTCACCCTAAGAAGCTTGTGAGGCCAGATAACCTTGTTACATGAAAGGGAAAGATTACACACTATGGGGTGGCTCCTGCTAGCTTGGCCATCGTTTATAAAGTCAGGATTTAATATTCTTGAAGCTTTTCTATTTGCAGCCTTATTTTATTTAAACTGCATTTCTATAAACTGCTCAGCAGATTAGAGAAGCAGCTCTATAGTCTTAATTTCAGTGTCACTTTCCAGCTGTTTTGGTCAGGCTTCATGCTTGGATTTAATGTATTTGTGCACTAAAATGAAAATGCATCTCCATGATAAATCCTCTCCAAAGCAGAGGGAAATAGCAGTAAATAACATCTGTTGAAACCAAATGAAAATAGAAACCAAACCCCCCCAGGAAAACTGAATACAGTAGGGAGCTTGAAAGCAAACTGAATGCAGAGTTCAGGCTGTAAAAGAGTGATCCAAATCCTCCAAATTACCCACAGAGTGGGGATGGGGAATTTGTGACCTACCACTTGTACAGGTTTGTTAGCTTCAGAGGTACAGGAGATCCATTATTAAAAGGCACATTGCAATCTTGGGACTGATGCCAAGTCTCCTTGACCTCATCCATGGATTTTAAGTTCATTACAGATATTCATGACAGTCACTCATTATCCCAGAAAGAAATTCAGGCAATGATATGCTCTTGAAATTGCCTTTCCCTGTTGGCTCAGAAAGAGATCCCTTTCAGCCTTCTCTTTAAAGAATAAATCCCTGTAGCACATCTGTTCCGTTCTGGTCATCTCTACGTGCCCAGAGCTAAACACTAAACATCTATGTATTTATTTCTCCAGAGGTTCTGACACTCTTCCACCCAAGATTAAAGACAAGCACAAACTGAAATCAGCTATAAAATCAGATGTAAATCTTTTTATGGAGCTAGCTCTTGTCAGCTATTGACATTTTAGCTGTTGTCATTCAAGGTCAGGCCTGATGGGGCTCTGAGGAGCTTGATCTATGTGGGCATGTGTCTCAACCCACTGTCACAGGAGAATAGGTTCTCTTAGAGATTCCCCAAATGAAGCCACGACAGAACCAAGTGTTTGGCTGAGAAAACCCCACTTTAATTGTGTGTTCACAAGGGAAGGGGTTAGCAGTATAGGAAAGAAGGAAAAGCAAGAAAGAACAGGAAAAGTGGGGATAGCTACCACTGCTGATCTAGGGCGTCCTTCTGGTCCGTGTCATTACCCAGGTCAGTGGGGAAATGTAACTAAGGCAGATAAGGATCTAACTCTGAGCAACCTGTTCTAATGCCTGACCACACTTTCAGCGAAGAAAGACTAACAACACATTGCAGAAATGTAGTGAACAGTAGTTGCAACTGAGAAAGAAGTTCTTTTCTGTGGGGTTTTGTTTGTTTGTTTTGGTTATTGAGGGTGTTTTTTTGTTTGCATTGGGTTTTGTTGTTGTTATTTCTTTGGCTGTTGTTGGTTTGATTCTCTTTTTTTGGTGGGTGTTGTTTGGGTTTTTGGTTCGTTGGTTGGTTGGTTGAGTTTTGTTTGTTTGCTTTTTGGGGTTTTGATGAAAGCTGTTCCTTCCTCATTTATGCAGATTTAGTGGCTAGGAGAATAAAAACTAAATCCAAACTGCCTGCATTGACCTATTGTGTCTGTTAAATCCTATATCAGTCCCTGGGAAAAGAAGACTCTCATTTCCTCTTCATAATTTCTAGTGTTTTGTTTCAGCAGTCCTGTATGTTGCAAACAAAGTCATTTCCACCACACTCCCCCAAGAGACTATTCCACAGTCTAACAAACCTCATTACAGGATGCTGAGGGTTATTTATTTTATGTATGCATTTATTTATTCTTTTCTATCGTATTTCAATTGATCCTTCAGAACAGCAGGTCATAGCTCATCTAAACTGAAGAATTGCAGAAATCTCTAGGCAAAAGTCTGCTCAAAAAAACTCCAAAGAAAGTCACTGACTAGGGAAGAGAAGGGAAAAGAAGGGAAGAGAAGGGAAGAGAAGGGAAGAGAAGGGAAGGGAAGGGAAGAGAAGAGAAGAGAAGAGAAGAGAAGAGAAGAGAAGAGAAGAGAAGAGAAGAGAAGAGAAGAGAAGAGAAGAGAAGAGAAGAGAAGAGAAGAGAAGAGAAGAGAAGAGAAGAGAAGAGAAGAGAAGAGAAGAGAAGAGAAGAGAAGAGAAGAGAAGAGAAGAGAAGAGAAGAGAAGAGAAGAGAAGAGAAGAGAAGAGAAGAGAAGAGAAGAGAAGAGAAGAGAAGAGAAGAGAAGAGAAGAGACCAGGTTGGAAGAGACCTTCAAGATCATCGTGTCCAACCCATCATCCAACACCACCTAATCAACTAAACCATGCAACCAAGGACCCCATCAAGTCTCCTCAAATGTGTAGTAAGGACATGTGGTACAACTATAGAATTGTTTTAGTTGGTTAAAGACCTCTAAGATCTTCAAGTCCAACCATCAGCCTAATACCACCATGGCCATTAAACCATGTGCCAAAGTGCCATCCCTATAGGTTTCTTGGACACCTCCAGGGACTATCTCCCTGGGCAGAATGTTCCATTGCATTGCCTTTCCCACTATTGAACCTAAACTTCCCCTGGCACAATCCCAGGCTATTTCCTCTCACTCTATCAGCTGCTACTAGGGAGACAAACCCCCACCTCACTCCAGCCTCTTTTCAGGGAGCTCTGGAGAGCAATGAGGTCTCCCCTCAGCTTCCTCTTCTGCAGACTGAACAACCCCAGTTCCCCAAGCTGCTCCTGACCAGACCTGTTCTCCAGAAGGACAGACAGGGATGCAAATAATCCCTTCATAAGCATCCTCAAGAGTTCAAAAAAAGAGTGCCAAAGTGTTGTTTCCTTTGGTTTGCTGTTTTTAACTTCTCTGGGTTCACTGCAGGGTATGTGCAGAAATCCCACATGCCTCCTGTTGGCAAAGGAAAGACACTTGCTACATCCAGCTCTGAAATCCCCAACACCAGAACAACATGGACCTTTTGGAGAGGTTACAGAGGAGGCCACAAAGGTGATCAGAAGACTGGAGCACCTCTCCTACAAAAACAGGCTGAGGGAGTTGGGGTTGTCGAGCATGGAGAAGAGAAGGTTCTGGGGTGACCTTCCAGCACCTGAAGACATTACAGGAAAGCTGGGGATGGACCATTTAGGAGGGCTTGTAGTGATGGATAAAGGGGCAATGGTTTGAAACTAGAGCAGGGTAGATTTACCATGGACATTAGGAAGAAAATCTTTACTATGAGGGTGGTGAGACACTGGAACAGGTTGCCCGGAGAAGGTGTGGACAACTCATCCCTGAAAGTGCTCAAGCCCAAGCTAGATGAGGCTTTGAGCAACCTGAACTTGTGTGAGGTGTTTCTGCCCATAACAGAGGGCGTGGATCTAGACAGTCTTTAAGGTCCTTTCCAACACAAGCCGTTCTAAGAACCTGTACAACCCTCCCATGCTTGCTCTTAGAACCATGAGCTGCAGCCAGCACAGCAAGCTTATAGTTTGCTCTGACATGAGGAACCAGATCAGCATGGAGCCCATCAGACAGAAATATTTGTGGCTCATGTGTCAAGTCCCTTAGAAATGAGTAAAACTGATCTGAGCTTAACTCTTCTTTATAGTTCCTCTTGGTTGGCTTCTTCTGCAAAGAACAATTCATATCTGAACTGCGTAAAGGTGACAAACTGCTGTTTTGGGGTGAATTCACTGCTGGAGAGGTAAAGGTAAAATGAAGAGCATGGTTAAGAGGAAAAAATTTCTTCTGAGATCAGTAACTCTTCTTCTTTAATAGTCTGCCAGTCCAGAAGGATATAAAAACATCATAAGCAAGGAGCTTTTAAAAAGAGATTATATACTGTTACCCCACAGAGAAATGACTGGAGCCATTGCAGCAGTCATTCACAGGCACTATACAAAATAGCCAAAGCCATGGGGCAAACAACACACAGATCCCCAACATTGTGGAAGAAAGCCATGAAAATTACTATACCCTAGTGGTGAAGACACTTTTTGAGTGACCCAAGACTAGAGATTATTTTATCAACTTCTCTATAATATCTTTATCAATGATCTGCATGAGGGGATTGAGTGCACCCTCAGTAAGTTTGCAGATGACACTAAATTGGGTGAGAGCGTTGATCTGTTGGAGGGTAGGAAAGTTCTGCAAAGGAATCTGTCCAGGCTGGATTGATAGGCCAAGGTTACTTGCATGAGGCTTAACAAAGCCAAGTGCTGAGTCCTGCACTTGGGTCACAACCCCATGAATGCTCAGGCTTAGGGCAGAGTAGCTGGAAAGTTCATAGAATCAATAAGGTTGGAAAAGACCTCAAGGATCATCAAGTCCAACCTGTCACCCAACACCTCATGAGCACTAAACCATGGCACCAAGTGCCACATCCAATCCCCTCTTGAACACCTCCAGGGATGGTGACTCCACCACCTCCCTGGGCAGCACATTCCAACAGCCAATTACTCTTTCTGTAAAGAACTTTCTTCTCACCTTGAGCCTAAACCCCCCCTGGCACAGCTTGAGACTGTGTCCTCTTGTTGTGGTGCTGATTGCCTGGGAAAAAAGACCAACCCCCTTGTCCAACGGAAAAGGACCCCGGGGGTGCTGGCTACAAGCTGGCTGAATGTGAGCCAGCAGTGAGGTCAGGTGGCCAAGGCGGCCACCAGCATCTTGACCTGGATCAGCAATAGTGTAGCCAGCAGCAGTAGGGAAGTGATCATCCCCCTGTACTGGGCACCGGTGAACACCTTGAATACCAGGTTTCATTTTGGGCCCCTCACTCCAAGAAGGACATTGAGGTGCTGGAGCATGTCCATGGAAGGACAATGAGGCTGGTGAAGGGTCTGGAGAACAGAGACCTGTGAGGTGAAGCTGAGGGACCTGGCTAAAGAAATGGCTGAGGGGAGACCTCATTGCTGTCTACAACTCCCTGAGAGGAGGTTGGAGTAAGGTGGGGGTCGGTCTCATCTCCCCAGTCTCAGGTGAGTGAATGAGAGGAAACATCTGAATCTGGTCATGGTGGTCTTAGGTTGACAGCTGGACTGAATGATTTATGTCTGTTACACACTAGTTTGCTTTGCCTTTTTTTTCTCCCACAGAACCCACAATTCATTTAATTTTGGGTTTTATTCTGAATTTCCTATCACTACACCTTCTCTTGTTTTGAAACTGTTGTCCTGACTCTTCTTTATCTTGTTTAAAAAAACTTTTTTGCTGTAGTTAGAAAAAAAATTATATATATATATATATATATATATGAGAGGTGGAAAGAACCAGAAGATAAAAGGCAGAATTATCCAGGAAAGCAATCTTGCTAAAAAATAACATCAGGTGGGATTGGCAGATGTGTTACAGCTTCATGGATTATTGCTCTTACCACAGAACAGCTTTTTCCTGTGCCACAGCTTAAAAAGCCATCTGCCTTTCCAGGGTCTCATCAAGGATTAATTAAATTATGAAGAAAAATCTTCCTTAAGCCAAACTGTTGACACATGTGGCACAGGTTGGAGGGCATCCAGAGCCAAACTTTCCCTGCTTTTAGCAGAAGTTAGTTGCCAAACATCTCATCACCTTTCACCTCTCCAATTCCATCACACATTCAGTCCCCTTTCTGATTGCCTTCTCCAGTGCTTGCATTTTATGTCTTGTCTCTTTTTGTCTTGTCCACAGCTGCTTTGAAGAAATAGAAGAGTTTTGAAATGGGGTTCTTTGTCTTACCCTCACATAGTGTCCTCCATAACCTCTTGTCCCTTATCAGCTGATTAGTGCTGCTGGGAACTTTGAAATGCTTGCAGCAAGCTGACTCTGAGCTGGCTGCATTTCAGAGCTGAGACAAGCTGCACTTCAATACCCCTCTGGAAGTGAGAGGCTCTGGGCAAAGAGGAAAAAAGACTCAATGGGAATCTCTCCTGGTTTAGTGGCTCTTCATACCACTTCCTTTGTCGTGTGAAAGAGCCTGTCTTTGAATGGTGGGATAGACTCTGAGGAGAATGGGGACAAGAAGTGGACCTGAGAGGTATTCACAACTCCAATGACATTATTTGGTAATCACCATCAAAAGTCAGGGTCAGCACTTGAAACTACAAGAAGTTTCTAACATAGCAACTGATACCTTAACAAATGGCAAAGAAAAGAATATGAGATGGAGAGAAGGAGAAAAAGAGCTGGAAGCATAAAGGTGGTGGTAGGTTCTTTTCACAGACTCCCTGAAAGGAGGTTGTAGAGAGGTCTCTTGGTCTGTTCGACCATGTAGCAAGTGACAAAACAAGAGGAAATGGCCTCAAGCTGCACCAAGGCAAGTTGAGGTTAGATATTAGGAAACATTTATTTGCTGAGAGAGTGGTCAGGCTGCCCAGGGAGGTGGTGGACTCGCAGTCCCTGGAGGTACTTGAGTCTTGTGGTGCTTAGGGACACGGTTTAGTCAAGGACTTGTCAGTGTCAGGCTAAGGATTGGATTCAGTGACCTTAAAGTTCTCCTCAGCCTGAAACAACTCTATGATTCTATGATTACCATTCATTTCCCTCCCCTGCATTAGCACTTCCAGCACCCACTGCAGATACAGCCTTCCACCTACCCAATTTACAATTCTCATCAATCTTTGTATACTTCCTTCCTCTGCAGATGGAGATACACCGACCTCCAAGTCACGGGCATCTAGCTGCATTCCTCTCCCAGCCACTTTTCCTCACTGCAGGTTGTTTCTTTAAATTTATGTTTCTCTCCATGGAGCTTTAAACTGCAGATGATGTTTTTGCAGTCTCTCAGTGTTCTGCTGTTGTTTGTTCCAATCTTAGAGCATTATCTCTATGAACCCTAATGTCTTTGCTGTCATCCAAAATTCGCTCAGTCTTGTTTTGAAATACTTCAGGCACAAGGTGTGAACCCAGAGATATTTAGTAATGGCTGTTGAAAGTCCACAGACAGAAATTGTTATGTTTAATTTTTTTTGGTGGATGAATGCCTGTCATTCCCCTTCTCCAATGTGTAATGTGTCAATGTCTTTCATTTTCAGCAACATGCTCAGACCCTTATTAGCCCCTATCCAATGTATCTGCAATCCTCACGTGAGCGTTGGTGTGCAGGGCACAATTAGGAGGTGGGAAGGTGTCCCTGCTCGTGGCAGAAGGGCTGGAACTAAATGACCTTTAAAGCCCCTTCCAACTCCAGCCATTCTGTGATTACCAATTAAAAGAAACACCCACACAAAGCATAAATTTTGCCAGCCAAAGCAAGTAAACAAACAAAACCCCCAAACCCTTCAGTACTTTCACAAGAAACCAAAAGGAGCTGATTTCTTTTTGAGCCCAAGTGGCTCAAACTATGCACTGGTGTAAGCTGGTGTGGCATCACCATGTCACTTGTCTTCAGCCAAAACCAGGAGTCAAAGTCTATGTGTAGATGTCTGTGAGAGACTTTGCATGCCTCAGTTATTCCAGGCTTAAAGCCTCACCCAGCCTGGTCTTAAGCACTTCCAGGGATGAGATGTCCACACCTCCTCTGGGCAACCTGTTCCAGTGTCTCACTACCCTCATAGCAAAGAATTTCTTCCTAATGTCCAATCTAAGTCTACACTGCTCTAGTTTCAAACCATTGCCCTCATCCTATCACCAAAGGCCCTTCTAAACATCCCTTTCCCAGCTTTATTGTAGCCCACTTCAGGTACTGGAAGGCTGTTATGAAGTCTCCCTGGAACCTTCTCTTCTCCATGCTCAACAAGCTCAGCTCCTTCAGCCTGTTTTTGTAGGAGAGGTGCTTCAGCCTTCTGATCATCTTTGTGGCCTCCTCTAGGCTCTCTGTCAAACAAATTCATGACCTTTTTGTTTTGGGGGCTCCAGAGCTGGATGCAGTACTCCACATCCTCTACCTGGCTTTTCTAGATATCATAAAGCTGGTTTCTAGCTGCTTTCATAGAGTCATGCAGAAAAATGTGGCCACTCTTGGTTCTGTAGATAATTGTTGGACATTTGCTCCTTTGCAGACGTAGAGTTATCAGCAGAGCTGTTCTTACACGTTCTTCTGGGCTTTGGAGAAGGCTTGTTACTGTAATCTGCAGGCAATTTCCCCTCTCCTGCTGCAGGCATGTGCTTCTCCTTTTGTGGCTGTTTACCAATTCTCTAGCAGATTAATAGCAGAATGGTTCACTCCGTGACGATCTGCAACTTTAAACCACCCTCAAATGCCTCGTTACAGACCAAATAAAAGAGTTTGTTTTCTGTGAATGATTAGTCCCTCTCACATCTTCTTTGCTCCACTGCTTTCCAAATGCTAATCTCTGGGTGCATTTATTTGCTTGTGCCAGCCTGTTTATAGCTGCTTTGGTGGGAGCTTACTGGATCTTCCCCATTTGCAGTAATCAGTTAATTTCCATCATCTATAATCATCATCATCAGTCAGCTGAGGCATGTGTTTCAGAAAGCCAATTTCAGTTTCTAGGGCTGGGCTGTCATCTCCATTTCTGTCATGTTATTGCCCATTCCACTCCACCCTTGAGAGACCACGTCAGGAGTATTGTGTCCAGTTCAGGAAGGACAGGGAACTATTAGAGTGTCCAATGGAGTCTACGAATATTATTAAGGGACTGTAACATCTCTCTGACGAGGAAAGGGTGAGACAATTGGGTCTTTTCAGTCTGGAAAAGAGAAAGCTGGGGAGGATCTCAGAAATCCTTATCAATCACAGAATCAGTAAGGTTGGAAAAGACTTCAGAGATCATCAAGGCCAACCTGGCACCCGACACCTCATGACAAACTAAACCATGGCACCAAGTGCCACGTCCAATCTCTTTTTGAACACCTCCAGGGATGGTGACTCCACCACCTCCCCAGCCAGCACATTCCAATGGCCAATCTCTCTTTCTGGGAAGAACTTTCTCCTCACCTCCAGCCTAACCTTCCCCTAGCACAGCTTGAGACTGTGTCCTCTTGTTCTGGTGCTGGTTGCCTGGGAGAAGAGACCAACCCCCACCTGGCTACAACCTCCTTTCAGGTAGTTGTAGAGAGCAAGAAGGTCTGCCCTGAGCCTCCTCTTCTCCAGGCTAAGCAACCCCAGCTCCCTCAGCCTCTCCTCACAGGGCTGTGCTCCAGACCTCTCCCCAGCCTCTTTGCCTTTCTCTGGACATGTTCAAGTGTCTCAATATCCTTCTTAAATTGAGGGCCCCAGAACTGGACAAAAGTACTTCAAGGGTGGGTGTCAGGAGGATGGGACCAGTCTTTTTTCACTGGTGCCCAGTGACAAGAGAGAGGTCCAGAGACCTTTCAGCTTTCACATTAAAGGAAATGAAATATTCCCATTGGAATTTGCAAAAGGTGCCTGAAGTTGGTTATCTTCCCTGCACCTCTTCTACATCTCATCTGTGAAAAATGAGGGTAGGAATTGCTAGGAGCAAGTTTGCAGCAGTAGGAGCAGGGACTGTGTTGGGGCTGTGTAATCGCTGAGGTGGAAGCAAAACAAAGCGGCACATGGATGAGCTGTTGCATGTCACACAGATGAACCCTCTGCTCACAGTGCCATTACTAAGAAAGGTTTTACAGACTGGAACCAGCACTGGTGTGCAAGTGACTGAAAGAAAAAGCTTTCAGTGTATGGAATCATAGAATCATAGAAATGATTCAATTGGAATAAGCCTCTAGGATCATTGAGTCCAACCTTCAAGCTAGCACCACCATGGCCATTAAACCATGTCCCAAGGTGTCATGGCCACATGCTTCTTGAACACCTTCCAGGAACATCTCCATCTCCCTGGGCAGCCTGTTCTAATGCCTGACTGCTCTTTGCAGCAAAGATTTTTGTCCTAATCTCCAACCTAAACCTCCCCTGACACAATTTCAGGCCATTTCCTCTCACTCTATCAACTGACGGTGGGGAGGAGACACCACCTCCCACCTCACTGCAACCTCCCTTCACAGAGCTGTAGACAGCAATGAGGTCTCCCCTCAGCCTTCTCTTCTCCAGACTACATAATGCCAGTTCCCTCAGCCCTTCCTCACCAGTGCTGTTCTCCAGACCCATCAACAGCTTTGTTACCCCTCTCTGGATGAAAAAATGTCAACTACCTTCTGTTCTTTAGACTAAGTAAACTCTTTTTCATCTACAAATTATCTTGGTTTAGGGGTGGTTTTCCCAAGAGCTTGGTCAGGCACTGGAACAGGCTGCCCAGGGAGGTGGTTGAGTCACTCCCCAGAGGTGTTCAAGGAATGTGTGGCCATGGCACTTTGGGACATGGTTTAATGGCCATGGGGGTGTTAGGCCAATGGTTGGACTCAATCTTAGAGGTCTTTTCCAACCCAAACAATTCTGTGATTATGTGCAATAAATTAATGTAAACTCAGGATGTTTGAGTGGTGACCTTCATTACGGAGTTTGATAACTTGCTGGCAGTTCCTGCTCCCTGTTGGTGCTTTGATTCTCTTGCTCACATCCAAATGATTTCTCCTGTACAGCTGTGCCTCAGTTTGGTTTAATTCAGGAGCTCCAAGGGTAGGAGGATACAGTCTCAAGCTGTGCCAGGGGAGGTTTAGGCTGGAGGTGAGGAGAAAGTTCTTCACAGAGAGAGTTGTTGGCCATTGGAATGTGCTGCCCAGGGAGGTGGTGGAGTCACCATCCCTGGAGGTGTTCAAGAGGGGACTGGACGTGGCACTTGGTGCCATGGTTTAGTCATGAGGTCTGTGGTGACAGGTTGGATGTGATGATCTTTGAGGTCTCTTCCAATCTTGGTGATTCTCTGATTCCTTTTCCTTTTAGTGCTACTTTGTTTTGCTTTCTTGAATTTGTAAGCAAGTAAGCATCCTGACCAGCCACCTCTGGGGAATGTCTAAAGTCAATTTAGAGGAGGATAATCTGTGATGCTGCTAACTCCTGTCTAGTGTTAACACTTCAAATATGGCTAATTACACTTAAAGATAAGGCTATTAATGCCATCAATCAGCCCTGATAGCTCACTATCAGAGAATACAGCCCTTCAGCAACTCTTAAATATGATATAACAGCACAATTAATGCTTATCAACTATGCACAACTTGTAATCATCAAATACCATGAAAGTGAAGTTAAGGACCCAGTTAGACAGTTGCTGAGAAAGGAATGGTGAGGCAACTCTCTTTCAGCCCCCAATAATATGGCAGAAGGTCTTTTCTTTTCTTTTCAAAAACCTTTTGGCTCATAACCCACTGAGAGAAACCCTTGAGCTGTTTTTCACCGCGTTCTTGCTTGCTGAAAGTGGAAAGTTATCAACAGACGCCTGCTCAGAAGTAAAGGCAGATGGAAAATCCGTGTGAACACCACCACTGCCACCTACTGCCGGCTGGTCGTGGAGAGACAGACAGTCACCCCTAAACGGCTGCATCTCACACAGACAGAACCTGACCTCATTTTTCAGGTGGTTTTCTTCCCCCCCCCCACCCAAAACGGGCAGGATGGTTGTTGCTGCTGCAGCATTCTGTTTGCTGAAGTCTTAATAAATTCAAACAGCACCTCCTGAGAATCTGTAAGGAATTTCAGGGGCCACTTCTGTGCTTATTTTGCCACCATGTTAGCAGGTTGGCAAATGTTTCAGCATCTCTCTGTCTTTTCGTGGAGACATTTAGGGCTGGGATTAGCTCTGCTTGCAGATGTGAGCAGCAATCCAAGCGAGACTGAGCAAGTGACTGCACAGACAGCGAGGTCAGAGCAGGAATCATAGAATAATAGAAAGGTAGGGGTTGGAAGGGAGCTCCCTTCCAAAGTAGGATCACCTAAGGCAGGTCATGCAGAAATGAAAGTCTCCAGAGATGGAGACTCCCCAGCCTCTCTGGACAGCCTGTTCCAAGGCTCCAGCACCCTGACAGCAAATAAGTTTTGCCTTGTGTTGAAGTGGAGCTTCCTGTGCTGCAATTTGTGCCCATTGCCTCTTGTCCTATCACAGGACACCAGTGAAAAGAGCCTGGCCTCATCTTCTTCACACCCACCCTTAAGGAATTTAGAGACATTGATCAGATCCCCTATCAGCCTTCCATTCTCCAGGCTAAACAGCCCCAGGTCACTCAGCCTTTCCTCATGAGACAGAGGATCCAATCCCTTTATTATCCTGACAGCCTCTGTTGGATTCTCTCCAGTAGTTCCCTGTCCCTCTTGAACTGGGGAGCCCAGAACTAGGTACAATATTCCAGATGTGGTCTCACCAGGGCAGAGTAAAGGGACATGAGAACCTCCCTGGATCTGTTGGACACCTTCTTCTTAATGGACCCCAGGATAGCACTGGCCTTTTTGCCCCCAAGGGCACAGTGCTGTCACATGGCTAACTTATTGCTCACCAGGACTCCAAAGTCCTTCTCCATGGAGCTGCTTTCCAGCAGGTCAATTACTAATCTGTACTGGTGCATAGGGTTGTTCCTCCCCAGGGGCAGGACTCTACCCTTATTCTTGTTGAACCTCATGAGATTGTCTTTTGCCCATCTCTCCAGCCTGTCCAGGCCTCACTGAATGACAGCACAGTCTGAGGGTGTAGCAGCAAATTGCCTGCTTATAAACTGGTAACTAAAAACCTTTCTTCTTCACTCTGTTTGATGTGCCCTCACTCTCATTTGTTGGGGTTTTTTCCTATGACACCTTTCCACATGTTCTCTGAATAAATTTGACTGTCTTATACTGGCTCTGCAGCCTTGAGCTTATTGTTGCTTTTCATTCCAGCAAATAAACAGAATATTTACTGTCGAGTTTAGAGAGAAGGTCTTGAGTGCACAGTAAATCAGAGAGAGCAAAAGCAGTCACTTGTTGAGAGCTTCACATAGTGACTGGTGCCAAGGAACAGCAGTCCTTGCCTGTAAGAATTATTTTAATTCAGGCAAATATGTCAGCATTGGGTTGATGAGCTCTCAGGATATTGCTTCACTTTAGTGCCTCCTCTGTAGACACAACTCTCTTCTACAGCTGCATTTCAGCTTCACTTGCTCTCAGGATTTGGGTGCAGCAGCAGGGAGAAAATGGGGCCACCAGGACTCCAGCCTGCTCTGGCTTAGAGCCATGGAACCACTGAGGTTGGAAGAGACTTTTGAGAGCATTGAGCCCAATGGCTCATCTAAAGCTCACACTCCCACCACTACTGCTAAGCCCCTGCCACACTTCTTTCTTGCCCTTGCAACCATGCTGTGCCTCAGTGCTCAGTCATAACTTCTCTCCACATGGCTGTCAGAAGGTGTGGGAAAGTTTGGATTCCAAGCCCCCACATTCACCTGTCTATGCTGGGGAGTGGAGTGGCATAGAGAGAGTGGTTCTCTTGCCCTTCTCAAGCAGGTTGGAATTGATGATCTTTGAGGTCTTTTCCAACCTTGTTGATTCTATGATTCTATGATTCTCTTCTTTTCCTTTCCACAAGCACGAGAAAGCTTTTCAGAATGTCTAACCTAAATCTGCCCTATTGCAATGGGTCAGTTCCACCTAAACAGGAGCAAAAACTTCTTTGCTGTAAGGGTGCTGCAGCCCTTGAGCAGGCTGCTCAGAGAGGCTGTTGAGACTCTCTTGTTGAGTCTCTCTCTGGAAAGTTTCAAGACCTGTCTGGATGTGTTCCTGTGTGGCCTGCCCTAGGTGATCCTGCTTTGGCAGGGGGGTTGGCCTCAATGATCTCCAGAGGTCTCTTCCAACCCTTACTATTCTGTGATTCTATCCTGGATGCAAGGCTATCTTAGTGAGGCTCTGTGGCTCTCACAGACATGTTAATGCTGTTGCCTCTAATCAGGTTCTTCAGGAGAGCACAGGGAGCTGTCTTTAGAGATGAAAGCTCTTGGGTCATTGCAGCACAAGGCTCACCACAGGCTAATTTGCCTGCAGCTCAACACTTACCTGGAATTTGAGAGTGGCGTGTTCTGAATGCAGCTGTGCTTGACTTAGCACAGAGAGTTTTAACTCTGTCTTTCATCTTAGAGCTCCTGCATTACCATGTCGCTGTCTTTTACTTCTACTGTTCAAGGGTCTTTAAGTAAATACCTGGTAATACTAGGTTTAAGCTGACTTCTTGGACTAAATGGTTTTTAAAGGTCTTTTCCAACCCAAACCATTCTATAATTCTTAGTCCAGTGATACAGATTTGCAGTTGAGATATATGAGACTTGACTATGAATACCTTTTGCCTCAGTTCTGTGCATCCTGAAGTCCTAGTCCACAGAAAGATTAAACCTACCTTGGATATCTCTGTGTTAGATAAAAGCTTCACATGAAACTTTCACAGCTTCCAGTTTGGGAACTCCAAACAGTTCCTTGATTAGTTTGCTGCAGCTTCAGTGTCTTGTCAGCTTTTTATGTGTCAGTGTGAAGAAACTTGGACCCCTTTTAAAGTGTCACAGATCTAAAGGTAGTAGCTAGAGGGAAATTTTGAGACTCTGTCCTCTAGTTGCCAGAGGGAAGTTTTAAGACTATGACATCTAGAGCTTCAAACACTACCTGCCTGAAGAGTGAGGTAGTTTCTGAGGTTCCTTTGAACACAGAACTTCTAGCCATTGTCTCTCAGATGCTTTATCCTGTGAGTGTGGTGAAGAAAAACGTTAGTTGTCAGTGCTCAGATCCTACAGTAAAGAGGGCTACTTCTGTTATGTCTACCTGAATCTACTCACTTGATCAGGGCTTTAAGTCCCATGCAGCCAAGAGCACTGTGTATTGTGGGCAGGTCAGTCAAGCTCTCAGGGTTTGCAGAGTGAGCACAGAAGGAGTCTGTTTATGGATTCATAGAATGGTTTGGTTTGGAAGGGACCT
Organism: Dryobates pubescens; assembly: GCF_014839835.1. Classification (NCBI taxonomy): domain Eukaryota; kingdom Metazoa; phylum Chordata; class Aves; order Piciformes; family Picidae; genus Dryobates; species Dryobates pubescens. Next base: position 31,501,621 of record NC_071619.1, on the reverse strand, counting down.
GAAGATCATCTAGTTCCAATCTCCCTGGCATTGGCAGGGGCATCTTTCACTAGACCAGTCTGCTCAAGGTCTCATTCAGCCTGGCCTTGAACACCTCCAGGGAGGGGGCACACACATCACATCTCTGCACCACTGAATGCAGGATGGGAATTGCTGCGGTATCCATAACTTTCCTCATTGTCCTGATCAAGGTCATCCTGTTTCTGTTTGAAATGAAAGGCTTTGAATATCCACTGGTGCCTCTGTAGAGCTGAAAGTTTGCAGGAGTTGTTCACTAAAGTATATCCAGCCCTCTAGGGAACTTCTCAGGTGGCTTCTTGGGCAAGAACACTTTAAACTGCTGTCTTTCTCAAATGCTGATGTCCCTGTAATGTTGCCAATCGACAGAACACACTACAAACTTCTTCCTATCAGCTCCTGCATGGTTCCATAACTGTCATCTCAACCCATTTCCAATATTACCACCTTTTGAGCATGAAAATCCTTACAGCTCTTTTGATCTCACCTAGTTCACACACTGTTAGTCTTCTTCTTAAGCCATGTCTCTCTGATCCTTAATTCCAGGTGTGTGCATAAATGGATTGCTCAGCAGTACAATTTTTGATCCCGATCCAGTGTTGAATTTCTGTCACATTTCTGTCAAATTAGGGGGAGCTTATGTGAGCTTTAAGCTTTATGCCAGCTTTGTGCTGGCTGTGGAAGGACAGATGATGCCTAATCTTGAATAAAGGTAAGCAAGTGAGGAAAGCAGATGACACTTGGTTTGTCATAGAGCTGGCTGGTGCCAAATTAACCCATCAGAGTGAGTTCTTAAAGAAATGGGAACAGGAAGATTCCTTTCTTGCCAGACCAGAGTTATAGCTATACACCATTGCTGATGTCTTTCAGGGTGCACTAAAGCTTCATATAATCAGAATCTTTTTGGTTGGGAAAGAGCTTTAAGATCTTTAAGTCCAACCACTATCAAATTTACATCTCTGTCCCTTAAATCTCTCCAGGGATGGGGATTCAACCACAGAATCACAGAATCACTATGACTGGGGAAAGACCTATGATTTCTGACACAGCAGTTCCTGAGATTTGCTGAAGTTTACAATGAATTTCTTTGCTTTGCTTGTGCTCCCCTGGACCCTTGCTAACTCCCTTCGGCACGATGCTATTCCTTGTTCACTAAGGCCAGTGTGCAGTGCTGCCCAAGAATCCTTGTATCCTGCAGCCTTAGGATCACACAATGGTGGAGGTTGGAAGGGATGTGTGGAGTTCATCTGGTCCAACCCCCCTGCTAGAGCAGAATCACCCAGAGTAAATCACACAGGAGATCACACTCAGATCCATGCTTTGGGTGCTTGATGTTGTGCAGCAACAGCAGTGACAGATGAAAGCAGCCCTGCACATCTGATAGGGAAAAGCAGCTAGCCCAGGCACCATCGAGGCTTGTTTGCCATTTATACTGATAATTAAAAACTAATGATAGTTGTGTCTCTGCCAAGAAATGAGCTCCCTTGGTTGAATGGGTGAGAGGAATTTTTGCAAGGCAAGATTAAAGCATCTTCCCCTCTCTGTCGGGATCTGAGTATCAACCTTTTGTTTGTGAACTGAGAAATTAATTGCTCCACAATGGAAACAGACTTTAAATTAGGTAAAGATTGTGTTGTCACTTCACTTGCAGTGGCTCAGCTGGCAGAACTGTGGCCCTGATTAGCTAGACAACAATTATCCTGCATCATTCCATCATTCCTCCACAATTATGTTCTTCATTCTTACAGAACATCCTACTTATCTGTTTAAAAAACTGGAATGATTTAAATCTACCATCAGAGAGGACTGGAGTCTTCATCTCCAGTCACACCTTGTATGCTCTCATGTGATGGGCAACATTTCCTTGGGGACTCTGATTTTCTGGGCCATGAGCATCTCTTGAAGCTTGTCACCTGCCCTAGGTGATCCTGCTTTGGCAGGGGGATTGTCCTTGATGATATTCCAAGGTCCCTTCCAATGTCTACAATTCTATGACTGTGTTAAATTGCCTCCAAGTCACTATTCAGCTGTATTGAAGGCGGTGAGCACCCAGTCCTCTCGAAGATCTGCCTCCCTATAAGGTAAAGAGAGGCTGGGAACCTGTCCCCCAGCTCTGCTAACCTTGCTGGAATCAATTTGTTGGGAAGTAAATGGCTGCTGTTCGCCGGCTGGTTTTGTACTGAAGCCCCCCAGTCCCTGTCATTAATAAGGATGCTGAAAGGAAACACACTGTGCTTTTATTTGTACATCTTAATCTTGTTACTCATTATAAGTAACAGCTTTACTGAGTGTTTCAATGCCTAATCATGTTGTTGTGGGGTTGTTGTTTTCTTTGGTTATTTTCCCTTTCCAATCCATAGTTGGGGTTTAATATACCATTAGAATTTAAAGCCCCTGTAAAGAAAAAGTGGTTCTTATCGCTGCAGAAATTACTTTCATTAAGCACATTCCAACAGCGTGTGGGAGCATGGAAGTATTCCAGGAGAAGCTGTAAATTGCAGTGCTGTTAGCTGCAAGCGTGCTTAGATGGCACAGAAAACTCAGCAGCTTCAGGAGCAATAAATTCAGAGCATGGGTTGGGTTGAAGAGACCTTAAATATCATCTGGTTCCAACTCCTCTGCCATGGGCAGAGACAATTTTCGTTAGACCAAGTTGCTCAAGGCCTTATCCAGCTTGGCCTTGAACGCCTCTGGGACAGAGAGCATCCTTGACCTGCCTGGGCAAGCTGTTCCAGTGTCTCACCACAGGTTGGCTGTGTGCACAGGTTGAGTGTGCCCAGGTGGCCAAGAAGGCCAATGGCATCGTGGCATGCATCAAGAATAGTGTGACCAGAAGGAGCAGGGAAGTCATTGTGCTCCTGTACTCCGAACAGGTTTAGGCTGTGTCCAGTTCTGGGCCCCTCAGTTTAAGAAGGACATTGAGACTCTTGAACATGTCCAGAGAAGGGCAAGGAGGCTGGGGAGAGGTCTCAAGCACAAGCCCTATGAGGAGAGGCTGAGGGAGCTGGGGTTGTTTAGCCTGGAGAAGAGGAGGCTCAGGGGAGACCTTCTTGCTGTCTACAGCTACCTGAAGGGAGGTTGCAGCCAGGAGGGGGTTGGTCTCTTCTCCCAGGCAACCAGCACCAGAACAAGAGGACAAAGTCTCAAGCTGTGCCAGGGGAAGTTTAGGCTGGAGGTGAGGAGAAAGTTCTTCCCAGAGAGAGTTGTTAGCTGTTGGAATGTGCTGCCCAGGGAGGTGGTGGAGTCACCATCCCTGGAGGTGTTCAAGAGGAGATTGGATGTGGCACTTGGTGCCATGGTTTAGTCATGAGGTCTGTGGTGACGGGTTGGACTCGATGATCTTTGAGGTCTCTTCCAACCTTGGTGATTCTGTGTGGTTCTGTGGATCTCATAGTGTACTCTTTCTCCCCTCAAAACTCAGTCCCTTTATTTTCTTCAGAAGAGCACAAATGAAAGAGATGCTTTGATTTTGCTGGTCCCTGTAGTATTGCAGAGAGAATGTGTGTGCCTCCTGAGGCGATGCTTAAGGTTGTTCCAGCAATTACAGTTTCTGAAGGATTGCTGTCTTAGGTAACAGTTTCAAATTAAAAGCAAAACAAAACAGGAACACTAAAGCACAAACCTCCTCAACTTCTTTTTATGTCTTTGTCTCCCCAAATGGATTTGTAATTCATTGCACCTGTAGTCAATTATCCATTCAAAACAATTGCCATTTCTCAGTGATTAACCCACTTGCCAGTGTAAGAGGCAGCTGGGTTTTTCCATGGCCAAGTGCTAAAGCACAAAGAAATGAAATCTTCTGAGTCCAGACTCTTCTCTTTTGTAAAGCACACAGAAATAATGTTTGCTTCAAAAAAAAGCCTGCCTGCCTGAATAAAAGTAACATTATTGAAGGTTTTAAATGGAAAGTCATAGAATCATAGGACTGCTGACATCAGAAGAAACCTTTGAGATCATCAAGTCCAACTGCTCAGCTAGAGCTTGCAATCCCACCACTACTGCTAAGACACTGCCACTAAAACACATCCTTCAGCACCCCATTCATGTGTCTCTTAAATATCCCCAGGGATGGTGGCCCCACCAGAGACCTGGGCAGCCTGTTCCAATGCTTGAGAACCTTTCCTGTGAGGAGATTTTTCCTAATATCCAACATCAATCTCCCCTGGCACAACATGAGTCTGATTCCTCTTGTTGCATGCGAGAAGAGACCAACCCCCACCTTGCTCCAACTTCCTGTCAGACACTGTAGATATCAATGATGCCTCCCCTCAGCCTCCTCTTCTTCGGGCTAAACAACCCCAGTTCCTTCAGTCACAGCTCACTATATTTATGTTCAAGGCCCTTCCCCAGCTTCATTGCCCTTCTCTGACCCTGCTCCAGCACCTCAATGTCCTTCTTGTAATGAGAGGCTCAAAACTGAACACAGTGCTCAAGGTGTGGTCTCACCAATGCTGAGGGGGACAATCACATCCCTAGACCTGCTGGCCACATCATTCCTGATCCTGGCCAGGATGCTGTTGGCCTTCTTGGCCACCTGAGCACACTGCTGGCTCATGTTCAGACAGCCATCATCAACAAGTCAGGAGCTGTCATTCTGGAGCTTTCGGATATAAGAAGACTGCAGTGGACAGATGTTTTCAGTGGAGGCTAATTGTTTTACTCTTTCTAATGGACAATATTAAAAGCTTTGTGCTGAGGTACTGTATGCCCCATGATGCTGCTACACAGACTCTTGGTCCCTGGCTTCTGAAGCTTTGTCATTGCTGTCATGCCAAACTTGACCCGTCCTGGCTAAGCTATTTGGTGCTTTGGATTTTACTCCCAGCTACTGAGGCTGATTGCTGAGCTGTTAAAATCTGAGGGACCTGTGAGTTTACACATCATATAAAATTCATGTTGGAAAAAAAAAAAATACACAATTTTCTGAACTGTTTGCCATCTCCTGTGGGTTTTATACACCACACAGCATTTATGTTGAAACCCCACACATTTATGGGAATAACCTGGCCCTACTTCCACCTTACTCGTACCGATATGTAATGAAATGAGCAGCACTAGGTCAACAGTATTACACTGAAGTAGAATGGGTGGAAGTAACTTAGGAGAACATATGAGGGATAGACTGTAGTGTTTAGATATTGACTTTTCTGTTTAAGAAGTGGAGAGTAGTTCACTACAGAAGCAGTTGATGGAGTTCTGGCTCATAAATGTGGTTCTCCTCCATCGGCTCCTTCTGGATTCTTTCTATGCGTGGGATCCACCCTCATTAAAGCTGAGCAAGGAGGTTGTAAAGGACAGTTAATGGAGGGAAAGCAGCTTCTCCCTCTGCTTACTTTAACACCTTGGTGCCACTGGAAGAGTGAATTGCACTTTGGAGAGAGATTTCCAGGAATTGTTACTACTTTTCAGGAAAAAGTAAAGCTTTAATCTTCTCCTATTTCTTAAGAGTTTGGTGATTATCAAATCATCTTATCCTGATGTAATGGAAGATAATAGTGGCATGGAGGCATCCCTGTGGGCCCTTGGAACCTATGAGTACACTTTCTTTGTTGTACTAGGAAGAAAAATAATTGTCTGATACTTGGGTCTCAATTCACTTACCTGAAGTGTAGGCATCTTGTGCTGTTTGAGACAGCACAAGGTATCCAAGATCCTTGATAGGACTAGCAGGTTTGATCTGAGATCCCAAACTCACTGGATCTCTACACATTTCTGTAGCAGAAGCTGGAGATCAGAGAGGATAGGATAGGATAGGATAGGATAGGATAGGATAGGATAGGATAGGATAGGATAGGATAGGATAGGATAGGATAGGATAGGATAGGATAGGATAGGATTGGATTAAACAGGTTGGAAGAGACCTTTGAGATCATCAAGTCCAACCTATCACCCAACACTATCTAATCAATAAACCATGGCACCAAGCACCCCATTCATTCTCTTCCTAAACACCTCCAGCAATGGTGATTCCACCACCTCCCTGGGCAGCACATTCCAATGGCCAATCACTCTTTCTGTGAAGAGCTTTTTCCTAACATCCAGCCTAAACCTCCTGCAATAAGTTAGCTTTCAAGAGAGGTAGTATCAATTCTTGTCTTTATAAGACAGATGTAATCACCATTTGAACCTCAGCATGGTAGAGACAGTGGGAGGAAAACTCCCCATGCTATAGCAAGCACAGGATGAGTGGGGCTCTAACAGTTCAAACACCAGAAGTTGCATGGTGTAAACAGTAGAAATCTTTCATCAGTGCCAAGTCCTCACCAGTAGCAGAGATGACAAACTTAAAAGGACATCTCGCTTTGCTTTTTTTGCCTACCCAGCCACCTACTTGCTTGTTTCTCTGATCTGGATGTGAAAGAAATCACTTGTTCAAAATCACTTGAAGATACTAGCTAGGAGCAGATCTACATCTGAAGCATTATATTACATTTAATGGATGCATTCCTTATAAAGCCAACAAAGGAAAACTTGCACAGGGTTTTGCAGTGATACTAAGACAAAAAAGGCTGCCACTTCTTTTTATGGCACAAATGACAGGAGCATTTCAGTAGCTAAAAAAATGTGCTGAAACAGATGAAGCTTTTTTCTTTGAGATGTGCTTTTTACATTTCAGAATGAAAACCTGGATTTCTGCAGGCTTTGATGTGTGTGTTGTCAATCTCCAGAATTCAAAAATCATAGAATGGTTTGGGTTGGAAGGGACCATAAAGATCATCAAGTTCCAACAACCCTGCCATGGGCAGGGATACCTTCCACTAGACCAGGTTGCTCAAGACCCCTTTCAGACTGGCCTTGAACATCTTCAGGGACCCACAACTTCCCTGGGAAACTGGTTCCAGCATCTCACCACCCTCATTCTAAAGAATTTCTTCCTAATATCCAGCCTAAACCTCCCCTCTTACAGGATTAATCCTTTCCCCTTCATAATATCACTACAAGCCTTTGTAAAAACTCCCTTCTCAGCTTTTCCTTTATCCCCCTTCAGGCACTGGAAGGCCACCATAAGGTCTTCCCAATGCTAGATGACATCTAAGGTCCCTTTCAATCCAAACCATCCTATGATTCTATGTCTCTGCTATGCAGAGGAAATGCAAGAGAAATTCCTAACTCAAATCTTCCTTTCTTCCAAGTACATTATTTTTTCTGACTATGCTAACTGGGCTTTGACCTCTTATCTATTTAAAATGCAGCTGCTGAGTTTTTGCATGTTGCTCTGATGCTTTTAGAATCATAGAATTGTTTTGGTTGGAAAAGACCTCAAAGGTCATCAGGTCCAACCATTCACCTACCAGCACTATGGCCATTAAACCATGTACCAAAGTGCCAGGCCTTCAGTTTAAGAAGGACATTGAGACACTTGAAGGTGTCCAGAGGAGGGCAATGAGGCTGGGTAGAGGCCTCAAGCACAGCCCTGTGAGGAAAGGCTGAAGGAGCTGGGGTTGTTTAGCCTGGAGAAGAGGAGGCTCAGGGAAGACCTTATGGCTCTCTACAACTACCTGAAGGATGGTTGTAGCCAGGAGGCGGTTGGCCTCTTCTCCCAGGCAACCAGCACCAGAACAAGAGGACACAGTCTCAAGCTGTGCCAGGGGAAGTTTAGGCTGGAGGTGAGGAGAAAGTTCTTCCCAGAAAGAGTAATTAGCCATTGGAATGGGCTGCCCAGGGAGGTGGTGGAGTCACCATCCCTGGAGGTGCTCAAAAAAGGATTGGATGTGGCACTTGGTGCCATGGTTTAGTCATGAGGTCTGTGGTGACAGGTTGGACTTGATGATCTCTGAGGTCTTTTCCAACCTCATTTCTGAGAGTGACTCCATCGCCTCCCTGGGCAGCCTGTTCCAGTGCCTGACCAGAATAGAAATGTTGGGGTTTGGTTTTGTTTGGTTTCCCCTACCTTTTCCTATTCCTCACTGCCCCATCTTCCTTATCCTTGAAGGTCATTCATAGCACTCGCCGCCTCCCTTCTCGTCTAGTTGAGTCTCTTATCAGAGAACATTAATTTAGCTTGCCTACAGAGAGTGAAAGCAATGAAAAATAATTGGTTATTTGCATTGTTTCTAATCAAGGTTATATTAATGTGTCTTTCTCTTTAGAGATATAAGTAATAAAAAATTAAAGCTGTTTTCTGTGAAATCCATTGGAATCTGTTAAATCTATCAAAAGTTAAATATTATGCACAAATTTGCTTTTCTGGGGCTGAAACTATAGAAATGCTAAACTTTATTCCAGGCCTGCCCCATCCCTGGAAATGTTCAAGGCCAGGTTGGATGAGGCCTTGAGCAACCTAGTCTAGTGGAAAGCATCTCTGCCCATGGAAGGGGGGGCAGAATTAGATGATCTTTAAGGTCCTTTCCAATCCAAACCATTCCATGAATCTATGAATATTAGGATGTCCACCCACTGAAGATGAGTCCCAGTTTAGTTTAGCACAGAGTTGTCTGAGATCAGCATTTGTGGTTAAATGGACATTTCACAATATGAATGAAGCTTTTGTTTAGACTGGAGAAGTCCTGGCTACTATGAAACATCTACATTTTAATTTCCTGCTTTTGTAACCATTTGAATTGCAATTGGAACTCAGCAATAAGAATGTTATTGTGTTTAGATGCTGTCTTCTTAGACAAAGACATCACTGTCCTACCAGAGCAGCGTGGTTAAAATTACAGTCAACTTTTACACCAGAGTTCCCGATCTTGTGCTGAATTCTGTCCCAGCTGGAAGAGACTGAATCATTTGTCATCACAGAATCACACAATTGTTTTGCTTGGAAAAGACCTCTCTAAGATCACTGAGTCCAGCTGTTGAACTTAGACCACCAGGACCATTAAACCACGTCCCAAAGTGCCGTGTGACAGGTTTCTCTAGTGGGGTTGGAAAAGATGACCTTTGAGGGTCCCTTCCAACCCGACACAGCCTATGACTCTCTGTGACCTTGAGAATCACTGCCACCTCAAAAGCTGCAAAACCCATTTTGTCCCTCTAATCAGGTACCATAGGGAAGACAGGACACACAAGGCTAAGCCTAAGTAAACACAGGCAGAGCAGACCCATCCTGACCTGCTTTTTTCTGCCATTGATCCATACACAACAGGAGAGTTTCCTAATCCTGCCACTGGAATCCTATTTGCACAATGAAACATTTTCCTCTCTGTTTTAGATACAAAGGACATAACACCTCAAGGAAATGAAAATAACTTTTACAGGGTTGTGCTTCTTCTAAGGTTCCCTTTCTCTTTCTTCAAGCTGTATTGTTTGTCATAAGGAAACTCTGTTGGCAACTTCACAGTCATAGAATGGTTTGGGTTGGAAAGCACCTTTAAGATCATCTGGTTCCAGCTTGTGATCTTTTCTAACTCTTGCTGTAATACCTACAGAGAACCATGCAAAGCAAGGACACAGTGACATGCCTTAGAGTTCTCTTTAGCAAGCTTCAGAAGGATATTTTACAGAGACACAATTTCAAAGAGAAATCCTCCCATGGAATCTTCTTCATAATAAATTGCAATTTCTGTGGCAGGCAGGGCCCAGTATCCCCTCTGCTATTATGTCAGCAGCAGTACATCTTTGAATAAGACATTTTGTCCCTCAGATTCTTCTTGCAGTCTGATCACAACCCTGACTTGAAAGCTCAGACCTCGGGATTGCACTGGACTATACAACACTGCATGGGGATGTTCTCAGCCTCACTCTGCTGTCAACATGTATTCATAGAACCATAGAATCGATAAGGTTGGAAAAGACCTCAGAGATCATCAAATCCAACCTGTCAACCAACACCTCATGACTAACTAAACCATGGCACCAAGTGCCACATCCAATCCCCTCTTGAACACCTTCAGGCACGGTGACTCCACCACCTCCCTGGGCAGTACATTCCAATGGCTAACAACTCTGTGAAGAACTTTCTCCTCACCTCTAGCCTAAACTTCCCCTGGCACAGCTTGAGACTGTGTCCTTGTGCCGATTGCCTGGGAGAAGAGACCAACCCCCACCTGGCTACAACCTCCCTTCAGGTAGTTGTAGACAGCAATAAGGCCTCCCCTGAGCCTCCTCTTCTCCAGGTTAAACAATCGCAGCTCCCTCAAATGTTTTGGGTTAGAAGGGACCGTAAAGATTGTTTCAATCCCGTCTCTCTTCCATGGACAGGGATAGCTTCCACTAGCCCAGGTTACTCAAGGTCTCATCCACCCTGGCCTTGAACACCTCCAGGGAGGGGGCATCCATGACCTCCCTGGGCAACCTGTTCCAGCATCTCACCATCCTCACTGTAAAGGATTTTTTCCTACTATCCAGTCTAAATCTACCCTCTGCTGGTTGGTGTTCTTGGCCACCTGAGCACATAGCTAGCTTCAGCCTAATGCCACCATGGCCCAAAGTGCCACTTCCACACGTTTCTTGAACACCTCCAGCGATGGTGACTCCACCACCTCCCTGGGTAACCTATTCCAGTAGCACAAGTAATGCATAGGACAAACTCCCTGTTTCCCAGTGTCAGTCCTTTTGCTGAGTTATTTTAATGTTCAGGTCCCACATGACAGAAGGCTAACTTGTTCCTTTTTAGTGGGGGATGCAAATGACTTTTATTCAGCAAGTTATTTGAGCACGGAATTGGCCATGGAATTAAATGAGTTTAGCTCACCCACGTCAACCTAAACGTGCCCTGCAGGCTGCACATTGTCACTCTGAGATATTAAAAATAGATTAGGGTGCACAGCATTACACATGTTCAGACCATCCACCATCTGAAGTGCAGAAAGAAGTGAGAAGCAAAGGAACAAATCCACCACACGATGTTTAATACCTTTAGGCATGATGGGATAATAAGTAAGTTATTGTTTTCTGAGCCATTAAAGGAATGCATTGGTTTAAGAGATGTTCTTATTGTTAGTGAAATCTTAGTTTTCACAGGAAATACAGACAGGCTCTTCCTATGGCTTGCAATGTGTTTGCTAGAAACAGCCATCTGCTTCTCCTGCTTTCTCCTAAGGGGAATAAATTCTTTACATCTGGCCTGGATAATAGGACTTAGTGCCAGATCCAAGACCTAGTGAAGTTAAATGATGTCTTTCCCTTAGTCAGGGAAAAAATCAGGATTGTATTGCTTTTATAGCTGCCATTGCCTGCTGCTTTTGCTATGTTTGTACTTTGAGTCTTATCCTCTTCCAGATAATGGGCAGATGTTGCTGCCCATATATCCTTATTTCTAGATTTATGCAGAGGAATTCTTCTACCTTGCTGGCAAAGATGCTCAGTACTATCCATTTTCCAAAGAGCTTTGAAAAACTTTTAATTGCCTTAGTCTTAGAGACAAAACTGCTTAGAAAATCTCCAAAGTGACATTCTACTGATAACTTCAACCCTTCTGGTTTCTTTTCCCAGTTTCTTTCAGGTGCTGGTACTGATTTGGGGTTGAACTGCTGGAAATCAGCTCCATGGAGAAGGACCTTGGAGTCCTGGTGGACAAAAAGTTATCCATAGGACAGTGATGCATCCTTGTGGCCAAGAAGGCCAAAGGCACCCAGGGGTGCATTAAGAAGAGTGTGGCCAGCAGGTCACTGGAAGTTCTTCTCCTTCTCTACTCTGCCCTGGTGAGGCCAAATCTGGAATACTGTATCTAGTTTTGGGCTCTCCAGTTCAAGAGGGACAGGGATCTACTACAGAGAGTTCAACATGAGGAGAAACTTCTTTGGACTGAAGGTGCTGGAGCTGTGGAACAGGCTGTCCAGAGAGGCTGTGGAGTCTCCCTCTCTGGAAACATTCAAGACCCACATGGACACATTCCTTTGTGACCTGCCCTAGGTGATCCTGCTTTGGCAGGGGATTTGGACTTGATGATCTCCAGAGGTCCCTTCCAACCCCTACCATTCTACAGTTCTGTGGTTTTCCATTCAGATAATTGTTTTTCATTTCTTTTAGCTTAGATGTTTCTGTTACTTTTTTGTTTGTGTTATTAATCTTACTCTCTGTCTTACCTATTCATCAGTTCTGGAAGCACAGCAGCCACACACAGTTATTTATTCAACAGTGATTTTTTTCCTTTGTTGAGGCCATGAATTTTCCAGATCATTTCAGACCACTTGCAGGAGAGAAATGTTCTCTAGGGAGAAAAATCCCTAGGATTTTCCTTTGCCTAGGGAGGGAAGTCCCTAGGATTTTTCTCTCTCCTGCAATACTCTGTGAGCAAGATCCAGGTATCTATTTTAGTATAGTTTAGGCAGTTAACATTTATCCTTAATGATTTTATAGCAGTTGGTAAAAGATAGAGATGTGTCCTCCTTAACAGAGGGGGGAAAAAAACACCACCAGTTGTGCTTATCAAGG